>NC_090265.1:530365274-531003607 GCF_040414725.1 Anabrus simplex | reverse complement strand
TATGAGCTACACTGTTGGTCTCCGTTGCATGTGATTTGTACCCACTGTGTGAGGAAGACCAGGGATAGCACGAGTCTCTGTAATTAGTACACATATATAAGATGCACCGTGGGTTTGCGTTGCCTATGAGTGTCACCATTATGTGAGAAACACCATAGGACCGCTTTACCTGTGCGACGTACAATACTTGTAGTACCGGTACCATAATGTTTGGAACACTGTGAGTTTACGCTACCTTTGATTAGCACCGCAACTTGAGAAATACTATGATTCTACTTTACTAGCGATAAGTGCTTTGAAAGCAGTCCCTTGGTCAGTAATATTGTTTCTGGGAAGGTCACATTGCGGGTCGGATCCAGTGATTGTCTTAAATTCATATTCATCCATTCATTCTTCATCATCACGTTTTGAATTCTGGTCAGTGAATGAATATTGTACTTTTAAATTTTCATTGCATTTCGTCTCATTTCATACCATTATCGGCCGATGACCTAGATGTTAGACCCGTTAAAACAACAAGCATCATCATCACGTATCATTTTTCATTCAGTGGCATCAAGGTGCTCAAATCGTGCTCTGAATGCCATTACTCGGCACCATCACTACCTCAGCAGATTCCAAGGTATCTCAGTAATAAATGAGACCGACATCATAGGTAACGATATTTGGCTATTGTCTGTGTCAAGAGACTGATGATGCAAGACATCGATGAATACGTAGTCACAGATGGACAATCAGGTTAAATATTGAATGCCGAGCGAGTTGGCGACACAGTTCGGCCCGTGTAGCTGTTAGCTTGCGTTCTCCAGATAGTAGCTTCGAACCCCACTGCCGACAACCCTGATAACGGTTTTCCATGCTTTCCCATTTGCACACCAGTCAGATGTTAACGTTGAATGGCGGCTGTCGACCTGAGATCGATCCACCAACCTATGCCTTCTTGCATTTGAATAATTCTTAATTATTTTTGAAACACCCTCCAGTCCAACTCTTCTGTGAATTCTACCTAGGTAGTAAGGGAATTAGTCAATACTAAGTATGAAATGAAATATTTCATATGATGTAGGGCACTGATTTTGCAATTTGATGGTTTTTCAAACCTTCACCGCACTCCTTTCTAGATCAGCGTGGGTAGATTTTCGATTACCAAGTATTCCTATGCTCTATCAAAAACTGGTCTATTGCTTCAATATTGCGGCTTCTTTGGTCTTCTACTCTATTTAATATTTTTGCCTGGAACGAGGACAGATACACTGGTTTTTAATATCATTTTTCACAGTGTGTACCGGCACTGAAGGACATTCTCAATGAAGACTTACACTAAAGCATATCATTACCTTTGATTCCAACCAAGAAAATTATCTTCAATCCTGTACAAGTGTACGGGAGCACTACATGGCACCGTCACCAAATAGTTAGGAAGTAAGTTTTACATTCTTTTGCTTTAAGCTACACCGACACAGACAGTTCTTATGGCGAAGATTGGACAGCAAGGGGCTGGGCCTTGGCCGTGACCTTAAGTAAAGTAAATTTGCCTGGTATGAAAATGGGAAACCACAGAAAACTATTCTTTAGGGCTTCCGACAGTGAGGTTCGAATCCCCTGCCTCCCGATAAAGCTGACAACTACCCTGCGGACACTTGCTCGGTGGAAGTAGCGTAAGTTTCACCAAGTCCTCTGTTTTAATTATTGTGTTGATGGGGTGAAAGTACCTCATGGGGATTAGTTTAAGTACTTAGGTGTTAATCTAAGTAAAGATCTTCATTGGGATGATCACATTAACAAAGTTGTATATAAAGGTCACCGATTTCTTCATATGGTTGTAAGTTATGAGGGTATTTTAGGGTTGTAGTAAGAACACGCTTACAGCATGCTTCCAGTGTAAGGGATCCACACTAGGATTACTGATACGAGAGCTTTGAAAGATCTAAAGGAAATCAGCATGATTTGGTCTGGATGATTACCGACAAAACTACAGCGTTACGAAAGTGTTGGCAAACTTTGGCCTGGGAAGACTTGGAAGTAAGGAGACGAGCTGCTTGGTTGAGTGGAATTTTCCGTGCTGTTAGTGCAGAGATGATGTGGAATGACATCAGTAGACGAATAAGCTTTGGAGGAAAGATCATAATATGCAGATAATGTTAGAAGAATTAAGAGAACAAATTGAGGCAAATTAATGTATAGGAACAGGATTGATTGATTGATTGATTGATTGATTGATTGATTGATTGATTGATTGATTGATTGATTGATTGATTGATTGATTGATTGATTGATTGATTGATTGATTGATTGATTGATTGATTGATTGATTGATTGATATAGCTGAAAATTCAATTTCTATTAACGTTAATTATTCTTTTGGTGCCATCCCCTAACAGAATGTTGGCAACTATCTTGAAGTAGATTTTTCTTATCGTGTGTTTTCGGTATCAGATTTGCTGTGTCGTGGATATCGATCCACTGTTGGAGGTTCCGCGCCCAGGATTGTCTTCTCCACCCTGCAAGTTGGCCACGCGGTTCGAGTGACATCTCTTTGAGCCTGAATTCGGGAGACAGTGGGTTCAAACGTCACTGTTGACTTACATGAAGATGGTCCTCCGTGGTTTCCCACTTTCACACCAGTCAAATGTTGGGGCCGTACTTTAATTAAGGGCGTGGTTGCTTTCTTTCCAGTCTATGCCTCAAGTTGTCGCCATAAAAAGTCTGTGTCGGTGCGACGTAAAACAAATAGGAAAGAGAAACTACTATTCTGTCAACGTCCACGTTCCCCTTCTTTCTTGCCTTCCATGATCAGTTGAACCAGGCTGCATTTGTCATTTCCGAAGATACGAGGGAAATAAACTACTATAATGCATTTCTCGGTATCGACGGAGTATCCGTTTGTTGGTCACGTGGTCTACCCTTGGGAATTTGCACACTCTGCGTTACATTCGCATTTTAAAGACCTGCAGCTGGTTCATTGATGAAGCTTTTAGTGTTCAGCCTTTGATACTGTAAAGCTGCACCGATAGCACACGAAACACCAACGATTTTTTAATCCGAGAGCACGGTTGCACACAAGATGTTTAATTCCAGAAACACGCTTTTTGCAATACCGATTTCGGTTCTTCATTCTACATACATATCCCATTTCTGTGTTAGCCACCATCATAGATACTCCAATTTGACATCCTTTCAATCGCGTTTTTGTCCAGGGTGATAAGTGTTGAAGATTTTCTCTTTGTTGATTACATTCAAATAATTTAACACTACTTTTTTGAATGATTGTGACTTGTAGTATTTAACCTGCGATTGCTCGTACCACTTGCTTTTTCCGTTGCTGTAAGAGAATAATCTGTAGTATTACCAATGTCAAATGGTATCTTGAGGAAATTGAGACGCCTGTATCACGTACGAAAATAAAAAAGCCATCTCGTTTCTGAGTCATTATTTAAGCACGTACAGTTTATTAGAAAAAACAGCAATACTTAACTTTGAATACTAAATCAGCCATTCACTGTCAAGTGTGTTGATATATAAGGGTCATATACATGTCCCTCAGAGTGAATGTACGATATTAAAAACCCCTGTGAGATATTTGATTTTATATGCCCTCATTTATAGACTTCCGACCACTTTACTGCGCCTTGCAAAGTGCTTAAAGCTGGACGATATCTTCAGTACCTATTTAAAAACTTGTCACAACACAGAGGCGATAAGAAGACGGCTCCATCATGCATCACTGCTTCTTGTCAGAATATGCTAGGTGGCTCATTTAAATAACCAAGTCTCACGACGACAGCCTCGGGTGCTACGACGTACGACCGAATGCTGACCGAAGGCAACAAGCAGGGAAAAGGACACTAAACACTCTGGTACATTAATGCTTTCATTCTTCTTATATTTTTCTTAGCATTTTACCGCTGGTACACGGTGGATCTTGTTATTACAGTTCTCGGACGGTAGAGCACTGGCCTTCGATCCCAACTTGGCAGGTTCGATCCTGGCTCAGTCCGGTGATAATTAAAGGTGCTCAAATACGCCAGTCTCGTGTCAGTAGATTTAGTGGCACGTAAAAGAACTCCTTCGGGTCAAAATTCCGGCACCTCGGCGTTTGCGAACACCGTAAAAGTAGTTAGTAAACTGAGCTCGATAGCTGCAGTCGCTTAGGTGCAGCCAGTATCCAGTATTCGAGAGATCGTGGGTTTTCCGTGGTTTCCCATTTTCACACAAGCAAATGCTGGGGTTGTACCTTAATTAAGATCATGACTGCTTCCTTCCCATTCCTAGCCCTTTCCTGTCTCGTCGTCGCCATAAGACGTATCTGTGTCGGTGCGACAAAAAGCAACTTGCAAAGAAAAGAAATATGTATCACGATCAAAGGTGTTGCTTCTAGTATTCAAATTAGTGAAAACGTATATCTAACAAACACTGAAAGTTAAAGTTTACACCTACGACATCCTCAAAGTTTATTTTTGTTTTTGTTCTTGTTTTTGTTGTTGTTGCTGTTGTTGTTGGTGGTGGTGGTGGTGGTGGTGGTGGTGGTGGTGGTGGTGGTGGTGGTGGTGGTGGTTATGGTTATGTTTTAAGAAGTACATCTAGGCAGCCAGATTCTCTTAGAAAGGAATGGAAAAGTTCCGATCTTACGAATAATAAAGGTACTGGTCAGAGGATGAGAAGGTCGTGAAAACGAAGGGTTCTCTACTTTTTGCGAACCTAATACCACTGGGGTCGGAAGAGAACCAGACCTGACCAAGGGATGTCAGTTGGTAAAGATGAAAGTGTAGCGTCTCACACCCGTCACTCTCGAGTTGAGAACGCCAGGAAGTTATCCCGTTTAATCGCGTCTTACTACGGGCAGTAGATACCGTGCATGTATTCTTCCACACCCACCCTCATTTGGGGGAAGGGAGATCATCGAACTTATGTATCAAACAATTAATAGTCAGCATTTTGAATTCAATGTGAATTTTGATTCTTTTTGATTCCTCTCCTCGAACTATACAGTAAAGCTATACAGTAGTATCGGGTCTCGTACCTTCTACCGAGGTTAAGTACGACCTGTAGTAACTTTCTGCTCGAACGTACGAGACACGCTTGATATTGCAAACTGTTCACTAGCAGTTGTGCGTGAAAAGTTACCATATGATAATGCTTGGCGAAAGGGAGAGTGCAAACCTCTCAAGGAGAAATATTGAACGAATATATATGGTAATCTAAAATAGGGTAGAAAACTGCGACCGTAAAGAATCGGAAGATTTCTCTTACCGCGATGTAAAGATGTCATAGGACCCCTCAAAATTATTGGGGGTCCAGAACATTGGTTTATTCTACCAGTTAATTGCATCGAAAGGCAACCATTTTTACTACGATGTGATCATTTGATATACTGTAGATTCAATAGTGGAGATCGACAAGAGAATAGTAGACATTAGGAGACCATTAAACGTTAACCCTAAATCATACATGTGCGGTCTGTGTGACCGTGACAGAAAAATAAACTAGTTCTTTTCTTCACATAACCCTCCTGGAGTTTGCTCGTTTGAAATACCTTCCCGGCTACATTACTAATGTTGATCTTCCTGCTGTCGGTGTCAGTGTAGTTGTGATAATAAGCAGTTGCGTTTGTAGCTGGAGATAGAGCACAATGAAGAAAGACCCATCCTGAAGAACCGATATCAGACAGCCTTGGTACGTTGATTGAGATCGCCCGAGCGAGTGGCTATCCAGTGTGGGTCACGTCAGCTTGCATTCGGGAGATAATGTGTTCGAACCTCACTGTCGGTAGCCCTGGAGATGGGTTTCCGTGATTTCCAGTTTACACACCAAACATATTCTGGGGTTATACCTTAAGTAAGGCTACTATAGTAAGTTGTACACATTAATTTATTTATTACCTTAATAAACGGATTGAATTAGCCGTGCGGTTGGGGACACGCAGCTGTGAGCTTACATTCCGGAGGTAGTGGGCTCGAACCCCATTGTCCGCAGCCCCGAAGATGGTTTACCGTGGTTTCCCATTTTCACACCAGGCAAATGCTGGGCTGGGGCTGTACTTTAATTAAGGCACTTTGTTACCACTCCTAGCCCTTTTCTATCCCATCGTTGCTATAAGACCTATATCTGTCTGTGTGACGTCAAGTAAATAGTAAAAAGTTACCTTAATAAAAATAGGCTACATCTACGGAAGAAACGTTTAGAAGCGAGTTTATGTATAACATTTTGAAATAGTTGATACTTCGTTTACATTGCCACAGTACGTGCGTATCATTTGAAGCATGCGGAGTAGGCTATGATGTGTTAAATCAAATTGTTTACAGTATTTTTCTTCAATATATAGGCTTAGTTAAAATAACCTGTGTAAGGTTTTGTACAAAACGCAGTAAGGTTGTTGAAATATATTATTTCATGCTATGGCCGTTAAGATTATGTCACATTAAAATGTGTTGTCTTCTCGTGAGGTAATCGTCTAAAGAAATCAGAATCGTCTATGCATTTTTGGCTAAATGTACTAATTTTTTGGGCAATATTAAATCGACGATTCCTTAAATTTACTTTCAAAGGAAGAGAAGCACAAGTCAGATCTACAATTTGTTCTAGCTGTATTATATTTAGAGACGATGAACCAGCAGCATTTTGATGTGAAATTTTTTTCCGGTTAAATTCGTAAAAATCATTGAAAAATATTTTTCAATAAAAGAAACCTCCTTTCCGTTTGCGGAAATCAAATGATCATAACATAATAAATGTGTCTCTTGGTCATGGCCGAGCTCGATAGCTGCAGTCGCTTAAGTGCGGCCAGTATTCAGTATTCGGGAGATAGTGGGTTCGAACCCCACTGTGGGCAGCCCTGAAGATAGTTTTCCGTGGTTTTCCATTAATTAATACCTTAATTAAGGCCACTGCCGCTTCTTTCCCATTCCTAGCCCTTTCCTGTGCCATCGTTTCCATAATACCTATCTGTGTCGGTGCGACGTAAAGCACCTTGCAGTTGAGTTGGTCATGGGTATCCACCAACGCTGCTAAACTGAACGAGTTGGCCGTGCGGTTAGGGTCGGTTCTGTGCTGAATGGTAGCGTCATGTGTTCTTTTCACATGAAGAGGTGTGTGTTGAGCCTAACACTTAGTTTCCAAGGCAGTCATGGCCAAGATATCCAAGGAGGCCACTATCAAATCTTGGGCCCTCTAAACCGAAGGTCGCCAACAATTAAGCAAAGGAGCCCGACAACACAAATACAATTTATTTATTTATATAAAAGGAATTCAGCGGGAAAATTAGTCTACTATGTATGTCGAAAACCAACTGAAATATTCATACTCCTTCAGTCCTAATGTATGTATAGGATATATGGGTCATTCCATTCCTTCCAAGAAGTGTGAGGACCGGGCGAGTTGGCCGTGCGCGTAGAGGCGCGCGGCTGTGAGCTTGCATCCGGGAGATAGTAGGTTCGAATCCCACTATCGGCAGCCCTGAAAATGGTTTTCCGTGGTTTCCCATTTTCACACCAGGCAAATGCTGGGGCTGTACCTCAATTAAGGCCACGGCCGCTTCCTTCCAACTCCTAGGCCTTTCCTATCCCATCGTCGCCATAAGACCTATCTGTGTCGGTGCGACGCAAAGCCCCTAGCAAAAAAAAAAAAGAAGTGTGAGGTATCAAGTGTTTTGGGCCTGTGATATGCATGACGCCTAGTGTACTTAAAAGTTGCAAAATAAATATATTAATAAATAATTAAATCATACGGCAGATCTTAGACATATATTAAAAACATACGGGTTACAATTTTGAATTAAATTGACCATAACGCTAGTTTTTCGATCGCAACAATGACTTTTTCAAATAAGAAGTTTATTAGAACTTCATATTTTATTTATGAGCTTGATGGTGGTGTAGTGGAAATATCAGTAAAATACTGTATTTGTGTTGAACTTGACTAAATGCAAAAGTAACTAAAATTAGAGTTAAGGTGAGTTGTAAGCTTACAGAGAATCGCATGAATTTGAAAAAAAAAAGACTTGGTAGTATGTACGTCAAACGACTATTGCAATAAACGTAGTACTGAGTAGGCGGCTTTCTAGTTCCAATTATCTGCGGCTACGGACCAACCACTCGCACGAACCGCTAATATCAAACTGCAGCGTATACTTGTTCTTGTTTCTTTGTTTGTTTTTATAGGTGGCCGGCATTGTAGGCTGAAGTTTGCAACAATCCCGTAACCGTCTCAATCATCCTGCAGATGTACTTTTTGCCATATTCGATCCCAGATAGAGTATAATTTTCTCCAGTATAGGTGTTCAGTAGTTTTTACCCGAACAGTAGTCATATTTTGCCTTGTTAAAAAGGTACAATATGTGAACTTCTTTTTGTAAAGTGTGCTAAAACCAGTCAATTTTGAGCCACAAAATCATCAATAATTTTTTAAAATTTACAGTTACGTTTTAATTCTTCTTCTGATGTTTTCTGATAGGCCTCATCTAGACTAACACAATAGCACTTCACTAGTCTTTTGCGATATCAACTCACCAAGCTACACTGCTCGATAGCTGATTTTCGACAGCCAATAATACCCCTTTAATTTTGCGGCTGGCTCATTACTTCAGCTACCACAGTCACGTCTTGTGCATTCTTCCTTCTACTTTAAAATTATATGTAAACATTCAGATACTTTTTTGAGCTTTAATTTTTTGATTTACATGGGGAACGCCACTTTGATTTTTCGATGGAGGCCCCGGCCGCAATTTGAAAGAAGTTTCACCTCAAATAAAGAAGATAATCTAATAGATTAATCACTCACCAGAATCTTACTTAGTTTACCTTATCATATCAATAACATTTAATATTCTGTCAAGGCCTAATTTGATTCAATAAACTCAATATCATTCATATTTTAGGAGATATATCCCCGATTTTTCTCAAGACTGAGAAGGTTTATACAAAATATATCTGTTAAAATATTGGACAGCGCTTGAGAAACACATCCAATACAGCAAATAGAAAATTTAGTTGCGCTTCCGATCGAGTATGATAGTGGAATGATAAATGCAATTACTAAAACACTGCGTTGTATGTAAAGCAACAGGCACGGCTTGGTAGGTTGGTATTTCACATGTTAATACTATGAATATAATTGATGTTCCGTTCGTATTTTACCTCTCTCTCAGTTCACATTATTTTGCTGGAAAATATTCATATTGTGGGAACAACTCGCTACAAACATTTCCGTCCGTATCAACTTTACCTTTCTGTAGAAAAATTCATGAAATGCTAATTATATGTAATTTCAAAGTCAAACATAAAACTAATACAATAATTAATTGTTGTGTACAAATGTAAACATAGGCAGAGCCCAGTTATAATTAGAGGCGTGTTTCTACCTCGCCAGGAGCAACAATAGCGAACTTTAGTTGGCTCTTCATGCAGATGAAGTTTCCCTTCATAATATGCATTAACATTAGAGACAAATCACAAAGTTGAATCTCGCCTAACATTGTCATTAATGTTAGGAATACATACTTCATGTGAAAATTCTGCTTCGTTCGAATTACTCATAATATTGAAAAGTCCGTGAAAGTGTCTGTAAAGCACCCAACTATACTGGCTATACTGGTATAAATTGGCGTTATTATTATTATTATTATTATTATTATTATTATTATTATTATTATTCGAGGTGAACGGAGGAGGCAGATTTACCTACACAGTTTATGGACAAATGTATGGATGGCAAGGGAAACAAAAGGAGAAAAGGTGACGATGGTTAGACTCATTGAATGATTTACTGTAGAGAAAACGGACATTCAAGAAGCATTTAAGAACAAAGTGCTAGTTTCAAATTGAAGAGTATTCGAGTATTTAGTTCATGCACGTATTTTTAAAACTGGTCGCTGAATGTCGTATCAAAACAAAATAAAATTTTGTGTATGGTACTACTACTACTGGTTCTTTTACGTCTCGTTAACTATTTTACGCCAATGGCCGTAGCCGTGTTGAAACACCGGATCCCGTGAGATCCCCGAAGTTAAGCAACATTGGGCGTGGTCAGGAGTTGGATGGGTTGCCACGCGCTTATGGTGGGGGGTAAGGGAATGGAGGAGCGGAAAGGAACTGGCCACCCTACCGCACGTAAACTCCGGCTCAGGAGCACCTCTGCGGAGGTTCGGACCTGCCTTCGGGCAGAATAACCCTTACCTTACCTTAACTATTTTACGGTATCAGAAAACGCAGAGGTCCCAGAATTTGGTCACCAAGGACTTCTTTTATATTCTGATAAATCTACCGACACAACGTTGGCGTATTTCGACGTTTAGAAGTACGATCGGATTTAGTTGAGATCGAAGCCCCTAATTTGAGCTCAGAGGACTGGCATTAAAACCGGTTACCATAGGAGGGTAAGCGAATAGGTACTAATAATTTGATTATGGGTCAGGCCCAATTTATCAATAATCTCGTCGGTGTCTAGTTTTGTAAACCATGCAATGAAAGCTTTTTCTACGTAACTCTGAAAAAATAATAATAATGAATAATGTTATTGGTTTTACTACTACTTTTACGATTTTCGGAGACTTTGATGTTCTGGAATTTTGTCCCGCATGAGTTCTTTAACGTGCCGGTAAATCTGAGTCGGGATCGAATCCACAGTCTTGAGCTTAGGAAGCTAGAGCGTTACCGCCTGTGCTATCTAGCCCTGCACTGCGAAAAGAGAATGCAGTATGTACCTCATGGAAGAAATCTCAATCAAAACTCGATATTACTGTACATTCCTCTTTACACGCTTATACGAACTGATTGTTTGTCAGAAGAAGTTTATATCTCTTAAAGTAGTACTCAGTCACATTGGTTTAATACCGAGGAGTAAAAGGACCGTCAAAACAATCAAAGATGCAGTATACATTGCGAACCTCCTCATATTTTCTCTAGGGTCTTATGAAAATCGATGATATGCATGTCTTTGAAAAGTCCGACTCCCTGGCCGAATGGTCATCGTTGAGGCTTCGGTTCAGAGGGTGCCGGGTTCGATTCCCAACCGGGTCGAGAATATTAATCGCTTCTGATTAATACTTCTGGCTTGGGGATTGGGTATTTTTATTTCTACCAGTACTTTTCTCTTCATATTCAGACTACATACTACACTACCAACCACCACAGACACACGCAAGAGTGATTACATCCCTCCATATAAGGTTGGTGTCAAGAAGAGCATCCGGCTCTAAAACAGGGCCAACTGCACAAGTGTGACACAGTTTGCACCCGTGACCGAACAAGTGTGGGAAAAGTGGTAGAAGGAGAAAAAGAAGAATAAAAAAGTCTTGGCAGTAATGAATACTGAGTTGCTTTCTAATGTACCCCTTTGCTGGGCCTCGGAAAATTACATTAGGGATGTATGTGCTGGATATATGTTTCCAATTCTTCTTAATAGGACCTTCATTTCATTTTTTCTTTTTTCAGGTTCCTTACATTTGTCAGTGAAGCATGGACTTACCGTCTCCATCATTGAAAAAGGAAAATATTTAAAATTCTTTCAGGAAGATTCCGAAGCAAGTGTTGGAGCATAACCCGCCTGTTGTCCAGCGTGATGAAAGAGCAGTTACTGTTATTTGCTGGTATATTTGGCTGCGTGGAAGGCTAAACATCTGGTGACGTTGCACGCCGTGCTGTACTCCCGCTATGGTGAGTGTGTGGTCATGCTCAAACGGAAAACATTGCTTGAGTATTCACAAGCAACACACCGTACACCTGACCACACTGCAGCACGATGTCTTCCGAACTGCGCGTATTGTTAAGATTGGGACTGTAGTGTCCGTGGCCTTAATAAAGGTACAGTCCCGGCATTTGCCAGTTGTGAAGATGGAAAAATTATTTTTTTTGCTATTTTGCTGTACGTCGCACTGACACAGATAGGACTTATGGCGACGATGGGACGGGAAAGGGCTAGGAATGGGAAGGAAGCGGCCGTGGCCTTAATTAAGGTACAAAATGGGAAACCACGGAAAACCATTTTCAGGGCTGCCGACGGTGGGATTCAAACCCACTATTTCAAATATTAATTGCCCAATGTATGAATGAATTACCTATCTGAAGTCATAATAGTACGAACATCTGCTAGTATCCGAAACTACTGTACATCCATTTAAACAAAACGAAATTTGTCTCGACATCTCCGCTCTCAATAATCCATTGGAGAAACGTAACGCAGACTTTCCCGAGCCTCTTAAAGTCATTTAATAATATGAATACAGAATAGGCCTGTCAATATCACAACTAACAATAATCTACAATGGGTGAGTGTTTGGTCCGCCCTGTCAATATATTATTAATATTTGAATAATTTATACGTAGATGTTTCGGGAGCCTTAACTCCCTTCGTCAGCGTATTTACATCAAAATCTACCTTACCCAAGTCTCAAGATACAACATCTTATCATATTAAGCATTGTCCTGTATAACATCAACTCTAGAACATCTTATCATATTAAAATTAAGCATTGTCCTGTATAACCTCAACTCTAGAACACTATATGTACACACAGAGTTGATGTTATACAGGACAATGCTTAATGTTAATACGATAAGATGCTGTATCTTGAGACTTGGGTAAGGTAGATTTTGATGTAAATACGCTGAGGAAGGGAGTTAAGGCCCCCGAAACATGTACGTATATTATTCAAATATTAATAATATATTGACAGGGTGGACCAAACAATCACCCGTTGTAGATTATTGTTATTACAAGTCAATACGGACCAATTAAGGACCGATATGGCCAAGTTTGTCGGATATCACAACTGAATTAGAAGTTATTTTGGTGAATACTTTAATAACCCTGAATACTGTATTTCGTGTTGTACTGTAGTGTCAAGCGCTTGCCTTGTGCAGTATAGCTGGTGTGGGAACTTTCTATTTCTACATTCAGTATAAGTGTCTGTATTTTATGGTAGTAAAGTCGATGTTACTCCTTGTAGGAAATATTTATCATGATAGTAAATTTTTTTTCATTAGAGAATTTCTCAATTTCATGGTACTATAAGTCCTTTGAAGTTTGGAAACAAGAAAACAACAGGGTGGTGCGAGATTGTGACTTGTGAAGTCTTGTGGTCGAGCAAATTCCTTTTTGGTTGCAGAAACTGTTGCGGTGATGGTTGACGTGAGAGCTGCTATCACTCCTTTTGAACTGGCCAAATCTCTGACATAGTTCCTCGGCCTTTGGTATGCTTCAGCCCTCTCTCCTCTGCCCTTACACCCAAACATTCTGTAAGGGTCGTTACAAATATATGTTCGAAATGTGCCGCTCTACTGGAAAGAGACAATTCCGCAGCCTTTGTGTGGATCAGACTTTTAGATGTTGAATTAAAGTTTCAGAGAAGCTCTTGATATGTTTTATTACATCAGCAGATGCTATCAAATGCTGCGTCACAAGCTTTCAATGTGTAGGAATACCATATACAATATACAATTCCAATTTGATGATGCTCAACCTAGGATTTATATAGAATTCAATTCCAATTATTTTAATCGTCTGTTTTTCGTTCATCCATCTGTTATTGATTGTTCATTACTGAGCTAGAAGCATTGAAGTTAGAACCCCGTTTTTCTGTTCGCGTTCAAGTTGTACCTATTAATGCTAGTAATTTATAGATAGAATTGGAAATATCCATAATGATATTGATTTTAGGTTCCACTATCTACATATAAGGTTTTCGAAGATGCCAAGGTTCCGGAATTTTGTCCCACAGGAATTCTTTTACGTGCCAGTAAATATAGCAACACGAAACTGAGGTATTCGAGCACCTTAAATACCACCGGACGAGCCAGGATCGAACCCACCAAGTTAGTTCAGAAGGCCAGCACTCCACCATTCAAGCTACTACGCCTAGAAGACAGAAAATTAGAAGGAATACTGGTGTGTATGAGGGCTAATATTTGGCACTTTTAGGTACTGAAGGTATTGCAATTCATGGACCCTGTTAGTGCATAGTCCAGACTAATTGACTGAATGATCGGCGTCGAGACCTTCGGTTCAGAGGGTTCTAGGTTCTATCTCTGGATTGGCTGGAGATTTTAACTCTGTATGATTAATGCGTTCAGTTCGGGGCTAGGTGTCTGTGTTCGTCCTAATGTACATCGTTCGATCTACATAGAACTCACCACACTACCAATCACCATAAATACGCTCAGTAGTGACTTCAATCCTCTACATAGGGTTGGCGCCTGCATCCGACCGTAAAATTTGGTCAGATCGACACTAAATGCTGACCCTAATAAATTGGAAAGAAGAAGCGATTGGTCTAGAACCTCCGAATATGGCTAAAATGCCAGACCAAGTTACAGATTTTTTCAGTATACGAACGTGCCTGTCGATTATCCTTGAATCGACCGACCGACCCACCGACCGACCGACCGACCGACCGACCAACCCACCCTACGCATTGAAAGACTGATAGGCTGATGTTACGAGTAAGTACAAAACTGCCATCCTGATGAGAATCAAGCAAGCTTGTGACTATAGCTGTAGATCCTGTAGATTTACATGGGATCCGACCATAGAGATATGAATTACCATTTCAAAAATTTAACGTTCATTAGCGACGAATCGAACCCCGGCCATCTTCATGATAACCTCCTGATGATGTCGTTTGGTTAAGGGGAATCATAACGAATGACTCTAATCATATACACATAAATTTCGTTATGAGAGCGAGTCAAATAAGAACCTTAGAAGGGTAGTATAAATATTCGAAACATCTCTGTCCGTTGGCAGAGTTGTTACCTAGTAACACCTATCCTATAGGCGGCACCTCTGCGCAGACCGTGGAACATTATCAAAGTACCAGTGTAACAATGGCTGCCTTACTTCCGACATGCACGAAAGAAGAACATTGATCTTTTTCAGTTTTTGAGTAGTGAAAATGTGAAACGTATTGAAATCTATCGACGAGCGACAGTTCGTTCTGATGATACATGTTTGTCACAGCAACAATATCACAGTGCTCAGCCCCATACTTCTTTTGAGTTATTTGATTAACGTTACATCGAATGAGACATGTGTTGTGGTGACGACCAGGGTTAGAACTGAGAAGGATATGATCGTGGCCCTTGGGCTGTCGACAGTGGGGATCGAACCCAGTACATCCCGAATACCGTATATCCCTCGAACCACGTGGCCAACAGGCTTGCTCGGCCGCATACTGCTCGTGTAACAGGACCTACATTTTGAGTGTCTTCCACATCCACCTTATTCATTAAAACATGCTCCTAGTGATTACTATGTGTTTACTACGTGAGAAAAGACATTTTTTTGGATTAAGATGAAGGGTGAATTGCGCAGACAACGTCAGTCTCTTTCGTACAGGAATCCGTGCTTTTAGTCTCAGTCCAAGTCGTCCGGTACTTACACATTTTATGTTTTCATTTATCTCGCTGCCGTAGATTCATACCTTAATTTTCAACACCCCCTGCCTGTAACTCAGCCTACAATATTTCGTATTCGGGCTGTCATAAAGTCTTGTTTAACATGGAAGTTAGCAAACACTACTCCTAACCATATCAGAACTATTTTTGATTTTCATACTTTCCAAGGATAATTACAGACGAAATTCAACTCCCTGCTGGCCGTTGGAATGCATTATGCTCTTAGTGATTTTGATATTAATCACGCAATCGACTACAATACATTCCTATGTGAATTAGCTCAGAGTATTTGGAATTCCCTTCCTGTGAAAGGTAATTAAACACACCTGAGATTAATTAAATGTTGCCTCTGAGCTCAGGAGAACTTATGGGAATATATCCTACAAAGAAGTGTTCAGTAAACACTTTTTCTTCCTAAGTTCCTCATGATGAAATTGAAAGGTTAACCACTGTGTACATGTCTCGATTAGAAATGGTAAGGTTTAAACGTAAATTTAAAACACAATGAATTAATACATACTTTATCATCATAGAGTGGTAAGACGTACAGCACTCTGTAATACCGTACTACTGAGCGAGTTGGCCGTGCGGTTAGGGGCGCGCAGCTATGAGTTTGAATTCGCGAGATAGTGGGTTCGAACCCCACTGTCGGCAGCCCTAAAGATGGTTTCCCGTAGTTTTTTTGTTTTCACACCAGGCAAATGCTGGGACTGTACCTTAATTAAGGCCACAACCACTTCCTTCCCACTGCTAGTTCTTTCCTATCCCATCGTCACCATGAGACGTATCTGTGTCGGAGCGATGTAAAGCAACTTGTAATCCTCAACTCACAATGAACACTCTTGTCCCTGCTGCTCTGATGCCTCGTTTCTTGAAAACATAAAATACCAACAAACAATTAAAGCCGTAGTGCAACAGTCCATATGAACTGCGGACACAGACGACTGTTGCCTAGTCAGATTAACTGTAGATACTTCACTGCCACGTGGGCATTATCAGCCGCATTGCTTTGCTTTCTGGATTCGACAGCACTTCAGGTGGTCTCACGTGGCTAAGTGAACCCTATTACAGTCCTCAGTCCCTGGACTGGCTGGGAATAGAACCTGGTGCGTCTTGTTAAGAGGAAGACAGCAACTCCAACACCACGGTCTACTTTGTCTCTTGAAGCCTCTATGATGTAGTTTTTTTTCTGGGTTATCCATCTACTTCCACTCACTTCCCATGACATCACCTCCCAGGCTAATTCATATTCATAGCACCATCAAACGGTGCTAATTCTTAGACCTAAGTTACGCTTATTTTTATAATATTATTATTGATTTTCCGTCCCAATAACTATTCGTACCGGGCGAGTTGGCCATGCGGTTAGGAGCACGCAGCTGTGAGCTTGCATCCGGAAGATAGTGGGTTCGAATCCCACTGTCGGTATCCCTGAAGCTGGTTTTGCGTGGTGTCCCATTTTCACACCAGGAAAATGCTGGGACTGTACCTTAATTAACGCCACGGTTAAGTAACAATAACGAAATTTCACAAGTTTCCTCGGTTAGAAACATGGATAAATTTCACACCCTCCTACGACCCACTCAAATAGAGCACGGGAAATTCATCAATTTTGAAGGGAAGCCACGCATGTTTGAGGCATGCCTCTTTGTCAGTTGGTGCGGTGTTAAACCACTAGGAAAAAATCCATATAATCCCGATATAGTCGATTTCCTGAGAAGAAATTATAATACTGTAACTCATTCCAATTACCATTCAGTCTTTTCTCCAACACTTGCAGGCTGGTAACACAACGGCACAACAAAAAGACCAAAAACAACCGGGCTGAGTACCTCGGACAGTAGAGTCCAACTTGGCAAGTTAGATCCGGTGGTACTTGAAGGTGCTCAAATTAGTCAGCCTCGTGTCAGTACATATACTGGCACGTAAAATAACGCCTATGTGACACAATCCCGTGACCTCGGCGCCTCGGGAAACTATAAAAATAGGCTTTTCTTGATAGTGGCTTTACGTCGCACCGACACAGATAGGTCTTATGGCGGCGATGGGATATGAAAAGGCTAGGAGTGGGAAGGAAGTGGCCGTGGCCTTAATTAAGGTACAGCCACTTCATTTGCCTGGTATGCAAATGGAAAACTACGGAAAACTATCTTCAGGGCTACCGACAGTGTTGCTCGAACCCACTGTCTCCCAGATGCAAGCTTACAGCCACGCGCCCCTAACCGCACGGCCAACTCGCCCGGCAAGGCGAATTTCTTCCAATGAACTGCCTTCAAAGGAGGCCAGTCAGCATTGGCCACTTGGCGAATCATTGATTCAGTGAAGCGGCGGAAGGTATCTTAGGGTATCTTGTTACCACAAGCGCAACAGCAGGTCCTCCAAGACAGCTTTAAATTCGAGACAAGCGTGGTCTCGAAACACCTGGATATTTTTTGTTTTCGTTCAGCATTAAAATATGCCACTGATCGTCGTCAACGAAAATAATTTTATACAGATTTAGAATGCCAAAAATTTTCATTCCTTGACACAATACAGCTTAAATTGGAGACAAATGTAGGTCTAGAAACAAGTAAATATTATAGTCGCTTAAGTGCGGCCAGTATCCGGTATTCGGGAGATAGTGGGTTCGAACCCCACTGTCGGCAGCCCTGAAGATGGTTTTCCGTGGTTTCCCATTTTCACACCAGGCAAATGCTGGGGCTGTAAAATAAGGCCACGGCCACTTCCTTCCCATTCCTAGCCCTTTCCTGTCCCATCGTCGCCATAAGACCTATCTGTGTCGGTGCGATGTAAAGCAACTTGCAAAAAAAAAAAAAAAAAAAAAAAAAAGTATATATCATTAAAGAAAAAACTTTGTTCCAATTATATTCTGATCTGGAAAATTACCCGGTTTGTCATTATCACGTAGTCCTCTAGTTAAATACAGTATAATTATGTCATCCAATAGACTCGTCCCTGAAATCAGCATTTATTAGTAATTTAGTTGAATGTTCACTCTGCAGTACGATGCGCAGCACTGTTCGATGAACCGGGTGATGGTACACATTGGCTTAGTCATCGTCGTTGTACCTGTTGGTGATTTCTTTAATTGTGCTTGCCTGGTCGCTCTAAACAATGCGTGACAGTCACCGCTGGCCTCTGGCATCAATGAGCCGCTGTCGACTCATGGCCGGACGACGCGTCGTTGTTTGCCCATCATTGCACCACTTTCGATACGTGCTCACAACAGTGGCACAGTGTTGCCAACTTAGCGGATTTTCCGCTAAATTTGGTGGAATTAGAAGACTGTCGGCGGAGAAATATACCGTTTAGCGGACAGCGGATTTTTTGGCGGAATTCTAGATTTATTATAGCGGAATTTAGCGTTTCATCCATTTTACTTTTGTTAAAAAAAATTGTACTCCAGCCTGTCTCTCAGCTGTTCCGTATTTCTTGTCAGGAGCTAGCAGTCACATGAAGAAAACATGTTATTTGGATTTGATGTTATGAGATCGTGGTATCATCAATTTGTAATGCGTGGGGAAAGGGTACTTATCTCTTAGTTGACGAATGACGACAGATAATTAAACTGTGAGAGAGTAGCATTTATATTTATGCTATGAAGGAAGACCTTTTAATGAACTGGCCTGTTCTGTGTGTGGACCTTGAGGTAAGGGATTCACCTAGTTTACACCCGGCAGTAAGACGCCTTCAAGTTTTAGCTCGCCGGCTCGCAGGCAGGGGGTTAATCCCAGTGGAACTCACAGATCAGGTGATTACAGACATTTACGATTATTATTATTATTATTATTATTATTATTATTATTATTATTATTATTATGTGCGTATGGACCCAATGGAACAAGCAAAGCTCTAACGATTCTGTTTTCTGAGTTTCCAAACAGCTCTCATCCTTTCTCCGTGGATCCTTTTTCGTTCTTCTGACCACTTTGCTCCAGTCTTCTTTTTCACTTCGTTCTCTGGTTGCACTTTCCATCCATTCATTTTTTTCCTATAGATTTTTCTGTCCACGTTGTCATTTGAGTTCATCTGGGCTTTTTTCAGATCCTTCTTCACTTCCAGTACCCATAGAATATTATTTTGATGTTCTGTGTAGGTGAGAATCTTGTGTGTCAGTCTACTTGCCGGCAGTCTGCGGACGTGCCCATAGAATTCCAGACGTCTTTTGCGGATGTCTGCTGCAATGTTGGAAACCTCTTCTGTCACTTTACGTGATCTCGGTCTATATCCATCTTCTGTTTTTCGGGGGCCGAGAATTTTCCTCAGATTATTATTATTATTATTATTATTATTATTATTATTATTATTATTATTATTATTATTATTATTATTATTATTATTATTATTATTATTGCCCAGTATTTGAGATTGGGATTTCTTGGCGGAATTTTAGCGGATTTTTAGTGGTATTTAGTGGATCTTGAAAATATAAGTGAGCAACACTGCAGCGGCACGAGAGCAGCCCACAAATCACGCCGTTTCAGAGATGCTGGTATCAAGGCACCGAACTATCACGATTTAGCCTCAATCAAACTCGGAGAGGTCGGCCACTTTTCCAGTCCTGACGCCAGAAACACTACTAACAGGAAATCTTAGACCTACCCTATATTTCCCATTCTACCAGCATGTCACGTGTTACCCTGCTCGCTCCAGGCGCGCTAAATATTCCCGGAACAAGGTAGTCGTAACGCAACGGCTCATTGATGTATAGGATAAGCTACGTTAAAGAAAGATTACAGCTGTGTCCTGAAACACAAAATCCTATTTAGGCAATTTTGTACATACTTTTCTTAATAAGAAATATGTCAACTATGACTGAATCAGTGAATATCTGGCGTCATATTTACAACGGTACGACTTTTCCTTCCTCTTGTCCCTCAATAATTTGATGCTATTATAATGTGCTTTTTAATCCTACCCTACAGGAATCTCTTTCATGTGTTAATGCATCCTTAAAAAGCAGGAAATGAATTGAATTTTAATACACGTAAGATGATTTACATATCTTATTTCATGAAATTAAAGACACGTATTCTAAGAGCAGCGGAAATAATGATATCAAAATAATTATGATTGCGTGCATTCCGTATTGCCTAACGTGAGAAATCCAACGTTAGGTAGGGTTCGAGTATTTATAGTCCTTAAAATATATGATATGGAAATCAAATGCAAATTTCTGAAATCGCATGTTATTGTAAGAATAGTAATTAGAAACATACTAAAATTATGTCTTCTGCTGAACTAGAAAATAATAAATATACTGTATTTATGATTAATATAATAAGGAAGTTCGCACTGCAGTCACTTTAAATTGCCTAAAATTCTAATTAATTCATATTAAAATGAGTTTCTTTTTATTATAAGGCAAGAATGATGGTTCACTCAAATACTTAAGTTATCTCAGAACATTTTATAATAAGCAGTACAAAAAAACATAATAATTTCTACAAGATTAAAGCAAATATTATCAAAGTAACAATTTTTAATAAACAAGGAGAGAAAAGGGACACGGGCGGAAAAAATTAGCACACATAGGTTGGTTTATAAGTTTTGGCAACCATGCTCTAGCACAGCTGTGCAACGGTGCCGGGCTCTGGTATTCTTCCCAAAGTTTTCTCACCTGCATAGCCTTCTCCAGAGCACATGATCTCACTCTTCCCCCTCCAAGTCCATTTACATTGGCCAGGTGAAGGTGAGCAGTTGTGAACAAACGCTCGCGAAAGACAGTCGCCATGTTTTCCAAGCATGAACAGAGAAGCACTGTCCTAAAGGTCACACGACATAATAGTGTCACCAAGGACGCGAACGTGTGTTGGAAAAGTCTCGATCTGGTCACCCACCAGTAAGTGACGAACATGTAGCCTACAGGCTGTGCCCGCAATAGTGGAGATGCATCGGATGTGATATTAGCGCATACCGTTCCTCCACGTCAGATCGTAAATGCGGCGTACGAAAGCTCATTTTTGTAAAATATTCTGCGAGCAGGTATGAGAAGAAAACGGTGGCTCTTCATGGATAACCCACACATCGTTCTGCATGACAATGCTACGGCGCACACAGGAGGGGTTATGTCTGAATTGTTCAGTCACTGGGGGTGCTGTATCAACCCTACCCCCCATACCTTCTGGATTTAAGTCACTGTGACTTCTATCTAATCCCTGATATGAAGGAGCCACTACGTGGGAAGCGCTTCCGTACAATTGAAGATGTTTTGCAGGCCACCGGAAACTTTCTTCGTACCATTGTACACAACGCTCGTGACCATATCGAAGGCCTATGGAACCTACAACCATATATGTGGACTATGTATCAGTAAATAAAATAGTTGCCAAAACTTGAAACCAACCTTTGTATTTTGTTTTCGTTTAGAGCTAAAATATGTAGGTGTTCGTCATCAAGGATTTACCCGACTTATTATTATTAAAAACGCTCTACTTAATAAATATAATTATTCCAATCAAAGCAGTCGTCCGTTCGTCAGACCAAATATCCACCTTTGAAACTTGGCTATTTGAATAAATATTTCAATGCCATCGTGGATGTCAGATAGTTTTACAAGAGAAGTTTAAGGAAGAAACTCGTCGGAGACTTCAGCACTAGAAAAGACTCCACTCAAACCCTCTTAAATATTAAGTGAAATCCAATTCCATAACATAAATGTACCACGATATGGGGTTTCTAAACGGCTATAAACCTAAGATCTAAACGTGCGTCCAAAATAAACCGCCTACATTCTACAGCAATAGAAATAGGCTGCGTTTTATGGATTTTCAAATTGATGATTTTAAATCATATTATTATAGCTTCCCGTTGTACATAAAAAACCTTCCCACTCTAATTATTAATGTAATTTCGGTTACGTGAACGATGGTGATCCATGAAATATCACTGTAATATTTGTCACAAACGAAAGGTAATCATTGATTAACTCAAATAAAGTCTCAAATCCCAGGTTGATTAAGAAATATCGTCGTTACTAGCAAGAAATATGTATACGTATTTACTGGCTGTAAATAGGAGTCCATGGTGTTGCATTCCGCTGCTTGCGCCGTCTTTTCTTTCTTTCTTGAGGTCCAGGGCTGGCACCGATGAATGGGAGTGCTATGTGTGCGATTTTTGTTATCTTTGGCCATATGTCTTGCATTCCGCTGCTCGCGCCGTCGATTATTTTTCTTGAGGTCCAGGGCTGGCACCAACCGTACCAACGAGCTCTCTTTCTAGCGAATGGGAGTGCGGGTATTTTGTTGAAAAATAGCATGATCCGTGGACCAATACATACATATGTATATTTTAAAAGGGAAATAGCATGATCCCTGGACCAATAAATCGTTTAATGAATTAGTTAATGCGCATGAAATGACAACCCACCAAATTACATCGAATGAGAAAAATCAATAAAACGACACCAAAAAACTTCAGTGAGCAAAGACATCACAGACGACAGTGTTGGACAAACAAAACACACGGAAGCGCTGCGACGTAGCAGAAATAGTTGTTGTAAGGCAGTAAAGTGTGTATTCTCTAAAATAAAATATTTCGTATTATTTCTTAAATAGCCTGGGATTTGAGACTTTATTTGAGTAAAAGCAATTACTATCTTCCATTTGTGACAAATATTACAGTGATATTTCGTGGATCACCATTATTCAAGTAACCGTAATTTCATTAATGAATTAGTCACAAAAAACATCAGTTACAAATGTTAAAATATTTAATAACTTCATAGCACACAGGATATCTGGTAGTGTTATTTGAACATAATGATCCGTAAATATGGCATTTGCACTACTGGACTACACTATGATGTTCATAAAATGGTATTTACATTTATACATGGAGCCTCCGTGGTTCAGATGGCAGCGCACCGGCCTCTCAACGTTGGAGTCTGTGGTTCAAATTCCGGTCACTCCATGTGAGATTTGCGCTGGACAAAACGGAGGTGGGACGGGTTGTTATCCGGGTATTCCGGTTTTCTCTGTCATCTTTCATTCCAGCAACACCCTCCAGTATCATTTCATTTCATCTGTCATTCATTTATCATTGCCCCAGAGGAGTGAGACAGGCTTCGGCAGCCGGCACAGTTCCTGACGCGATCGAATGACTGGAAACAGACTGTATATTTTCATTTCACATTTATAGTTTGTTATTCATATTATGGTTTTCATATACACTTCCATTCCTGTCCGTAAGTATTACTGGAGGCTAGTCCGACTCGTTCGCTGAATGGTCAGCATACTGGCCTTCGGTTCAGAGGGTCCCGGGTTCGATTCCCGGCCGGGTCGGGGATTTTAACCTTAATTGGTTAATTCCAATGGTCCGGGGGCTGGGTGTTTGTGCTGTCCCCAACATTCCTGCAACTCACACACCACACATAACACTACCCTCCACCACAATAACACGCAGTTACCTACACATGGCAGATGCCGCCCACCCTCATCGGAGGGTCTGCCTTACAAGGGCTGCACTCGGCTAGAAATAGCTACACGAAATTATTATTATACTGGAGGCTAGAATGTATAATAATCAAACATATGAATTTCATTTCTGAACAATCCAGTTTGATTAGTTTGAAGGAAATGGAACTCTTTTGTTATTACCTGGCAGTTTTATTGAGACTGCCTTGACTGATGATAGAAAGACAGCGAAAACCAGGCCAGGAATTTCTTTATTTTCAGACATGGGCTTGTCTTATCATCCTTCTCTTGATTTCCAATACATCATTAAAAATTGAGCAATATTGGTAATAATGTTATTAGTTCTAAGATCCACTAACTAGTTTTTTACTGTTTTCGGAGACGCCGAGGTGCCGGAATTTAGTCCGGGAGGAGTTCTTTTTACGTGCCAGTAAATCTACCAACACGAGGTTGACGTATTCGAGCACCTCCAAATACGACTGGACTGAGCCAGTATAGAACTTGCGAAGTTGGGGTCAGACAGCCAGCGCCTCAACTGTCTGAGCCACTCAGTCCGGCAACAATATTGGTGATAATTTACTTACCGGGCGAGTTGGCCGTGCGGTTAGAGGTGCGCGGCTGTGAGTTTGCATCCGGAAGATAGTGGGTTCGAATCCCACTGTCGGCAGCCCTGAAGATGGTTTTCCGCGGTTTCCCATTTCACACCAGGCAAATGCTGGGGCTGTAACTTAATTAAGGCCACGGCAGCTTCCTCCAACTCCTAGGCCTTTTACCTCCCATGGTCGCCATAAGACCTCTCTGTGTTGGTGCGACATGAAGCCACTAGCAAAAAAAAAAAAAAAAAAGTTAATTTACATCGCTGCTTAAGTCCAGTATTTGAATATATATCTCCTACTGTTAAGACTTCCTTTATTTTAATCGTGCATATCACTTCTGTAGTTCTTCTATGGCTTTAATAATTTTATTTTGCTTCTCTATTCTAGACAGCTTCGCAATGACAGTCTGCCTGCTTACCAAATCAAAAGCTACCCACTAATAATCATTTGAAATACACTAGCCACTCCCCATCGCTTATAATTGCTTGTTTACTGCTTCTATGTTTATTCTGTCCGGCTCCATGGCTAAATGGTTAGCGTGCTGGCCTTTGGTCACAGGGGTCCCGGGTTCGATTCCCGGCAGGGTCGGGAATTTTAACCTTAATTGGTTAAATTCGCTGGCACGGGGGCTGGGTGTATGTGTCGTCATCATCATCATTTCATCCTCATCACGACGCGCAGGTCACCTACGGGTGTCAAATCAAAAGACCTGCATCTGGCGAGCCGAATATGTCCTCGGACTCTCCCGGCACTAAAAACCATACGCCATTATTATTATTATGTTTATTCTGTTCCATACTTTCTTAATTTCGTTTTCTTTACAATACCTGTTTAATAATTGTACATCTTTGGCCTTTTAGCTCTTTTTACTTTCACTCATTAAATGTTTGTACTCCTTCCTCTTTCTGAAGATATCTAACGTTAGGTCTTCATATCCCTCATTTTCGTACACTTTTAATGCCCATATCAGTTTAATTTTCTTTTTCCTACACTCGTCATTATACCAATTTTTTTTGTTTTACCTCTCCTTCTTACAACTATTTTTGCCAGCTAATAATTATCATTCAACCATTTTTATTTCTTTATCTGTGGTCTTATTCTCTATCGTGTTCTCAATATCTAACTTCGGCATTTCTAAAGTTTTCCTCTTGTAATAACCCCTAAATTCACCACTATGGTCCTCGCTCCATTTATTCCATAGCTTTTGTTTCCGAACAAAGTTAATATGTTTTTTTAAATTTTTTTCCTTCGTCTTTCAGTAATCGAATAAAAACCGGGAAATGATGAGAAGCTGCCTAGTTAATCTAAGTTATTTACCTGTACGTTTTTATATAAGCTAGAGCTTACCGAGATTCAATCGCTAAATCTATCCCAATCCCCTGTGGGTGAGGAACGCAGACGAAGAATACACCCACGGTATACCCTGCCTGTCGTAAGAGGCAACTAAAAAAGGGGCGACCAAGGGATGATCGAATTAGAACCATAAGACTACTTGTAATTAGTAACATCACGCAGGGAACACCATGGGTCGCTTTTACTTGCGCGTAGTACCACTATGTAAGGTACACAATAGGTTTGTGATTACTGGCGACAGTGTGTGCTTCCGGTTGGGTTTTACAGTACCTGTGATTAGTACCACTATATGAGCGACACCGTGGTTCTGCCTTGCCTATGATTATTACCCACTATGTGAGGAACACCACGGGATAGTACGAGTCCCTGTGGTTAGTACACTTATGAGAGGAACACCATAGGTTTGCGATGCCTGAAAATGGCGCCGCAATGTGAGAAACACCATAGGTTTGTGTAACAGGTGCGCATTACATTACCTGTGAGTAGTACCACAATGTGTGGAATACCGCGAGTCTACGCTACTTTTGGTTGGTACCGCAACATGACAAATACCATGGCTCTACTTTCCTAGCGATAAGTACCATTATGAGGGCACCGATGACCTGGATTTTGGAACCCTTTAGATTACAAGCATCATCGATTTAGTATTGTGATTTAGAAGCAGTCCCTTGGTTAGTAATACTATTGTTTAACGCTAGTTTCTGGGAATGTGGGGCATTGCGGGTTAGATCCACTGATAGTTTCAAATTCATATCCATCCATTCATTCTTCGTCCTCACGTTTTAAATCCTGGTCAGTGGAGGATTTTGGACTTTTAAATTGTCATTACATTTCGTACCATTAGGGGCCAATGACCTAGAGGTTAGGTCCGTTTAAACAACATCATCATCATCATCATCATCATCAAATCTATCCCACTCCCTCCTGAAACGACTATCCACGTTAAGTTTTCTGCTTGGTCCCCCAACCACCCACCGTTCATAATGTATAATTCCTCTATTGCACACATTTATAATAACTTCTCTCCATTCTTGTTACTCTTCATATTTACTTCTCGTTCCTTCCATTAAAATGTTATTTATTTCTCTATCGTACATTGATTTGTTCACCCACCCGTGTATTGAAATCTGCCATAATTCCTGCTCCTTCGTTCTTTAAGGATCATCAAAGAAGGATTTTTGTCAAAAGGGGAAGCCTATGAAAAATTCTTTCTCCCTTCCTGAGTTCTTTTAGCTATTTTCATCCATATCATTTCATCAATTCCTGATTCCTGATCACAAATTTAATATTTTACAAACACTGATATCCCTCCCTTATAGCACCCCTTCAGGCTCCTTCTTTGTTTCGTTTTACTCCAAATATTATAGCCCGGTATCTGTAATTCACATCGTACCGTAACACATGTTACAATCATCCCCGTAATCGCATTACCCCGCATTAAATCCCTGCTCCATCATTTCCAATTTTACTCAATATAATCAAAATATTTATTAATCCTACGACCCAGTCTTGTTATTCTTCCGTGGTTATATCTGCTGAACTTGCATCTATACTCCACGTAAATAGTGATTTTTCTAATTGTATAATAGATGATTATTTGCTCTTCCAAATTCCTGGTTTCATCACTACTCGTCAAATCTTTTTAAGCCCAAATGTTCTTCAAATTTAACTCTGGCTTAGGTGTTTTCTTTTTGTTTTCCTGGTGTGACTTCCTTCCTGGAAACCACCTCTTCTCTCTGTACTGCTTGCCTGGAGTGAAGATGATCCGAATGCATAGCAGAGTCATGGTGGTCTCAAGTTCCGCCTTGTTTAGCTAAACACACTGCCGCTGCCTCAGCTCTGCCGTGGTCGTTCCCCATGCCGCTCACGCTCAGCTTCCGTATAGCTGATACTGTACATCAGGGCGGTGATCTATGACGCATATCTGATTAACAGTCCACTGCCTACTCCACGAATCACTTGTTACTACGAGTATGTTTCAGCGGACATATGCTTTTTTTTTTTTTTGCTAGGGGCTTTACGTCGCACCGACACAGATAGGTCTTATGGCGACGATATATATGCTTTTAATCCTGATGGACGAGCTTTTTTTTTTAATCAAAACGAAGCCTTTACATATTTTACATTTCTTCTTGATCTAGTTCTTTCTTAATCCTTATTTTTCATCCTTTCACATATTCACACTAACCAAAAAATTTAGGGCATTCGAGCTCCATACCATGCATGCTTTAATCGGTCTTCTTCCCTTATTTTTCCCTATTCTAAATGCAATATTAATATTACTGTCATTACATCCAACTTTGTTTCTCCCTGATTAAGGAAGTAACTTTGTCCAACATTTCATTAAAATTCTCTTTATCTAAATCTACCATCCCACGGATTATTATTATATTTCTCCTGTCTGACTTCTCTCGTGTCCGTTCTTTTAACTCAATCTTCCTTACCCTTTCTTCTAAATCCGGGACTTTATTCTTCATTTCATCCAACTCGAGTTTATCCTGCAGCAGGTTTACCTTGATGTCGCTGAGTATTTTCTAAGAAGGTCCTCATATCCTTGTATTTCTTATTTTGGTCCATTAACATTTCCCGAGTTTTATCTACTTGGCATAATTCTTTCATAACCTCCTTAAACTTCTCCGTATCTTTCCAAGACAGAGCAGGTCCCGGGTTTACCTCAATACCGCTGATCACCAACAGCACCATGACCACCACTGATGTTAACACCATTTACATAATACTAAGTTATTTTTTACCGTTTGTATTTAATTCACTCTCAGCCTGCCTATTGTGCACCGGTATTGATTAATCGAGACTCCCATGTTCGGTTAATACACTCGTCTTCGTACTTCGTACTTTATCACTTACTCAGCACTCTGCGTCCTTTCACTTCTCTGGCAGAAATGCAACTGCATGTCCTACAACGTCTGCATGTGAGAGAACTCGCCTCTGTTTACACGACAAAAAAAAAAAGAAAAAATTGAAACCCTGCAGGAGGTCGTCTAGTTGAGTTCTAGTTTGGTAGAATATACGAAACGTTGAAATTGACACTCAGACACTTACATGACGTCATATAAAAATGCCTTTGGAGGCCTTATGATTATTGTGTTTCTCGTAAACTAGGATAAAGCTATAAGACTAATTAAATAAAAAAGAGTTATATAAAATAATTAATGCAGCAAAATATTACAGACATAGTTTATGATTTTAACCGTTAACACACAGAATCAATTTTTCTCGAATTTAACTGATGTAGCCTATTATACGAGGACATACGCACTTATTGCCTTCTGTGCTGAACCACGTGCAAAATTAGTATGCAAGGTCTTGCCAGTGAGGTGGGTTCTTACTGATTGTTCCCAAACAGTCAGCGATTCAAGGACTGGACTCTGTTTAACCTCGAAAATAAGAAGGAATTGTCATATTCTTCATGAATACATGTCATGGTTCTTTCCAGAAAATACAGCGTTATGGTCCCCTGGCTAAACGTGACCTGATGGCATGTGGAATGTACGGTAGACAGACAGGCAGACCGGCAGAGAGACAGATAGTCCCCAGGGAAGGGATGCAGGGGCATTGTGAATTGATGGCAGAGGTTGTCAATGCTGAGCATGTAGCAAGCTCCTGCGATAGGACAGTGGTTCAGAGATTGTGCACTAACTAAAGGGAAGCCTCTTGGTTTGGAAAGTTATTGCCAAACTGCAAGCAACAACATAAATCAGTAACACAGTAAGTAGTACATACTTGAAACTGCCTTCGAAGTTTAGTTCATTTTTACTGCCTCTTTGCCATCCAAATCAAATCAAATTGACGTAAAGTTTTATAAATGCTTCTGTTTTCTTGTATTTCACTCATATATTTAATATTAAGGTCCAACTCCTTGGCAGAATGGTCAGCGTACTGCTCTTCGGTTCAGAAAGTCGTGAGTTCGATTCTCGGATTGGTCGGGGATCTTAATCGCTTATTAATTATTTTGTCTCTGGGACTGGTTTTTTTTTTGTCTGGGTCAACACCGTCTTTTTTATATTCATGCAACACACCACACTACCACCCACCACAGACACACGCAATAGTGATTACATTCCTCCATATAGGGTTGACGTCAGTAAGGGCATCCGGCCGTAAAATACGTCCAAAACCTCAAGTGTGGCGCAGTTCGCACCTGTGGCTCTACAGGTGTTGGAAAAGTAGAAGAAAAATACAAAGTCGTAGAAGAAGAAGAAGAAGAAGAAGAAGAAGAAGAAGAAGAAGGAGTTATATTTAATGTTAAAAAACTCAAATTTCATTCAAAGAAGTATGTGATTATTAATTAATCCTTCGTGAGGAATATTTACCAATCTGTCCTGCTTGATTATATGACTAAAATTTCTTTTTTCTTTCTTTCTTTCTTTCTTTCTTCATTTCATTACTGACTACCTCAACATCACTAGTTAGATATTGTAGTGTTTATTGCATTGTGTCTTCCGGTATGTACTAAAACAAAATTAACACGTTCATCGATCTGTCTTATTCTTGTCCTTGGCCTCTACAACATGAAGATTCTGCCAATACCATTTCTTATTAAGTCCTTTACCGTGACTATTGAATGGAATGGTAGTGTTACTCATCGGAACGGTTGGTATGTACATTTCAGTTGGCTTCATTTGAGGATAGTACCTTCGGTTTGGTGTGGAAATCAACAGGAATCATCCCTCTCTTCAGTGCTTTATCGTGCCCTTTTATTAATGCCTAAGGAAATCTGAATATAGAACTATTGGAATCCAACAAACCTTCGGGCTGACGAATTAACATTTATGCATTCATTCTTCCTTATAACGAACAATTTAAACAAAGTGATTCTACCTTTTCTGTAACTACTGTATTTATGTGTAACTGTGAGTATCACGATTTTATATGTTACTATCTCACGTCGAAACAGTTAGTTTGTACAATCCTTCCTGCATCATTAAAGAAATCAGTATGTCTAAAAGAGGATTTATATTTATAGTGATGTACACTATTCGAAATCTTTGTAGGCATCACTCTATTTCTTTGTTTGATTGTTTTTGTTTGCTCATTGTTTTCTATAACTGCCTACAGAGTGCATGGTCATTGTTGTTGGAACTGAGCTAATTAAAGACTGTCGTGAAAGCAAGTAAGCGTATTGTGGGACATAATCTGACTTCTCGGCGTCACTTAAAATGTGTAAGAAGTGCAGATTTTATCATCATCATCATCATCATTATTATTATTATTATTATTATTATTATTATTATTATTATCATTATCATTATCATTATGACGGATTACTCTTTGAGATAAACAAATCCATCCTTTACAAACGACATCAGGCCGTTAGACCGAGGTTGTACTAATACTAGTGACCATGAGCCATATAGGAACAAAGAGGAACATGTAGGACCTAATAAAAATTTTAATTGAATGTAGGGATACTAAACAAAAATCAGACAGCAATGGTGACGTAGTGTCGATGCTTCACCTACTCTACAGCAGAGTTAAATACTGAAAAATACCGAGCTCGATAGCTGTAGTCGCTTAAGTGCGGCTAGTATCCAGTATTCGGGAGATAGTCAGTTCGAACCCCACTGTCGACAGCTCTAAAGGTGGTTTTCTGTGGTTTCCCATTTCCACACCAGGCAAATGCTGGGCTGTACCTTAATTAAGACCACGGCCGCTTCCTTCCCATTCCTAGGCCTTTCCTGTCCCACCGTGCTATAAGACTTATCTGTGTCGGTGCGACGTAAAGCAACTTGCAAAAAAAAAAAAAAAAAAAAATCTGAAAAGTGAAATGGCGTATGGCTTTTAATGCCAGGAGATCCCAGGCCGGGTTCGGCTCGCCAGGTGCAGGTCTTTTCATTTGACTCCCGTAGGCGACCTGCGCTTCGTGATAAGAATGAAATGATGATGAAGACAACACATACGCCCAGCCCCCGTGCAAGGGAAATTAACCAATGATGTTTAAAATTCCCGAACATGCCGGGAATCGAACCTGGGGACCCTGTGACCAAAGGCCAGCACGCTAACCGTTTAGCCATGGAGCCGAATGGATTTAATACTGTGACATACTCACCAAATGCGAACATGGCCTAATAACCCTGAAAACAACCTCTGTCTATTTGATATACAATCCGCGTAAACGACCATCATTACAAAATTAAACTTTGTATCACTCTAGAAATATTTGGATAAGATACTGGCTTACTTGATATCTTTCTCAAATTGTGACTATATGCCACAATAAAACATCGCGCGTCTTTACTCCTCCTGATTCCTCTCTCAATTCACTGAGTTTCATTTTCCTTATTTAAAAATGATATTTAAATTACGGAGTTTAAAGAAAAGTACATTGGGAATATGATGATGATGATGATGATGATGATGATGATTATGATGATGATGGACTGGTCTCACTGAGCAAGTTGACCATGTGGTTTGTGTCACGTGCTGTAGCTATGAGCTTGCATTCGGGAGATTTCGAGGCCCACTGTCGGCAGGCCTGAAGGTAGTTTTAGGTGGTTTCCCATTTTCAGACCGGGAAAATACTGGGGATCTGCCTTAATTGTGGAGGCAGTCACTTCCTTCCCACGAGTTGGCCGTGCGGGTAGAGGCGCGCGGCTGTGAGCTTGCATCCGGGAGATAATGGGTTCGAATCCCACTGTCCGCTGCCCTGAAGATGGTTTACCGTGGATTCCCATTTTCACACCAGTCAAATGCTGAGGCTGTACCTTAATTAAGGTCACGGCCACTACCGATCCCATCATCGCCATAAGACCTATCTGTGTCGGTGCGACGTAAAGCCACTATTTCCAATCTTAGGCCCTCTCCTGTCCCATCGTCATCGTAAGACTTGTCCGTATCGGTGCGACGTAAATTAATAGCAACAAAAAAGAATGGCTTCAGCTACGGTGTAGAGGCATTTTGATTTGAATCCATTTAGTCTGCTAGCGTGTCAGTTTCGACTTTCCATTTCTACACTGCCAGGTGGCAGAGAAACTTATGTGTTGGACAAACTATGGTTGAGTATTAATTAATTTTTTCGTGTTACATATTTTGCCTGCCGATATAGTCCGCATGGGACATTTCTCCACCCTCCAAAAATCTTGTTCTCTAAGTTTTGAGCCCGCTATTTTGAAATATAGATGGCATAAATCTACCACTAACTCACATAGTAATGAAATAATCACGTATTTTGGAAAGGAGAGAAATACAATAGCAATAAATACGATGATATCTCGCTGTAAATCGCCCTTTATTTTCAACCCTAATCCCTCTCGCAATACATAATTTAAAGCACGAAGTTGACTGAATTCCAATTTCCTTGTTTTAACAAAAATAAATTCTGGATTACTGTGATTAAAGAAAAGTACATTGGGGTTAAGGAAACTTATATTATTGAAAAGAGAAGAAATAGGAGAGGAAGTACAATAACAATAAAAGGCTGTATAATATTGCAGCTCTTCAAGTGTGGAAACTAAAACAACAGAAGAGCATGAGGTCTGAAAAGTCACGCGTTCACTGATAGCACAAAAAAGAGAAAATGAAAGAAATAACCCCAACAGATTTGCAATAAAAGCCATTTGTGCTATTGCAGCAGTAGGAGAGAGGTATTGTAGTTAAAATGTAGCTCTACTTTGACGGGGCAGATATCAGAGTCTCCAATTGTTACAGAACCAGGAGTAGCATTCACTGCGTGAAATACCATCATCGGCATTGACACCATAGTGTAACGACTAGGAACAATTAACGGGAGGTGAAACTCAAAGAGAATACTTAATGTGAATGTGACACGACGCAGCATTGGATCATTTGCTGAAAAGGTATAAAGCTTTCATAAAGCCAAGGGCTGCTACTACAGAATGATTGTCATCACTCTGAAATATCTGTTGCAATCACTAGGATTTAGTGATGTCTCTTACTCGACGTAAAAAATATATGGAGAGGGAGATGAAAAATTCCAGGTTGAGCACACAAATCATATTATTATTAACATTGCATATATCAAATAGGGGAAGTGATGAGGCTCTCACAATTAGAGATTAACACGGCTCTGTCTAAATTTACTTCCTTCCCCTCACTCGATCGGAAATACATGGAGCTGAAATTACGAGATTTTAATGGAAGAATAGGAGTGTTTGTATTATTGTCACATCCGCAGCTCGACAAGTATTTCTCATTTTTTTTTGATCTGATGTAATGTACTCAATTAGCTTGATGATGATGCTGCTTGTTGTTTAAAGGGGCCTAACATCGAAGGTCATAGGCCCACTCAGTTAGCGTTTAGCTGATTGTTGATTGGAGAGGACATCTCGTCACACAAAGAACTCACATCTTTATAGACATGTGTAAATTTTAAGGGAATGAGTTTGCCAACAGTTTATGTACAATCAATCCTCCGTACTTTGCATTTCTTGATCCATTGTTGTTCTTCTTATAAAAAGTTACGGAACAGCCAATGAAATATTTCCATGCATGAAGGAGGATGTAACCATTGCCAAAATTTACCCACCTAAATGGACTTCGTTTTGCGTATGTCTTACATCAGGCCTGGCCAATTTGTTTTTTGGTGTGTTTTTTTCTTTTCCCGTTAAGATCGCGCATGAATTTTCTTACCTCTTCCTCCTCCTCAGCATCACAAGTACATACTCAGGCATTTCAAATTAAAAATCCAAACCCCACGGCACTTAACGCCTTTGAAAGGGCCTTGGCCTGCCCAGCGACCGCTGCTCAGCCCGAAAGCCTGCAGATTACGACGGGCCGTGTGGTCAGCACGATGCATCCTCTCGACCGTTATTCTGGGCTTTCGAGACCGGGTCCGCCATCCCACTGCCAGATAGCTCCTCAGTTCTAATCACGTAGGCTGAGTAGACCTCGAACCACCCCTCAGGTCGAGAGAAAAATCCCTGACCTCGCCGGGAATCGAACCCGGGGCCTCCGGGCGAAAGGCAGGCAAGCTACCCCTACATCACGGGGCTGGCATATTTCAAATAATACAAACTATTAATTAGAATCTACGTATAAGAGTTGTTGTTTACATAACAATGGCCGAAAGTAAGTTTTAACGTATGGGTTGAAGAAACTCGACTCAAATGAGTACGCGAAACATTTTTGCCCATGTTACGAACAATATTTCATTTTGAACTGCGGTAATGTCTTTATTTCATTGAGATAAACACATTATGTTCGGTTCAGGGCTCACCATTGAATCAGTCGACGTAATCCATGAAATAACTGATATCTCGGGAATTAATCAAGGGATACCGTCGTTGCCGGGACAAGCAGATATACTGACCCGCAGCACAAACATTATGAAGAGCGAGAATGCCTTGACAATATTCACACAATATTGCACCTTAGATGACAGAACCTTACCAGCCAAAGTTCTAAGCTAAAATATTTCACATAGGAGGTTTTCTTTCCCCGGCAGCGACGATATATTTATTAGCTCACATAACGCAATGTTACCATAATACTGAGTATATAAGTAGCTGTCTAACATTTGCTAAAACGGTTTTTAATGGCTTTTTAATTAACGTAGACTTACGTTCCTGAACAACGGGTATATGGAAAGAAAGATATTGAAGACCCTTTTAGTGTTTGGGTGGAACGTGTATATCGCCGAAAGTAGGTCTTATGGCGAAGATGGGACGGGAACGGCCTAGGAATAGGAAGGAATCGGCCGTGGCCTTAATTAAGGTACAGCCTCAGCATTTGCCTGGTGTGAAAATGGGAAACCACGGAAAATCATTTTCAGGGCCGCCGACAGTGGAGTTCGAAGCTATCATCTCCCGGATGCAAGCTCACAGCTACGCGCTCCTAACCGCACGGCCAACTAGCCTGGTGCCGATAGTATTTAACTTACGATTGTGTTTAATAAAGTTTCAATTGGCAGAGAGAGAAGGAGGCTCCCTGTTACAAAAAAAAAAAAATCTGAAACGTAGTCTTCAAAGTAAGGCAAAATTTTGCTAACAATGTGACGTCACACGCATACTCTGTTATAAGATGGCTCTGTATTGACTCGCGCGCTCAATCGGAGGTTAGCTGAAACAGCGAAAACCATTTAATAAGTAAGTCTACGAACTCCTCAAAGCCCTACGGCCGTTAAAATAATGACAGCCTACCGCCAATGTGATGAGTACTCTAACTACAGTATCGTTAAGTTTTACATTCACAGTACTGTTCGTTGAAGAACATAAACATAGTTCATGGTATGAAATAATAGTCGATCATGCAACGAGCCTGCAGTGGCATTCATTAAGACGCGAGTATGTTTATGAAATGAGCGTAACGGGCGTCTTAATTACCAGTATTGGTAGAATGCATTCGATTTTTTTGTTCGACAATAATTAAATGTCTTAAGTTTTCATTTTTCAAATATATTTGTCACTTTACTTTCTTTCTTTTACAAAATGCTTTACGTCCCACTGACACAGATACGTCTTTTGGTAACGTAGGGTCAGGAGACTGCTATGAGTGGGAAGGAATAAACCATGCCCTTGATTAAGGTACAGTCCCAGATTGGTGTGAAAATGGGAAACCACGGAAATCCATCTTCTGGGCTGCCGACAGTGCGATTCGAACCCATTATCTCCCACATGCAAGCTGCCAGCTACGGGACCCAAATGCACAGCCAATCGCTCGGTTCACTTTTTAAATTATATCTTTATATGTGTACTTTATTGGGAGGGGAGAGGGTTAAAAGCTTCTTCGACGGTAATGCCGTCTCTCAGGCCAAGGACATGTGTATCAGTGATGTGATTTGCAAAGAAGGTGAGGTTGGTGCTGTCTCGAAATTCACCCTAGTGTAGGAGAATGGAAAACCACGGAAAACCATGCTCAGTACAGCCGACGGTGGGGAAGAACCCCTCTGCCTCCCGAATGTAAAAATACAAGGTTTCTGTTAAGCCTACTCTACTCAGTGTGCCGGTACTTTATTGATAATGAAAATCCTTAATTGCAAGACCATGTACACCATCTACTAGTACTTTGATAAAATATATAATCAAACGAAATACCTCGTATCAAGCTGTACATCACTGAAACGAAACTACTGATATTCATGAAATACCTTTTAACGGTTTTATCAGAAACGACTAAATAATTCAGCATAGTGGAATGTGTAGTTTAAAAAATGACCGGCTTTGAAGTTCGAAGGATAATGCTCTCGACTTTTGCGTTAGTTACCAGGCATGATGTATATTGGCAATAAATGTTCCTGACTAGTTCAATAGATTGCCTGCACGGAATAGCGTTGTGGTTTGAATATTTTAACTCAAAGCAACACACATGAAAACAGAAAATCAACAGAAGTATGTGGGATAATCTGCAGAAGTAACAGCAAGAAACAAAATATACACGAGTATGTATTTCTTATTAATGAATACGTGTTGTAGATGTTTAAATGCTACTTTTCAATACTTGAGGAAACATGTGATAGCCTTAACTATCCTTGAAGATTGTTCCGTGTACGACATTAATCGATACCGAATGTGGTTAGCTGGAAATCCGCAATTGGAATAACAACAGTACTGTAATGAATGACAGTACATTGAAAAAATGAAATGGCGTATGACTTTTAGTGCCGCTAGTGTCCGAGGACATGTTCGGCTCGCCAGGTGCAGGTCTTTTGATTTGGCTCCCGTAGACGACCTGCGCGTCGTAATGAGGATGAAATGATGATGAAGACAACATATACACCCAGCCCCCGTTCCAGCGAAATTAACCAATGATCGTTAAAATTCCTGACCCTGCCGGGAATCGAAACCGGGACTCCGTGACCAAAGGCCATCACACTAACCATTTAGCCATGGATTCGGACCACAGTACATTCATGTATGCCATTAAGATACAGTTACGTTAGATGTAATTAGAATATTATATTATGATCGAACAAAATATATTTTAAGATACTAATAACCTTAAGTACTATGTTAATGCGAAGACTGTCGTAACATGCCATCAGGTGTGTGCTGTGAAAGGGTCAGTTTCAAAAATATTCCATGTGTATATCACACATAAATATTGATGCAGGTCAAGAAGACATCATTTCACTGCATCTTCTAATGTTGTAATACCGATATTTCTTGGGAAACGTATTATCAAAATTATTTTTGTGATGTCGGAGCTTTTATGACCTGATAACACCAAAGAGTAGAGCCTCCGTGGCTCAGACGGCAGCGCGTCGGCCTCTCACCGCTGGATACCGTGGTTCAAATCCTGGTCACTCCATTTGAGATTTGCGCTGGACAAAGCGGAGGCGGGACAGGTTTTTATCCGGGTACTCCGGTTTTCCCTGACATCATTCATTTCAGCAAAACTCTCCATTATCATTTCATAGCATTTATCAGTCATTAATAAATCACTTTGGGAGGGGCGACCCAATCATACTAATAGCCTATATATGATTCATTCATTACATCCCTGACCCGGTCAAAGACTGGAAAGCAGGTTGTAGGTTTTCATTTTTAACACCAAAGAGTAGTTATCTCATCTTCAAGAAATGCAATATCCATGAAGATTATACTGATACGTCATGCCTGGCTCCGCAGCTAAATGGTTGGCATGCTGACCTTTGGTTCAGGGGGTCCCGAGTTCGATTCCTGGTCGGTTCTTCTTCTTTATCGGTTTGCCCTCCACCTCTACCGCCTCAATGGCAGTGTCGTGGAGCTTCAGAATCTGGGTCGGGGATATAACTGGGGAGGATGAACAATACCTTGCCCAGGCGGGCTCATCTGCTATGCTGAACAGGGGCCTTGCGAGGGATGGGAAGATTGAAAGGGATAGACAAGGAAGAGGTAAGGAATCGGCCGTGGTCTTAAGTTAGGTACCATCCCGGCATTTGCCTGGAGGAGAAGTTGGAAATCACGGAAAACCACTTCCAAAATGACTGAGGTGGGATTCGAACCCACCTCTACTCAGTTGACCTCCCGAGGCTGAGTGGACCCCCGTTCCAGCCCTCGTACCACTTTTCAAATTTCTTGGCAGAGCCGGGTATCGAGCCCGGGCCTCCGAGGGTGGCAGCTAATCACACTAACCACTACACAACAGAGGCGGACCCCGGTCAGCTCAGGGATTTTAATTTTCATTAATTAATTTCTGTGGCTCAGGGCTGGGTGTTAGTGACGTTTTCAACTTTAGATTCCTAGGTAGAGACCCATCCTCACAGACGCGCAGGTCGCCTATAGGGCGTCAACTCGGAAAACCTGCACCAGGCCTCTCCGGAGCCCACACGCCATTATTATTTTACCGAATTTTTGTGTCTCTGTATTTTATGAATAGAAGTGAAATGGTAACCGACAAAATGTTCAATGATATGAAGGTTGGTTCAGAAGCCATGCCAACTATATTTTTCCTCTCGAAAAAGCTTTAACACAGGAAAGTAGTAAGCCATTCAAAAGTCATGGGATGGGGGTGAAGAAATCTCCGGTAATGTAAAAGGGCAGACATTTTGAATTCATTGTTTTATTGTTTTATTTGTTTTATTCTCTTACAACCTGTATGCAATCGTTTCCACGTATCGCACAAGCAATTTAACACTATCCAAAGTAGTCCCCCTAGGTTGTCCATGGTTCGCTGCCATCGGCAGGAAGACTGAAAATACCATCGACTGCACGAAATTCGTCAATGTGCACTATCTCACGTCGAAATGTTCTTACGATGTCTTGTTTGTTGGCAAAGTGTTTCACACGCATTGGCTACTTATCTTTGATTCAAGATCGAAGTCACCACACGGACTAAGGTTTGCCGATGCTCCGCACCACAATCATCAGACAGGTGACATAGGAAGCGTGATCAGGGCAGAAATGATGCACCAATACCCCATCTGTCATTAACATACCGAAATTTATGTAACGTACTTTCAAATGTATATATTACATGACTGGTGTCAGATCATTTTCTGGAAATAAAAGATCGTTGCGATAACTTCTGAATCTGCCCTCGTAGACAAATATAATGCTTCAATCTATATACGAGGACTATCTGTGTAAAAGGTGCTATTTCCACCTTGAGAAAATTGTAGGAAAACCGCAAGGAAGGTAAATTAAAAGGTACATGGAACGTACCCATGATCGCGTTTGGTACAACTTTTAAGGAATTACATCTTCGTGGTCTGGATTGCTCATAGCATTCGATAGTACTCAACTACCGTAATGCATGTGCACGAAATAGTGATTTATTTTTTTCGTAGTGGAAATAGCACATACACTCCTTATATTTAACGTCTTTTTCACCAATTTCCTTCTTCATCGCGGTACTATTACTTCCTCTTTTACGGATAATGAACCTCAGCCTTCCAGAAGAGAAGTTACCAGCTACGTCAGTGAACTAACCATGCCCCTGAATCAATAATACACGCGAAGTTCTTTTTCGGAGAATGTATATTATTCGATCAAGACACATCTTACTACAACAGTTTGCTGGGGAACCTACTTGCACTTTCAATACCTTCTTGTCATTATTTCTTTATACAAGTACTAGCTTATGACAAGACTACTATTTTCCATCGAAGTTTCGTTCCCATTCAGCGGCATACGGACGATTTATTTGTGTCCCAGGAATGTGTCTCTTACTTTTAAAAATCCCACATACATTGGCAGGTGTTTGAACTGTTGCTATCTAGCTGAGAACAATCATAGAAGTAATTAGCTTCATATTAATGTTCATCTGATTGAAACACTTCGTCTCACTTATACCAGAGATTGTAGTGAATAATCTACGAAGTATAAACATTCATATTTCTCATCCTCCTAGTTTTCAAAGTAAGGGAAGTGTTACCTATAAAGGAATACATAAATATGAAATTTTTAAACAGAATATCATCGTATATAGACAACTTCGCTCTGTGTGAATTTTAAAAGCCCAGAGCTCGTTTCATTCTACGTTTCAAATCTTCCGCCTTATAAGATAAATGTAAGCTTCACAAACTCCATGCGATCGTATTTTCATGGAACAGTCCTTGGATGCAGGGATTGAGCTTACCGCATTGGAAAGGTATAGTAGGCTTTGTGTGTGTGAGTAAGGGGGCTGTGCTTCTACCTGACTTGACTCACAGACGAAGAATTCCGGGACCGGAAACACAACTGATGAAGATCCTCCGGAATCACGGCAGCGTGGTCGGGAGAAACCCTCCGCTTGGCCGGCCAACGGAGGGGTGAAATGCACAATGCCCCCATCTTGACCTGAATTCTGAGTTTAGCGGGATGAGGGCGGTGGTAATACAATGAAATGCACACAGAACGTGCCCAGAAAGTTTAAGACTGCAGATTCCCTTTTTTTCTCTTGGTGCTCACTTGGAAGATGTAAGAAATTACGTTTGTTCTGAGGTCAAATCTATTACCTCACGTCTCATGTACTATAACGATTGTGTCACAAAGAATCAAAATGTAATTTCACAAGTAGCGACTTCTATTTCTTTCTCCGCTGAACTGGAAAGGAAATGTTATATAAAAATGGACAACAAGAACTAGCTGAAAATACGAAGAATCATAATGTTCTCCGCCGTAAAATCGGATACATCCATGAAATTTTCAGGCTTTGTAACCACCAACTTCCTCAGAACAAACCATTGAATTTAAATATTGTTCCATGCCTTGAAAAAAACTGAGTATCAGTTGAAAATAATATTTACTTGTACGTGTGTACGACTGCGAATATGTATTATTTCATTCTTCTCCTTCTAAAAATTATTATTATACCGCTTTCCCCACACTTACGGGACCGCGAGTACGAACTGTGTAGCACATGTGGATTTGGCCTTTTTACTGCTGGATGTCCTTCTTGACACCGACCGTATATGGAGAGATGTAATCACTATTGCGTGTTTCTATGGTGGTTAGTATGGTGGTATGTTGTCTGAATATGAAGAGGAGCGCGCGTTGGAATAGACACAAACATGCAAACTCTGAGTCTTAAGAATTAATCAGAAACGATTAAAATCCCCGACTCGGCAGGGAATCGAACTCAAGACCTTCTGAAGAGAAGCGCGTTACGCTTACCTTTCTGTTAAGGAGCCTATTATTATTATTATTATTATTATTATTATTATTATTATTATTATTATTATTATTATTATTATTATTATTATTATCTGGCAAGAATTTTTTTGTTCAAACTGTTAGATGTCTCTCCCATAACTGTAATTGCTCCATCTAGTGGGATAAACTACAGTTAATCCATAAAGAAATTGATAATGTGGAAGTTTTTCAACCTTTTCCTAAGATATTTTTAATGTACCAAAGTTGTCTACATCTTGCTGATTCTTTCTTCAATAGCTATCAACCAATCACAAATTTGTTAATATTTTTACTATCAGATTAAAATTGGGGATGTGTACAGGAATCCAACCTATCTGCAAAGAATTCTGGAAACTTACCCTCGAAATACTATAAAAACTGGGCACTTTAGGGCCGTACTGTCACCATCATCACTCCAGTTTAGTGAGTGCGGCGTGTTCTTCGGGGGCAGGAGCCACGGTCGGCGTTCGTGAGGCCCAGCAACTCAAAGGTACTGGCAGAAATTTCTTAACATGTGATAGCTCCGGCAGATAGCATGAGGGGAAGGTTTCAAACCTATTTAATTGTGTATAAATTTCTAAACCTGGTGGTTTAAAAGTAGAATTCGGCCAGTCTAAGGACTCTGTTTTATTCCCTCTTGGGAAATATGTAATGTAAGTGAACAAAGAGTGATTGCCCTCTGTTGATTCCCATTCAACTTGGTATGGAGAGACTAAAGTTTGTAATCACATAAAATTCTTAACACTCTTTTGGAATTTAACGTTTCTCGTTTAGTCAGCTCGGCGTAGAATAGGCTTAGCCTCTGTATCTTTAGGCCATAAGCCCACTTAGGGTTTCAAAATATTCTAGAAGGAGTGCAAATGTTTCGGCTCCTGGCTTTTTGTTCATGGCCAATCATATTAAGCCTTTTCTTTTTACATCAAGACCATTTAGTATGGGCACTCATTGCCCCTGTTTATTCGGTAATTGTTTATGGACCAGTGTGTAACAATCTGTTGAGCTATAAGAAAGCCCACATCAGGGCAACGATGTGTAAATACTTCAATTAAGAACAACCTACAGGTTGCAAGTGCGCTATTAAAGCTGATGCCTCTGTGAGGCTGGACTATGATATACAGTAGTTACAGCCTGAGTCCCTTGCAGTGTGAAGGATAGGAGCAAATAGTGCTCTTGTAAATTTTGTACCTGCCAAGAGCAATCCAGCTCTTTTCTGTAGAAATTAGGATTTGTAATTCTCTCAAGTTGTACCTGATATTTTTTGGACTTGAAGTCATTGTTGTTGGAGCTGACGAGCACATTGTTAGTCTATTTAAAGTGATTTGTTCTAAATTTTCTATCTATCCAATTTTATACTTAAAAAATAAGGAAAGGAGAGAAATAAAATTTCAAAATTTATTGAATTAATTTATGCTCTAGTTAATTCTTTGTCCGCCCATTCACCCCGGCATCTTCTTATACCTCTGTGATCCACGATATTTCCTTAACAAGAAAACCAAGGGACCCTGGTTTATCGAAGTTGAAAAAGACCTTCAAGAAATAGGAATCACACTCGAAGACATCTAGAAACGTGCTCCTCTCCAGAAAAAGCTCCAGGGATACAAGAGGTTCCAAGAAAGGCCAAAGAAGGCAAGAAGTGGACTGATGAAAGAAAGGAGGCTCACAGAACGAGAATGCGTGAGTACTGGGGAAGAATAATTAAAGCTCAAGGATGCAAACGGTTGAAATAACGTGGTCCACAGCAGGCCGAAACGAAGAAAGAAATAATAATAATAATAATAATAATAATAATAATAATAATAATAATAATAATAATAATAATAATAATAATATCTGTTTAACATTCCTCCAATTATTGTTCCTACAATTATTAAGGGACGCTGGGGTGTCAGATGCTTTTGTCCCGCAGGTTATCTTAAGGTATCTTAACGTACTGTTGGTCAGCGACACGGAATTGTTATATTTAAGTAGGGCCTACCCTCAAATGCCATCGATCTTAGCCGTGATCGGAACCATATACTAAGGAACTGAAGGCCAAAATATAACTGACTATGTAAAAAGCAGAAGCTATTGGTTCAAGAGAATTGGAAGTTCCCGATATTTGGAATACTGTGCGATATTGTTGTAGTAGTTCCACTGCTTGCTGCGTAGTCCACCGTTGACCTTTGATTTCATTTTATTTTTATGCATGTGTTTAGAATTCTTCAGCACATTGCATGGCTGTTTCTTTTGGCATATAAATCCCCAGTTCAGTCGTTACAGGGAGAAAGGAATGCGAAGAAACATGTGGGACAGCAGAGCATGAAAGGGTGTGGTGCCAAAACAAAGGGGAGCACTGGTATTGTAATGCTAGTGCGCAATACGAGGAAAGGTATCACAGCTATGCGGTATCTGCAGCGACAGTGCAGTTAAAATGTTGTTATTTAAATTAAACTGAAAGCTAATCGTTATATGGGAACGTGTTGATAAGCGTTTGTAGTATTGACTCAGTGTACATCAGCACTCGGAATGTATGCCGTATCTCGCCGCCACAAACCCGCCGTCCGCGATACAACTCTTGATCCCTTACTTCAAATAACTGGACGGACGTATTAGAGAGCATGACAGTAGCCTGTGATATATTTTTCATATCGATACTTTTAACTCTCTAAGGTTATTGACGCGACTTTACTACAGGTATGCAAATCAAATTTGAGTTGTTGATTTAAAGTGCTTTTCAAAAGAAAAGGTCTCATTATATTTCCTTAAATTCAATTCACGGATTCATTCTGGGTTGTAGTGTTTTGGTGGTGCTTGTGTGTTATTTTAAGAACGCCATCCCCAAACTACGTGGATTTGTGACGCTTTGACTTCTAGTGAGGTTGTTTCTCTGTAGATCAGTAATTGAGTTTCGGCCTCTAAAGAACGCGGGTTCAAACCCAGCGGAGGTAATCGGGCTTTGGAGAATTCCTTTTGGCACTCAATGTCATACGTTGTCAGCATATGCGAGATCTCTAGTGACACGTGTAGTGTCCACCCGACAAAATTAATTAAAACTCTGCAGTATTTCTTCCAACAGAGGTCCGTTTCTCTGGCATCAGGTTGAGTAAAATAAGACTTTGAAATTGCTACATAGTGAGGCTAGATGGTGTTAAATCAAAATATATGCACGCGATAGCCGAGGTCATGCGATTACTATGTCTGGTCCGACTCGTTGGCTGAATGGTCAGCGTACTGACCTTCGGTTCAGAGGGTCCTGGGTTCGATTCCCGGCCGGGTCGGGGATTTTAACCTTCATTGGTTAATTTCAGTGGCCCGCGGGCTGGATGTTTGTGCTGTCCCCAACATCCATGCAACTCACACACCACACATAACACTATCCTCCACTACAATAACACGCAGTTACCTACACGTGGCAGATACCGCCCAACCTCATCGGAGGGTCTGCCTTACGAGGGCTGCACTCGGCTAGAAATAGCCACACGAAATTATTATATTACTACTAGTAGTAGTAGTATGATGGCCATGGCCGTTAAGGGACCAAGTCTGTCTGATCTGACAGAGTAGTTAGCCGGTTCGAGTCCAATTGGTCGGAAAAATGTCACTATGAGAGTGGTGGCTGCAGGGTAGGAAAAGTGGTGGTATATGGTATACAATTTATAATTGCGTGCGAAAAACTTGGATACAATTCCAAACCTCTGCGTACTGTACATATGGTATAAGGGCTTATGATGCTATTGATGGTGATTTGTTCGTCGGATCGAGATGTTAAGCCTTGAGCAGACCCTTTGGTTTCATTTAACAGCAGCAAGTTATGCACCGACACCGGGATTCATCCTCACACTACATTATTATTATTATTATTATTATTATTATTATTATTATTGACCCATGGGCGTCAAATACAAAGACCTGCCCCAGGCGAGGTGAACATGTCCTTGGACACTCCCGGTACTAAAAGCCATACGATAAATATAAAGAAATATATCGACAATATAGAAAGCAAACATTATAAATTGACCTTTCACAATTCTTAAAATTAAACATGTACACATGAGAGCAAAACATGTGGCCTATATAGAAAGAGCTATCTAGATTAGTAATGAAATTTCGAATAATCCCACCTTATTCAATTTGAACCTCTTTTTTTTCCTTTTGCTTGCTTGTAACAACATGATAGACAAGTTATTTACCTAACCCTTGAAATATGAACGGCTCACATCCCTTCCTCTGGTAGTTGAGTCTCTAATCGTGTTACATTCGGCTCGCCCCTTCTCCTTATTTTCTCCAAACATAGCAAAGGATATAATTTTTATGGCCAGTGGCTCTCGGACAAAATTTTTTGAAACTTTGGTAAATGTTAGTTCTTAATTTTTAAACAAAAGTGTCACTACGCACAACGTCCAAAAATTACAGTTATCGAATTACAGTTGTTTGAGATGGAAAGTTCTACGATAAATAACTCTTGGCCAAAATCTTGAAATTTTGGTTAATGTCTAGATCATCAGTAACTAGGCACAATTTCCAAAAAGACATTTTTCAAATTACAGCCATTTAAATTCGATTTTCATTTCGCTGTGTGGCTCTACGTTTAATTACATAGACCTACTATCACTGCCAGTGTCTGAATATACGTAACCTTTCTATTGTCTTATAACGATCAGCACTTGAGGCTCCTTCTTGTGCGAGAACCAACGACTGTAATTCGAAACGTGCATTCCAAAAGTTAAGTACAATATAGAAAAAGAAAGGGAGCGGAAACTTTGTACGATCACACAGATAGTAATTATCCTTCCTTGTATATGTAAGCGTTCTGTCAACATCGCAAAGGCTACTAATTGGGCGGTAAACAATTAACGGTGCAGTAGATGAAGAATGTCTCATTCTGTATTTGCCTTTATGTGTTTGGAAGATGCGGTTTGTACTGTGTTTCCAGAATATGGCACAAAGGCGTCAGCTGGTGCCGGTAGGAAGTGCACAGATCTTCGGACGCCTGGAAGCAGGTCTGACACAGATCGAAGTTTCAGTAGCCCTGAATGTGCCACAAAGTGTCAGTTTCTGTATTTGGTGTCGGTTCCAAGTCACAGGAGACGTAAATTGTAGCCCAGTACTGGGCGTTCAAGAGTTATTACTTCACAACAAGACAGCTGTCTAGAATGTTTTCCGTTAAGAAATCGGGTAATGCCTGCAAGACAACACTCCGCAGAACTTGCAACTGTCTCATATGTTCGCGTGTCTCGGCAGACGGTGTACCGGAGATTCAGAAGGGCTGGTCTCTTTGCCAGACGTCCAGTAGTGTGTCTCACTGATTCGAAACGGCAGAAGGGGCCGGTTACTGTGGGCCAAGTACCATCACAATTCGACCCTGAATGGAGAAAAGCGATCTACACACATGAACCCAGATTCAGTTTGGACAATGATTCTCACCGTCTACTCATCTGGAGAGAACGTGGAGAACGATTTATTCCCAGGAATATCGACGAAAAGGATACGTTTCGTGGTTATGCCATTCTGGTATGAACAGATATCAAGCTGAATGCACGTTCAACACTCTATATGGGTATACGATTAATGGCCAGAGGTTCAAAGAGAGACTCGAACAACAAGTACGACTTTTCAGAGGCGCACTCGGCCCAGACTTCCTCTTCATGGACGACAAACCACGTCCGCATAGAACCTCACTGCCCTTCGTGAGGAATGGAACCACCTGCCATTAGAGCTCTTGAACCATCTCATGGAGAGTATGCCACATTCTTGTGAGGCGTTTGTGCCCGTTAGCGGTGGTCACATCCCACATTAACCTCTTCGCTGACGAAGGATGATTAGATATTGTACCTATTTTGGTTCTATGTCCTTCCAATAATTATGTTCATGTAATTTCACTCTTTTGTATACCAGAGAACCTTTTCATTAATTTTCATCATGTTTTGTACAATTCTGACTGTTTATTCATTAAATAATTTTACGTATCCTAGTGATGCTTAATTAATGTGCCTTTGTACCTACTGCCATTTTTGATATACACATTTACAGCTACCATTTACAAAAGTTTCCAGAATTTTGGCTAAGAACCATAGGGATTCAGCTGTGCATTTAAGTGAGGCAATTTGTGACCCACTCTTTATTTTACATAGAATGAAACGTTCTTTTGTTCATATTTACTTCAAGCCGTTCATAGAGAGGATCAGTAATGGATGGGATTAGTCCGGTGTAAGATAACTGCAGAAATCTTACGAAAGGAAAAATACTATTTTGAATTACGTGTACGAGCCAAATTTTATGCGCGCAATTGTACACGATTTTTTTCGCTGAATCTGTTGCTCAAAATTCCTTTGTCATTTTCTCTACCAGTATTTCGTCATATAAGATTATATTTCTCTCTCCTGTATAATAGTGTCTGTAGAGTTTAAAATAGATTTTTCCTTTCCCCAGTTGTATTGACGATTTTGATGTAGATGGTTTGCATTCTGTACTATCTACATTAGTTAATTATTTTGTAACTTAATATGGTATGGTTTGGAATATATTTAGTATTTCGTATTATATACAAATGTCTGCGTGTATTAATAATGATGGTAATAATTCAGTACCTTCTTCCCAGTTGTTGAGCATCCTTGAATGGGAGAGAAAGGACTTCTAGTCTTTCATTCAATCATAATGCGGGTATTGCATGTTCACCTCCTTCTCTATGCATCCCCAAAGTCTTACCCGCCGGGAAATCCTGAACCAAGCTATCTGCAGCGAGTGGAGACATCTTTTTAGGCCCCGTTCTGTTCGGGGGTGGGGGTAAGGAAGGAAAGAGCAGAGCAAAGTATGTAATGTAGGCTAGATTTCAGATATGCGAGCGATACGTAATAAGGTTGGCGGAGCATCGCATCTCGTATGCAGATAGAGGGAAAGGGAGCGATACGAGTCCTGCGAGACACATTATGTGTAACACTCAATGACTTCCCTCGCCTTGGGGTCAGATAACTTCAGTCCGCAGGAACTGTTATTAAAACTTGAAAGACAGCTTGACGTATGCTGTTATTATATTCAGCTACCATATCATACGAGAAAAGTGCTTTCCTTTCTCCCTTTCTTATTTATCGTCCAGAGTTATCGTTATCTCAACATGAGTGAAAAAATCACCCCCCTTTACTTAACCTGTGATAGTTTAATTTTATGTTTATTATGAACAGTTTGTAGAGAGTACTCTTTTGGTGACTACATTATAGGCCTAAATATATTATTTTATGCTGCTCCCCTTTCGACACTAAAACTAACAGTAAACAACACGCTATTACCTATTTTATCTCCAAGATATTAATCACATTAAACAATAATAATGACTTACCCCTCTCGTGCGCTCAAACCTCATATGTGGTCCCTAATATGTGTCTTATTCAGCGGCCTATGTAGCACTTCCGTTTGAGATGCATGAATACTCATGATTCCGCACTTCACTTTAGACCTTATGCGAGGTGTGTTAGTTTATTATTTCCACTTAAATCCAAGAGACGGAAGCGACAAACACTGTTTTGAGTCTCTTGAAGATCTCTCCAAAGTTACTGAGGTTAGTGCGTCATGTAAAGTAACTACTCGTATAATCGGCGAGTAAAATGTTTTCCATAATAGAAATATGAGTTATTTTGAAAGATTCTACTATTCTTATTATACACGCAATATATTACCATTACATTTAAGAAAACTGTAGAGGCCCCATATTATGAGACCTTCACAATTGTCAAAGAAAACTAGCATGTAATATTTAGAAATTGTGATTGCATTTTGAATAAGAAATTGAGACAATTTCGTTTACCGCTTCCAAATGAAAATGAATGCATGAAAGAGAGAATATACACCACAGACATGTTTGGCCAAAAGTTTGGAACAGGTGTAGTAAACTCAATAAATGACAATCGGCAGAAAAGCTTGAGTTTATTTTTTGAACGCCTAACTTGGCAACACTGAGATTTATGATTTCGGAATAAACGTCGTTAGATAATCTAGTGTCACATAGGCAGCGTAACATGTTTTTCAGGGGAATTGATTGGATTTCTTACTTATATTCGCTATCTCGTATAGCCGACAGTTTCTCTGTTGACCTCACGACGAACTAAAAATAGAGCTCGTGATCTCCTGGTGAGAGGTAAACACTTTTCGACTACACTACTAAGCTAGGGCAATAACTACTACTACAACAACAACAAAATATTTTAATACTTGTTGTTCATTGATTGTTGTACCTGTAATATTCAGTTGAATAATAATAATAATAAATAATAATAATAATAGAATTCCTCGGCCGAATGTTCAGCCTTGCGGTCTTCGATTCCGGGGTACCTAGGTTCGATTTCCGGTCAGCCCAAGGATTTTAGCCAGGTCTGATGAGTTTTCTTCTGGCTCAGAGACAGGATGTTCGTATTCTTCATAATACGAATCGTCATTAGCACACCATACATCAAACTACTAACCGCCACAGATACGCGTTAGAGAGAATATAACCCTCTACGTTGGCTGGTTCTAAGACTGGGCCAAACCTCATTTAGTGCAGACTTATGATAGTCGGGAAAAGGTCTGCAAGAAAAAGGAAATCTTATGTACACCTATATCTTATGTATAGGGGCTACCTGGCCGAGGTGGTAAAGGCGTGTTCGCTTCACCCGGAAGGACGTGGGCTCGAAACATTTAAGAAACGAAGGTGCTCATGGTCTTGAGGTTCACTCAGCCTACACCAAAAGTAAGTACGAAGTTCATTTCTGGCGGCAAATGTGGCCGGCCATAGAACTAACCACTCTACTCGATCAAATGCCGAGGTTACGCATAGTGAAAGCCTTTACCTTCCACCCCTCCAAGGGCCTTCATGGACTGTACGGAGGTGTCCTCGCGTTGCTTTTGTTTTTATATCGTATTATGTAGGCCTGTGCAATATAATATTTGTATAACGTTAACATGTGTGGGCGAGTGACGTTGTTCATCCGTTTCGGTGTTCTGTAATTCCGAGGGTCCCAGGTTCGATTGACGGCCAAGTCGGGAATTTTTAAATACGTCTGAACACTTTCCTCTTCATATTCACACAACACATCACACAGACAACCAATGCGGAAACACGTAGTAATGAGTGAACATTATAATGAGTGTAGGGTTGGCGTCAGGAAGGGTATCCGGCTGTAAAACAGTGTCAAGTCACAGTTCGCACCCACGACCCCACACGGGTGTGGGAGGAAGAAGACGAAGAAGAAGAAGAAGAAGAAGAGAGGTTATGAAATTCTCATCGTGGGTTTCAAGGCAGGGTGAAACCTCTGTCTTCTGACGTAAATGTGACTGGCACGTTTTTCTACATGTATCAGCACATAAATGGGCACTTGTACTATAATAGAAAGTTCACCGCCTTACACAGGATTCTACGCAAAAACAAGCGAGTTATCTGTCAAGAAAGGCTTGATTTTAATACAGCTTCATTGTCCTGTATTCATAACCACAATTACGCGATAGTCAATTACAGTATCACAACTTGTATTTTCAGGTCTAATTTCGAGTATCAACTACACAAATTCATGGAGTTTGTTAGCTTCTGTTTACAACTTAACGACAAGGACAGAAACACTGTAACACGAAATATTCGCTGGATGGTATTTTTTATACGATCGAGGTTATAAGAGAAAAGGAATTGACCAAGGGAGGTCAGATAAAGAAGGTGAAATTAAGCATCGTCAGACTCAGCTGTGCCCGGAGATCGTGATTGTAAGTTTACAATTTATAAACACTGAAGGATTGTTACCATCTCCTCGACAGGTTGTCGTTACACATAGAAAAAACTGTTATGTGATACTATTTCAGCTTAGAACTCTGACTAAAAGGTTTCTTTCATCTCAGATTCGGTATTGCATGAACTGCATCAATGAATTTTCGTGACTCATGTACCGCGGGTCAGTATTTCTCCCCTCAACACTGTGACAACGGTATCCGAGGCGCAACGATGACATTCATTCTCACTTTCATATAACATTTACATAGTTTGTTATATAATGGAAGCTATTTCTCTTTAGTTTCGGCTTAGTTAATTTATAACTGTAAGGTTCTTTGGTCTGTCGAGACTAATTTAGTATACCATAAATTTAGAAAATACCTGAACAAGAACATATTTATTAACAGATTAAATCTGGAAAAGTTATCATTAATTACAATTTTTTCGTATTATTATCTATTTTTTCACAACGTTGTGCGCAACGGAGGAGCGCAATTGGACTTATTTAGGAGATGAATTTGCTTTCTTCTCTTCCTAAAGTCTCTTCATCCTCTCGCTGTGGTTTTTCTTCCGTTCTTCTGTCTATGCAGTGGTGGTTCTCATCATGAGTTTTTCAGCAAAATGATGATGTTTATTCACCAGTGTTCTAAAGCTAGGCCTGGACCATATAATTTCACCTGTTATGCCGATTTTTTGAAGGTCGTTTTCAATTTTAATTAACAAATTATTCCTAACTTTTAGTGAGGAGGCATAATTAAATATATTTTTAGTATGTATTTCAATATCCATTGTTTGAATACGGCCATAAAATTTCAGGCATCTTTTTCTAATAGTAGGCCTGTCTGACATTTTTTCAGAATGTTGCTATAATAGTTCAGAAGATTTAATTTTCATCCACACTCCTTGCATGCATACTGGACCAAAGATTTTCCTGTGGATATTTCTTTCTTGGTTTTTTCTAAATTTTTAGAAAATTATTATTATTATTATTATTATTATTATTATTATTATTATTATTATTATTATTATTATTATTATTATTATTATTATTACGGGTTGTAGGCTATATGATTTACGGATGAGATCGCATTATTAGCAGAGAGTAAAACAGTTTTAAATGGAATGCTTAGCAGACCTGAATGTAACGTTTGAAATGTGTAATAACAACCCGTAATAATAATAATAATAATAATAATAATAATAATAATAATAATAATAATAATAATAATAATAATAATAATAATAATTTTCTAAAAATTTAGAAAAAACAAGAAAGAAATATCCACAGGAAAATCTTTGGTTCAGTATGCATGCAAGGAGTGTGGATGAAAATTAAATCTTCTGAACTATTATAGCAACATTCTGAAAAAATGTCAGAAAAGTGTGGAATGAGAAGACAAAGAGTATGGTAATATCTGCAAGGGGAACAAGGTGAACATCAAGATAAGCCCAGATAAAATTGAACAAGTATTAGCTTTCAAGTCCATAGGGAGCATAATAACAGATGATAAGAGAAGCTGTAAGGAAATACAAACTCTTACTGTTGCTGGTAAGGAACCATTCAACAGAGGAAAATACTTCTCTGTGGAAGACTCGACTTGTGGTTAAGGCAGAAACTGGCGAAATGCTTTGTTTGTAGTATGGCGCTGTATGATACGAACCCTGGACGTTAGGAAAAGAAGATAAAAGGTGACTAGAAGCGTTTGAGGTATGGTTATGGAAAATGATGGAAAGGATATCCTGGGTAGATAGGGCAAGACATGAGCAGGTATGGGAACGACTTGGGAAAATAAAAAAATAAACTATTAAATAACCATACATATAAGGAAGAGGGTTGCGCATTGACTGCCAAGAAAAGATTTACTGATGGACGCATTAGAAGAATTAGTAAGCGGAAGGAGTGGAAGAGTATGGAAAAGGTATCAGTTAATGCATAGTGCCAAGAGAGCAAGAAGCTACCAACAAACTGAAAGAACAGCTGAAGACTGGGATGCATGGAGAGATGATGCGTGAACACCTGCGTAAGTGCAGATCACATTGTATATATTATTATTATTATTATTATTATTATTATTATTATTATTATTATTATTATTGTACATGGTGGGATTTATGGTATTAGTTTAATGAGTTTAATAATAATTAATTACATGTCTTTAATTTGAACATTATTGCTTAGAATTATTAGCAAAGGGTAAAAAATAACGATCGTATTCATACAAAAATATTTGTGAAAGTAAATAGCCTATGCAACGCACAAGTTCTTTCACTTTTTTTTTAGCATGCTGTTAGCCTGTGCGCGCAATATTTTAATACATTAAATATTAAAGTTCGCCGTATTTGTCCATCATTCTGGCTCATGCATAACAAGAGTTGTTATTCATTAATAATTCTGAAATGTTTCATAATTAAAAATACGGCAAATAGTTTTATTTTTAAAATTAAAAAAGTGAATAAGAGAGGGGAGCTGGAACAAAGGAGGGGTGGATTTTACTTTCAGTAGTGGGGGGGTTAGTTATACTTCCCACCTCCATTTATATCGAGTCTTGCGCTTCTCTCTTGAAGACATCGAACCCCGCCCACACGGTGCTGCGGACCACGCCCTCTTGATGACGCTGTCTGTTGTTATTGGTTACCGGAGCCTCCAGCATCATCTTGACGTGATGCTGAGAAGAGAAGTAAGAGAGGGTGGGGTTGGCAGGGGTCTCTGCTTCCAGCGTCATTGCAGAAAGCGTCTCTCCGCTGTTTGAATTGGCAAGTTAGTTGCTACCTTTAGGGTAAGCATCCCTTGTTTTCATAATATTCGCTCGCTAGCAGAACACAGCCACCGGTTAACAACAATGTGATGACAGATGTTTAGTACTTGCTGGAGAGATCATTCAATGCCCTTAATTTGCATTGGATCACCTTGATAGGTAGAACTATACGACATTTATGAGTCTGCTCATTAAGTCATAAACCTAGAAGCAGGTTGAATCCTCGTATAGTACCACCGTCGGCTAGACGGACTGTGATGAGTGAAATGATAAGTGGTGTAGTTTATAATTTCCTTCCTTAGCGTTTCCCCGGCTTCGTGGTTTAGGCGTACGTGTCTGCCTCTTAACCGTAGCTGCTGGAATCGATTCGCGGCAAGTTTAGGGAATTTTTACCTGGATCTGTCCGGTGGTACTTGAAGGTGCTCAAACACATCAGCCTCGTGTCGGTAGATATACCGGCACGTATAGTAACTCCTGCGGTATAACACTCCAACCTCGGCGTCTCCTAAAACCGTAAACGTATTATTATTATTATTATTATTATTATTATTATTAATGTTCAGCTATAGTAATTGCTTACTATACCAGTTTTAGCTGCCATTGTGGTAATTATGCATGTTCATGAGTCTTGATAATTACTGATACAATAATGAATATCCCATAAAAGCCAATTATAATTAATGATTATTCTACTAATGTTATCTCTATTTACATATACGGTACTTAAACATGCTTGTACCGGGCGAGTTGGCCGTGCGGTTAGAGGAGCATAGCTCTCAGCTTGCATCCGCGAGATAGTGGGTTCGAGCCCCATTGTCGGCAGCCCTGAATATGGTTTTCCGTGGTTTTTCATTTTCACACCAGGCGAATAATGGCACTGTACCTTAATTAAGGCCACGGCCGCTTTCTTACCACTCCTAGTAGTTCCATATCCCATCGTCACCATAAGACCTATCTGTGTCGGTGCGACGTACAGCAAATCGTAAAAAAAAATTTTAAAAAAATAAATAGAAAAAATATGCTTGCGGATCTTGATGTAGAAATCTGTTAAATACAAATATAAATGACATGAATTACATGCATTGCCGCAGTTTGGAGTTGAGCAACTCAAATATTCATTGTTCCATAAAACAATGTCAAGAGCATCAGAGGCATTGCATTCAACTGAAAATATAGATTTTTAAAAATTGGCTTTTCGTCGCACCGACACATAGGCCTATAGGTCTTATGGCGCCGATGGGATAGGAAAGGGCTAGGAGTAGGAAGGCAGCGGCCGTGGCCTCAAGTGAGGTACAGTCCCAGCATTTTCCTGGTGTGAAAATGGGAAACGACGGAAAACCATCTTCAGGTCTGTTGACAGTGAGGTTCGAACCCACTATCTCCCGAGTACTGGATACTGGTCGCACTTAAGCGACTGCAGCTATCGAGCTCGGTTGGAAATGTAGCTTTCTTACAGGAATGCTTAATCTGGGGGTCAATATCAAATGTTTTCCAGTAAAACTCACTCATAGAAACGTTTGGCGAACTTCTTCCATTGACAAAATAATTAATCGTCCAGTGGTTGAACAAGTGTAGTTGCATCAAATGGACTGGTTATTAGGCACCTGCATGTGTTCATCTGCAATTACGAATAAATTTTGTGGATCGAATGAAAATGATTATGGAACCAGAAAATATTCTGTACCGATATTGGGAGAGAAACAGTTAAAAATGAAAATCCACAGCCTGTTTCCAGTCATTGACCGGGTCAGGAAAGGAGTGAATGAAGACCCATCTAGCGGCGAGGATAGGAATTGTGCCGGCTGCCGAAGCCTGGCGCATTCTTCTGGGACAATGATTAATGAATGATAAATGAAATGAATTGATATTGGAGAGTGTTGCTGGAATGAAAGATGGCAGGGAAAACCGGAGTACCCGGAGTAAAACCTGTCCGGGCTCCGCTTTGTCCAGCACAAATCTCACGTGGAATGACCGGGATTTGAACCACGGAACCCAGCGGTGAGAGGCCGGCGCGCTGCCGCCTGAGCGACGGAGGCTCCTAGAGAGACAGTTAACCCTTCATTAATAACATGTTTATGAATGTGATATTTGAGGCGCTGATTTTACTGCAACAATCGTGTCTCTTTGACGGATGCTAGAGGTCTCTGCGAATTGTCATCGAATTCAATATCATTTCTCAATCTCTTCTCGCGACTGAACATTCTTGTACGTTACAACTTTGCGATTAACAATCTTGTGAACTGCCTATTTTCCATTCTTTTATAAGCAGTTGTACAACCATATTTTGTGCTTTTGTTATGATTTGTCCCTGTGGCAGCCTTGATAATTTTCAGGAGCTAATAAAATAAAATAAAATTCAAAACCCAGGTCGGTTTTGCTTTTGAGGCAGTAAATCCAAAAGTTCTAGTATATCTGGGAGATGTCAGTTCCATTCTTGACATTTTATTCTGCATCTTTCAGCCACCCAGCGAGCTGTCCTGAGCTTTTAAATTTCCTTTAAAGTAGTAATTTACCTCTGGTTTAGTCTCATGTATATTCTTTGATGGTGAACTTGCAGTTAGCTGTTTGTATGTATGTGTCTGTATTCAATTCCTCTCAGGTTTAGCATTTAAATATCATTACCTAAAATATCCAGCGCCAGAATTGGAAAACGCTGTGTAGCCGAATGAGGTGTGACCTTAACTCGGGGATGATCAATTAGTGGTCAACGTGTGTGTGTACCCCGTTATTCATAACATGGATAGTTCTGGGCAGCCGCCAGCCTCAGTACATGAATACATTGCATACTGGTCGGTTTTGGTTAAAGGGAAGCTAGCACATAAATTAACGATTATTTCACTATAGCAGCTGTTAAATTCGCTCTCCTTACTCACTAAACGAACTTTACCACTTTCCTTCGCATCCTACATTTACATTACATTTTAATATAGTTTATTGGGATTTTTTAAACATTTAATGTTCCCTGTTGCTTTTAAGATGAGTTCATGTGATAGACTGGATGAAGAAATATTCATTGAAATTGTAGGAATACTTTTCTTTGGCGATTTGCTTTACGTCGCACCTACACAGATAAGGTTTATAGCAACGACGGGGTAGGAAAGGGCTGGGAGTAGGACGGAAGTGAACGTAGCCTCAATTAAGGTGCACCGAGCGAGTAGACCGTGAAGTTAGCCACGCGCAGCTGTGAGTTTGCATTCTGGAGAGAGTGGGTTCGAACCCCGCTGTCGGCAGCCCTGAATATAGTTTTCCGTGCTTTCACGTTTTTACACCAGGCTGTACCTTAATTAAGGCCACGGACGATTCATTCCCATACCTAGCCATTTCCTATCCTATCGTCGCCATATTACCTATCCATGTCGGTGCCGGCTCCGTGGTGTAGGGGTAGCGTGCCTGCCTCTTACCCGGCCCCGGGTTCGATTCCCGGCCAGGTCAGGGATTTCTACCTTGACCTGAAGGGTGGTTCGAGGTCTACTCAGCCTACGTGATTAGAATTGAGGAGCTATCTGACTATAAGATAGCGGCCCCGGTCTAGAAAGCCAAGAATAACGACCGATAGGATTCGTCGTGCTGACCACACGACACCTAGTAATCTGCAGGCCTTCGGGCTGAGCAGCGGTCGCTTGGTAGACGAAGGCCCTTCAAGGGCTGTAGTGCCATGGGGTTTGGTTTTGGTTTTATCTTTGTGTAAAAAATAAAAACAATTAAGTTACGTGACAAAACTTCGTAGAAAACTCGCTCGGTTAATGTAAAGAATACAAATCACCAGTATGACAGGCGTCACTTCATCAAAACACGCCGATATGGCTCTTAACAAAATGACACATATCATCTCTGGGATCTGTGAACAGACCCATACACTCAAGGTATTTCCTCAGGTTGGCATTACACCACTTAAGACAAGACCGGTGATCATAGGGACAGAAGGGAAAAACAAGAAGACGGCGATTCTCTTCACCAATCACGGACACCACTCGCTTGATCATCGCCTAAGATCGATGAGGAGTTTCCCTTTATGGTTACAAGATCTCCAAGGCTACCACCAAATCACACGATTCACTAAACGGAAAGCCAAGGCGGTTGATTTACTAGCACGTAAAAGAACTTCTGTGAGACTAAATTCCGGTACTTTGGCGTCTCCGAAAACCGTAGAAGTAGTTCGTGGTACGTTAAGCCAATAACAACAAAGGGAGGCTAACACTTCAGACGTTCATTTGGACATCAGTGAATATCTTACCCCTAGGAAAGACCGCCCTTACCCACTATGGAGGTCACTGTATGTCTGGGAATGGAGTTTTGAGATGTAGAACCAATCCTTACAAGTCGGGACTGCTACCTTTGAGATGTCTTGTCGTGGACGTGGAAAGTATGTATTGAAATCTGAAAACAATATATACTCAAATGTTTGTGTATTGAGTCTTCGGCCAGAAGGCTGGTTAGATCGCCAAATAGTTCCACTCTCGAATGTTCTTGAAATCAATTATGTATTTGAAAAGATGTACTAGGGAAATAGGGAGGTGCTCCTCTTCCATTACCTTCCTCGCTGGGCAAGAAATGATTACATATTAGCAGTGATTTAGTTGCAAAAAAAATATTTACAGGAACTCACATTATTAATTCAGCAATTTCCAGATGGACTCGTATTGGGTGTCAAAATCAGCGGCCTCATGTTTCCGACAAGTCGTTTCATCAGATGAACGTCTCCTCTTTCGTAGCCATGACTCGACATATGGTTGTGGGTTAAATATATGCACAGGAGGTCAAACGCTGCTTGATCTTGCAACCAGCAGCCTATTTCTCTTTTCGGTGTGGATCTCATTCATGGTACTGAAAGCTCTTTCAGCTTCTGCTGAAAAGATGGGAATAGTCTGTACATTCTTGATTAAAGGCATCAGCTCCCCTGGAATTTCCTTGGTCTCGACATACTTTCTAAAAGCATTAATGTACCTCCTCTTATCTGACATGTGGAAAAAGGTTGCCAACACTCTCATCACCATAGCAGATATCCAAAGTAGAAGTGGAGGGCCAATTATTTTTGTATAGTACCTTTGAATCACTGATAATAATATCAACATAAAACCGTAAGGTTCAATATTAGTCCGCTAGAGTACACCCATGACGTTTCAGCGCTATGTGTGGATTATAAGATTTTCTTACTGAATGTAAAAATGTTACGTCATTCTAAAGCGGGAAAATGTTTTCCGGAACGGCGTTCCGGCCCGTTCCGGTCCAACTAAACCACTGCATATTAGTCTACCAAGTGCACACTATCCTACAAACCATACTCGCACACCATTTGTAAGAGACACTTGCGGCACAAGTGATGACGTTTCTAACATTGGTCATGCCTTACTATGTGGGACAAAGGATACACATTTTTTAACGTACAAACTCGGATGTCTATACTTCTTTCCACGACAGTAGTCACTTCCGTATTTACAAAGCGAACTATAAGAATGGAGAGCGAGTATGTAGAATAACTAGGGGCGTCATGGCCGGGCTTCTCACCGAGGCGAGGTGGCTCCCGGGCAATACATATTACATTTTGAGATGATAACTTGCATCTCATTGATTCGGATTCTACGTAGACTTAGTGGTCTCATGCCTATGATCACGTTATCAACGAACGCGTAGAAGTGCAAGCTTATATGCTTCCTTTTTGTAAAAATCTTGGCAGTCATATCTCTAGAATATTGACTGAGAGTAGAGTCATCCCTAAATTTTTATATATAGTCGCCGTAAGACCCATCTGTATCGGTGTGTCGTAAAGCCACTCTCAGAAAAAGAAATTCAATATTGTGACAATATATGTATCATATTAAAGTTATAGGTTTACCAGGCGAGTTGGCCGTGCGGTTAGAGGCGCGTGGCTGTGAGCTTGTATCCGGGAGATAGTGGGTTCGATCCCCACTGTCAACAGCCCTGAAGATGGTTTTCGGTAGTTTCCCATTTGAAAACCAGGCAAATGCTGGGGCTGTACCTTAAGTAAGACCACGGCAGCTTCCTTCTCATTCTTAGGCCTTTCCTATCCCAACGTTGCCATAAGACCTATCTGTGTCGGTGCGACGTAAAACACTTGTATAAGTTATGGTTTTGTTACTTAAATCTAAAGCATTTTTTCAGATTTATCAGTTAATAATTAGTTTTTTAAGTGAAGTACAGTATCGTTCTGAAATCTTCCTGTGTTTGTAGATCGACAGGACACACCATTTATCCAAGGTTCTAGAATATTGACAAGTATCTTTTTCTATGCATTTTCTATTATTATTATTATTATTATTATTATTATTATTATTATTATTATTATTATTATTATTATTATTATTATTCATCTCAGCCTTATGCAGAGTCGGCTAGCTTCTCTAATTTTCTTCCTCCGCGTGATCCTGTCCCCAGCTTCCTCTCGTCTCCAGCCTTTCTCTCTGAGCTTTTCCTTTATCTTGTCCATCCATCTTAACACTGGCATTCCTTGCTTTCTTTTACCATTCACCACCAAGCTTTGGACTCTTTTCCCCACGTACTCCTCTCCTCGTCACTGCACACGGCCATACCATCGCAGTCACCTTTCCTGAACTTTCTTCCCCTGGAACCCCAATTTTACTTTTTCCTCTAATGCGTTCATTTATTATTTTATCCTCCCTCGTTACCCCATACATAGCCCTTGTATGCTTTATTGTTCCCAAAATTGATATTTCATCGCCTTTGTTTTTCGCTACATTATTGTTTGTGACGGCGATAAGAGTCGTACAGTTCTGTGCATCGTTCTGTGGGAATATCATTACAGTATATTTCACTACTGATTTATTTTATTTCTTGTTGTTTCTACCTAAGTGCAACATTAGTTTCAGTGGAGAAGTGTTCCCACCACCGATAAAACTGAAGAAATGAATGGGTTAGAGGTTGGTACATTGTGGGAATACCCTGGGGAACCCTCGTTAACTGGTAGTATATTTAGACTTGTGAATAGAGCGGTAAAAAGGAAATTTCATCCACTCTTTTGTTGTCTCTAGCTTTACTCTATCTTAATTAAACATCTAAACCGATCTTTTAAAACCCTTTGATGGAGTGCACACTGAATGGGGATGCCAGAAATTTCGCTTAATGGATTTCAGATTGTTGTGCAGTTCATTCTGTAATTGGCTTGAATATTTTTTTGTTTTACTCTTGTTCGAGGTTTCTTAAATCATTCTGTTAAACTGTGGTGATAATGGTAGCAGCGTCTTTACGTGGTAGTCTCAAAATTTACTGACTTCAGAGGCTACCAGTTAGTTCACAGTACGGACAGACAATAGAATGCGTAAGACCAGTGTTGGTCGCTTTACTGACGTTAAAATGGACATTCATTTCAAAATTCTTGAACTCTGACATCTCTTAAAATCTGTATTATTGGGAGGCATATACAGTATAATAATAATAATAATAATAATAATAATAATAATTCTCCAGAATAATAAATTATTATTATTATTATTATTATTATTATTATTATTATTATTATTATTATTATTATTATTATTATTATTATTATTATTATTATTATTATTATTATTATTATTATTATTGGCCTTTTCACATAGATATGGCTTATGGCTGATGGTCAACCAAAAATATGTGTAAAGTAATGCGACAAAATGTGTGACGGGAGTGACATCACGTTAGTCGTTACCGTAGGCCTTGGTCTCCATAGTTGCTACTATAGTTCAGTCCACGTTAAGAAAACAGTATTGCTCTTATGATCCTACAAGGAGTGAGCTCACCCCTTCCTAGACACCCATAATTCCTCGTGATTAAGGAATATTATCCTGTACTTTGTAATGTATTATGCAAGACAGATGAAAAGTATGAGGCATTTTTCCTCGTGAATTATTAAATAACTACATAACATTTTATTTTTCATAAATATATTCGTAGGGAGGAAGCACAATGGTAGGAACAGCCATCGCTTCGTTGCCTTCCTTCATTTTTGTTCTTCTGTGTTGCTCTGGTGCAAAGCTTCGTGTAGTCCCTCACTCTGTGAACCGCCGGCAGCTCACTTCTGTAGTGAAGTCATCTACAGTATTTATTTGTTGCGTGTGTCTTTTTAGGCTTTAAATCAGTGCGTAATTGTCTTGCGTTGAGTGAGAGTTATGCGATAAGCCTACGTGTGTGTTTTCTTTCTTTAACATTAATACTGTGATCTTTTGTAGAGTCATCTACAGTAGGTATCTGTTTTGTCAGTTTTCTAGCATTTATTGACCGGAGAAATTTATTAAATGCAATTAAATGCATCCCTCATCCCTCGAGCCCATAAAAGTTATTTGTCTATGTTCTCCCCCAATTTGTATTAGTCCTACACTTCAATGCTGAGACTTTTTTTCATTCTGTACAAACCAAAAATAGCCCTTGTCAACCCCGTCCCCTTTAGTGCATAATAATAATAATAATAATAATAATAATAATAATAATAATAATAATAATAATAATAATAATTTGTAGCTTAGTTTCTTCCGCTCTTAGACTTTAACTTAAATATACAGAATTCGACAAATTTATGTGCCACCACCGTTTTCCCGTGATGGTGATGAGCAGAGCCGTTCGATATGGCAACCCTGTTGTCACAAGAGCAATACGGTTTTCTTAACATAGATTGAGCTATAGTTAAGTCCATTTCAAGTAGAGTTGCTGTTCCTTGAGTTTCATTTATTGAACAACATATTCATGGTCATTATCTTTCCGCAAAGGTAAACGTTCTTTTTTCTTAACCAATGTTTTGGGTCTCCACTTTATGTGGATTTGGTCCAGTTTTACAGTCGGATGTCCTTCCTGGTTCAATATTGCCTGCTTTTGTGGTAGTTGGTAATGGGGTGTGTTCTATGTAGATGACACGTGCTTAATGATGAACACGAACCTCAGTCCACTAGCCAAAGGAATTAACCATACGCAGTTAAAATCCCTGGCCAGTCCGAGAGTCGAACCCAAGACCCTCTGAACCGGAGTCTATAACATTGAACATTAAGCCAATGAGCTGGCCGGATATTAAATAATGGAAAAAAACTAAATTTCATGTAACGCTATGCATCTCTATTTGAAGGCGAAAATTTTGCATCCATTACCTCAACTTACGAGAGATGCCACGAAAGAACTACAACTTTAAAAGTTCTAACAGCTAAAGTTTAAGAGATGCGAAACATAAATTTCGCAGTTTCATTTAATAATAATAATAATAATAATAATAATAATAATAATAATAATAATAATAATAATCGCCATCTCGAGTTGCTATTGCAGTCGGTTGCAGCCATTGTAAGGCAGAGGTGGCGGCTGTCGTTTGTTAGAACTGCGTGTTAGTGTGGCGGAAGATAGTGTTGTGTGTAAGTTGCAGTAAATTGGGGACAGCACAAACACTAGTCCCCGAACCAAAGGAATTAATTGTTTACGCTTAAAATCTCGCGAACCAGCCGGGAATCAACCAGGCTCCGGAAGCCCGAAGGCCAAGACACTGACCACTCGTCCATGGAGACACACAATATTAATATTGATAAGACAAGGCATCTTAACACCCATAACTAGTTATGGTTAGGTAGACATAAAGTCTAGATGATAGGAAGTTAACCAATATGTTACTAAATCCCTATTTGAAGTTATTTTTAATTCTCTCATTTATATTCTATAGTTTTGTTCATAGATATCTGCTTTGGTAACATGGTAATGATATGTAGGGTACCATGATAGTACATTTGTTGACTGAAGCTGAGAAGAAACCGGGGATAACTGCTCTTCCAATCACTTCCATCAGAGCTGGAATTCGAACCGCAGACCTTTAAGTGTAAATTGAATCAATGTGAGTTGGAATACAATGACTATTATAACAATTTAAAGACGGAAATGGGGTAATTCTCAGAGATTTTGTTTCTTCTAATTGACACTTGTCTCTTCCAAGTCACGTACTGCAAGACGGAAGGTGAAAATAATGTGATTAAATCTCTTGCTTACAAAGAGCACATCCCCTCAGAAAATCACCAGTTAGATTGGCTAATCAAAGCCACAAACTTAAATTTTGTCCATCCAAAGACACCTGGAATTCGTTGTCTTTTAGAAAATCGAGGAATTTATTAAAAGTTATTTCCAATCTTAAAGAGCAAATGGCCCGTCGGTTCACTCAGCTTATGACAGAAACGAGTACCAGCTTAATCATCTTCGAGGACAAAAGAAGCCGGAAATTGCGTTAAACACTTCATCATACTAAGTGCCGAATTTATGGATAATGGAGCCCTTAATTTCCATATTTCAAAGGCCCTCAGCCAGTATGGAAAATGCCTTGCTTCGCTTTTAGCTACCCATCAGACAGCATTTGGATCTGATACGTATAACTGTGTCATGTTCCAATGTTCAGCTGAGTGTGCCAAACAGCAGCATCTCCTTCATATTCAACTGAGATTGGATCCGATTCAATAAGATAGTAAAATAGCAACACTATAATATTTTTTCCAGGTCGTCTAATATTCTCTGTTTTGTTCATGTGGGCAGATAACTCCTTCGCCGCTGTCACATTAGATATCTGGCTAGAATAAATGTTCCCCCATTTTCAAGTATTTTCAAATATCTTACTTTTGCAAGCTGCTTTGATTGGTGTCAACTTCGCTACCAACTGGCATATAATATCGATTAGTTCCCCTTCTAAATTCACATTTCTTCAGTTTTCTTTTTCCAAACATTTCTTTATACATTGTTACCTTGCTTTCGCGCCTTGGCGCAGAATGTTGGTTACGTGGTACAGGTCGTGTCTATGTAAGCCTTTTTGGAGATTGTGTGTTCAATAGGCAGCCCTGGAGATGGTATTCCGTGGTTTCTCATGTAATACCAGATATATACCATAACTAGCAAATGTACCCGCGCTACGCTACTGTATTCTACATTGTGCACATATATCGAAGTAAATTACTATCCGGTTAATAAGATTTTTTAAAATTGCATGTTTCTTAGCGATATCAGAGAAACAGCATGGGGAGATCCCCATACTGAACCCATAATTCTACGATGAAAACTAATTCCAAATATTTATTTCAGCTACAAACAACTTTTTTGAGAGTAGCCATGTTTTTATTTCAAGAGCCTCGCTATCTCGTGGCAACGAACTCACCGTGACAAGCGAGCCGTGAGCTCGTGAAATGCCGGGATACTTCGGTTGACCTCGAGTACTGAATAATTTATCAATTTCGAAAAATCCTTCATAACGAGAGACTTTGGCAACATGGTAAATCCAGGAATAAAGGATCTAAATTATTAATAAATCTTACGTGAAGATAGAATCCACAATGTAAATGTAAATGCAGTTAAGACTGGAGGGAAGTTGGTGTCCTACTCGCGGATTTGCGACACGTGCCGAGTTTATTTTCCTGAAGAAAGACCGCAAAATTACATGTCAGAAATAAATTCATTACGCCCGGTGCAAGTGTGAGAAAAATATAAAATTAATACCGTAATCAATTGTAAGTCTGTCTGAATTTATGGAATAAATGTCAAGAAAATTGGTCCAGTGGATGTGGAATTAGCAGATAGCACAACCGAGCTTCGTGTAGAGGGTGGCGTCCCTCCCATAAGGTATAAAGAGACCCCCTCCACCTATTTTACACACTCTGTCTGGACGGTGAAACCCACGTCGCCCGTCTGCAAGAAAGTGCGGGGTTTAGTTCTCAAAATAATTTGTCATATATATTCGTGTCAATGGTTGAAGTAGAATATTAAATGGAAGGTGATAGAAATTTTCCTGAGCTTCCGCCGATGAAAACTGTGAAGGCTTAGATAATATGTTTAAAATACATAGCTGAGTTTCTATCCGTATTACAATTGTGTGTGTTGCACTTTTGTCAAAGGGAGTCTGGTGGCTAGCCGGTGAGGGCTGATTTTTTGTTATCTGCTTGAAACACCTGGACAGCATTAGAGTTACGAAAGCAGAGTCCTTGGAAAACAGTGGCAGTCGCCAGTTGAGAAGGGTGCTCGTTGCATGTTAAACGTGAAGAAGGTGCGGTATTTGCGGTGTTAATGGATACCAAGTGTAAAATCTGTGTAGTTTAAGATATATATATAAGAAGATGATATCTAGTGTAGCCATGAAAGGCTAAATAAGAGGGCAGCTGGCTAAATGCGGCCAGAATCTCCAGGAAGACTACGATTACAGGTCTGTGACTATATTTTCATTAATGTTGTAGTATAGGATTTGTTTGTCCCAATACATTTTTCAATGCGTGTGTCGAATTAATATTTAATAATGATCAGGCGAATGTGTTACATTTCTGGTCGTCACGTGAAGCTCTTCAGGGCAGTAAAATTCACGTCGGGAAACTATAAAATGCGAAGTTTAAATAATGTGTTAATATTTTTATGTGAAAAGTGTATTTAACAGATATGTTCAGTAAGATTTGCGTTTGTCTCGAAATCCAGTGAAGTCTGATAAAGGCACGTTTCATCGTGTATGTCGGTGATATAGGAAATCACGGTGTGTTATTGTATTCTTGAGGTCCGAAAGTTGTAGTAAAAATGAATGAAAAGGATTCATATAAAGTTGTTCGTCACGGGAGTAGTGAGGTGAAAAGTTGTGAAACAGGAAGAAATGGATTGTGCCGGAATGATATGTTGAGATAATATTTGTGTAGATGTTGAAGGCAGAGGAAGCCTGTATTGAGTAATGCCGCCGTGATAGGCGATGAAGAAGAATTTTTGAGACAGGCTATATTTTGTTGATGGCGAAGAATTTTTGAGACAGGCTGTATATTAAACGTGATATTTCTGAGACAGGCTGTATATTAAATGTAATATTTTCTGAGCCAGGCTATAGTGAAATTCCACTAACAATCTGGAACAGCTGACCGGGTGAAGGTTGGTTCGAAGTGAGTACTTTGTGATGCATATTAAGATTTCAAGTCAAGATATCCCAGTGAAAAACAATTCTGTAGAAGATTGTAGCTCTTGGCAGTCAAGTTCAAGTGACGATTTATGTAAAGCCAGCATAATGAATATTATAGTAGACGACCTCAAGAGTAGAAGTGCATTCTGAATACACGGTTGGTGTTATTTGACTGTTATAACAAATTTCCACTCAGTAATTTTCATATATTATGAGACGATAATTTATCATTAAATCGGAACCATTGTGGGATGAGATATTGGACGTTATTAGCGATAGTTTGGCAGTATAAATTCATTGAATTTCGCTTCACTGGATAGTTTATGGATATGGATGTTTGGAATAGTGAGATGGTAGGCGAAGTTTGGGCCTCACCCTAGAATTATAGTGTGGATATTTGCGGTGGTGATGATTACTATTTTGGCGATATTCCCGTAATGTTAGACGTGTGCTGAAAGTCATTATATTTCCAAACTTCATTGCGCATGTCGAGATCGTGTTTGAGTTGTGGATTGCTTGTCACGCTTTATTCATTTTTCAATTTTACGTTTTATTGACAAGATAGGGACTTAGTTGCATTTCTCGACTTGCGTTCATTCTGTGGAAAGATTCATTGTGTGCTATAGTTTCGACAAGGTTTCCAACTAAATATCAAAGGATGTGTTTGAAGTTACAATTTCGCCTGACATACTAGAGGATGCATAGACGTCCCAGTTTCCGCTCGACGATAGATTTAGGATGTCACACGTTATCATAGGAGTATAGAGATGATGAGACGTCCCAGTTAACGCTCGGCGATAGATTTAGAAAGGTGTGTGTGTACATAGAGGTTAGTGTTAGAGTGCGTAGACATTATGTAGGCCCGACGATAGGTTTAGGGTGTCGTCTGTATATATTCGAGTCTTAGGTTAGGTGTTTTTGCGAAGTGACTTTAACGATGGTAGTGTCTGCAGTAGTGTATGCAATGCGAAGAGTGTTAGCGAAGTAATATTGAGGCCATGTTTTGGCACAACCCTTATCAGCTGGAAGGTGTTTACCTAAGATTATGGAACCACTAGTGGCATGAACGTGAGAGTTGTCCAATATTGGGTACTGAGTTAACGGTGATTGAGTATTTACTGCGGTTGCCATGCGCGTTTGAGTTGCGAATTCGGTTTCGATTCGTCAGCTGGGAATATATTTTATTTTTCAATTTTTTCGTTCATTCATTTTTGTAATAGTTGATTGTGGTCGATCAATAACTTTGTAGTTTAGTTTGTTGGGACAAACAATAAGTAGATGGATCTGTAATGGTAGTCGTTGTTCTAATGAAAATCATTCCTAGATTTTTTTATTTTATTTTACCTTGTGGACTTGCAATGTTATTAAGGTTCACGTAACCGTTTACAACCTGAAAGTTGGTTTCATAAGAATATTTTTCAAGTGATTTACCACTTTTTATTTAACTTCAGTGCTTGGCATTTCTTCTAAATGCATGATGAATAAGTGTTTCCTGCATTTCGCAGTTTTGTTCCTTCAGAACGACGTAACGTAAGATCCTCTCGGATCGAGTTATTGTTGGTTCCTTCTGAACAGCTGTTTGGGTGATGCACATTTCGGCATCGGGATTATTCTATAAACTATGGTGTCACGAGATGGCAATACATGGTGGGATTTTATTTTCAATGATGAATGCTGCTGTTAAATTGTAGTGAACACCATGCTTTCCAGTAGTATTTCGCAATCTATCCAAAGCAACTGATAGTCAATTTGGTTCGATTAAGGGTCCATTCGGCGGGTGTTCCCATATTCGACAGGGTATTTGACTGGTGGATAGCCTTAGTTAAGTGTAAATCTGGAATTCTACTTATTGAAGGTCAGATTTTCCACGGATCATGTGGATTAATTCTCAGTTTTCGTTTGGATCAATAGGTGCCCGATTTTCAGGTTTTATTTTCATTTTTCTAGTTTCCGCTGTCCACTAATCTGTGATATTTCTACTATTCTCCGAAGAAAATTCTTCGTTACTGTAACTAATAAAACTAACGCCATGCAATGTGACTGCGTTTGAAACATTAAATAATTAATTCTTTTTCTTGATTATTGATTTTATGTAAATAAATTTTGCATTTAATTGATTCAATAGAAGTTAGTAATACGGCTCTCTTCTGAACCGCAACGTTTGGTTAAGATCGTGACAGAAATATTCCCGCTACGACCCCAAGATTTAAGAGTTCGATGCTGCTCTACCGCAGCAGCTGTGGCCGACCAACGATGGATTGGTAAGTTATAGGGTTCAATACGTTGTTCCCAATGTATAAAGTGCAACTTGCGGAGTTGTGATGGTAATGACAGGCTCAGTCGCCTACTGCTATTCAAAATCGATTTGGAATTCATCATAATGGCAGGCCCCATTTTACTACGCGGTCATAATCGATTTGGGGAGTTTTCGTTACAATGGCAGCCACCTTTCCTACTTCCAGACATAGTACTGTTGAGGGTTTTTTATTATAATGACAGGTTCCTTCCCTACTGCCAGTCAAAATTGAGGTCCACCGTTATTATTATGATGACAGGCCCCTTTTCCAAATGCCAGTCATATTACTGCCAGTCACATCGAGTTGGTGAGTTTCCATTATAATAGGCTACTATTCCTAATGCCAGTCATATTTTAGATGGGTAAATTTGTTTATAATGGCGCGCACCCTTGCCTACTGCCAAACACAATCGGGTAGGGGCTTTTGAACAAAACTGCATGCTCCCGTGCCTTCTGTCAGTCAATTCGAGAAGGGAATTATTCATTACAATGGTAGGCCCTCCTTACTAATGCCAGTTAAACAGGAGTTGGAGAAAGACACCATTCCTACTGCCAGCCAAAGTCGATGTGGGGAGTGTGGAGAGTACTGATTACAATAGCAGACACCCTCCTGCTGACAGTCACTATCGATTTGTAAAGTATTAATTATAATGACAGACACACCCTTTCTAGATCACAACAATTCGACTTCAGTGAACATATATAGATCGACATACGAAAGTATATGAATGTTTACAAAATTGCAAACCTTCATTTACAGATTAACTGTTGCTAAACGGTACGTCATATCGAAAAACGGTTTGTACCATAAGTCGTCTTATTTAGCGGCCTAAAGAGCTGGCCCTATGATATTTTCTGTATCTCATCTATTTATGGGTGAGAATGAATAAGAAAAGTATAATAGGGAGAAATGTTGGTAAGGTTTTCGCACTGTGCATTACTTTTCGGATAATTATGTTTGGCTCAAATATGGATATTGGGTGGGCCAACGCTGTTGTAGAATTTGATGATTCTATCTTTCCATTAATGTTTCAAACTATGAATTTTACGTGTAAAAGTGCAAAATGTACGTACAGTCGAGAAATAGAGACGGCTCTAACGTATAAGGGATAGAGATACGACAAACATTAATGGGACCAAAGCTTGAGATAACTTCAAATGGAACTGAGATTGCGCCATCCGTTTTGTGATACGACTTACCGTTTAGTCCAGAAATACCTCAAAACAAGTGTGCACCGTCATTAAAATTGCCAACATATTTCGATATTTTTCGGAGATAAAAAGAGAAAAAATTAAAGATCTTGGAAGTTTTCAGTCGGCTACGGGCTTAAACCTATAATTTTACAAATTTGAATTTTCTAGCTCGTATGGCAGATTATGCCGCATTCTTGATTTGGGGAAGGGTTGTAAAAATTAGGACTTTAAGGAAACTAAAGCTAAAAAAAATGCATATCGTCATTATTACACCTGAAACTGATAACTGTACGAACATTTCGAAAAAATAGTCAATGTACAGAAACACGGCCGTTATTTATATAGATTGAGACTTATTTACTCATCGTATATTTTTTAGTGCCTGGAGTGTCCGAGGACGTGTTTGGCTCGCCTGATGAAGATATTTCTATTTGACGGCCTTGGGCGATCTGATAATGAGAAGGTGAAACTCGGTGTCGGCACGTAACCTACTACTGTGAAATAGTATCAAGGGGTTTAATCGAACCTTTACGTCGCCATCCGACGGACGAACCACCATCTACAGCGTCATTTGCCCTCGCTCCATATGAACACTGCTAGAGGTTTGAAACAGAATCCAGGCCTTTAGCACGCAATGTAGGTATTATGAATCGTATATTACCACCTCTCCTACCCTGCCGGCCAACATTCTAATGGTTGAAGTTTATTCGACCCTCGGGACTCGCACCGGCTATCCTCGGTGTCAGACCATATATTGAAGCCTTAACAACCATGGTCACCAGGCGGGCTCCTTAATTTAAAGTACAGCCGCTACCTTCGCAACCCTCTTTCCTCTCCCACCGTGGCTTAAAACCTATATGTGTTGGTGCGACATAACCAGAAACCAAAAAACAAAAAAAAACACTCTCTCTCTTTCTCTCTCTCTCTCTGTCTCTTCTACCTCATGGTGGTATAGACGCGAGTGTGAGCCTCTCCAGTATTTATCTTTGTGAAGGTGTCACAAGACGGTGTTATGTATATATCAAGTGTGCATTCAGTGGTGTTTTAACTTGTGCACCTGCAGAAGTACTTTACAAGGAGAAAGGTATCGTGATTCGTAAATAATTTGTAAAAGTTTTTCGAATTACAATTGGTAACTCACGTAAACAAGTGAAGGCTAAAGCCCGTATCGCTCAGCACGCGAGCAGGAGTGCCACCCCACTCTCTAAAGGCAAGAAAATAAACCGTGACAGCCCACGCTCTCATGTGGCAACTGATGAAACTACGCGGGAACAAGTGAAGAACATCAACCGTCCTCTAAATTTACAGAACACTGCTGCCAACGTCTTGATCAGCGATGATCAGTACATCCCATCGGACAGGTTGCAAACCAGCATAAGCAGGGAGGTTATAGATACCACGGTGTCACCAACGGTGGATAACCTCATTAAGAACAGTTCACTCCTCGACGAACTTGTAGATAGAAAATATTGATTTTAATACTGGTGTAATAAGATAATTAAAATGTGAACTCAGGAGACGTGACGAGGCAAAAACTGATGTTCAACGGCAGTTAGACGATAGGACAGATGAGTTGGAAAGTTATCAACGGCGGAACAGTTTACGTACATTTGGAATACCTGAAACTTCAGGAGAAGACATGGACAAGCGCATTCAGGAGAACGCAACTCGGATCAATGTTCCACTTGATCCTGGGATGATCAACCGTTCGCACAGAGTTGGTACCAGAAGTCACAACAAAACCAGGTCCATCATTGTGAAATTTGTTTCATACGCCTACCGAAATGCAGTCTTCAAATCAAAGAGGCTGTTAAAGAATAGTGGTATAACTATACGGGAGGACCTAACTAAGATCCGTACTGACATTTTCAAACGTGCTGTAAGCCATTTCGGACTAAATTCAGTGTGGACTATGGATGGTGTCATAATGGTGCGCGTTGGTGATGTGAAACATCGAGTGAAGACGGAACGGGACCTCGAGGAACTGAAGAAACGCTACCCAGCTCCACTGAAATGATGCGGCGTGATAATTCGTATTCCTGTGCATCCCTCGATTACTGGAATTACTTTGGACGAGAAGTAAAGAAAATTCTGGTGAGGCTAACAATTCAAAAGTTCCTCTTTCGCAACCATTCTATTTAGTGTAGTATATTAGTTATAATTTCTTTTACATTTAGAAATAATTGCTAACGCTTTTAATTTTATACACATGTTCTACTCATTTATTTATCTCACTTATTCACATAATTTCTAAATCCTTAAATTATTCTTATATTGATATAGACTACTAAAAACATCATACTTCTTGAACGATCTGTTATTTATCTATTGTGTTTAACCTTTTGTACTATATTGTACTCATAATTGTAATGAGTGTGTCTAATCTGACTTACTATATGGTGTTAGCGTGAGAAACACAAGAAATCTTAAGGTTATTCATATCAATTCTCAGTCTCATGTTGACTCCTCCCATATATCTGAGTTCCGGCAAAATTTTTGGCAATAGTTCGTTTGATATTATTGCAGTAAGTGAAACATTTCTTAAACCAGTACCAGATTCTGGCGTCTGTCTCGATGGGTATTATATTTTCCGTAATGATAGAATAAACAGAGCCGTTGGTGGTGTTGCAGTTTACCTGAAGAACGGCATAAAATGTAGTGTACTTAGCAAATCTCCTGGAGAGTACAGTAAGAAACCTGAGTACATAATCCTTGATATGGCGCTTTCAAACACTAAAATTCTTCTCGCTTGTGTATATCGTCCACCAAAAGTAGGGTTTTATGGATACATTCTTGAACGATATGTATTCTCATATTATGAATTATAAATATATATTCGTTGTGGAGGATGTTAATGCTCGTTTCGGAACTGGGACGTTTGAAAACAAACCTCGACTGCCTTCCATTCAATCCAACCTTTCATACTGCCACTTCTGACAGCACTCTCATCCAACTGCAATGAGTTGGTAGTAGAATACGGACAGGAATCAGCGGCCGGTTTTCCTGGTCATGACTTGCTGTATGCTGTATATACTTTATCCACGCCAAAAAAAATTCCCAAAACAATTCTTGTTCAAGACTTCAGTAAATTTGACGTAAACAAGTTTCGTGCTGACGCTGAATTACTAGCCTAGAATGTGTTTTTCCAGTCTAATGACATAGATCAAAAAGTCTCTCTCTCCAACAGCTTTGTATTTTCTCTTTATGACAAGCATGCGCCCCCACAAACAATTCTCGTAAAACACCAGTCAACACCATGGTTCAATAAGCGTATTAAGGAATTGATAAGTAAACGGGACAGAGCTAGGAAGAAACTTATTAAAACAAAACTTCCAGATGATTACGAGCAATTCAGATTCTTGCGTAATGAGATAAAACAAGTCATTAGAAACACTAAAGTGAAGTATACGTACAACATCTTCCGTAAGTGTAAGAGCACCTCAGCTTCTTGGCGTGCTGCAAAATCACTTGGTATTGGAGTCAGTCACTCTCTAGATAGCCAGATGCCTGTTACTCCATCTGAATTACGTGAATATTATATGGCATCAGTCTCTACCTTCAACTCTCCGAAAGTATCAGAAACTGCCTAGATCTCTCACTCAAAGTAACAGAAATACATTCTATTTCATATACGTACACCCTTCACAGGTAGAAAAAGCAGTCAAATCAATTCGAACTAAAGCTAAAGGTCCAGATAGTATCTCAATATCCATGATTTCTAATTGCATTGACACATTTCTTCCTGCCCTTGTGCACTTATTTAACTTCTCTCTACAGAACGGAATGTATCCCTCAGAATGGAAGCGTGCCAATGTACGTCCTGTGCCCAGAAAGAAACTCCCAACAGTCTGCAGTTATTTTAGGGCTACCAACATCCTCCGTGCACTTAGTAAGGCACTAGAAAGAATTGTTCATGAGCAGATATGTGAATATCTGTCTGAATATCACATTCTAAATCCCTACCGATCTGGCTTCAAGAAGGGCCATAGTACTACTACGGCTCAGCTGAGAGTTACGGATAATACACGCGCGGCCATCGATAAGAGACAGCTTGCTATCTTATGTCTCTTTGATTTCTCTAAGGCATTTGATTCTGTTAATCATGAGTTGTTTCTTGCAAAGTTGAAGGCAATTGGTTTCTCGCAGAGTGCTCTGTCGTGGTTTGAATCATATCTATCAAGTAGATCACAAGATGTCACGTTTGTTGACGGACGATCCTCTATCTGGGAATCAGTAAACTGTGGCGTACCACAAGGATCAGTCCTAGGTCCTTTATGTTTTTCTATTTTTATTAATGACATTTCTCAAGTCTTTAAAAGTAGTACCTTTCACATGTATGCTGATGATAGATAGATAGATAGATAAGAAATGGGTGAGCCCTGTTTTCGCAGAGCTCCACACGTAGGTCTATGAAGACCCTTTGTGCCCCTTGAACGGGTTTGCCTAGTCCAGCCCTAGTGCTCCTATAAAGGATACCAGTGTCCGGATTTTGGCATTCCTGATGTCCTCCAGGCTCACAAAATGTGAGCCCAGGAATCGATGTCTAGTGCTTGCAAAAGCCTCGCACTGACATAACACATACGCGGAGGTCTCCTTCTCCTTACCGCATCTTCTACACATCGGATCCTGGGTGATTTTCATGATGTGTAGGTGTCTCTGTAAGGTATTGTGGCCTGTTAACAGTCCAACTCCCATTCTCATTCTGGTCCTATTCAAATTCATTAGGACCTTTTTATAGCTTTGACTAGGCCCTTTGATAAGTTCACGTGCCTGTCTTGCTATGGTTAACCTCTTCCAAATATCTAGGTGAGACTGGTTTATCCATTGGGATATTGCCAGTCTCACACTTCGGAGTGACACTCCCAGGAAGGGCTCTGGTCCTATGAAGGAACCCATTGAGCCCTGTTTCGCTAGTTTGTCAGCTTCTTCATTTCCACTGATACCTGTGTGCCCAGGAACCCATAATAGGGTAACTGAGCTAAGCTCACACAGCTGATCTAACATCCTTTGGCATTCCCATACCAGTTTTGATGTTGTTTTAACTGCACATAGTGCTTTTAGCGCTGCCTGGCTATCACTACAAATAGTGATATGTCTTCTGTGTCCAGGCATATTCCATATATTTACAGCACAGGCTAGTATTGCGTATACTTCAGCCTGGAAAACAGTAGCATATTTACCCATAGGAAGGGAGAGCCTTGTCTTAGGCCCCCAGACCCCGGCGCCTGTGCCCGTCTCCGTCCGCGAGCCATCTGTGTACCACGTACAGCCCCCAGACTTAAGACGGGCCCCAGCGTCCGCGGCCCACTCCTCCCTTGTGGGTATCACCACTGTAAATTTATAATTCAAATTAAAGCTAGGCTTCATCAGATCCCCGATCATCATTGTCATAGGGCAAGTCTGGTGAAGCCTTGTGAGAATAGAGGCATGACCTCTATTCGGGTTTTTGAAGGACCATCCTCCGAGTGAGCAAAGGCGATAGGCACTCATTTCCGCTATTACCTTAACATATAAATGTAATGGGAGAAAACCTAGGATGGCCTCCATTGCACATAATGGTGTAGTATCCAGTGCCCCTGTTATTCCTAGACACGCAAGTCTTTGGACACTGTTTAACTTGGTGCTCACAGTTTTACTCTCTGAGCCTGGCCACCAAACTATAGATGCATAGGTGATCGTGGGCCGTACAATGGAGATATAGAGCCACTGGACCACCTTAGGTCTTAGGCCCCAAGTCTTCCCGACGGCCCTGCGATAGGCCCACATAATCTTGCGAGCCTTATCCACCTTATGATCTATGTGTTTCTTCCAACTCAGTCTTGCCTCAAGGATTACCCCTAGGTACTTAACCGAAGTTGTCTTAACTAATTTTTTCCCAAATAGGAAAGGCTCTGACAGTCCGTCTAGCCTCCTCCTCTTGGTAAATACCACAAGCTCCGTCTTATCGGGATTAACCGACAAGTCTGTCTCGTGGCACCATCTTTCCACCCTACGTAGAGAGCTCTGTACGAGTTCGGAAACCGTACTAGGGAAATTTCCTACCGCCATCAGGCTTATGTCGTCTGCATAGCCTTGGGCGTATATTCCTCCAACATTTAACCTGGTAAGTAGTTCATCCACTACCAGACACCATAATGTTGGTGATAATACTCCTCCCTGTGGACACCCCCTGTCTATATTAGCTCTCAACATTACAGCGTTGAGGGTAAACAGAACTTGACGGCCCTGCAGTGAGGCCATAATCCATTTTATGAGCATGCTGCTCACTCCTCTTCTCTCTAGACTACGTTCTATGGAGCCCAAAGATGTATAGTTAAAGGCCCCTTCTATATCTAGGAATACAACCATGGCAAGTTGTTGTTGATCCAAGGCACAAGAAACCAGCTGGTGCAGTGCCGTCTCAACCGACTTCCCTGGTTGATATGCATGTTGGTGGGAATGCAGGGGAAAGTCTCTTAATACTTTCTCCCTGATATGTCTATCCACCAGTCTTTCCAAAGTCTTAAGTAGAAAAGACGTTAGACTAATGGGTCTATAATCCTTAGGTCTAGTATATGAAGACCTTCCGGGTTTAGGTATAAATACCACCTTCGCCTGACGCCACAAGGAGTACACGTACCCCATAGTGAGACAGGCTCTAAAAATTCTAACCAGGTATGGTATAAGGACCTCTCCCGCCTCCTGAAGAAGCGCCGGGAAGATCCCATCCACACCTGGGCTTTTGTAAGGGGCAAAAGGATTCTAATGCCCACTTAACCCTTCTTGGGGTGACAATCTCTGCAGCTTCCCTCCAGCCACTTTTATCGGGTCTGAAGGATCCGCTCGATTCTACCTCACAATTCGTGATTAATGTATGCTGATGACACACAAGCTTACTTCCACTTCAGTCCCACTAACGCACTTTCTTGTATAATGCATTTTAACAATGATATCTCTCCATTGATCGAATGGAGCGCAAATCATAACCTCAAATTAAATGTGGCTAAGACCCGGCTTATTTCCATAGGTTACTCAATACTTCTGAAAACTGTTGACCTTAAATCCCTCCCAGCAATTAAAATTCTAGATAAAGATAGACATTATAGTGACACCGTTAACAATCTGAGGCTCATTTTCGACAGAAACTATCCTGGTCTGATCATACGTCAAATGTGATCAGAAAAGTTGTGTCATCCATGCATATTGGTGAAACGTAACGTGTCATGAACACCACCTTTTATGCGAAAACTATTTGTTCAAAGTCTTATACTCCCCATAATTGGCTATGGATCAGTCGTATACAACGACTTATCTGCAACTTTGAACATACAACTACAGAGGGTACAAAACTCATGTGTTCGTTACGTAACAAATGCCAGGCGTGATGAACACATAACACCCTATTACATACAGCTGCAATGGTTGAAACTCCATGAACGACGGGAAATCTCAATAGCCGTTGCTACACACAAAATTCTCAAACTGAAGATCTCACCCTACTTTTACAATGTATTTAAATCTATGGAGTCAGTACATAACAGAGATAAGAGGTTTACAAAAACTACCCTTCAAATTCCCCTTCATCGTACCACTAAATTTAACAAATCTTTTGTTTGCACTGCATCCCGCATCTTCAATGTCTTTAATCTTCACCGTTTCGCAAATGACAGGAACTTTACCCAACTAAAGCAGTCCTTAACATCTATCTTCCTGGACGAGTACGCAAGGGTCTGAGATCAGGCATTCTTGTGTCTAACAATCACAAATATGTATATTTCTAAGAAAATTGTTTCTGTTTTTGATATTCTTTAGATTATTGTAGTCTAAAATATTAAATAAGTTGAATGATATACTTTATTACTTCTTATATAAGTTATGTTTTAATTTTATTGGAATTGGTAACTGTATTTTAATTTTTAAGTTTAATGTTTAATTTAATATTTTAATATTACAAAATTTAGTTAGTATATTCATAAACCTGTATTGTTTTATAAGGAAACGCTACATAAAGGGGCTTTTCAGCCTCAGTGGCATGTAAATCATCAATAAATTCAATCAATTGAATTTTCTCTCTCTCTCTCTCTCTCACTCTCTCTCTCTCTCTCTCTCTCTCTCTCTCTCTCTATATATATATATATATATAGTATATTGCATTGGTTAGATCTAAGACATCACAAAATGAACCATACGGCTAATAGGAGCAACAAAAGAAAGAAAACTGTACCCAAGGAGCTAGAAACGGTATTATTCTTTATTTATTTTCCTCCAGATGTACATTAATTTCTACCTTAATGATCTATTAATGGAGAAAAGTAACATTGCCCAACCTAGGCAAGCTCCTTCAACTTAGACTCTTCCAATTCGAACAATAGTGAGATATAAACATAAACTCTCCTCCTTAATAACAATAATGGATCAATAATAGTGATAATAATACAACACAACAATATAATAATTCGAATAAACAAAACAAGAATATTGTTTTTGTATACTATATTATAGTATTTATATATTACATATAAATATTTATTAGAAACAAATGGCCCACGGTCAACTCTCTTCCGGAGAGCCATTAGCCCTGGCAATAGGGTAGAAACATAATTTATATGTATAAAATAAGAGTTTTGTCTGTACATTGCTCAGAACTTAAAAAGGATAGTATTTCTGTATCAGCCGTGTCCACAGTAACACGGAAATGCATTTTTTTAAATTTTCTGCAATGTCTGTCTGTCTGTCTGTCTGTCTGTCTGTCTGTCTGTCTGTCTGTCTGTCTGTCTGTCTGTCTGTCTGTCTGTCTGTCTGTCTGTCTGTCTGTCTGTCTGTCTGTCTGTCTGTCTGTCTGTCTGTCTGTCTGTCTGTCTGTCTGTCTGTCTGTACACGTATCACAAGAAAACGGCTGAAGAGAATTTAATAAAAATCGGTATGCAACTTGGGGAATAAGTCGCTACAATCTAGGCCATAAATAATTTTATTCACGCTAATTGAAATGGTAGTTTAGGGGAAGGCCTAAAATTTAATTCTCTAATATTTATGTTATTAGTGGTCTTATCTTAATGAAAACCGGTAGGCGAAGTCGGAGAATACGTCGCTATAATTTAGGTCATAAATAATTGTATTCACGCTGAGAAAAATTGTAGTTCAGGGGAAGGCCCAAAATTTAATTCTCAAATATATATGTTATTAGTGGTAGTGTCGATAAATACTACATAACTAAAGTTGTATAGTATTGAATTTCCGATCATTTATGTCTTATACATTGTTACCGTACTGGCTATGATCACAGAGGAATTCATGAATTTGGAGTTTTGTTACTAAGTCCACATCAGGGCCGAGTCACGGGAACATGGGTAAACAGAATTTAATGAAAATCGGTATGTGAAGTCAGAGAATAAGAAAATACAGTCAACGCTATAAATAATTTTATAAGACAACCTAATATTACAGAGTCGAAAGAAAACTAAATATGAAGGCCTACAATATAGAAAGCTCATAAAAATGATCAATAATAACATTACATTGACCATTCTTTGTTGTGATATGCTTTTTGTCTTCGGTTGCCACTCATCTCCAATAGATAGGATTACTGGGTAGTTTTTAAAATTCGCTTTACGTCGCATCGACACAGACAGGTCTTATGGCGACGATGGGATAGGAAAGGGCTTGGAGTGTGAAGGAATCGGCCTTGGCCTTATGATACAGCCCCATCATTTTCCTGGTGTGAAAATGGGAAACTACGGAATACCATCTTCAGGGCTGCCGATAGAAAGGTTCGAATCCACTATCCCCCGGATGCAAGATCACAGCTGCGCGTCCGTAACCACACGGCCAACTCGTCCGGTCATAGTGAGTGTAACAGCCTGCCTGAGTATTGGCAGGAAGTAGCTAGGAAGTTAGATAATTTTCTTCTTTAACATGCTATTCCTCTGGTTCATAAATTTTCTGATATTGCTGGTGCGTGCACACTGATTCATCATAGTATTCGAGCTACTCAATCCCTACTCTGAGGTACTGATTGGAATGAACAGTGTGTATATTTATCGGAATAATGGCAGAGGAGTGTTCACAGTTGTCTGCATCCTGGTCATTCTAGCTCTGGAACTTAGAACTGTTAGATCGGCACCGTAGTGCTGTTCGTTAAAAGTGAGAAAATGTTTGATTTTTCATTTGCTCGAGTATTTTATATGATAACATTGCTTTTAATCGCTACTTTTTGTAATGACCTATGTTGACTTCATTAGGGAAACCACAACGTCAGCTAGTAGAAAATCAAATGGAACATCGGCAGTACGGCACAGGAAACCTATAGACCTTCACCTCTCACCTAGTCAGTTTGCTGAGCGATCCCCCACGTTACATCTGCCGCGCTAGTGTGTCACAAACTCCTCACTTTGCAATTACCTCTTGAACTACTTCCTTGTTGCCAGGCAACGTTACCTAACTTCACCTCCAAATCAATGTCTTCTCGAATAAACATAATCACTCTTGCATTTACTTGGAAATCAAATAACTCCTGATCACTCTATGACCAGCCTCCATCCACCTTACAGCCAACCATCCTTACCTCACCAACCTTCCACTCAACCTCTTCGATACAATATCCTCTCAATCAACCATACTCACTCTTACGTTCACCATGCATTATCACGTACCAACTAAACATCACTACCTCTCTTACCATTCAAGCATAATAACTCTGATAGGAACGGTATTACAAATGTCACCAAGATACATTACTTCAAAAGACCATGTGCCCAATATTTAAAATTACTAAGCTGACAAAATTCTCCGAACGTTCGTTATGTGGAATAATATGCTAAGATTTAAAAATATGACACCAGTATATCACACGAGCAAGTGAATAAATCAATCGTGGGGTAATAAATTTTACCCTTGAATTTCCGTTTGTAATTTAAGAGAAGGAACTTTATAAATTAACTTATATAAACTGAAGTATAATCGCAAAAATCGGTCGTTTTAATCGGACGTCAATAAATGGTAAGGCCAAGATGTACTGATGAAAGCTGGATGGTTGACAACATTACGTGGATCATAGGGATAGCGGGTTCGAACCCCACTGTCGGCAGTCATAAAGATAGTTTTCCATGGTTTCCCATTTTCATACCAGACAAATGCTGGGGCTGTACCTTAATTAAGGCCACGGCCGCTTCCTTTCTACTCCTAGACATTCCCAGTCCCATCGTCGCCATAAGACCAACTGTGTTGGTGCGACGTAAAGCAACACGAGGCTGGTGTAACTGACGAGGGAACACATACATGTGTTACACTCGGATTCGGTTGAAATTTGGTAGGAATATTCATGGGAGAACGATGCCAATATGGTTTGAAAAATTACGAGTAATAAGAACACGGGCGTGAATTTTTCAAACTTTGTTGTTCAAACATCGTCCTTTATACACTTCTTTCATGTGCTGTTTTCATATTTACGTTTTGCACATCTGATCAGGAAGTTACGGGGAACGCACTAACTATACTCTGCCTGGCTGCTGACGCAGCTCGTTACAGCCTGGTTGGTTCACGTCCGCTGCTTCGCTCCTCCCTACCTCTCCGCCACACCCCGATACTCCAGCGGCACTTCTAATTTTAGGACTATTTATTTGTTCAATTTTGGCGTTTAAACTTGCACTGGGCACATGCAGTTTTCACCTTAGCATATTACTGCCTCCCACGAATATTCCTACCAAATTTCAACCGAATCCGAGTGTAACACGTGAATGTGTCCCCTGGTGAGTTCCCTCTTGATTGAACATCACAAGTGGCATCGTGAGAGTAAATAAATCAAATATGAATCAGAACAAAGTAAGCAACGATTACTTACTTACTTGCTTTTATTTTACATCGCAAATGGGAAATATCCTGGTGGCAATGGTCACTAACAGGAGTGTAATAATAAAGTAAAGTTAAAATAATTACCCAACAACAACAACAACTACAACAAACAAACAAACAAACAAACAAGAGTAGTACAAGCAATTTCATGGAAAGAAAATTTTACAAGAAATAGTACTAGTCTAACTTTCTAAAACCAGTGTCATTATATACAAATTCGCACACAATTTAAGTATTTTCAGAACCTAACACTACAGCTCACAATACTATAGGTTGAACTTACTACTAGCTTAACACTACAAGTGATAGTAAAAGAACGTTAAAACATAATTACCCAACAACTAAAATAACATGATTATATGAAAATGAGTCCGGAGGAAATTGGGGAGGTATCAATTACAATTTCTTCTAGATGTTACTTAAAGCACTTCAAAGAATAAATTAACTGAGTGTTGAATCGTTAGGAGTCTCCAAAGTCGAGAGAGGGAAAGCTCTGATATTGTCAGTTAATATATGGTAATGTATGTAAGACGTAGTTCCTTACATGCCACTCTAAATAAGCCCAACAGGTAGGAGGCGTAATTCATGCAGCAGAGTGCACGGTATTTCTTAAGCTTCTCCTCACCTCACCTTACTTGCTAGTGAAGGATATATTATTTCCTCTGCGATGTAGTAATTCCGAGTTCATAGATCATATGTACCTTCAGGTATGCTCTATTCCATGCCTGGTAAAGGTGAAGCAGTGCAGAATGTGTGAAATATTTACGATATCTTATTATTCAGTTGGTTTTTAGTAGTAATAATATAATGGTATTGCCATTGATGCTTTCACGGCCCGAACTTATAGACATGATACTGTATAGGCTTTTTGGGCTTATGCCGTGTCAAGAAAATAAGGCGAAATTCTTTACGTTTCGCAGAAAACTGTGGTCTCGTGGACAGTCGAGATTTCTTCTGAGGACGCAGAACAAAACGTAAAGTCTATACAGTATCATGCCAATATTATGGTATTAGATTTACGTTCCACTAACTAGTTTTATATTTTTCGAGGATACCAAGGTGCCGGAATTTTTCCCACAGAAATTATTTTACTTGCCGGTAAAGTTACTAACACGAGGCTGGTGTAACTAAGTTCCCCCAAATATCACCAAACTGCCAACGTGCAGATTTGGCCCATTTTCAATATGGCCTATATTAAGGTCATAGGGACATCTTTCACTCATTTAAATTATGAGGTTCAACTCCCACTAAGTTCCGAAAATATAGAATTTGAATATTTCGAAGGTGCTTCACTAGACCCGCACAGTCATTCACACAACGAACGTGCAGCACAACGAGCCAGCTCTCTAATTAACAACGTGATCCACGAATCGAATCTCCGTCTGCAGTGATTTTGTTCGTTGCTGATTTTCATAGACGCGCTCTTATAACGATGCATACCGTTTTATAAAAGACATACAATAAGTTACATAGAGGAAGACATGTGAAATATATTTTGTGAATGCTTTGGCCACAGTCCGTTACCAAAACATAAAACAAGAATAGCTCAAAAACAGGGTATTTCATTGTGATAAACAAACCAGTAACCATCACTTACAACAGTACCCACGTAATCCTTAAAACAATTAAATCTTAGCAATGAGCTACAACCGAGCGAGTTGGCCGTGCGGTTGGGGTCGCGCAGCTATGAGCTTGGATTTGGGAGATAGTGTGTTCGAATTCCACGGTCGGCAGCCCTGAATATGGTTTTACGTGGTTTCCCATATCCACACCCGAAAATGCAGGGGCTGTACCTTAATCGGGACCACGGCCGCTTCCTTCCCAATCCTATGCCTTTCCCATCCTTCTGTCACCGAAAACTTCAGATGTGTGGGTGCGACGTTAAAAGAAAAGAAAAATATTTTAGAAGTGTTTTCTTCATACGAATACATGAATACCTACTACTGCTGCAGGTGTATTTTAGAAAGGGTTTTCAAGGACCTAATTTGATTGTTAAGGGAGCCTTCTCAATTCATGTGAAATTTTGTTGAGGAGTCGTTATTGTTTTAAGGAGAATTGCAATTAGATAAGCATCCCTTTCTAACCTTAATCAGGAGTCGAAAGAAGAATGAAGGATTTGGCAAAAGAAAGAGAGGGGCGTGAAAACAAAAATATATCATATTGGTGGAGTTGTCAGTGTGCTAGATTCCTGTGACAGAGCTGTAGGATTATATCGTTTTAAAATATATTAAACAGCTCTTGTCCATGTGAATCCCCCAGAACACGATGTTTCGAACGGGAACATTTACTTTCACTATAATTTAGTTACCTCAGAAACGCTGATTGTTTATTATGTTGGGGTTTAAAATTTCATAGTGACCCTAACTCGTCCACCGCCTCGTATAACTATTTGATTCCAAATCTATGTCCCAGTGAACTGAATTTTCAGCAGATATAGGACTTCCTGCCAGGCCTTAGCTGAATGGTCTGCATCCTAGCTCTCGGTTCAGAGGACCGCGACTTCAATACCTGACTCGTTCGGAGATTTTAACACCCCATGTGGGTTTGGGACGCAGACGAAGAATATACCCATGGTATCCACTGCCTGTTGTAAGAAGTGACTAAAAGGGGACCAAGGGATGCTGAATTTCGAACCATGAGATTACCTGTGAGGAACACCATGAGTCGACTTTTCTTGCGATTAGTACCACTATGTGATGAATACCATAGGTCTGTGTGTGGATCACTATGGGTTTACAGTATTCGTGTATAGTATCCGCCACTATGACGGGTTCGGTCAGGTAAGGTTCAAGGGAGACAAAAAAGGCTACACTCAGTGGTGTGTTTCAGCATCTGGCTGTGGACATCGTGGGTCTGCGTTTTGAGGAACACCACAGGTCTGGGCGCTGCCTGTGGTTAGTACTTAAGTACTGCAATGTATGCTTTTCACTCCCTCGCATTCGTTTGAAGGTCCTGGACTCGAGCAGATTTTATCCGAGTGGAGAGTGCTTGCAACTATCTTGACGAGCGATCTATGATCGCGAGAAGGACAGTCGCAGGAAACAACAGTCAATCATTTGAACTTTTATTAGAAAGCGATGAAGTAAAGCCATAACATTTACGTTTATCCTAATTTGTCTTTTTATTACTTATAATTTATACTCGGTGCCATCTTCGTATTACAGACACTGAATCAATGAAAATTAAACAGGTAATTTTTATCTCGTAAGCAACACTAAATTTATTAATTTAAATAATACATTTGGATAAAATAAATATGAATTAGAACTCTGAAAATTGACATTAAATTGTAAATTTTGTTCCTTCTGATTATTTAATTTCTTATGTTTTGCTAGGCGTTGCAATTGTTTAAATATATATATAGGGGCCTGCCATGTATTTTTATTCCTGTATGCTAGACCGAACGTAAATTAAATTATGCCTTGGGGTATAAAGTAACAATGATATAGAATAAATACACTTTTAAAAGTAACTTAACCGAACGAGTTGGCCGTGTGGTTAGGAGAGCGCAGCTGTGAGCTTGTATTCGTGGGATAGTGAGTTCGAACCCCACTCTCATAAGGCCCGAAGATGGCTTTCTGTGGTTTCCCTTTTTGACACCAGGCAAATACGGCAAATACTGGAACTGTACCTTAATGAAGGCCACGGCCGTTTCCTTCCCCACCGGGCGAGTTGTCTGTGCGGTTAGGAGCGCGCAGCTGTGAGATTGCATCCGGGAGATCGTGGGTTCGAATCCCACTGTCGGCAGCCCTGAAGATGGTTTTCCGTGGTTTCCCATTTTCACACCAGGCAAATGCTGGGGCTGTACCTTAATTAAGGCCACGGCCGCTTCCTTCCCATTCCTAGGCCTTTCCTATCCCCTCGTCGCCATAAGAACTATCTATGTCGGTGCGACGTAAAGCAAAGTAGCAAAAAATGTTTCCTGCTCACTCCTAGCCCTTTCCTCTCCCATCATTGCCGTGAGACCTATTTGTGTTGGTGCGATGTAAAACAAATTGAAAAAAAAATTAATAATAATTTGCTTACATTAGGTAAGGTTCAAGGGCCTTCAAGATAATTGATCCTCGATCGGATGTGAAACGGATGTTGTGTAGGTATTTTCTCTATTCTCTTGTCTGGAAAAACGCATGTCGCTAAGACAAGACTTTTCGTTGTCCATTTAGAATCAACCTAATGAGCATCTTCGCACTTATTTCAGCGACCATTCTTTGTGTTATGCGAGATGGGTCTAGAAGCGGGTAGAATATCATCCCCATTTACTCTTCCATACTGTGCGCCAATAATTACTAGTTCTTGAAACATCTCACGATGGCCACCACCCTACACGACACTAAAAGGACGTAAATCAGAAGTGCACATGTTGCCAGTATCCAGTATTCGGGAGATAGTGGGTTCGAACCCCACAGGCGGGAGCTCTGAAGATGTTTTCCCGTGGTTTCCCATTTTCACACGAGGCTGTACCCTAATTAAGGCCACGGCCGCTTCCTTCCCATTCCTAGCTCTTTCCTCTCTCATCGTCGCCATAAAACCTATCTGTGTCGGTGCGACGTAAAGCAACTTGCAAAAAAGTGCACATATTTACACATTGCTGCATAAACAATTCTTTTACAACTCTGTGTTCTAGCGACACGTTCTTTACAGACCTTAATGGTAATGTTATTGAATTTACATCCTTCTAACTTGTGACCTCAGATGCGATATTATAGCCCTATATGAAGAACACTGTTTACAGGATACGTAGTCTACCTGCTACTATCATGATTAATTGTAATAGAAAACTTTTCAAACACATCACTTTTGAAGCCTAATGGCTTTTTTAAACTGTAATCGTGACTTACAAGTGTATCCTTCACCACCTACTTAGTTTCCCGTTCCATGTTGGCTAAGCACCTATAGCCACGAGTGTTGCTTGATAGTCCCGAGCATCACTCGCTCCTAGCTCACTGGCGAGCGATAAAGCCTCGCACACTGGTTCCGTCTAGCGGTGTACTAGCCAACAAACTGATCCCTCGCTCACGCTTGAGCGAAACGCGACAATGCAGGGCAGTATCACTGTATGGTGGACGAAGTGGGTCTGCGTTGCTTGTAAATAGTACCCTCTATGTGAGGAATACCTACCACGGGAATACCTGTGCCCATCATTAGTACACCAATGTGAGGAACACCATGCGTTTGCATTGCCTATGAGTGGCGCCATTATGTGAGGAACACCATAGGTCTGCGTTACATGTGCGCACCTGTCAGTAGGAACGCCGTGAGCCTACGTTACTCGTGATTAGTACCAGTTCATGAGAAATACTACGGTTCTACTTTACTAGCGATAAGTATCATTATGAGGGGCCGTTGACCTGGATTTTGGACCCCTTTAGACAACAAGCATCATCGATTCAGGATTGTGCTTTGGAAGCAGTCCCTTGGTCAGGATTGTTTTAAGTTAGTTTCTAGGAAGGTGAGGCATTGGGAGTCGGATCCACTGATAGTTTTAAGTTCATAATCACAGTTCATCGCCGTGTTTCTTAATTCTTGTCAGTGGATTGATTTTGTAATTATGTTTAACTTTGAATATTGTGAGTTGGATCCCCTGATTATGTTACGTTCATATTCATCCACTTATTCTTCATCATCAAGTTGTGAATTCTGGTCTGTGTATGAATTTTGAAATTCGAAATTGTCATTGCATTTCGTCTCATTTCGTACCATTTGAGGCCGATGACCTAGATGTTAAGCCACTTCAAATAACAAGCTTCATCATCAGGGGATTTTAACACTGTGTGGTTAATTTATCTTAGTCGACTGCTGAGTGATCTTCATCTACATACAACGCATTATACTAAAATCCACCACAGAAACACGCAGTGGTGAGTACATCCATTTATATAGGGTCGGAGCAAGGAAGGACACCCGACCGTAAATCTGCGACAGATCTATATCAGTTCTAGAAATAAGAAGGAGGAGAAGAAGAAAAGAGGGCTTGCAATCAGGAAAATTAACTGGCCTCAAACCTCCAGTCTAGTCTCAGTTCGAGGCTGGGTGGTACGCTGAACCCCATACCAACATGATGAGTAGGTTTATAAAAAATAAGAAAGAATGAATCATACCAGCTCGTCTCGAAGAGGTTCAGTAATTGTCTTAAACAGTTAGAGACGATTACCACAAAATGAATTCCGTAAAACAGTGGCACCCGCAACGGCGTATCATCTTGGGAGACAACCCAACCTGTCACTAGTTTAAGAAGAAGCGCAAGAAGATGTTAGAGATGACTGAGGTTCGGTTTGGAGCATAATTCTTCCACATACATTTTATAGGTTAGATTGTATTTACATCTTCTTATGCAGTGCCATTTGATGACTTTTTTTTTGAAGTTACAGCCCACTAACAAAGGGTATAAGTGAAGTCGTCGTGGCAGGCCGAGACCCTAAAGGATTGTTGCACCACGGGCTATTTTTAATTTATTTTCATTTGTTGGATATTTGAATGCTAATAGGAGGTCAGTGTACGAGTATTACAATTAAATTAGAGAGAGTAGTTGTAGGATGCAATAGTTACGTAGAAAAGGAATTAGTTCAAGCTGAGGTGAAATGGAGATTTGTATCAAACCAGTCTGTGGTCTGATGATCGGAACTGAAACAATAGCATCAATGTTCCTGCCAGTTGCAATATTATTTGAGTTAAATTTAAGTCATATTTATTATTATCTGTCTTATTATGTCATCTGTTTCTAGTGCTGGCTCTTCCTATGTGCCGTCCTTGTCAAATTTAATTTCTTCTGTCTTCCTGTTTCATTTCCCTTGTTTGTCAGGACAGTTTAATATCATTCTCCTCAGCCTTCATTTCAACCTGCTAAGTTTCCCTGCTTGTTTCTTGTGTAATCTTTATTTGTAACGAGGTTTTTCTGTTCGTCTTTTCTTCTTCCTTATCTGCAGTCTCATTCGTGTCTCTCTGTATTTCCCTCCGGATCTTGGGGAGTAATTTTTCTCGTCCGTCTATCCGTCCTTCAACACAGAATTCCCACTCCCCTTCCCTTCATCCCTAGTCCCGTCCCACTCCTGATCTTTGTATTGAATGCCCTAAATGGGGTCTCTGTCCCGTGTAAGCTGATAGTGCTTCTGTGTTGATGTCCTCTCCTGTTTCTTCTTGGAAGACTCGCAATGCATTTGCGCTGCCATCTATGCATAGAAGGTGCCGATATTATCAGCTAAATAGGTCGGGGGCATTTATTTACTTTCATAGATGGAATTGGAAATGTGCCACTATAGGTCGCTCTTGTCGGGAAACTCAGTGCCATCCTTGTCTCAAATATTATGTGTGCGCGATGACCACAATGATAAAATACACTGTCGAGCAATCATTTAGTTTAACTACTTAACATTATTTGCAAAAATGTTGGTCCAAAAATTTCCTTTTTTTATTACTTATATGCAGTTTTTTTTTTTTGCTACTTGCTTTACGTCGCACCGACACAGATAGGTCTTATGGCGACGATGGGACAGGAAAGGGCTAGGAGTGGGAAGGAAGCGGCCGTGGCCTTAATTAAGGTACAGCCCCAGCATTTGCCTGGTGTGAAAATGGGAAACCACGGAAAACCATTTTCAGGGCTGCCGACAGTGGGGTTCGAACCTACTATCTCCCGAATACTGGATACTGACCGCACATAAGCGACTGCAGCTATCAAGCTCGGTGTATTTATTTTCAACATAGGGTATGGATAATTATAATTTTGAAAATTACTCAAAAATATATTAGAGAACTAATTGAGTCCACAGAACTAGTTACAAATAGAGGATTGTGGCGGCGATTAGCAAATTCGCAGTGGCATGCAGACAACGCTGAAAGGCAAAACAGTCTATAATGAAGATGTATGTATATTATATTAGACAACATTGTAAAGATGTATAAGTGTACCTTGATACTTGTTTAACATCGCTCTAACACACTTAAGGTTTTCGGCGTCGGAGGGATGGGCGAGAGAGCAGCCGAGGCCGTAATTAAGGTACAGTCCCAGAATTTTGCTGGTGTGAAAACGGGAAACCACGGCAAACCATCTTCATGGCTGCCGACATTGGGATTCGAACCCAATATCTCCCGAATGCAAGGTGACAGCTACGTGCCTCAAATCATGTGGCCACTCGCTCGGTTTAATTTAAATTCTTTGTTATGAGTTAAAAGAAAAGGCATCAGATTCGAAATCACCATCCTTGAAGGAAGAATAAGATTTCGTATGTAGAGACTTTTAAGAAAAGGAGACCACAAGGAACTAACTACGTATAGGTGTTTAGTTAATATGCTAACACATGTTTCTTATATTTCAGCTCTCCTAAATTGCAAACTACTGAGTCGAGTTTCGACCTTGCAACCTTCGGCAAAGAATGCGAACGTCTCAAGGGGGATTTAACTTATACAAAAGTACATCTAAATGAACAGTTTTTCGTAACTTTTGATCTACTGGCTTTATCATCATGTAGAACGTTGGGCAGAGATGAGAGAACATTGAAACGATTCCAGTGCAGGACATAAAGGCAAGAGACGGCGTGGAAGGACAGCACGACAATGAATAGGTCAAGTGATGGTCATCACGCGGTTCACTGATGGGGCGAAAGATCGCTATGGATTCTCAGTTATATCAATAACGTAATACGTGTATGAGATCACGACGCTTATAAATCAGTGAACAACTAGGATGATGACATTGGTGTAATATATATGCTAGAGGACGAATATTACCGAGAAATCACTTTTAATCACAATGTGAATAATGTTATGATACCTTTACCAATGATCAAGAAATGCGAGTAGTATCTTGATTATTTTGCAGATTTGAATCCAGTCCAAGCCTCTTTCCATATAATATTTTCTGCTCATCATTTTCATGAAAATAGAAGGAAGATACACGAAACATTTAAAGTGGATAGAACACTGCCTTTTCTTCACAAGTTCTACTGCAATAATCACAGGAATTGTGCAATTTTGACACCTCCTGACTGTTAATATCTTACGCCAGTTATTTAAAGTGCGAACAGCCCTTAAACATTACAATGATATACATATTTATAACAGTAATTATTTCAAATGTATAAGCACGCATATAGAGGGAAATGAGCACTTCATCAGTACCGAACTAAGACTATTGTTAGAACAGGGCGTGTTCTATTTCATGGAAAGTATCATGAAACTACAGCAAGGGAAACGAGGAGAGATCTACAAGGAAACCATGTTAAGAATTACCTACAAACTCCAGCGCTTTAAAAATTAAAAAGATTCAAAACAGACCGCAAGATCGTTAAGAAAGTTCCATTTCCTTCCTACGAAAGTTTCTTTATTTCTTCTTTTATATTCTAGTGGCATTTTTCTTAGAGGAGATTCCAAATTCGGCTGTACCATCACCATAAATACCAACTGGGCACCCACAGTTATGCATGATGAAGAATTTGAGAAACGTCCATCATTCATTTACGTTTCTTCTTTTTTACTTTGGGGAATATTGCCAAACTCATACATGTACGGAGTACGTAACACTGTTGGTGTGGGAGGACGAGTGACTCGGGTGGTACAGGGCTGGCTTTCTGAGCTCAGATTGGCAGATCTTGTCTCGGATCAGTCCGGTGGTATTCTAAGGTGCTAAAATATGTCGTCAGCCTCGTGTGGGTAGATTTACCGATACCGAGCTCGATAGCTGCAGTCGCTTAAGTGCGGCCAGTATCCAGTAATCGGGAGATCGTGGGTTCGAGTCCCACTGTCGGCAGCCCTGAAGATGGTTTTCAGTGGTTTCCCATTTTCACACCAGGCAAATGCCGGGGCTGTACCTCAATTAAGGCCACGGCTGCATCCTTCCACTTCCTAGGCATTTCCCATCCCAACGTCGCCATAAGACATATGTGTCGGTGGGACGTAAAGCAAATAGCACAAAAAAAAAAATAGATTTACGGATGGCACGAAATTCCAGCATCCCGTCGTCTGCTGAAGCAGTAAAAGAACTTAGTGAAACATAAAGCCAATGATGTAAAAGAAATAGTATGCTGCTCTTGTAGAAATATTTATTTTTTTATTTATTCATGAAAAGCCCAAATGAGCAAAGCTCACTTTAAGGGGGCTGTATACATTGGACATATGCATTACATTCAAAATGTAAAAAAATCGAATATATTCAATGTGTGATATCTGTTAGTTACAATGCCATTTAAAATTAAACTACTACAATAATGCAAATAATAATATAAACAAAAACTAGAATAAAATTCTAAGACATTAAATTATAGTCTAACTAATAACAAAAAACATTTTTACACGTTTTAACTTGGTAATTTACAGATATATATTTTTAGATCAAGTATAACTAAACCAATATTTCATTAAATTAAATTTAAATTTATTAATTGTTGAAAATGTATTTCATGAGGTAGTTCGTTGTATATTTTAAACAAATAATACTTCAGCCTTTTTGTTCCTTAAGTTACTGTACCTGATTAACAGATATAAATATTTAGATTTTTTTCGTGTGTCATGTTGATGTAAATCTCTGTTATGTTGTATGATTGTTATGAATTTTATTGTTAACATTTTTGAAAATATAAACAGCGGCAATGATTTCTTAGTCTGATCATAAAGAACTTTCATTGGTGTTAAAAATTGTGCTTCTAACAAATTTCTAATGGTCCTATTCAGTATAACGTTCAGTGGTTTCAAATTGTTTTTACACCTGTGACTCCAAACGTTAATCATGCAAGTTATCTGAGAGTGTATAAAAGAATAATACAAGGATCACTGTCCACGAACTAATAGGACTCCATTTGAGTCGCCTGAACACTCCTCTCCTCTGCATGTGGCGGTTTTGCAGTTTCGAATGACACACTGTTTCTAACCCCATCTCCTTGTTGTACAATACACCGTACACACCGTCTGATAAACAACCGTTTGAGTAGATTCGTATCAAAATATCTTAGAAAGCCAGATAAAAACGTATGGACTCCGTATAATATGAATGTGATAATCTCTCTATACACTGGGCTGTATGGCTCAGGTGGTAGAGCACCGGACTTCAGCGCTCAAGTTGCCAAGTTTGATTTCAGCTCAGTCCGGTGATATTTGAAGATAAGCAAATACATCAGACTCGAACGTAAAATAATTTTTTGGGGTCAAAACTACGGGGCCGAAGAGTCTGCGAAAACCATAAAAGTATTCAGTAGGACGTTGTCGTCATCATCATCATCATCATCATCTCTCGTGTTTCCAATTTTATCTCTTTGATATTTTTCTGAACTTGTTCGTACCAACGTTGTTGATCAGATTACATGTAACAAGGTGAAATTTATTTATCTGGGATCTGGTGATAGTGGTGGTGATTAATTTCAGAGGAAGTACTACTACTACTAGTACTAGGTAAACATCCTCTCTTCGCACTAATCAGAAAATAAAAAGGAGGCGAACCTACCTTTCAAAGAATGAGAGGGTATCAGTAAAAATAATAGAAGAGCCACGAAGGACGTGAAAATGAAAGAGACTCTAGGTCTCGCAAACCTAATTCCTTCGGGATCAGAAGAGGATACGTGTTAACAGGAGGTAGGTTAGGAAAGTTGAAAGCGAGCAGACTGACGCCAGTAATTGAAGACAATTTTAGACTCATCTAGAGGGTCTGCGGTTGCCAACCTACATCGCAAGTTAAGAGCTCCTAGGAGTTACCCCTTTTAGTCGCCTTTAAGAACGGACAGGGAATTACGAAGATAATATAATCTCCTATCCCCACATTCAAGGGATTATCTGTGATCTTAGAGACATATACTTATTGTTGGCTACCTACGAACATCAGGCTGCTAGAACGTTTGAGTTCATGGCGCGAGGAGGTAGCTAATTTCGACACAACAAACATTGCCTCCTTCAGATGTTTATAAAAGTAATTATTCTCTGGCTGACTTAAGATGTGATAGAGTTGTTTACGACATTTTAGATCCCATCTCCGGTGTAATTAATATAGCCAATGCAATTACAGGTTTTGGAGGCATATAATTTGTTTACGAGAATAAATGTTATTCCATTATTTTGCCCTTGAATCAATAAACCTTACCTTCACTAAGTGTTTTTTCACCTCCTTGATCATGAATTGTTATTATACTTATTTTTGATATACCATGCTGAATGTTACTCCAAGCATTTCAGATATATTAGAGTTAATGAGATATTACGCACTTCACATCGGGTACAGGAAGCGGTAAGTAGTAAACGACAAGTATTTGTAGCATATAGCCCAGCTTGAAAGTTCCGATGTTTCTAAGCTGTCTATAATTAATTAAAATATCCGATTGTTTCACTTACTGACACCTTTATAGGTCACCTTACGTTCATATGTGGATTCATGAGGAATCGGAGATCACATTCCGTGTACTGCGATCTATCTTAGAATGTGAGATTAGAACTTGCGACCCTCATCGTGGCTTTGATTTGAATATTTTCCGGTAGAAGACTATTAATGAGGCCGCGGAGTGCTTGAACGACCAACATATCACACATGCCTCCCTCATCCTCCACCCCCTCTTTCACCGCCAACCAGGGTTCGTGTTACGCATTCCGTTTGTTGTTTTATTGAAAAGGGATGAATGTATGCAGCAAGGAAACAGGATGAGAAGTGCGGGGAGGGAAGGTTGGTTGTAAAAGGGCGACAACATCACACGATTCAGCGTAGCGGAAGAGGAACTGCCTACTTGCCAAGGTGTATGCATGCATGGCATGAAGGGATTATTGATGAGTTTAACTTAACGTGCGCTATACAACTTAGTGCTCTCCATATTTATTATGTAATACTTCTCATTTTTCTCTCCCACCATCTTACATCTAATTTCCTCCTCTTAGCTTCACATTTGATCGTCAAGCTGTATCATCCATTAGAAGATACCGCCTGACAGTGCGACATAGATTACATTATATAAGCGATCCCTTTTTACCAGACTCATACCGACTGGAAAAATCATGTTTATTTGGTTTGGTCTTAAATTTTAGCGGTATATGTTGTTGTTATTATTATTATTAAATACATCGTAATTGGAAAATATCCCGGTGCCCACTTACCGTAGTGTGATAATAAAGTTAAAATAATTTCCCAACAACAATAACAACAACAACAACAACAAGTGTACAACACGCAATTCCATGGAAAGAAAAATATTAAAAGAAAATACTACTAGTTTAAAATGTACGACTCATTGGCTGAATGGTCAGCGCTGAAGCCTTCGGTTCAGACGGTCCCGGGTTCGATTCCCGGCCGGGTCAGGGATTTTAATCGCTTCTGATTAATTTTTCTGGCTCGGGGACTGGGTGTTTGTGTTTGCCCCAACACTTTCCTCTTCATATTCACAAAACGCACTACACTACCAACCACCACAGAAACACGCAATAGTGATTACATCCCTCCATATAGTATTGGCGTCAGAAAGGGCATCTGGCCGTAAAACAGGGCATAATCCACATGTGCTAGACAGTTCGCACCCGCGACCCTACAGGTTTGGGAAAAGCCGTATAAAAAGAAGAAGACTACTAGTTTAACATCCTATATCCAGCACCATTATACACAAATGTACACACAACTTAAGTTTAACTCTACGGTTTACAACAGGACCTCTCAAGGTGCATGCGCTTGGTGCATGCACTGTACACGGTGCAAAAGACGACTTCACTTGGTTGATCAGAGTGCAGACTCCCCACTCCTCGATTTGGAGCAATAGCGCTTACTCTCTCTTTCCTCACGCCTGTCTCGCTCGCTCCCCCTGTCTCCCTGTTCCACACTTGCTCTGTAGGGCTCCAAATCCGAGCTGAGTTGCGCTGAGTAGAGCCGAGCTTAGACGAGTAGCCCAGAGACGAAGCGTTGGTCCGAGCGAAGCCGAGCGCGACCGATGCACAGTGCACGGAGCTCTTGCGCCTTGATTTGCACGCGTGAGATTTTGGGCGTTTGAGAGACCCTGGCTTACAATATTATAGGTCGAGCTTACTACTGGATTAATATTACAACACATTTAGATACAAACGTAGGCCTACCTTAAGGATTTTAAAATTTCACACTATGACTTGCAGTAGATGGAGCGGTCCAATTACTATTGCTGTATCTTAGCATTGTAAATACAGCATGTTCATATACAAAATCACACATACCTTAAATAATTCAGATGCCGTAATACTACAATTTACAGTGGGTTGAGCGGTGCATTAAAATATGACCCCATCACATAGAAATTTGCACACACTTTACAGAATGCTGGAGGCTATCCTGGAAACAACTTACATTTTTGGGCCAAAGATCTAAGATAGCTGCAGGTAATGCATTCCAATTATTAATTCCCCGATTTACAAACGAATATTTACCATACTTTTCTGCGATCTACCTTTTGCTTTATGCGGATGATTTGTATCCATTTTCAGTCATTTATACATTCTACCTACTTGAGTCTTTTCTGTTCGATCTTCCTTGTTGAACTCTTGTTTTCTTCCGACGCCGATGGTATTACGTTTGCAAGGCCTAGCTAGTCATTGACTTTTACGCCCTTCCTGGCCTTCCTATTTCTTTTCAGATACCTAATTCTTTGAAGGGTCGGATCTGAGGTGACCAACCGTCTCACATTTTAAGGTAATTTGTAAATGTCCCGCGGTGACGTCATTTGTCCTTACTGAAAATAACCACCACCATCAACTCCCGATTGAGGATGTATAAATTGTGGACAATTCGAACTAAGTAATACGTCAGAAATACAAAGAGTATGATTTGTGGTGTGGGTTACTGTAGTCACACCCTAGTTCGTGAACCATGGACAACACCTGAGTGGCCTCGTAAGTGGACCTGAGAGTCGGGATAACAGTTACTATGGAATAAGGGTGGACGTGTCGGACATATTCTGAGTCAGGCGGCTAGGACTGTACAATCAACCAGGGTTCCTAACCCGTTGGAGGAGAGATTCTCACTCGGACTTCGTGTAAGTAGGGTAGCATCCTGCTTCAGAGATGAACACGCTCAAAACTGTTTAAACAAACCTCGGACCTATGGGAGTAACGGAGTTCCACTTCCATTTTACAGGCGGGAGACTCCTTGGAAATAAGTAGGCGAACGAAATGGAATTCGATGGAGAGCTGTTAATATCAGTGAGGCTTATGGAAGGAAGAAAGTAGAACTGGCTGAGTCAACAAATATGTTGGGTCTGGGTTATGTTAGCAGTTGATGATATTCGCGCAAGGGGAGACAACAAGGAGGAGATTATAAAATATTCGTAATAGGTGTAAGAAAGGAAAGGGAAGAGTGTGGGGTAGGACTGTTCATCAGGAATACTATTACACGCAACATAATTTTTGTTAAGGGCATAAAATGAGCGAATGATGTGGGTAGATTTTGCTGTTGGAGGATTTACCGGGCGAGTTGGCCGTGCGTGTAGAGGCGCGCGGCTGTGAGCTTGCATTCGGGAGATAGTAGGTTCGAATCCCACTATCGGCAGCCCTGAAAATGGTTTTCCGTGGTTTCCCATTTTCACACCAGGCAAATGCTGGGGCTGTACCTTAATTAAGGCCACGGCCGTTTCCTTCCAACTCCTAGGCCTTTCCTATCCCATCGTCGCCATAAGACCTATCTGTGTCGGTGCGACGTAAAGCCCCTAGCGAAAAAAAAGCTGTTGGAGTATTTAGGATGATAGCTGTCTCAGTGTGTTCACCATGTGAAGGGTACAGATGAGGATGAAGTTGACAAGTTGTATAAAGCACTGGCATCGTTGTCAGGGTCAACAGCAAGGATAGGATAATGCAAACGGGTGAATTTAATGCGATATTGGGGGAATAACTGAAGGATATGAAAAGATGGTGGGTAAAAGTGAGGAAGATATGGAAGCTAATAGGAATGGGAAACTTTTACTGGACTCCTGTGCTAGTATGGAATGAGCAGATACGAATACGTTCTTCGAGCGTGTGGCTATTCACTACTGCACTTGGGAGTGTATGGGCTCTAGATCCATAATAGACTATATTATAGTCGACTCCTGCCTGCTGTCATTTCTTGATGGATACAGCACTTTTGCACCCATTTCTTGGCACGGGCCAGAGTAAAGTGTAGCTTCCACCGAAGTCCCAGTCAACATCCATGGCTGTGACAATATGGAAGCTGCTGGGGTATGGGTAGTGCTGAGTAATGACATTCGGAGCATGACTAGTGCATCTGGGTGTTATGAAAGCTGCTGCTCATAGGGTCAGTCGTGCTGCAATAGTACTTTCTGACCAAGTGAGGAAAGCAATGGCAAACTACCTCACTCCTCATCTTGCCTAGTACGCCTCAATTTGGTGCTGCCATTGGATTTTGGGGTTTCCTTATAACCGCATAACCTTTGGTGGTGCTATATGAGGATCCAACCAGCCTCTGGGCTGATGACCTAACAGATAGACAGATAGTCGACTCTGAATTCAGAAAATCTGTTAGGAATGTGCGGATATTCCGGGATTTTTTATTTTTATGGTACAGACCACTATTTGATCTGTAGTGAACTCGGTATCTCTAGGCCTAGTGTAGAGAATGTGAAATCTGTTTGGAGACGAATAAGGGTAGAAAATATCCGGGTAAGGAAATTAGAAGAACATGGATCTTCTTCTTCTTCCACCGCTTTTCCCACATCCGTGGGATCGTGGATATGAACTGTGTCGCACATCTGGGGTTTGGCCCTGTTTTACGGCCGGATACACTTTTTGACGCCAACCCAATATGGAGGGATGTAATTACTATTGCGTGTTTCTGTGGTGGTTGGTAGTGTAGTATGTTGCATGAATATGAAGAAGAGAGTATTAGCACAAACACAAACACCCAGTCCCCCGGCCAGAAGAATGAATCAGACGCGATTAAAATCCCAGACCCGGCCGGGAATCAAACCCGCGACCTCTGAACCGAAGGCCTCAATGGTGACCATTCAGCCAATGAGTCGGACACAGAAGTACACGGATATCAGTATTGAAAATTTATAAGCAGTAGACAGTAAGAAGGTTCAGGATATAGAAGGAGATTGGGTGGTATACAGGGATGCTGTAGTAAAAACAGCAAGATGGGAAAAGTCAAACATATTGGTGAAATGATGACGTGAGGGCAGTTTGTAAACATAAAAGGAAGGCGTATCAGAAATGGCTCCAAACAACGACTGTTGCAAACAGGGAGTTGTTCGTATATAAAAGTAACAGAGCGAAGAAGTCTTGGGATGATTTCGGTAATAACGTGGAATGGCTAGAAAGGGAGGGGAAAACGGAGATGTATACTATTTTGGGCAAATCAGGTGAACTCGTAATAGATCCAAAAGAATGACTGGACAGGTGGGAGTAATATTTTGAAAATCTTATCAACGTGAAAGGAAATATTTGTAGTAACGTAGGAGGAGGAAAATGATGTTGCTGAAATTACAACTGAGGAAGTGGAAAGGATAAAGCAGCAGAAATTATAACTGAAATGGTGAAATATAGTGGGAAGGCAGAGTAATAAGATTTCCATGGTATGTTAGTTAGGTACCTTGTGATTGAACAAAAGCAGTAACAGCATCTATTTATAAGTAAGGAAACAGGAAGGAATTGCAACAACAATCAAGGCATTTCATTGATCAGTATACTATGCAAGGTGTTCACTGGCATTTTGGGTGCGATCATTGGTTGAGAGTAAGTTGGATGAAAACCTCTGCTAGTTGCTTTACGTCGCACCGACACAGATAGGTCTAATGGCGACGACGGGACAGGAAAGGGAGTGGGAGTGGGAAGGAAGCGGCCGTGGCCTTAATTAAGGTACAGCCCCAGCATTTGCCTGGTGTGAAAATGGGGAAACCACGGAAAACCATTTTCAGAGCTGCCGACAGTGGGGTTCGAACCTACTATCTCCCGAATACTGGATACTGGCCGCACTTAAGCGACTGCAGCTATCGAGCTCGGTGGATGAAAACCAGTGTGGTTTCAGCCCACAGAGGGGCTGTCAAGATCATATTTTCAGTACGCCCTAATTAACTGAAAAATGCTACGAGAGTAATAGTCATATTTATGTTTCGTAAATCTAGAGAAGGCTTATGACGGAGTACTGAATGAATAAAATGTTGGCCGTACTGGGGGACTATGAGCTTATGGATAGATTATCGAAAGTAATCAAAGGTATTTATCTGGACAATTGAGCTGCAGTGAGAATTGATGTTAGAATGAGTTCTTGGTCAAGGGTACTTACAGAGGCTAGACAAGGCTGTAATATTTCACCCTTGTTCATAGTTCACGTGGAGCATCTACTGAAGCGTATAAAGTGGTAGTGAGGGATTCGGTATGTGGAAATGTAGTTAGCAGGCGACAGACGACTTTGTCTTAATGGCAGATTGTCCTCAAAGCCTGCTGTCTAATATCTTGCCGGGCAAAATAGCTTGGATGGTAGAGCGCTGGCCTTCTGAGCTCAACTTGACGGGTTCGATCCTGGCTCAGTCCAATGGTATTTTAAGTTGCTCAAATACATTAGCCTCGTGTCGGTAGATTTACTGGCACGTAAGAGAACGCTTGCGGTGCAAAATTCCAGCACGTCGTTGTCAGAATTGAGTGCCAGGTTGGGAATACAAAACTGGAACAGGTAGATCATTTCAAGTATTATAGTAGAGTATAGTAAATTAGATTGAATCAAATAGAGTCAAAGATAATGCAGTGAAGTCACCTCCCGTACCGCACGTAACTATATTTTCAGACCAACTTGTCTTTACGGGAGTGAAAGCTGAGTAGACTCAGGATATCTTTTTCTTAAGTTAGAAGTGACAGACATGAAATAATCGCTGGTACAAACAGTTGGGAACAATGACAAGAGGGCGCTAGGGATGACAAGATAAGGCTATGTTAGGAATTAACTCTATTGATGAAGTTGTGCGCATAAACCGGCTTCGGTGGTGGGGTCATGTGAGGTGAATTGAGGAAGATTGGTTACGTAGGAGAGTAATGATCTCGGTCAAAGGTGTTGAGAGAGTTAGAGTGAGACCAAGACGGCGATGGTTAGACTCAAGTTTCTAATTATTAAAGATGAGATTTACAGAATTAAACCTGGCCGCAGAGCTAGTTACAAATAGAGGAGTGTGGCGGAGTTTAGTAAAATCTCAGTGACTTACTGACTGAACGCTAAAAAGCATAGCAGTCTATAATGAATATGTATCTGTGTGTGTGTACAAACAGTACTGGCCTCTTGGACAATATATATAAATCACATTAGACATTATTATTAAGAGATAGTGAAACATCATGTATTGAAAAATTATAACTTCTTTCTAATCCTACAGGTCTGTAAGGTCTTGGTTGTTGATCCTTGACAACTTTGCCTTCCTGCAGTTCATGAAATCGTCCGTCGTTGTTTATCTGTTCTGAAATTAGCAGCTTTGACAGGGATTAATTCGGTGGTATTTAAGTGTGTTCAACTCCTGAGGGACAAACTTTCACACTCCGACATTAATTTCTGTAGATTTTTAGCAGATAAAGCAACACTTAAAGGATGAGAATGTGAGTTTATGAAGGCGGCTTTTCCAAACATTAATGAATATGTCAACAAACGTATCGTCCTGAAACTCGAATTTAACGCTACAAATATCTCCCTTCTCGGTGCGCACTTCTTAATGGAATCCTGTGTGATTATTCTATTTGAATAAACCTTTATTTTGTTTTCCTGGAGATACATATGAAATTACTACAAAATAAGAAGCTGTATATTCATTCCAAAGCATTCGTCCACGTTCGTCAGCGATCATGAATGATTACATCAATCATAAATTCTGATGAAAACGTTTGTTGCTATCCTTCAAAATTTTTCAAGTAATTTTGTTTTGAAGTTAAATATTTTATAATGAATTTTAAATTGATCATAATACGTTTATTGTTAAGAATGAATAACCTTTCCGGGCTCAGACGGTTGAGGCACTGGCCTTCTGACCCCAACTTGGCAGGTTCGATCCTGGCTCAGTCCGTTGGCATTTCAAGGTGCTCAAGTACGTCAGCTTCATGTCGTCAGATTTACTGGAACGTAAATGATCTCTGTAGGGACTAAATTCTGGCACCTCAGCGTCTCCGAAAACCGTAAAAAAGTAGTTAGTGGACGTAAAGCCAAAGATATAGATATTATTATTATTATTATTATTATTATTATTATTATTATTATTATTATTATTATTATAACAATGAATAAGAAATATATATTTTTACTCCCTTAAGCTATCGTATTACGTCCTACATTGTTCTTCTTGCATTATGTTAACGCTGAGGGAACTCCCAATGTGCTCCACTTCCTCCCATGTGTTGCATGTTCCGTTTGACGGTCCGGATATTGCGGACAGCATGGCAGGCACTTTATTATGGGCGTCACACGATCTTAAAGGTAGGTAACTTCCAAAAGCACCTTTCTGACAAAGCATTTTAAGTCGTCTCTCTCTCTCTCTCTCTCTCTCTCTCTCTCGACGTTCTTTCCCTTGTTCCTGTCCTTTATTACCATGAATGCAGCGTAGTAAATTATCTTTTGTGTCGGGTACTTGTGAGAATTTAGCACGCGTTGAAGACAAGTGAACGATGAAACAATGAACAGAGTATTTCTTTGAAGGAAACCTGATAACAGACTGGAAGAACGTGCTGATACGTGGGTGTACTTTGAAGTGTTATAGTAACATTCTTTATAAATTTCGATGGCAATGCTTCCACAGTCTGTTTATACTTCATTCATTTGTCAGTTCTAAAGACTTGAATGACGGTTACTAATAACCTTTTAACTTCAGAGCACTTATTTATAATAAAAATATCTATGGTATGTCGTGTTTACGATTTGTTATAAATAAGATAAGTATGTTAAATTCATCAAACTAAATTCAGAGTGTTACTCGTAGCAATACAGGAACGAAACGTCATCTTCCTACGGTCCATTAAAGTTGTTTGAAGAATGGAAGGAAAAAAGGCTATTGCTTTATGCCTAGTCACCTTTGCCTCCTGCATATTCCCGGTACTCATTTCCAGTGTTGAGTGAACCCGAGAATTATGTGGCTTTCTAGAAGAGGAACTTTTGTAAATGTCTCTAGTTCCTGACAGGAACCGAAGCCACATCCTTCCTCTTGAACCGAGCTTGCCTTCATTGTCTCGGATAAGAATTCCCTCCCACTATAGCAATGTGCAATATACCTGAGTTCACCGAGGATAATACTACTGTACAGTCGCTCAAAAACAAACAAAAAGAAATGACTGAGCGCATGGTACTGTGCACTGGCGAAAAATGGAATCCCAACAGCAAAAATACATTAGTTTAGAGGAATGCAATTTAGATTAAGGAATTGTCTAGGTAACATATTCATTCGATTAAAGTTTCCGGGTCACAGGTTCTCGTATGCGTGAGAACACATGTCACATGGCGAGACATTATTAACTGCTGTAGTCGCCACGATTTTGCCGGCAAGCATGCAAACAACATGAAATGTCTCGTACAGGAGTCGTGTGTCATTTTGTGGAATGGAGATTCACGCCTGTTGGTCTTAATTTGTGAAAGAAGCAACGGTTAATGCTGGTATTGGTTTACGCTAAATTTTCCGTCTCATAATGACCCATACGTGCTCACTGGGTAAAAGGTCTGGTGATATAGCAGGCCAAGGCAACTGGTCGACACTCTGTAGAGCAGAATGGATGATAGCAGCGGTATGATGACGAGCTTTAACCTGTTGGAAAATACCCCCTTGAATACTTCGAATGAATGGCAGCACAACCGGTCAGTCACCAGTCTGACGTACAAATCTGCTGTCGAGGTTCTTGGGTGTAGCTCCAGTGTGCCGACGCCGCAGACAGGTTGGTTCCAAGCGCCTTCCTACACCTATCCGTACCAAATTACGGCCATCATTAGCACCAAGATGGAAACTGCTCTCATCTGACCACCCCACAGATCTCTACTCCGCTCTCCAATGAGCTCTAACTTGAAACAATTGAATTCGCAGATGGCAATGATTCGGAGTTAGCGGCATGAATTCTACAGGACGTCTGGCTCGAAGTTGCCTCTCAAGTAATCGATTGTTTAGAGTTCGCTGTGTCACTTTGGTGCTAAATGAAGCTCTAATAGTTGCTGCAGATGCAGTACGATATATCACAGCCTTGCGACGAATACTGCGATGGTCTCCCCTCTCAGTAGTGGCCCGTGTGTAGCCGGACCTCAGTCATCTTGAGACAGTGCAATTTCGTGACCATTATTGCCAATACTGATGCACTGTAGATACATCGTCTTTCTGCAATATCGCTGAAAGCACATCCACCTTCACGTAGCCCTGTTACACGGCCCTGTTCGAACTCAGTAAACTGCTGATATTGCCTTTTCCGTCTCATTAAAGGCATATTTTACTCACGCCTACCTCCCAACGATATCACCGGACGACGACTTAACGCTCACGAAGAGCACAGCGCGTACATAGAGCCAACTTGCTTTGAGAGGTCATGGTGGCGCTACTAGCACTACTCTTCGTCGACTAGCGCACAAATTTGAATATGCGTCATCTCTCAGATATGCAAAAAAAAACGTCTCCCAAATTTCGTTTATCTGGCACAACTCCCTCTTGTTGCGATTTCATTTTACTCCAATGTATAAGTTCTTTGCTGATACACTTTTTTTAGAAACGATCGAACCGATAGATATAATATTTGTTGTCGTATTCACAATATTTGTATCTACATGGAAGGTGAATTATATTTTGAGAATAACATTGTCGGATAAAATACACTGACTGACAGAGCAAATGCAACACCAAGAAGGAGTGGTCAGAACTTTATGCCAATTGCAGGGTAGACTGACGTCACTGAGGTATGCTCATGATGTGAAATGCGCCGCTGTGCTGCGCACGTAGCGAACGATAAATGGGACACGGCGTTGGCGAATGACCCACTTCGTACCGTGATTTCTCAGCCGACAGTCATTGTAGAACGTGTTGTCGTGTGCCACAGGACACGTGTATAGCTAAGAATGCCAGGCCGCCATCAACGGAGGCATTTCCAGCAGACAGACGACTTTACGAGGGGTATGGTGATCGGGCTGAGAAGGGCAGGTTGGTCGCTTCGTCAAATCGCAGCCGATACCCATAGGGATGTGTCCACGGTGCAGCGCCTGTGGCGAAGATGGTTGGCGCAGGGACATGTGGCACGTGCGAGGGGTCCAGGCGCAGCCCGAGTGACGTCAGCACGCGAGGATCGGCGCATCCGCCGCCATGCGGTGGCAGCCCCGCACGCCACGTCAACCGCCATTCTTCAGCATGTGCAAGACACCCTGGCTGTTCCAATATCGACCAGAACAATTTCCCATCGATTGGTTGAAGGAGGCCTGCACTCCCGGCGTCCGCTCAGAAGACTACCATTGACTCCACAGCATAGACGTGCACGCCTGGCATGGTGCCGGTCTAGAGCGACTTGGATGAGGGAATGGCGGAACGTCGTGTTCTCCGATGAGTCACGCTTCTGTTCTGTCAGTGATAGTCACCGCAGACGAGTGTGGCGTCGGCATGGAGAAAGGTCAAATCCGGCAATAACTGTGGAGCGCCCTACCGCTAGACAACGCGGCATCATGGTTTGGGGCGCTATTGCGTATGATTCTACGTCACCTCTAGTGCGTATTCAAGGCACGTTAAATGCCCACCGCTACGTGCAGCATGTGCTGCGGCCGGTGGCACTCCCGTACCTTCAGGGGCTGCCCAATGCTCTGTTTCAGCAGGATAATGCCCGCCCACACACTGCTCGCATCTCCCAACAGGCTCTACGAGGTGTACAGATGCTTCCGTGGCCAGCGTACTCTCCGGATCTCTCACCAATCGAACACGTGTGGGATCTCATTGGACGCCGTTTGCAAACTCTGCCCCAGCCTCGTACGGACGACCAACTGTGGCAAATGGTTGACAGAGAATGGAGAACCATCCCTCAGGACACCATCCGCACTCTTATTGACTCTGTACCTCGACGTGTTTCTGCGTGCATCGCCGCTCGCGGTGGTCCTACATCCTACTGAGTCGATGCCGTGCGCATTGTGTAACCTGCATATCGGTTTGAAATAAACATCAATTATTCATCCGTGCCGTCTCGGTTTTCTCCCCAACTTTCATCCCTTTCGAACCACTCCTCCTTGGTGTTGCATTGTCACTGTCAGTCAGTGTATTAAGTGCGAGGAGCATACAATACCATACACTTCTTATTATTTGAGTGAATGAACTGACCGAGCTCGATAGCTGCAGTCGCTTAAGTGCGGCCAGTATCCGGTATTCGGGAGATAGGAGGTTCGAACCCCACTGTCGGCAGCCCTGAAAATGGTTTTCCGTGGTTTCCCATTTTCACACCAGGCAAATGCTGGGGCTGTACCTTGATTAAGGCCACGGCCACTTCCTTCCCACTCCTAGCCCTTTCCTGTCCCATCGTAGCCGTAAGACCTATCTGTGCCGGTGCGACGTAAAGCAAGTAGCAAAAAAATATATGAATGAACTGAATGAATCTAGTAGTCATCTCCTGTTTGGTGGTGGAGGTAGAATACATTCATAGTGTCCCCTGCTGTCGTAAGACGTGACTGAAAGGATTAACCCCAAAGGCTCTCAGCTTGAGACCACGGGACCTCTAACTGAGGCTGGCATTGTTTCCACGCATGTGTTGTTTCCATTTCTGTGCGACAGCTTCCTCGCTCTCACCTTTAAAACTCGACCTACCTTGGCAAATCTGTTCTTTTCCGACGCCGAAGGTGTTACGTTTACGAGGGCTAGGGAATCTTCCATTTTCAGGTCCTTCAAAGCCGTTCAATTTCATTCATAGATACTTTTATCCTCAGAACGGTCGATCGTCAGTATCAGGTAGGACAAGAAGATGGACAACGACAAGTCTGATATAGGAAGTACCAAATTGATACCTGAGAGAATGTGAGATCTGATTGGAGGATGTGGCGAGGCATTATCCATGGGAGCGTACAACACTTTGACATCAGTGACGAAGGCACGAGTGCTACAAAAAGATCGCCGAATAGAACGAGAATATCATAGAAGTCTACTAAACTCAGGTTTTCGTCAGTTTTGATGTGCTAGCATTTCGGCAGAGCGTGTGCTTTCAGAAGTCGTCTCCTCTGTCATCCATGAACACATAACCGATGCCCTTATTGCATTCAGAAGACATCATTTAACTCGCCAGCTCCCTCTGTGGACCGGTGTTATAGTGCTGGCCTCTGGAATCTAAAGTCGTGGGTTCAAACCCGGTAGAGGTAGTTGAATATTTGAAGACGCAAAAACGTCCATTACACACTCAGCATCCTACGCTATCAGCATGTAATATATTGATACATTTGGCGTTTCCGCAACAAAATTAACTATAATTCATCTACAGTTCGCCCAAACGAGAGCCATTTTATTCTGCAATATAGTTTTCCAACTTCAGTTCATCTTAAAACAACGATCATCACCATGTAGTTACCTATTTCTGAACCATTCTCAAAGAATAAATAAGATAAATATGTCGGATTCATCAAGCCATATTCGAATTTTGACCCTCTTTAATATCCTTCGTGGGAAAACAATTTGAGAGTGAGTGTGGCATGACCTCACCTATATCCCGAACTATAAAAATCCTTTGGTCGTACATACAGTAATGTACAAATGTAGGTCCGAGCATAAAATGAAAGTGCAGTATCATGCAAAGTATCATCAATGTAACAATACATATTTTCTTAAAGATTCACAACTAATCATGAGAGAAATGTAAAATATTTACCATCATGGTGTAGTTCAGAGGCCGCACGATGATACTTACCTCGATAGATAGCGCGCGGTTCTCTGAGTGATATTTCTTTCGTGACAGATACTTCATATTTGGAAAATGATTGATGTCTGTTACAGAAGTCACCTCACTTAAAGAAAGAAGGAGATCAGATTAGTCAATATAAGACGACGTAATTAGAACATGGAAGGGAATTTTGCCTCCTGGAATAAAACCACGTAATGTGTACGTGAATAAAATCACTTTTCCGATAATCAATTTATATTAAAGTTATACATATGTTACACACCATTTGTAAACACTACAGTCTGCAGCTCTTCATAAAAGACTGAAATTCCTGTATGGCTGTCAAGAAAAATATCCTCTGAGAGCAAATATAAATGACAACCAGCCAGAAGAACAAGTTTCTAACTTTACCTAACTTGGTTGTGGAGAAGAAAGTTTTCTTTTTGCTAGTGATTTAACCGTCGCACTATCAAATCCAAGGTTTTCGGTGACGCAAGGATTTAAAGGTACCAGCCGTGGCCTTAATTAAGGAACAACCCCAGCATTTACTTGGTATGAAAATGAAAAATCACGGATAACAATCTTCAGGGCTGCCGACGGTGAGATTTGAACCTACCATCTCCCGAATGCAAGCTCACAGCTACGCTACCCTAACCGCTTGGCCAACTCGCTCGGTGAAGAACCTCAGCACAGCCGCTTCCTTCCCTCTTCCTTGTCTATCCCTTCCCATCTTCCCATCGCCCACAACGCTCCTGATCAGCACAGCAGGTGAGGCCATCTGGGCGAGGTACTGGTCCTTTTTCCCTGTTGTATCCCTTGATCAAATGTCTCACGCTACAGAACACTGTCATTGAGGCGGTAGAGGTGGAATCCCTCGCTGAGTCCGAAGAAAAATCCAACGGATTATTATTATTATTATTATTATTATTATTATTATTATTATTATTATTATTATTATTATTATTATTATTATTCGTCCAGTTCATTCAATTTGGAAATTTTGAAACCTTCATCTGCCGTATTGTGTATTGAAGAAAATATATCCTGTGTTATTAATGTAATCTTTGACAGGCATATTTCTTTTATTTCTTTACAGCATTCTATATTACCTGTGTTACAGTTCAATTACGAAATTAAAAAATTCACTTATTTCTGCTCAATTCATAACTGATACACTATGCAGAGGTCAAACAATATCGTAATTTATGGAAAAGTGCATTGACATATATGCAGATACTATTTTTGTATTACACTCATACGTTCCATAGACTAGCACAGTTCACAGAACAAATTCCAACTCGTTCGATTTGTGGGTGCTGGGAATGATGGAGACATTCAGGCGTAAATCCGAAGCGCGTGCTGCATAACCACCAGGCTATTTCCGTTCCCTTGTACAGAGTCGTCCCATTCTGAACCTTTTGTTTTTGTTTGGCTTGTTTATATGTTTTAGAATTCGGTATGAATACGTAATCTCTTTACGTTATGTTTACAGGGTGATCACACAGTTCACATGTCCTCCCAATTCATGGGATTTTCAAGTTGTATCACATCATGAAAAGAATAACAAATATCCCAATCTCTTTTACAATTTGCTTTACGTCGTACCGACACAGATAGGTCTTATGGCGACGATGGGATAGGAAAGGCCTCGGAGTGGGAAGGAAGCGACAGCGGTCTTAATTGAGGAACAGTCTCAGCATTTGTGTGGTGTGTAAACGGGATTCCATGGACAAAAATCATCAGATTCGAAGGACAACACTTAACTCGCCAAAGAGAGCTACTGGACGGACAATTGTGCGGTATATCTTTGACTCTAGTTGTAGAAATATCATCCTGTCACAGAGAACGCCTCTAACCCGCCGCCACTTAAGGGAACCGGGTAGTGTAGATTAGCCAACAATGCAACTGTTTAATAAAAGCTTTGTTATCAGATAACCATGACAAGTAGAAACTTGAGATTTTTCCAAATTATCAACAACATGCATGCCAGTGTTTTGATAGAGAATCACAGAAATTGCAAACATGTTTGAAAAATAATGAACATTTGAATATTCTCAAAATTTTAGAAGAGTGCTTGAATTTAGGTAACATTTTCTCTGGTATTGAAATAGATAATTGAGTAAAATCTTTAATTCTTAATCTAACGTTATTGATACAGCTTGTGAAGCAAATTTATTTTTGTCAGGCATTTAGTTTCGATTTTGTGAATTTTGATTTCGTCAATAACTTTTAACCTTTATTTGAGCTCTTTTTAAATTTTTAATTGTTTTATTTTTTCTATTTCTTCCATTTTGCGTGGCAGATTTTGGTTTGTAAGCATCTATAACTTCAGAAAATTTCAACTTGATCAGGCATGTGGTTCCTGAGAAAAAGATCCAAAATATCAAAAATTTAAATCTTGAAAAAATTAAGGTTAAAGATTCATTGAAAATTTATACATGTTTACCTAGCACTCTAAAACTTTCCAAGGCCATATTCGTCACCATCCACTTCTCTTTCACATTTTTCTTGTCTTCGTTTGATCCTCGCTTCTTTTATCCCTACTTCAGCGACTTTATTTCCAAATAATAAGTGCTCCTTGTCAATGCGTTGAACACTCGCCTGGCAGTTTCTTCCCGGATTGAAACCCATTTCCCGTAACACCAGTGTCCTAGTCGAAGCTCCGTCACTGAAAGTAATTACAGCATCCTTTACTCCGACATGCAGTACCTGCTGACCCACAAAAAGAGATTTTGGAACTCTCTCCCAGATGCAGTTATTGAGACTTTCATTTGGTCAGTGGAGCACTTGTGTAGAAATGACGCCCACACAAACATGGCTCACTCGAATTCAAAATGGCTGAGTGATACCGACAGTGCTTTGTTAATCACCAGGCTCCATCCAGCGGTTATCGCTACTCGTGGGAGCTATTATTCCTATTATTCCAAAATCATTTTAACATCGTGAGTACCCTCGCGATTCCAGGCAAGCGCCGATTATCTGGTAACCTCCAGACTCCAAAACGCAGTGATCGCTGCGTGGAGGGCCCAATACTCCGGGCCCCACTGGGCAGTGGTCGCTGCGTGGAGGGTCTATCACAACACGTTTGCTTATTATAACTGTATATTTGTTTTGTTCACTACTAACAACACAGGGTCTAAGTTGGAGGTGACCTCTGTATAGACCCTTCAGAAATAAATAAATAAATAAATAAATAAATAAATAAATAAATAAATAAATAAATAAATAAATAAATAAATAAATACCGACAGTGCAGCGAACAGAACTGGTAGTGTTATTGTTGTTAAGGAGTAGTACGCAGTGAATATAAGCTCAGGAACACCATGCGAACGAAGCGAGTAACAGATCAAATCATGTCGTGTGGGATCCGGTCAAATGTCTTTTTCAAGTCCAGCAACGCAAAGATGGCTGTTCTTATTACCTCCAAATGGCTCTGTATCAACAGAAGAGGAGCATGTTTCGCGTCAGTCGTTCCGCAGCCCTTCACAAAGCCACACTGGTTTGGTGAGGTGGTAAGAATGCTACGAATTCGGGCAACAATCATAGCCTCAAGGATTTTCATAATTTGGCATAGGAGACGGAAAGGGCGGTAATTGGTACAAACAGTGGCACCATCCTTACCTTTCCAGATGGATAATGTAATACTGGTCCAGCAAGTGGAATAAATTTCATTTTTCCCAAGGCACTCGTTACAGAACCTTGTTAGGAATACTAATTCTTGACGTGCCAACTTCTTCCAAATAGCTGCCGGTAAATGTTTCGATCTAATTAATATTTCTCACAATTACTGAAAATCTTGTTTAAAGACTGGATGTCAGAATTCTGTAAATCCAAATTAATCAATTTAGACGGCCTAACCGAAATGACTTCCACTGCTTTCCTTTTCAGTGCTCTATTTAACTTCTATATGCTTAATAGGGAAGTTGGTTGTCTTTTGCGTTTTGTGGGAAGTTTGATGCCCTAAGACTTGCTCTGTAAAGGAGAGAGTGAACTGTAAGCCGCAAACACGAAGTAAGTCACAGTAAATATTACCGTGCAACAAAGTCTGCCAAATGTGCAGAAAAATGCATCCCATTGACAAGCTTCATCAAGGATGTGCATGCTTTTACTCAGCAACACCACTTCTGCACATCGTTCACGAGAACTTTGTTTCCTGAACTTCAGTCATCTTCTGTCGCCAGTAACTTGTCACGCTCACTCACTCCTATTTATGTTCGGATACATATTGCACAGAACCAGAAACGTTAATACTCGATAAATGTGACTTCGTCAAAATTCCCAACTTAAAGCCAGTACTATGACTTTTCCGTCCACGATAAATCGCAGCGAAGATTTAGTGACTCGGCTACCTGCGGTCTGGAAACCTCATTTGATCCAGCCGTGCAGCCGCGGGACCATACGTGAAAATCATATCTGCTTGTTCACGAAATGAGTACCCTGCCATGGGTAAAGGACTGTAACTGTAGTAGACACACACACACACACACACACACACACACACACACACACACACACACACACACACACACACACACAAGTGACAGACGCACCACTAACCACAACAATGCACAACGAACAACTGACGCAACTGACACATGTAAACAAGTCCTCATGGCAACACAGAGCCACCTAGGGTAAAAATGTGTGCGTCATCGGACTATAAATTGTATCGATAGCAGTAGGCATACAGTATGGTTCCGGCAGTTTAGGTGCTGTTTCGATAGAGGGCTGCAGTGAACGTGCTTAGCGATTTACGCTTTGCCGGTTGTTCGCCTCGGAGGATCCTGACTGCTCACACGATAAATTCTATACTGTTTTAAAGCGCCTGACTGCGCGCGGCGGCCACTTTTGGTGTATAGGTCAACTGCGCGCGAGAGATTATTCCTCCATTTTCGTTCCTAGTGTTGGAGACTTAGGACTGTACTGGATGTACACTGTTAAAGTTAAGCCCGAAAGCCCTCTTGAATGCCTTACAAGCATTCGTTAACTCTTTTCATCTGATAGTGTCAGAAACCCAAATTTCTGGGGAATATACACAGCACGCAATTATATACACTCGGAGCAGTTGACAGTCATCTACACTACTGCCATCCCTATAGCAACTACTATTTTCGAAACAAATGACTAACCTTAATTTCTACTGCTGCTGCTCTACACTTGTGGTACACCTGCTTGCGCGCATTTGGCCTGAATACAATCGAAGAGTCCGGCGCAAGACTAGACAGCTCCAAAAGATAAAAATTCTCAAGAGACACGGAAAATGTCATAAAATAATTATATGTTGAAAAATTAAGGGTTATCTACGTACTCTAGCTAGAATAAGCAGTAACATTCATATTGAAGTGAGTTGTGTCAATGGACGCCACTCAGTTTATTCACACAACCGCTGGATCAGTCTTGTTTCATGCCATGCAATAGCCAGTACTAAATACCTGAGTTATCAATGTAAGATACTTTATTATACAGCAGGCTTACTGTGACGGTAAATATCTTTACATTTAACGAGACTTATAAACAGCAAGGAAATGAGGTTCACAGGAGGTTTCGAAGAAGGTTTTGAAGTGAGTTGTGTTGTGCAAAAACACTGTTCGAGTTACATCATGAACAATGAACTTGCGACTCGCACTCTATCAGGGCATGATATTATTGTGGCAAATATATTACCTTCCGTTTCCGTTTTTCCTTCTCGATTACACCGAAGGTCTGGTCGCAGGGCAGGAAGCTGTGTCAGGGCTCTGGATGCCGGTGTATTATTTTCTCAGATCTTCCAAGTCCTTCTACGAGTGTATACAGAAGATGAAAAATACCGTGGTTCTTATTCTGTGCCGAGAACAGATACAAGACTGTGATGCCATCACTTACCTCGCTTTGTAAGAAATTATTAAGCATGTTGATCACCTCATTTTGACCCTTTCATCGTACATATAACAGAATGATTTGCCTTTTTTTTTCAGTAGTGTATACATAAGTTATACAATCACAACTGCCTTTTATAAAATATATCTCCACTCGAACATTCTACGATAGCCGATGCAAGAAACAGACAGCTGCAAGAGCTGTCTGGGTTCATGCGCCGGCAGAAATAGTTAAAACAACCTCGACAGCTCCTTTTACACTCATACTACGCACCAAATCAGTGGAGCAGTACAGGTCTTGCACCGACTACTTTTATGATAACCTAGAGCAAAAAAAAGAAAACAACGAAATTGAGCAAAAATTGGAGCTGTCTTGTTCTTGCGCCGGGCTCTACAATTCAGCCGCATGCACGCAGTTGGTACCCACCGTTTGTCTGCTAGTGGCGCCGTAATTTATGTCAGATCTTCTACTTCATTGATGTTGTCAATTTAATAGAGCTCAATTTTCTTGTTCGAAAGCCAGTAGTTTAAGGGCCTGCTTATCAAGTACAATACTTTTTTGGACTGTTCCATTGTTCCAAAAATCTGGCCACTTTCAAAACGATACATGTGATACATAATAATTTATCACTAATATGTATATCTTATGCCTTTGCTGGCGAGATGTAGTGTTTACAGTGCACTATGTCTTCCGGTACGGGCCATAATAAATTTGTTACTTTAATTGACCTGTCTCATCCTTGGCTTTGACAAAATGAAGGTGACCGAGGTATGAGCGATGCTAGTAATACCGTTCCTTATGCAGCCAGTCCTTGCTATGAATGGTGCGAAAATATCGCTCATAGGGTCAGTTGGTGCATGCATTTTAGTGGACTTGGCAGACTGATATATAATAGCAACGTCTGGCTCGGTGAGGAAACAACGGGAACTACCTCACTCCTCATTTCCCTAGTATGCCTCTTCAGTGACGCCTAGGCTGCCTATGACAGCTGTGGAGGATCAAACCAGCCTTCGGGATGAATACCCAACATATATCTCTTATCCAGAAAATATGATTGTGTTATAATGGAGCTACAGACTGTAATTTTATTCCCACGTGAATATCAATCAAAACATTCCTGAATAGACATAGTAAATAGATCATATGGAAATCATTTGCTTGCGGTCCTAGTTACTTCATTCTCAAGAGCGAGTTTTGGATCATCATTAGAGGAATGAAAGAACGCCAATCATTTCATCTTATCACTTACTGCAAGCTACATCAACACACATTAATTTTGCAGGCGAATGACGGAAGGAAGCTTTCTGGGGATTTTCTTAAGGGATCGTCTCGGTAAAGAGAAATTAGACGAAAATAAGTCAAGTGTTTTGAAATAAGATGGAGACCTAGATCTAGGCTGTACATGTGCCCAAAATGGGCTCGATCATGTGGATGGAGACAGTGATAGAGTGGTATCCGAATGATAAACAACGAAAGAGAGGACTACATTGGATGAAAACTACACAAAACTAGGACTGTGGAAAAAGAATGGGGAGGCCATCGCCACGAAAGGAAATTGAATAGGCGAAGGAGAAGGAGAAGTGTAAATTAAATTATTGAAGATGTAATGGTGCAACCTTTGATAGTCTTCTTTTAGAATTAAGTGAGGCTTAGAATAATATTATACTTCCGTGGTTGTGGCATAGGCCGAGCATTTAGTGACGCATCTAGTATCCTTAGTTCTATACTTCAGGCCGATGACCTAGCTGTCAGGCCCCTTTAAACAACAAACATCTCATCAGTTCTATACTTCATGGAGGACGTAGCTTCTTACTGCAGTAATTCTGAATTTGGACTCATCGATCCTGTTTATTACAAACAAACGTCCTAACAAGTTTGATATCCAAATTTTTTTGAACAATAATTAACACTGAACCAAATTGGTATTTTTTTCTACGTAAGCTTTGCTGTCATTTGAAATTTTGGAGATGGTTAGTTTGAATCCCACCGTCAGCAATCCTAAAGATGACATTTCGTGGTTTCTAACTTTCACACCAGGCAAATTCTCTGAGACTGTGCCTTAATTAAGGCCATGGCCGTTACCTTCACCCCAGCCATTTCTCCGCCTTGCGTCGCCGGAAACCATCGATGCGTTAGCGACATTACCTCTATGAAAAACGTATAAAAATAACTTACATTATATAATGCGAAGTAAAATTAATATAATATGCATTAAAACGTTGTTCATTAACGCATTTATCCTTTCTCGACATTTGTAACTGTATGTTCACTTACACTTTAATTTGTGGTAATGAATAGAAGCCTATTTAATTGAAATACTTGAACTGAATTAGAGGTAGGTTTCAAAAATTAATGTTTTTCCATATCGAGTAAAATGTTACTACGTCTAATCATCGAACGGTATCCTACTATCCTCAGAAACAGTGTGTAAATAATAAATTAAGATTAGTGATGTTGTATGTGCTAAGTGGGACAGGCAGTTATTTATGGCTGCGCCTTCCGCGTCGTGCCATCTGGCATGTCACTACTCTCCAGCTCAAATTGTATCTTCTCATCACCGGAAACATATTCTCCTCTCTCTACTCAACAAGATTGAGGAACTCGTTTTGCGTCCAGAACAAGTGTTCTTTCTCCGGGAAATGGAAGACAAGCTCTTGCATCTCGGACATTTCTGATCGAATTGTCATTCCTTTACTTTTTTTTTCAGAGCGCAAGTGATTCATGTGAATGTTATTTTCTTCTGAGAAATAACAACCTGTAAAACGTTCACAAAATACCTCAAAATAGGTAAACAGCTTTACAATTTTTAGGATGATGAATTTTAATACCAACTTTCATTTGAAACGTATGATGTTTAATCTTCTATATACCGGATGAGTTGGCCGTGAGCTTGCATCCAGGGGATAGTGGGTTCAAACCTCACTCTCGGCAGCCCTCGAAAAGGTTTTCCGTGGTTTTCCATTTTCATACCAGGCAAATGCTGGCGAGCTAGGTACCTTAATTAAGGCCGTGGCCAATTCCTTCCCACTTCTAGGCCTTTCCTCTCCCATCGTCGCCATAAAACCCATCTGTGTCGTTGCGACGTGAAGGAATAGTAAAAAAATCTTGTGTATGTACCGAGTGGAGTGAACGCGCTTCGGCTATGGAGCCAAGTTTTGGATTCGGGAGACGAGTGGGTTCGGACACCGCCGTCGGCTGTCCTGATGATGGTTTTCTATGGTATCTTTCTTGTTTCTCATTTTCACTTTCACTCCATTGCTAGGTCAGTACCTTTTCATAGGCCACAGTGATTCCTTCCACCTCTTTATCCAGTTTCATTCACAATCATTCATTTCATTTTCATTAGCTTCCTTACTGGGGTTAGCGACAGGAACAGTAACTTATCCGGCTGAAATATCATGCCATATAATTTCGTCTCCGATTCCGTATCGGGAAACGGGAAGCATTTTGCAGGTATGAAATTATATTTCTGACTCTACATTTCCAATTTTCGCCTATTACTTTTTATCTCAATAAAGTGAACTTTTTTAAATGACTTATTTTTATTACAAAATTGCTTACAAAATACCTTTCTTCAATGTGGTCGTAAACTGTATCGAAGAAACTGAACATTAAGACATCGGGAGGCCTCGGCAGTCGCTATATTCCTGTACCTAAATTGCAGTTTCGTCTTCATCTCTATATTCGGTTCTTGGTTGTAATAAGGTTAAGCAGATTATAAGCTCATAACACTTTCAACTGCAATGTTACAAGGATTGAACATTCCATTAATATCACAATTCAGTTACTTCTTGTGTGGATCAGTGGGATACTATCGGCGTCCGGATCCGAAGATTGTGGGTTCAATTCCAGAAGACTTCGTTGGGTTTTCATCGGGTGGAATATGTCTATTCGACACTCCATGTCGTTTGTTGTCTGTATATAAACGTCTCTGGTGGCACATTTTGTGTTTACCCGGCAAACTTAATTAATATTCAGCAATAGATCACCAGGAGCGTCCATGGCTCAGGCAGCAGTGCACCGGCCTCTCACCATTGGGTTCCGTGGTTCAAATCCTGGTCACTCAATATGAGATTTGTGCTGGACAAAGCGGAGGCGGGACAGGATTTTCTCCGGGTACTACAGTTTTATCGGTCATCTTTCATTCTGTTAAAACATTGCAATATCATTTTATTTCTTCTGTCAGTCATTAATCATTTCCTCAGTGAAGTGTGACAAATTCAGCAACAGCTCAATGCCTGTCTTCGCCGCTAAATCGGAGCTTCATTTATTCCAATCCTGATCCGGCCGATCGAATGACTGGAGACAGACTATGGATTTATTATATACAATAGATCATCCAAAAGCGTTGTGGTTTCTCTCTCATCTGCTAGTGGATAATTGAAAATCAAAACTGAAACGAAGGCAGCCTAAATTGTGTCAAATCAAAATGCCCGCACACGGTAGCTAAAGCCATGCAGTTTTGTTCGTGTACTGTAGGGGATACTGCAATCAGATATCCAACCTTTACTGCAAAATATGTAGTATAATGTGAATTTTGAGAGTTAAAAAGGTGGGAAGAGAGAGATATGGAGGAGGAAGACATAGCAAGTAGTAGGAGGGAGTTTTAAAAAAGGGAACGTCTACAGTATTAGTAGCACTAGGATGGTGTAATTTTGTGAAACGGTTTGCACTGTTAAGTATTTGTCGGGCGGTTGGGCAGGCAGGACGTACTGAGCTCTCGTCTCTCCCATTACAATGGCTGTAGCCGGTGCTGCAATTTTCAACCCACTGAACATCACTAGGAGTACACTTTGTAATGATATAGCCCATTTGAAGTAACAGGAATTCTACACCAATTGATGCTAAAACACTCCATCCAACATTATACCTCCACCGCTGTAATGCTTTCCAAAATGTACAACTCTTCCCCCTCGAATGACTCATTGCACTTTATTACTTAACACGACTAAAATTTACTGCAAAATTTATAATACTACGCCATGAAAATGAGATAATTTCCGTACTAAAGTGGGTGCTTGGGTCTTTCAGTTGGTTACATTTTTAATTCTTTTTTTTTTTTTACAATTTGTTTTACGTCACACCGGCACAGATAGGTCTTATGGTGACGATGGAATTGGAAAGGCCTAGGAATGAGAAGGAAGCGGCCGTGGCCTTAATTAAGGCACAACCCCAGAATTTGCATGGTATGAAAATAGGAAACCACGGAAAACCATCTTCAGGGCTGCCGACAGTGGGGTTCGAACCCACTATCTCCCGAATACTGGATACTGGCCGTACTTAAGCGACTGCAGAATTTCTGTTTCATACTTATCTTTTATTCTGTAAACTCACGAGTATAGTTCAAACTCTAAAGCTATATGGCCGTTCTTCTTAGGTTCTAGCCAGGGTATCAACAGGGATCATTTATTTATTTATTTATTTATTTATTTATTTATTTATTTATTTATTTATTTATTGCACACTACAGGACTTAGTGTCCCAATTACAATGGCAACTATGTCTCATTGCTTAGAACGCTGTCTTAATAATAAACTTAATACCGAACGACTTGGATACGCGGCTTATGTCACGTAGTTGTCTGTTTGCCTTCGGGAGGTAGTGGGATCGAACACTACTCTACTGTCGGTAACCCTATTTGCGGTTTCCTATTTTCACACCAGCCAAATGATCGGACTGCATCCTAAGACCTCGTTTGATTCCTTCTTACTCCCAGTCTTTTTCTATCACGTCGTCGCCATAGACGTCGGTGAGACGTGAACCAAATGGCAAAAAGGAATGGCCGTTTTCTATACGACTGAAAACATGGTGAAAATTGAAGTTCTTTAACAAAAACCTACAATTTTTAGTCTTATACCAACTCAACGCTGGGACGTCTCGAACTGTAGTGATGTTGGTGAAGAATAGTTTTTATCGTTCGAAACATGCTGCAAATTACATTTCGCGTTATCGGTAAAAACTGTTGCCATATGAGGCGAACGGTATGGGATTCACGGACGCAGCGTGTACGTCAGTCACTCCTTTAAAATTCTGGATTTACCCGTCTCTGACAAATACAAAATGGTGCCCCTGTGAGTCGGATATACATCCGTTGAAGAAGAACCTGCGTGGTAAGCGATTCAATGCCGATACAGCAGTCATGACGTGACTTCAGGGAACGGACGCAGATCTATTCTATGCCGGCATCGATCTTTTGGTGTACCGTTGAAGCAAGTACTTGGACAAGAGTGGTGACTTGCATCCGGGAGATAGTAGGTTCCAGCCCCACTGTCGGGAGTCCTGAAGGCGGTTTTCCGTGGTTTCCATAGCAGGAAAATGCTGGGGCTGTACCTTTTTAGGGCCACGGCCGATTCCTTCCCACTCCTATGATTTTTCTATCCCATCGTCACCATAAGACCTATCTGTGTCGGTGCGATGTAACGGAAATTGTAAAAAAAAAAAAATGGGAGTGATGACTATGATAAACAGAGATGCGCATCAGTACCGTCCTCTTGTGTATGCTTGTATCTGTCTGTAAAAATCAATATTTTCCGCGTGAACTCTTGTTACCTTATGTTTTGAAACTACCTTGAATTTTATTGCTATGCCTTTACTGGCGGGACCTAATGTTTACAGTGCACTATGTCTTCTGGTATAGCCTACAGCAATTTTGTTACTTTCATTGATCTGTCTCAGTCTTATCCTTGGCTTTGACAATATGAAAGTGACTGAGGTATGACCATTGGTAGTAATGTAATTCCTTCTGCAGCCAGTCCCTGATATGAATGGTGTGAAAATGTCGCTGGTAGGGTCAGTTGGTGTATGCATTTCAGTGGGCTTGGCATGTTGATATGTAATAGCAACTTCTGGCTCGGTGAGGAAAGCAACGGTAAACTACCTCACTCCTCATTTTCCTAGTACGATTCTTCAGTGATTCCTAGGCAATCTATGACAGCTGATGGCGTAGCTGTTGAGGATCCAACCAGCCATAGGGCTGATGAATGAACATACACATACAACAATAATTATTATCAATATTAGCCGTTGTGTATTGCAGTTACCTTACACATTTAACAGAGGCTGCATGGCCGAGGGGGTTAAGGCGTACTCGGTTCGCCCGGAAGGACGCCGTAACATTTAAGAAATGATATTTCCACTTCCGGAGGTGCATACGGCCCTGAGGTTCACTCAGCCTACACCAAAAATGAGTACCAGGTTAATTCCTGGGGGCAAAGGTGGCCGGCCGTAGAGCTAACCACTCTACCCCATCACGTGCCGAGGTTACGAATAGTGGAAGCCTTTATCTTACACCACTCCAAGGAGAAGACTTTGCTTTTTTTAACACACATTTAACAGAACAGAACCTAAACTTAACGGAGATATCAATGAATCCTGTCCAATATCATTAAGTAAACCATTGTTTTGTAGTACATTTTGGAAAATTCATGAATAATGTTCTATGAAATTCATTCCTAAAATATGCATGCAATTTTAAAATTAGCTTGTATAAAATTCTACTTAAGTATTTCCTCGCTCTCAAACCACGTAGTGTATGCTGTGAGTCAGTCTTCCACATTTATTACAACGATAACACTTCATTAGAACATCCACCAGTTGTGATATTGTTTACTAAAATCAGGCTTTATGAGACCTTAACTGTATATTCTTATTTCCTTCCGGCCTTCGTTCATTAGGTACACACCGCTGCTGTATTCTGTGGGAGATGATAAACGAGTCGTGAAGATATGGGGACTAGGAAAATTGTTTTCAGTTTTAGCTCTCAGCGCCATACTAGTAGGTCGTAACATACATCACATTTACCTCTAACTACCAGAGAACTCTGCGTGTGGGGAACTCTGTGCTCATTAGAAGGCATCTATTCGAAGCGTTATTGCTCCTGGTTAGTTCTTTCTTCGCTCTATACTAGGCACAACAGTACTTATGATGCCGTACTGTACAATGTTCGAATGATGTTCAGAACACAGTTTAAAGAAGACATGTTTGAGTTGTGAACTCCTGTAGTAAAATAACAAGATATCAATATTAATTCCAATGTGACACCCATTACGGAATACAGGCCTATACTACAGATTGTAAGGAAGAGTATCCTTTCAAACTTGGCAACCTTAGTACAAAGCGGTTATTCTTATGCCCGACATACATTGCTCCCATGTATTAATCTGCTTTGTTCTTTAAATTTTAACCCGAATGGAGGACTATTAGTGGAAGTGTTGGGAAACGTATGGGGCATACTACTGCGAAGTACTGAAAAACGTAAACGACGAAATACAGACTGTAGAGTTCGAGTTGTGGTCCTAAAAGTGGTATGGGTGGATAAAGCAACGAATATTAAACCCTCAGAGGGACTGAGAAGAGTCCATGTTTGAGGAACATTCTTATCATGTGATAATATAGATGTCGATTCCCATAGAGAATCTGAAATATTTGCTCCGAATGAGTAAATTTATAATATCAATATAAATGGTCCGTTATTGGAGATTATACATTTTCCAGCGTTTCACCCCCGTATACTAGGCTGGACTCATCAGTTGGTTCCTAGCACACCTACCAAGACGCATGGGTAGTCTCTCATTGCGCATTGGCACTGCCGGTGGCTACAATTAGCCTTGGAAGGTGTGCTAGCTACCAACTGATGAGCCCAGCCTAGCACACGGGGGTGAAACATTAGCAACCAGGAATGAGTTAGCTGGAAAATGCAAAATGTCCAATAACGGACCATTTATATTGGTATTACATTCTTATCACGAGGAGAGACAACTGATCAGGGATGTATTAAAGCACGAAAATCTCCGGCACACCATTTTGGAAGGTTGTATGGAAGTCAAGAACTGCAGAGGATGACGAAGGATCGCATATGCAGTGGAATAGAAGTCCTGACATAGCTACCAATGGCCAATGATGGGATAACATGAAGAGCTGCTGAAAACCATTCTTGGAAATAAATACCATAGCCGTGGGTTTCTGCAAAAATGTTTGTCTTCTTGACGATGAATCGTTCCCACGTCCTCCCAATGGCACGAAACGTACCATTACTGCCATTGCTAGACGACCCTCAAAATCACGTTTATAATTTGTTGCTGTTGTTGTTATTGTTGATGATGATGATGATGATGATGATGATGCATTTTACGTTAATGGAAAATCCAGGTCTGGCTCTTCGACGTAGTCTGAATGAAGTATGTGAGAAAGTATTTGGGTTTGTAGTTTCAACAAGTGTTTATTATTGTTATTATTGTTGCGGAAATATCGTGATTTACAGAGGTGTAAGAAGGAGTGGCCGCGAATGGGCGGACAGAGGAAAGATGAGAGCATAATTTAAAAACTAAATTCTGAAATACTTGTAGTATTTCTTTCCGGTTTTAAAATTTGAGAGATAATCTGAATAAGCAACAACAATAACAGACCAGGAGCTCGTCAGCTCATATAACAAGGTTGGACTATAAGTTCAAAATCATGTACAATAGGGAAAATTATTGACACAACAATTTAAAAAGAAAGAGCGATGTAGTTCTAAAAGTACACTATTTCTGAGAGCATAATTGCTCCACTCAATTATACTTCAGGAGACGGAGCTCCAAAATTAACTACAATTCAGCCTCTCAAAGGCACAAGTTTCTTATTCAAATTTTACATGAGATGAACTTCGAAAACAGTATTTACTGTCATTTCTGCTCAGCAGTCTGACCCACACTTTTCTATAAATAACTAGAATTTAAATAGGGCCAATAAATGCCTATTCTAAATGGCCTAAATGTGCAAACCAAAAGGTTTAAGAGAATCGGCCATGAACAAAATGCTAAAAGCCGAAACACTTGCACTCCTTTCGAAATATACTTAAAAACCTACACGGTCTTATGGCCTATACTACAGAGCGTGACTAGAACCCAAATATTAAGTTCCAAAATAGATTTAAGAACGTACAGTTTTAGAAAATCATGGTCTCCCCGATACCAAGTTGAATGGGAATAAATAGAGAGTGAACACTCTTTATTCCCTAAGTTATTTCCCAGCAGGGATTTGAATAGGCTCCTTAGACTTGCCGGAAAATTTGCATTTAAAAGGCAATATTAATTAAAATTTAGAAATTTACATTAAGAAAGAATTTTTGAAACCTTCCCCTCGAGTTAACTTTCTGGAGCTATCACATATTAAAAATATGTCTGCCATTACCTTGAGCTGGTGGGCCTTCCAACGACAGCCAAGGCTGCCCCTGCCTAAACTTATGTACTCTTAAGACCGGAGCGACTAAGATGACAGAACGACCCCAAAGCGCCCAGCTTATATAGCAACTCAGTGGGGGGGGGTCTCGAATTCTCTTGACCTAGGCAGAATGCCTGTACACACCCCCAATTATAATTGGCTACAAAAATATATACAAAAATTTCTGATTGGTTAATATCATAAGGAAGAAGGAAGTCGAAGTAGTGCTGACAAGCTCAGCACAAAAATAAACATTTCAGGTTTACCAACTTATACAATAGGAAATTCCCTTAAAAATTAATTGTCCGTCCTCCCAGCAGAGGGGGCACATAAGTCGATACTAGAGACATCTAAAGACTAAAAGTCCAAACTTCTTTAGATACACTGTTCAGGGTTTACGTCACAGATGGCCTTCTGCAATTTAACGGAGTACGTGTACTTCCGGTACAATTATTACTATTTTTCTTCTTCTTCTTATTATTATTACCTGATAGTCCGACTCGTTGGCTGAACGGTCAGCGTACTGGCCTTAGGTTCAGAGGGTCCCGGGTTCGATTCCCGGCCGAGTCGGGGATTTTAGCCTTAATTGGTTAATTCCTACGGTACGGGGGCTGGGTGTATGTGTTGTCTTCATAATCATTTCATCCTCATCACGACGCGCAGGTCGCCTACGGAAGTGAAATAGAAAGACCTGAACCTGGAGAGCCGAACCCGTCCTGGGATATCACGGCACTAAAAGCCATACGACATTTCATATTACCTGATGCCAATGTTATGACGGAAACTTCTGTGTCCTTTACGTGAATTATTACCTCAGTAATTGACTACAGTGCGTGATGGATATGCATATGGATATGCTGCTGTAAGGTTGTTTACAGGAAATTCGAATCCTGAAGGTATATTTCCCTCGCTCCCGATTTTATACAAGGCTAACATGGGGACTCTACCGTAGTTAAGACCACAGCTTATATATTTCTTCTTTTCTATGCCCTTTCAACGGCCGTAGCCGTGTTGAAACACCGTATCCCGTGAGATCTTCGAAGTTAAGCTACATTGGGCGTGGTCAAGATTTGGATGGGTTGTCACGCGCTGCTGGTGGGGGTTAAGGGTATGGCGGAGCGGAAAGGATCTGACCACGCTACCGTACCTAAACTCCGGCTCAGGCACACCTCTGTGGAGGTTCGGACCTGCCTTCTGTCAGAATACGCCCTTACCTTACCTATCCGAAAGCCATAGAAAACCTACCTGTGTTAGTATGTATAACACTGAACAGCAGGCGGCGTGGTAAATCTCGAAAGAAAGCAATTTTATAGAATGAGCATGAGTAAGATTTAAGCTCAATTACTACATCCTAGTGCACAGATCGCAAAGCTGATTTGACATGTATACAATTCTGAGAATAGAATTTGATGTGTGTTCTAGAACGGCGAACACATTAAAAATTGGTACATCTGAATACGTCCAGCTGTTTATGACAAAAAGCTAGTATGTATAACCCCGTAGTGTAAGAGGGAATGTCTGCCGGAGGAGGCTGTTTAACTGTTTAGAGGCGCTGGTCTTTTGAACCTAAGTTGACACGTTCGAACCCAGTTCAATCCGGTGGTATTTCTGGGTGCTCATATTCGTCAGCCTCATGTCAGTAGATTTATCAGAACGTAAAAGAATTCCCTCGGGGAATCATTTGTACACTTTGGCGTCTCCAAAAGCCATAACAGTAGTTAGCGGAACGTGAAACCAATAGCATTATTATTATTATTATTATTATTATTATTATTATTATTATTATTATTATTATTATAAACAATTTTGGCAGTGCCATTATGTGTCTTATAGTAATAAATATCAGCCTTTTAGTTTCCTCCACTTATTTCTGATCTGAAATATCGTCCTACCGTGTGGGTTGGCCGTGTGGTTAGGGGAGCGCACTGTGAGCTTGCATCCGGGATATAGTGGGTTCGAACCCTCCTGTCGGCAGCCCTGAAAACGGTTTTCCGTGGTTTCCCACTTTCACACCTTAAGGCTGCTTCCTTCCTACTCCTAGACGTTTCCTATCCAATCGTCACCATGAGACCTATCTGTGTCGGTGCGATGTAAAGCGTATTCAAATATCGTTCGTACATGCAACTTCCTCCTGCATACACCATTCATCTTCAACAGCACTGCATTAAACCAACAGGCTCTTCGGCTCCCGATGAACTGGTTCAGCCATTTATACAGCATCACATTCGCGCCGTTGGCTAGCATATTGTCTGGAGACTGATTTAAACAGCTGTTCGTTGATGACTTGGATGGAGATGATAACGTAAGTTAAGCAGGGTGTAATGCAATGTTAATGTTAATGTCAATGCAGACGCCCCGTAAAAATGAGTTCTGCTTAATGAGACGGTATATGCATTATTTCTGGGTTAGTTACTCTATAATTAACTTATCATATATGTAGCAGAAGCTATTCTAATGGAGTTTGCATCGTATATTTTCATACCTTGCGAGTTTTTTGGTTTCCTCTTGAATTAGAGGACATGCGACGCACGATATGGTCGCATCGTAATTGCATCATAATGACCGCATAGTCCCAGTGATGAGCCATTACATGTAGCTTAACAGAGCACATGAGAAGGATTTATTAAATGGTTTCCTCATGGAGTTGTTTAATGGATCATCCTTTCCCGTACTGGAATCCTCTTGTATTTGCATCCTCTGTGCATATGAAGGGATAAACCATCCACGTGTCTGCCTCTCCCTCGTACCCAATGGCACCGGATTTGATTCTCATATGTCCAAAATCATGTTTTTGAATCGAAGGATGGGACCTTGTTCTTTGACTCTTTATGTGCTCCATTAAGAAGCTGGCTGATAATGTGATAGGTAGAGTACCCGGCCAGAAAAGCAAAGCAGTATCGTTTAACAAGTCCTAACGCACGCTACATGACATTGCAGGTCATTTAGCTGGATAGCGGTTGTCTTGGTAGACCTGTAGTCTTTACCCGTGTAAGGACTGCGGATATTCAAGAGAAATGCATCTAAAAAGCGCAGTTGCTTACCCGATGGTACTGTGAAAAGGACCAAGGCGTATTTTGAAGTTCTCTCTGATTACGAATCTGATAGGTACGGAAACGCATTAACCTTCCATCAGTCCATAACATAAGTTATAGCTAAGATTCCCGACAAATGCGTAGCGTCACAAAAAATGTTGCAAAGTTTGGGCTGGGAAGACTTGGGAGAAAGGAGACGAGTTGCTCTACTAAGTGGTATGTTTCGAGCTGTCAGTGGAGAGATGGCGTGGAATGACATTAGTAGACAAATCAAGTTTGAGTGGTGTCTTTAAAAGTAGCGAAGATCACAATATGAAGATAAAGTTTGAATTCAAGAGGAAAAATTGGAGCAAATAATCGTTTATAAGAAGGGGAGTTAGGGACTGGAATAACTTACCAAGGGAGATGTTCAATAAATTTCCAATTTCTTTGAAATCATTTAAGAAAATGCTAGGAAAACAACAGATAGGGAATCTGTCACTTGGGTGGCTACCCTAAATGCAGATCAGTAGTGATTGGCCGATGATAAGACTTGGTTGTACGGAGACAGGGTGCTTGACTAAGTTGAGATAGCAGTATTATTTTCTATCAAAATGCTTAGAAAACTCCTTTTTGCGGTAAATGAATAGAAATGAGACAATAATAGTAACAGTACTCTTCAAAACCAGGTTCTAGATTTATTACAATTGACGAAATATCACCAGTTAATCTTTTTAGCTCATGCAGCCCCTGACGATAAAACGTCAGTCTGTCTAAGCAAAGCAGGTATGCACCTTTAAATATTTTAAAGAATTGCAAAGATCCGCTATATAATAACGGAGGAATAAATATATTAAGGAGGAGGTTCACGTCGGAAAGGAACATAATTAGGAAATGTTGTGGGAGTAGGGAGAGATTAAAGGAACTTAACAGGAAATCGAATTTAATGAAGAAGTTCGATAAGGATAATATGATTTTTCACTTAATTGGCAGTCGTATGAGTTATAAAGAAAAAGGGAACGGTATATTCAGGTACTTCAAGGCAGAAATAGGTTCGTGAAAGGGCATTTCAAATGAAAATTAATTAAAATTTTATATTACATTATATATTATATTATATTATATTATATTATATTATATTATATTATATTATATTATATTATATTATATATTATAACACGGCCAGAAAATATTACCAGTGAATACCTTACACTATCTGGCAGTCATTTTCGTTAGCTTTGAAATGATAAAATTACGTGTTACAAAATTCATTGAAAAACACTACGACGGATTGAATTTTTAATAAATTCTAATGTACTGTATCTGTTTAATAATCCCAACGAAACCTCTGCTGATCATAACATATTTTTTTCAATATGTAGCCATTATTTGTTTTCCCTTTTTTCAGTATCAGGCTTAGGTGTTCTGTCTATAATCTCATTTACTTGTGCATAATGGATTACATTTTTAAAGCTTTTGTCCGCTAACGCAATTATTGTTTTATACTTATTTCCAAATCATCTTTAATTGGAAATTTTTAATCTGAAAATCCATCAAAATTATGCTATAAGCACTTTTGCAGCTTTGCAAAGCGTGTTTTGTTTTTGTGAGCAATCAAATGTGGTCTTTAATAATCCAAAGTACATCGATAAAATATTTATTCCTTCTCCACAATAAAAATAAAATATCAAAATTCAAACATTTTCTCGGTATTTTAAAACAAACTTCATGTATCTCGTGCCAACGAAGAAGCAAATAGAGCCTTCATATTATTTCTTATGCGTGAAAGTTCCGCAAGGATCAATGAAATGAAAGGTTTTTCCGCTACATTCTCAAAGGAGAGCAAGACAATACGCAGAGATTAACCGACTGATATTACTAGCGATAAAGCGAAAGAGGTGGACGGTATTTATATCCCCTGCATAAGCGGACACGAGATAGAAAATGCTTCCTGGCTGATTACTCCCATCTCCCAAGCCTGAGAGAGTTATCATGAGGGTTGTAAAGTAACAATGTATATTGAATTCTCTCATTTACATTTTTTTTCTCAACTCATCCTTGCTTCTAAAACCCGAACAATATTACTTTACAAGGAGATGTGAATAACATTGAAAACTATGAACCAAAATCCATCTGCTCTATTATGAGAAGGATTTTGGAAACAATGCTAGATGCGAGACTCAGGAATTACATTTTTTTTTAAATCAACATGGATTTTCTACTATTCGTGGAACTTATAGCGAACCTAGCACACGGGGGCGAAACGCTGGCAACCAGTAATGAATTAGCTGGAAAATTTATAATGTCCAATAACGGACCATTTATATTAGTGTTCCACATTCAGGAAAATAGGGCAAGTATAAAGTTATATTAGTTTACAAAGCATTTGATACAATCAAACACACATAGAAAAAATACTACAGTCTAGAAAATTACCATCAAATTTGAGATCAGTCACACTGCAGTTACAGAGTGTAAATATTGAAGTTAACGGACGGAAAACAAAGCCAGTAGAAAGGAAATGTGGTGGAATGCATGGGCACCCCTGTCAGCTCATTTATACAACTTGGCAATGGATTTCGTCCCAGAAGAACTATCTAAAGAGGCAATATTCTCAAAGTACAGATACGAGCTCGTTTCTGGCCTTCCAAAATTAACATACATAGGTTGCGCTGAAGATACAAGCATTTCGGCAGCAGCCAAAAACACTCTTCATTGTTGACAAGTAAAGATGTTGTATTATTTAATAAAATAGGGCTCAAACTTCAAAACCTGTAGCCATCAACATCGTGAAAGGAAAGATCCGTAGTTCACCCATGATTATGAATGACATGACAGTTTCGTAATTCGCTCGAACCTACTACGCTGGCGTAGCAGGGGGAGAGGTGATACTCTCACATGGCGTGTCCCAGTTAAGGGTAGGGGGGTCCTAACCGGCTTGCCGGCGGACTTCAGCGGAATAAATTAGCTCTCGCGGACCAAACGCACAACGCCCTGTGGGTGGGGGACACAGACGAAGAATGCACCCATGGTATCCCCTGCCTGTCGTAAGGGGCGACTAAAAGGGGCGACCAAGGGATGATCGAATTAGAACCATGAGACTACTTGCAATTAGTACCATCACGCAGGGAACGCCATGGGTCACTTTTACTTGCGCGTAGTACCACTATGTTAGGTAAACAATAGGTTTGTGATTAGTAGCGACAATGTGTGAATCAGGATGGGTTTTATAGTACCTGTGATTAGTACCACTACATGAGCGACACCATGGGTGAGTGATGCCATGATTATAACCCACTATGTGAGGAACACCACGGGATAGTACGAGTCCCTGTGATTAGTACACGTATTTGAGGAACAACATAGGTTTGCGTTGCCTATAAATGGCGCCGCAAAGTATGAAACACCATAGGTCTGTGTTACATGTGCGAATTACATTACCTGTGAGTAGTACCATAATGTGTGGAATACTGCGATTCTACGCCACTTTTGATTAGTACCGCAACCTGACAAATACCATGGTTTTACCTTCCTAGAGATAAGTACCATTATTAGGGGCTGATGACCTGAATTTTGGACCCCTTTAGACTACAAGTATCATCGATTCAGTATTGTGCTTTAGAAACAGTCCCCTGGTCAGTAATACTATTGTTTAAGGCTAGATTCTGGGAGTGTGGGGCATTGCGGGTCGGATCCACTGATTGTTTCTAATTAATTTCCATCCATTCATTGTTCGTCCTCACATTTTAAATTCTGGTCAGTGGAGGATTTTGGTCTTATAAATTGTCGTTACATTTCGTCTCATCTCGTACCACTAGGAGCCGATGACCTAGATGTTAGGCCCCTTTAAACAACAAGCATCATCTTCATCAGTTTTGTAATTCGTTGTGTAGATAAGAATGAGAAAATTGGTTACCTAGGGGTCGATTTTGCTGATATATTAATTTTAGACAAACAAGCAGTATTCAATGACTTAAACAGAAACTCAATCTTCTTTTGAATAGCCCTCTTCTAAAAATTATCAGAAGTTCCTAGTTATAAATCAGTTTGCTGGTTCATAGTTATCTATCCGCTACAGAACGCGTGACAAATATTCTACAGATATTTATCCAGAATGTCTAGGCCTATATAATTTGCTAGTTACTTTACGTTGCACCGACACAGATAGGTCTTATGGCGACGATGGGACAGGAAAGGGCTAGGAGTGAGAAGGAAGCAGCCGTGGCCTTAATTAAGGTACAGCCCCAGCATTTGCCTGGTGTGAAAATGGGAAACCACGGAAAACCATCTTCAGGGCTGCCGACAGTGGGGTTCGAACCCACTATCCCCCGAATACTGGATACTGGCCGCACTTAAGCGACTGCAGCTATCGAGCTCGGTATAAATTAATTAGAAGCGCCGTTAAGGAAATTCCCCATCTTCCTGCTTTACTGTGTAACCCGAGATCTCGGAATGTTTTCCGCCCCAGAGGAGTTTTGTGAAGAAAGTGAACGAAACAGAGGCACTGTGCATTTAGACACAATGCAATGCCACTAAGGTGAGTGAGGATTGAACTAACCGACCACGTCACTGAGCTCCACGAAGGCTGAAAGTACTCCAAATTCCAAGCCATCGGGTGTCCCAAGAAAACTTAGCCCGTATTCATGTTCTAGACACGTACAAAGGAGCTTACTGACTTGTTATGTTTTTCCTAATGATTATAAAACATGCTGACAGTGTTGTCTTTGGCAGTCCATACATATCTGTACGTAATGAAACAGATTCTGATTGAGGCGCTTCAACTCTGACATTTCCATACATTAAATGCTGCTGCGTAGTTTCGCCTTCCCCGTGACCAGCTGCGTGGTGGAGATGCCAGATACGCTTGTCTAATATGCTGGAAATTGCAAAATCGATTCCAGACGCAGTCTGTATTTAAGAGGAATTGGTACATTGAAGGACCATATTTACGAACTATATTTTGCCATTCTAGGGTTTTTTGTTATTATTAATGCAGAAATTGCTCTTACGTCACACTAACTACTTTCAAGGCTTTGGTAGTTGCTGAGGTCCCAGATATTCAGTCCTATAGAGTTCGGCTCCATGGCTCACTGGTTAGCGTCCTCACCTTTGGTCTAGTCGGTCCCGGGTTCAATTCCCGGCCGGGTCGGGGATTTTAACCTTCATTGGTTAATTCCGAAGGCTCGGGGACTGGGCGTGTGTGTGGCGTCTTCAGCATTTGTATTCATCATACAGTAGAACCCCGCTTAACCGAAATTCACTTAACCGGAACCCGGCTTAACCGAAATGCTCTGGCAAAATTGTATTTCAATATTTTGTTTTTACCCTCTCGTTCTTAGCCGTCGATATTACTCGTAGTAAATCGCTTGCTATATGTGCTGAGAGCTACTAGGCAAACCCCATTTTTATATTATGACTTATGCCAGAATACACATGTAGCATAAAACAAAACAGTTTCTTACCCTCTAGTTCATTCCATGATAAAATTGTTCAATAATAATAATAATAATAATTATTATTATTATTATTATTATTATTATTATCATGATAATTATTATTACTGTATTATTCGTCATAAAGATTATGCAGACGACTCCGACCTTGACAATAGCAGTTCTGAGAATCGAGTTACATTAGATGATGGATTTAATGCATTGGAGGAAAGATTGATTTCGAATTTTTATTAAAATACAGTACCACACGCTTTAATTACTGTATAGAGTATTCAGTTCAGTAGTAACAAATATGTTTCATTATTTCATATTGCTTAGCGCTTTGTTGAATAAAACGATGAACCTACACCAGCTAATGTATTGTTGATTAAACGGTGGAGCGACATAGCTGCACGACAGCGCTGCACCAAGAAAATTCAGAAGAAAATAACTGATTCTATACTATGCGTGACATTATGTAAACATTTTAACGTTAATATACAGTATGCACGTTTGATTAACAGAGTTTATGCCTTTTTATTTCGACATTTAACTTCCGAAAATATTTACCGCGTCAACCGAAGTGGCTCCGCCCCCTTTATTTCGGATAAACGGGGTTCTACTGTAGGGAGAGTGCCATTCTCATAGACGCGTAGGTCGCCTATACCTGCACCAGGCCTCTTGTTAGGCCACACGCTATTAGTCCTACAGAAGTTCTATTATGTGTTGATAAATTTACAGACACGAGTTTGTTGTATTTCAACAACTTCAAACACCGGAGGATGGATTTCAAGTTACATCTGGGTGTCAACCTTTAGTTCCTCAGAAGTTCTTTAACCTGCTGAAAGCCATCAATATGGAGTTTGAGCATCCTAAAATATCATCAGCACCGGGCGAGTTGGCCGTGCGCGTAGAGGCGCGCGGCTGTGAGCTTGCATCCGGGAGATAGTAGGTTCGAATCCCACTATCGGCACCCCTTAAGATGGTTTTCTGTGGTTTCCCATTTTCACACCAGGCTGTACCTTAATTAAGGCCACGGCCGCTTCCTTCCAACTCCTAGGCCTTTCCTATCCCATCGTCGCCATAAGACCTATCTGTGTCGGTGCGACGTAAAGACCATAGCAAAAAAATATCATCAGCCTCAGCCAAAATCGAACCCAGTATCTTGGGAAAAGAAGGACAATGCCTAACCGACTACGCGACTGTGATCTGCTACTAATTTATAAAATATATGAAATCAGCTGTTAAGCCTGTGTGCAGTTAATTTTAATGTGCGTACTTCCTTGATTTCTATTACAGACTTTCTTGAGGAATTAATATAGTCTTATATTTCTATTCTTTTATGCCTTTTTCAAGTATCTTTCTTTTCCTGCCGCTTTTTCCCACACCTGTGGGGTCGCGGGTGCGAACTACGTCGCACATGTGGATTTGGCCCTGTTTTACGGCCGGATGCCCTTCCTGACGCCAACCCTCTATGGAGGGATGTAATCACTATTGCGTGTTTCTGTGGTGGTTGGTAGTGTAGTGTGTTGTCTTAATATGATGAGGAGAGTGTTGGGACGGACATATACACCCAGTCCCCGAGCCAGAAGAATTAATCAGAAGCGATGAAAATCCCCGACCCGGCCGGGAATCGAACCCGGGACCCTCTGAACCGAAGGCCAGTACGCTGACCATTCAGCCAACGAGTATATATCAAGTATATTACCCGTATTTCAGTCGCAGTAGTCACACATTAGTGTAATTCAGACGCACAGATAGTTCTGCTCGTGCTTTGGGCAAGAATAGGAATAGTAGACAGAATTATTCATTTCCGAGTAAACCCCCGCTACATTCCTCGAAATCAACCTCCACACCCCTGTGACCTACAATCCTCCCTCTCCCTCATGTCATTGGTTTAACGACAGCTACTCCACCTCCTATCTCATTAGCATTGCTGCGTGGTCTGGCATGGCTTGGTGTGGTTGCCTTCAGTTCTATCATGCAAGTCAAGCACGTCTGCTGCCCACTGTTAATTCTGAACAGAGCTGTTCAAATCGATGGATCCTATCAGATGCGAACTGAATTCTTATCTTCCGCCGCACACAGAGTAAAGAGAAGGGAGATGTAGTGACAGGGATAGGAAGAGAAAAGTTAGCCATAAAGATTCTGTGATTATTATTCTACAATACGGGGAAGAGGAAGACGATTTTACAATTATTCTGCTATGCACAGTCACACATTTATTACCAAGTGAAAATGATAATGAAAATATAAAACAGTGAGAGATAAATTTGAACGTCCGAAATTTCGAAAAATATTCGTGTTTTAAAAATACTTCAGAAACTTTTATAAAATTGTTCTTAGTTTTTCCTTAATTGTATTTGGTTTATTAGAGACATTGGGTTGCAGACGTATTTCCTTGAAAATCGATTCTTAAATATTCTCCCGCGTACCATCCCATAAAAATGTGTGTCCGCGAAATTTACAATCACTTGGACCTACACAGTGCACTATTAGCAGAGTTTTGGCGTAGAACTCGTGCATAGTTTCGGAACAGTACTTTTGCTCGTGAACGTTAAAAAAACCATGAACGGTTTCAAATCAAAATCATTTCTAGACGACACGTGCGTCGGCCATTGTATTTAGCAACAAAAGTTTAAGCTCGGTATGACGTCATCGCTTGACGAAATAGTGCTGCCATCTCGAGGTATAAAAATCGCCGTGGCGCGCGGCTAACACTTGGTGTAACTATCGACTGCGTCTAATTAGCGTCTTATTGCAGATGTCATTTTCATTTCCCCTCAGTGAGTTATACAGTTGAGGAGCTTACTTCAAAAAGGTTCCAAATCAAAAAAAAAAAAATCAAAATGCGAGGGTTATGGAAAACTAGTAGATAAGCCTGTCTTCGGCAGTTGAAATTCCTATCTGTAACGTAATTAGATATTATAAATGAGTTCATACGGCGTTCGAATAGAATCAATAAAGGTAAGGTAAGGGTGTATTCTGCCCGAAGGCAGGTCCGAACCTCCGCAGAGGTGTGCCTGAGCCGGAGTTTACGTGCGGAAGGTGACCAGTTACTTTCCGCTCCTCTATTCCCTTACCCCCAACCCCCAACATCGCGTGGCAAGCCATACGAATCTCGACCACACCCAATGTTGCTTAACTTCGGAGATCTCACGGGATCCGGTGTTTCAACACGGCTACGGCCGTTGGCAATCAATTAAGATATTGTAGTATTTCCCTACATACAATATTAAGTGCAGTTGTAGCTCAGAGTAGTACGTAGATGTCTATGGATCTGTGTACTCTTGAGAAAGCTACATATAACTATCCAAAACGAATCACCATCAACTGCGTCATATGCCCTCACTCCACATGGACACCACGGAGAGGTTTGGAATTTAATTCAGGCTTCAATCCATGGCGCCCATTCTAGTAATTAGAAATTCTACAACACCACCTCTCATACCTGCCGGCCAATATTCTGATGACAAAAATATGTTCGTCGAACGGCATTCGAACCGGTTAACCACGGTGTTAGACCATATAGACTTCGCCTTAACGACCGTTACCACCATATAGGCTGCTCTACTTCGTGCTTTCAATAGGCATAAACCCCAGAATGGAAAATGATTCATTCATTTCACTGAATAGTATGATAGTCATCATTGCATTGTTCTCGTAACCCATAACTGGTACGAGTTCAAGTCTCTCAAATACTGTATATCTGTGGAAGGCAAACGAATCCACGATGTACGCGGTTCTTGCCGATAGATATACAGTAGCTGTGTGTCTACGCCATCATGGCGAATACGCGACAGTGACTTCGCTGATAGAAACATATTTCTTTCTAAAAAATACAAAAGTCGTGATCGTAAGAGAATCGTTGTATTTTCCTTGTAAATAAATCAATCTATAACTAGTACCAATTTCAGCTGTTGAAAAAGTTCAGTATTCTCAGTATTGTGAATTACAGGAAGAATTAGGGATGCGTTGGTAAGAAGGTCCATAATATGAAAGAAAACATCTCTGAAATTGGAGTTTGTCCACCTCTGTGGTGTAGTGGTTATTGTGATTAGCTGCCACCCCCGAAGGCCCGGGTTCGATTACCGGCTCTGCCACGAAATTTGAAAAGTGGTACGAGGGCTGGAACGGGATCCACTCAGCCTCGGGAGGTCAAATGAGTATAGGTGGGTCCGATTCCAAGCTCAGCCATCCTGGAAGTGGATATCCGTTGTTTCCCACTTCTCCTCCAGGCAAATGCCGGGATGGTACCTAACTTAAGGCAACATCAGCTTCCTTCCCTCTCCCTTGTCTATTCCTTCCAATCTTCCCATCCCCACCAAGGCCCCTGTTCATCATAGCAGATGAGGCCGCCTGGGCGAAGTACTGGTCATTTTCCCCAGTTGTATCCCCCGACCCAATGTCTCATGCTCCAGGACTCTGCCCTTGAGGCGGTAGAGGTGGGATCCCTCGCTCAGTCCGAGGGAGAAACCAACCCTGGAGGGTAAACAGATTAGGAAAGCAAGAAGAAACATTTTCTTTTCTCAGTATTGCTGTGGTAACTACAGACAGAATTAGGGATTATATATATAGATATGCGTTGGAAAGGAACTCCATAATATGAAAGAAAACCACTCTGAATTTGGAGCTAGAAGTGTAGGATAAAATAGTATGGCTCGTGAGTACGATTTGATAGCACGTACTGCAAGATGTAATTTGTATCGTTTACATCAGTTCTGTCGATATCTGTAATAATATTTATGAGAAATAGTGACTAGATATGAAAAATCCTGTGAAATTTAGGGGTAAGTTCCGAAATATTTCAGTATCTTAAAGCTGGTCGAAGCATACCACAAATGAAAACAAGGTAGAAAGAATTTGATAAGTACTGTGGGATGGAGCGGGGGTAAGACACCTCTATCACCCTTTGGGAAAATCAAATGATCATAAATAAGTATGTCTTTCGATGAAATGTGTGACGTAATGTCCCACGTGCTGGACTGCCATGACGTACACATCTACGGCCCATGCAGCTCTCTTACAGTGATTCATGGCCTGTAAAGCTCTATTGCTATGCAGTATTGCATCGCACCTGGCACTATTTCATCACACAAATTTTCGGATGACGCCTCAGCTCAAAGACACATTTATGTCAAAAGAGTCGAACAACGCAAGATATTGGAGGTTGGGCGTAGGAGATTCTATATACAAGGTGAGAAAGCCTAGGCGGCCGAACATCGAGAGCCGCAACAGAGTATTTCTTAACCTACTGCCCCTGTCTAGTGTAAGGAGGCAGACAAGTCCGAAAGATTAGAAATGTGATTTCAAAATATGCGCTACAGGAGAGCTCAGTCAGAAAGAAAACAGTCCCTCTAAACTCAGCACATTAACTTCTTTCTAACATAGTCCTATCACATTTTTTTTTTTTTGTTTTTGTAAAAATTGTACCCTCTAGTCTGAAAGGGTTACTGTCATTAGTACGTTAGTCCACTGAAAAGTAAATCAAGTAAATCCTTGTGTATTACAAGTTCAGATGTACTCCCTCCACTGGCGTGCAGCGTGAGGAGGTACGAGGTACTAAGCCTGAGTAGTAGCTTACCAACAAGGCTGCAAGACCGCAACATCGTAATTACAGGGCTGGACAGGAACATAATTAAAAGTGACTGCTACAATAACCTTCCCTTCTTCTGTATAAAGTTAGGAGGAAAAAAAATGGCACGCACTGCTGTTTCACGTTAGCTTCTACCATAAGAACATCCCCTAGAGCTGCTCAAATTAACTTTGACATTTGACTACTACGCAGGTACAAAGGGACTTCTAAAATGAAACCATTTTCAGAGGTCATCTCTCTTTTTTAAGAGCTTAACTTGTTACCATGTAGCCCCTGGCACCACAGGGATTTTTCCCCCATCTGCGGTGTACTTCAAAGAATTGAATTGAATTCATTGTTTATAACTGATGTAGTGACAACTCGGCAAATAAAACAATTTCACTAGAATCAGAAACGAGTTAGCTTCAAAAGATTATTTTACAATGGCAGTGACACCGTTTGAATGTCCTAAACTGTTACTTGCTTAGCAATTGTGAGATGAAAATTCCAATGCAGGGATTAATAATACAGAATTGTGTGATTTACAGTATGTTTATGTAAACATTTTAGAGTCGCAATAAAAAAATGATCCGTAAGTAAATCAGAAATCAATACTTCATTAAAGGTGACTTCAATCGTCAGAATTAAAAAATACTATCTACTAGCAGTGCCCGCGACTTCGTACGCGTGGGATTTATTTCTGACTTATTAAGCTTCTTTGCATTCAATGTTTGATGTAGTATCATTGGCATCAGGTGTCATTTAACCGTAACTACCCTGGTGTATTATGCATGCCTTATGCGTTAAGCCAAACATAAGCCCGTTATTTCCATAAGAACATGAAAGCGCACCAAACGAAGCATCGGTCAAATATTCGTGGGCACTCAATCACAGGTAGGGAAACAAGGTGACCCACGGATTTTCATATCCCCCTCCCCAAGTCTTCCCCTCTTAACCTATCTGTCTAATCTCTGAAGCACTCACTGCGTTACCTTACTGCTGATTCCTGTCAACACAACACGATAGACCATGCCAAGGTTGGTCGTACAACTGCTACGACTTGATGAAAAACGTCTTTCTTTACTTTTTACTAATGTTTGTATGGTGTACTAATAAAATGAACTGGTAACCACCAAACGGACTTATCTCTGTAGTGTTGCCAAGCTGTACGGAATACATTCTCCTAGGTAAGGAGGTAATTAGCCTCTTTGTCAATTCCTGTTTTTCGTGTATTGCTTAGGGCTATGTACCGCACACGCTGGTGAAGCATCGAAGAAGCACTTTTTCTTCCGACTTGTTTTACAAATATGTAAATTTCAAACTGAAAAGTTATAGGTTGTAGCGATCCGTAGCAAATATTTTAATTGTAAAGCCAATGGATTGAATTCAATAATGACTTACGGATCGATACGGTTATATATTTCCGTTTATCGTCACCATTCTCTGCTAAATTATCCCTTCCTTTTTCCCTTGATAATATCATTCTAACAGTTTTATCATGCATTTCCACAAATCCAGGGAAGTTAAATTTAAATGAAAACTTTGTTGTTTGACTAAATGAAATTTCTAAATAATCAGCTTGTTGTTGTCATTTACTGTGGGGCTATCTATCTATTCTAGTATAATATGCAATTTTAGTGCCGAGCTGAGTAGCTCAGGCGGTAGAGTGCTGGCCTTCTGAGCACAACTTGGCAGGTTCGTTTAGTGCCGGACTGAGTAGCTCAGGCGGTGGAGTGCTGGCCTTCTGAGTACAACTGGGCAGGCTCGTTTAGTGCTGGACTGAGTAGCTCAGTCGGTAGAGTGCTGGCCTTCTGAGCACGGCTTAGCAGGTTCGTTTAGTGCTGAACTGAGTAGCTCAGGCGGTAGAGTGCTGGCCTTCTGAGCCCAACTTGGCAGGTTCGTTTAGTGCCGGACTGAGTAGCTCAGGCGGTGGAGTGCTGGCCTTCTGAGTACAACTTGGCAGGCTCGTTTAGTGCTGGACTGAGTAGCTCAGTCGGTAGAGTGCTGGACTTCTGAGCACAACTTAGCAGGTTCGTTTAGTGCTGGACTGAGTAGCTCAGTCGGTAGAGTGCTGGCCTTCTGAGCACAGCTTAGCAGGTTCGTTTAGTGCTGAACTGAGTAGCTCAGGCGGTAGAGTGCTGGCCTTCTGAGCCCAACTTGGGAGGTTCGTTTAGTGCCGGACTGAGTAGCTCAGGCGGTGGAGTGCTGGCCTTCTGAGCACAACTTGGCCGGTAATTACATAGGTATTTAATTAACCGTTAGGCCTTCCTCTAAAGTACCATTTCACTTAGCGTAAATAAAATTATTTGTAGCTTAGGTTGTAGTACCTCGTTCCCCCGACTTAACGTACAGACTTTCATTAAATTCTCTTCGTTAAAACTCCCTCTTGTCTTATTATACAAGAGATCATTCCTTTAAGATATTTTAATTTTTAATTTCACAATTTTCCTTGTCGATATGGACCTGTGACCGTGCGGTTTTCACACCTTAAAACAATCATGACGAAGGCAATTGGCAGTGAACGCGACTGAACCATATTTCTTTGTTAGCAATGCTCGGCATTGATATTAACTAAGCAACGGAAGTCTAAATTCATGAATTTTATCATCATAGCCAGCGCGGTAAAACTGTATAAGACTTAAGTGCTCGAAAATTGTTTTCGCTTTAATATTTGTTATGTGGTACAGTACTTTTCGACAGGACCAATACCCATTTTTGCATGTCATCCCCTCCCCAGAGAGTAAGTCTTATATTAAGTACCAAGTTTGCTTGAGAGCGACCCTAAAAACTATGGATTCTACAGTAATATAAGTCATTTTCTATTATTTTTATTTTTGTAATTCACCCCCTTTCCATCCCGCCCAAAGGAATCCTATGAGTGTCTTACACGCATATATCCATAATCTTGGTCATATTGGCCATTCTGACTGGGGTTTAACTATGACTTAAATGGCATCCAAAGTGTCACAGTTCCTCCCGAGGACCTTGAAAACTATCGATTCGACATTAATATCTGGGTGCTAGGGGTGTCTTGCCCCCACATATGTTTTCTTTTCCTTCAGATAGTAAGTCGTATGTGTACCACGTTTGGTTGAGAGCTCTGCTGGAACATACATACTATCATCCGTAACTCGATCACTTTGGACATTCTTTTCCACCACTTCCCACCACCGTGCCAATGGGGCTGATCATGGACTTATATTATATCTGGAGTGCGACTATTCACCTCAGCGACCCTAAAAACTATGGATTCTACAGTAATATAAGTCATTTTCTATTATTTTTGTAATTCACCCCCTTTCCATCCCGCCCAAAGGAATCCTATGAGTGTCTTACACAACAGTTTACTTTTTCCAGATAGTAAGTCATATGTGTACCAATTTTGGTTGGGAGCTATGCACAAACGTACACGCATAATCTCGCTGCTGTAGAATCGTGGAGCTAACGTTGCCATGGTTTCGGCAGTTCATTTCTTTATCTGATTACTAGAACAGGGGTAGTGTGGTGCCAATATCTCCATAACGGTTGGTTTTAGGGACTTAAACATATTTTTCTGGCCCGTAGAGCTTACCGAGTTTTATTTCTTTGCGTCAAGGGGCTTAAAATGAGCTTCGTCTCGTCCTTGTACGATAAATTAGATATTTCACCTATATTAGCTTAGTATTTTTATATTTACCCCGTCGCCCCCCTCGAATCATTTTGAAAATAAAATGCAGCCCATGTCCCTCAGAGATAATGTATATTTTCATTAGTAAAATTAGTATAGATAAAATGATTGGAAATTTTAAATGGACAATTAATATATCTTATGAATAAAAGTTGCACGTTACAGGTTTTCAGACCGAGTACGCACAATTGTGCGGGTTCGTATTTTGTTTATCCCTGACCGTATCTGATGTTTTTTCGGCGCTAGACCGGACTGCAGTGATTGTGCGGGACACGTGGCGTCTATTTCAATTATTTTTAGTATGCGCTTGACCGCCAGGGCGAAGGAAGAAGAGTTTAAAAAGCACAGTTGATCGGCGAGATGGCGAGAAGCAGTAGTGCCAAAAGTAAGTATTTATTTATTGCGTTTATATTAATCTAGAAGCTTTACTGAATACCGGAATATATTCAATGAAGTGTGTACATTGGTTAGTGAACGTAAATTTTGAAGATACATCATCGTATGTGATACAACGAGGTTTTGAATTTTGATACGCACAATTGTGTGGGTCCTTTTTTTTCGGATGTTAGTTTTTATTTTGTAAAATAAACTATCAATATGTGTATTGAAGAGCATTTTAGTCAGTTTTTGACATACAAACAAAAATTCACGCCTCCAGTTTTCTTTCAGGTCTGAAAGGGATACCGCATTCGAATGGAATCAAAATAGGCATTGTAGTGTTTTCTTAGAAACCACTTTGAATGCAGTTGTAACTCTTTGATATCTATGGATCTGTGCGTACTCTTTGGAAGCTACATACAACTGTCCAAAACACTGGAGTTTGGAGATTTATTCCATTTTTTATGTTTACGCTGGTGACTTATTCATTGCGACAGAGATGACTACATTTAGAGGAAATTGCCTTACGAAGACTTTGTTACGTTTCCATAAAAGTAAACCACGACTATCCTGATACCAACTGAAAGGTTTGAATTCAGTTCATCATGCTCTCTGTCGTCAACAGATCAATCAATATCTACTATTATCTTCAAATAAATAGTTCATATCACCACGTGGGGGCGTGATTAGCTCAGTGGCTTAGCTGCTGGCTTCCCACCCTGAAGGCTGAGGTTCGAATCCTTGTCGATCCTGAGTCGAGAATTTCATCTCAAGAATCGTGTGTCGTCAGAAAGGGCATCCTGTCTTAACCCCACAGCCAAAACCAAAACGCGCCCGGAAGGCTCCAGCGACCCCAGAAATACCTGGGATAAACTGAAGAAAGTTTTAGTTCATATCACCATTATTTCACACTGATCCTCCATGAGTCAGGAAATAGAATATAACAAGAGTGCCATATGACAACGAAGAGGGGGAATATTCCAGAATAATAAAAACCAAAAGTGATGAAAGACAGGTTGAAAGGAAGATAGAATCGAACTGTGTGAGTGAAGAAGAAACAAAATTTAAAGTAGTGGGGGGGGGGGGGGCAGGAAATACGGAAGGGCTAAATAGAAAAATAAGGAGGCGGCAGCAAGAAACATGAAGTAATGGATAGACACAGGTATACAGTAGACCTAGATTATTTTTGCATTTATTGCGACTTGCATTCGGTAGATAGTGGGTTCGATTCCCACCGTCTGTAGCCCTGAAGATGGTTTTCCTTCGTTTCCTATTTTCACACCAGGCAAATGCTGGGTATATACCTTAATTAAGACCACGGCTGCTACTTTCCCAATATTCCTAGCACTATCCTATCTTTCCTTCGCGGGAAACCTTCGATGTGTTAGTGCAACGTTAAAGTAAGGGTTTATTCTACCCGAAGGCAGGTCCGAACCTCCGAAGAGGTGTGCCTGAGCCGGAGTTTACGTACGGTAGTTTGGCCAGTCCCTTTGCGCTCCTCCATTCCCATACCTCCCACCAACAGCGCGTGGCAACCCATACAAATCTTGACCACGGCCAACGTTGCTTAATAAGTAGCAAAAAATAAAGGAAATTTTCCCTTTGCGAAAAGCTGTTGATCTTGAATATGTATTTCGCCGCAGCATCTTTGGCAACCAAGGCCTAATGTATCGACTAATGTGACGTCACTGACGGTACACTTCCTATTTCAATACACACTATCCAAATCCATAGCCGCAGCATCTTTGGCGATCAAGGTCTACGGTATCGACTAATGTGACGTCACTGACGGTACACTTCCTATTTCAAGACACACTATCCAAATCCATAGCCGCAGCATCTTTGGCAACCAAGGCCTAAGGTATCGACTAATGTGACGTCACTGACGGTACACTTCCTATTTCAATACACACTATCCAAATCCATAGCCGCAGCATCTTTGGCGATCAAGGTCTACGGTAACGACTAATGTGACGTCACTGACGGTATACCTCCTATTTCAATACACACTATCCAAATCCATAGCCGCAGCATCTTTGGCGATCAAGGTCTACGGTATCGACTAATGTGACGTCACTGACGGTACACTTCCTATTTCAATACACACTATCCAAATCCATAGCCGCAGCATCTTTGGCAATCAAGGTCTACGGTATCGACTAATGTGACGTCACTGACGGTACACTTCCTATTTCAATACACACTATCCAAATCCATAGCCGCAGCATCTTTGGCAATCAAGGTCTACGGTATCGACTAATGTGACGTCACTGACGGTACACTTCCTATTTCAATACACACTATCCAAATCCATAGCTGCAGCATCTTTGGCGACAAAGGCCTAAGGTATCGACTAATGTGACGTCACTTCCGTCACACACTTTGTCGCGTTACACAAATTTTGGGATGACCCTCTGCCATAAGACATACATTCGTGTAAAAAAAAATCTTACAACATAACTTTAGCCACCGAATAAAATACCAAGTAATGAACAGAAACTGTACATTGAGCGGTAGAAGACAAATTTCGGCAACCTCTCTAGCTAGAAGATAGAGGCTGACTATCTGGTCATGATGAGGTTTCGATAATACGGAAATTGAACAGGCTGAGGTCAGAAGTGGGCACATTGAAGGTCGATTTTTTTTCAAGTTGCTTTACGTCGCACCGACACAGATAGGTCTTACGGCGACGATGGGACAGGAAAGGGCTAGGAAAGGGAACCATCTTCAGGCCTGCTGACAGTGGGGTTCGAACCTACTACCTCCCGAATACTGGATACTGGCCGCACTTAAGCGACTGCAGCTATCGAGCACGTTCAAGGTCGATTTAGCGAGATCGATCTATGTCAGTGGTGGTATGATAAAGAGTGAATACAGCGAAGACGAAATGATCTGTTCACTGTGTCCATCGTCATTTACACATCATTAACAGTCTAATATTCAAGAAATTAATACTAGATCTGTTGAAATGGGATTCTGAATGAGTAGACCTTGGGTGCGGTACTTTTACTGAGCAGGTAATGAGCTAGCTATGCCTTTAAAGGCATATAATTCAGCTTTACCCTCCGGGGAGATAGCTCATTAAGCAGTGTTAATGTCTTATGATTGCAATTAGTCCAGGCTTCGATTTCCTTCATCTGTTATTAATGCGCGTAGTGATGGGCATTGCTTTCGGAGTTACACAAGCTATTTCCTTTCTGAAATTATAAATTTCACCTAATGCGTTTTGGAACCATTAAATATAATGTATTACATAAAGTGGAAATAATACTCTTGTAAACTACATTTCTTTCTGCATGGGAGTCGGAGAATTTTTTGTAAACTGGAAAGAAGTAGGGAGGGAAGGAGGATTTGTCTTTCAAGCTGGCGATGTATGAAGATGAAAGTAGACATGACTTTATTATTTGCTACGCTCAGATAGTCTCTTTGTCTTTCTTATCGTACTAAATTAATATAGCCTCTCGGAGCGAGCAGATTGTCTTTAATAACATGCCTGTGACCCTCAGCTTTTTCCCTCTACCAGATATCCAGAGACCATGATAATTTTGCACAGGGAAGAACTTAGTAGCCTATGACAAAATACAGAGAAGAAAGAGAAGATGGATGATACGCTATGCTATCAAAGTAGTGTGCCACAGGTTTTGGAATGTCGTTGCTCAGCAGGTAGTAGTAAGTAGCGTCAAGCATAAATATGCAACATAGAATTGAATTACATCCTGTAAAGCTCAATAAGTGAGTGTAATAAGACGTTGCAGTGATGAACTACAACCGTTGGTAGGCCTGCTGCTAGCGTGTCGTAACGTAGTAGAGTAATGGCGCAGTAAACAAATATGAATTGTATTCAAACAATCTGTGAAGTTGAATTTAACAGATAACAATAAGTCACTAAATGTTAACGTTGACTGGATAATAATAATAATAATAATAATAATAATAATAATAATAATAATAATAATAATAATAATAATAATAATAATATGTTGTTAATTCATGGGTTAACGGACTTGTTTTAACTGCTCCCTATGGTAGTCCACCAAGAAATCTATCATTTTGGAGGTATTTTCAACAGACAGAGTACAGACGGAACTGCAATATAAAATGTATGTTTTACATTTTCGACGCACGCATTGCTTTTAGAGATATTATCAGAATATTTTGTGAAGAAATAATTTTAATGTAAACATTTCATTTAAATGACAATATTTGTATTTTATAACTTATTTGATAGTATATTGTTAATATGTTTTGTACCAAGTCCGCAGATTATTTGGTGGATTTCTTGGTCGCTGATGAAGCGAACGAATGTAGTTCTCGAAACATGTACGGCGTTTTCATTAATACGGATTAAATAGCTTTCGATTAGTAATGACAAAGTGGACATATGACATTACCAGTGACTTTTCAGTGTCGTTAACCCTTGTCTAGTCGCACGAAAATTATTACGTTACTAGTCGCGCACGGAGGTAACCTCCGGGGTTAAATATGCGCGTCATTTTCGTCCTTTGAGATGTTGTTTTGGCATGTTCGTTTGCAATATTCTTCGGTATAATTAACAGAAACCCTTTTAAGTACTTGTAGGTTATTTTTACACAGTTTGTTTGATCTAAAAAGCAGAATACTGTAGACCTTAACTATGACGAATGATCGTATGATATTAAATTCGTGAGTCGCAATTACCTACGACGGTCACATCATATGAAATATGAACTAATATTTTTCTAAAATAAGTTTAGAAGAATAAAACAACAAGGGCATCGACCACCAAAATAAAAAAATATGCATTAAAATATAAGGTAATTTACTTAATCGCATACGGAGGAGACGTTAAGGCGATGTCACTCGTCAAAACAATGATCCCACAGTCGCACACATGATGCACGATCGCGCCGAAATGCTGACAGGGCGAGTACAAATGAACAAGGAGAAAGGTATAGGGATGGGGAGTCCCACAGTTCAACTGGGAAGTTCAGTACCGTGCAAAATGTAATTGACCCGGAGGAAATCTCCGTGAGCGACTAATTAAGGGTTAATGGAAAAGAGTCAATACGGACCAAAAGTAAACTATAATGTTTAAAATAATTAAATTCACCTATCACACACGAAATAAGAGAGTTTCGTTTAATTTATCAATAAAGCTCAAGGGTAGTCATTCAACAACGTGATATATTCTTCAGAGAACCAGTATTTTGCCGTGGATGGCTAGGTGTTGTGTTCACCAGAAGGAAGTTCAAAGAAAACTTCAAAAATATAAAAGAGGGAGCTGCTTATCCAGTCACATTTCATTGCAGTGCAGTGTCCTCCATACAATCAGGTTAATATGTCCTGTAAAGACCTGTGAAATGAAAATGGCTTCTTGTTATCAAGAGTCAAGAAAATTAACTCCTTTGCTCTCATCATCTAACAGATATTCTCGCAATGGGCATTTCGTCCCATTCGCTAGAGAGTATTAAAATACTTTAAGGTACCGGTAAACTCATTACTGTATCCAGTCAATAAAGCCCGTACGTAAACACAGAAATAACTAATTTCTTATAACGTAAGTTATATTGAAAATGACATGGATTTCTGTCCACCAGAAATAGAAAAATAACACTATTCCCTTAATACTCAAATGAACGTTCACCGTGCCTTGATCTTCACAGTCTGTGACGTAATTACAACGTATTCGTCTCTGAAACGCACACACTGATCACTCGCCCGCCTACTTATACAGTATAATTATTAAATATTATTATTATTATTATTATTATTATTATTATTATTATTATTATTATTATTATTATTATTATTATTATTATTATTATTATTATTATTATTAGGGAATTCTCCCAACATTGGAAGATGTTAAGCAAATAACTCAATAATTTATTTTGTGGTTTTTTCTTGTTTATCCAATAGGTTTACATTCCTTCTGAGAAGGCTTGATTACGTTTCTACCAACCACTTTGATCCGTACTGTTTTTGTTGTGGTTGCTCTGATGTAACTTCCCAGTTTTTTACTTTGTGTCTAAAGGTGTCTCTTTCTAGGATGTCTGTTGAACTTATGTTTGCGTTTTTGAGGTCGTTTCGAAGTTCGTTAATCCAGGGTCTTGAGATCTTAAGCGAGAATACATGGTCTATTATTCCTTTTGTAAATCAATTTCCTGCTAATCTAGTCAGATGGCCGATGAATTTCATTCGTCTTTTCCTAATGTCAGTTTAGATGTTTGAGAACATTTCTGTTGTTTTGATTGATTGTATCCTGCAGCCTTCTTGGGTGTATCTTCCTCCTAATGATCTTCTCTTCTCTTTTCATTTTTTTCAAGTTCTTGTTTTCTGTTTAGTGCCAATGTTACACTCGTAAAGGACTGTTGGTTTTATGGCTGTGTTGTAATCCTGAATTTTTGTATGTCTTGACATGGATTTTTTGTTGTAGATGTTTTGGACTAACCCTAATGCTCTTTCAATATTTTGGAGACGAGTTTGTGTTAAGGTCTGTCGATTCGATAAATTCTCCGAGGCATTTAAAGTAAGGGACTCTGTCAATTGTACCATATTTTGTTCTCAGGCTCTTGGTATCTGTATTTGAACAAAGGAATTTAGTTTTCTTGAATGATATCTGTAGTCCCACCTTTTCTGCACTTTCTTAAGTTTCGCGAGCTGTTTAACGGGAGTCCCCTCATCCTCTGTTAGTATCGCCAGATCATCTGCAAAAGCGAGGTATGGTGTGTAGAGATTATCTCTGGGAAAGCCCAGTCGGATTAGCTTCCAAAACTCACATTTCTTGAGTTTTTCTCCCATCCTTCTATAACGTCTAGGACGACGTTGAACATAATAGGAGAGAGTCCATCACCTTGTCTCACGCCCGTTTGAATGTCAAAGGGTTCTGAGATTTCCCCCATAAATTTCACTTTAGGTTTCGTGCCAGTCAGTGTTTGTTTTATAACTTATCGAGTTGGAACCTAGTCCCCTCTCTTCTAGAATTTGGAACAGTGAGGGCCTGTCGATTGAATCGTAAGCCTTTTTGAAATATGCAAATGTGCATACGAGGGGTTCTTGTCTGAGCGCTCGAATTTTGGGTTTTGAAGTTAAAAATTAATTCGGGGCAGGATCTATTTGGTCTGAATCCTGCTTGATATTCAGGTAATTTTGGTACTAATTGCATTCGTGTTCTTTGCAAGAGATATCCTGATAAAATTTTGTAGGTGACAGATACAAGAGAGATCCCTCTATAAGAATTTACATATAATTTGTCTGTATCATTAGCAGGGGAATGATTTTCTGTGGTTTTTCCCACCTCAGTTCCAGGCAGATGCCGAGATGGAATATAAAATAAATACTAGAGATACTATTGTCCTAATTTTACATCTACCTCCCTGTGGGTGGGCCTAAATTTTTCAAAAGTTCAGCTACAATTCCGTCCTTCTCTGATGCTTTGTTGTTTTTAAGTTTCTTGATGTGTGAATAAATTTCTTCTTGTGTTGGTGGTGGCGAATTTTCTAGTGTGATTTCTGGCTGTATTTTCTGGATTCTCTCTGTAGGTTCTGGACAATTTAAAAGCTGTGAAAAACACGTGGCTTATTATTATTATTATTATTATTATTATTATTATTATTATTATTATTATTATTATTATTATTATTATTATTATTATTATTATTATTATTATTATTATTGTAACGTTATCTCCGTGTGATTACTGCAAGTACCGCCACGGTGTGCAGCCCGGCTGCCCTTTGCTGTATTCTCATGCGACAGCCAACCGTCCCGAGTGAAGCAAGTAGCGCCTACCCCCTAGAGCAACTACTTGATGACGTCTGCTCTACGCAATGAATTAAAATGATCGGTATGATACACTGACTGACAGAGCAAATGCAACACCAAGAAGGAGTGGTTCGAAAGGGATGAAAGTTGGGGAAAAAACAGAGACGGCACGGACGAATAATTGATGTTTATTTCAAACCGATATGCAGGTTACACAATGCGCATGGCATCGACTCATTAGGATGTAGGACCACCGCGAGCGGCGATGCACGCAGAAACACGTCGAGGTACAGAGTCAATAAGAGTGTGGATGGTGTCCTGAGGGATGGTTCTCCATTCTCTGTCAACCATTTGCCACAGTTGGGCGTCCGTACGAGGCTGGGGCAGAGTTTGCAAACGGCGTCCAATGAGATCCCACACGTGTTCGATTGGTGAGAGATCCGGAGAGTACGCTGGCCACGGAAGCATCTGTACACCTCGTAGAGCCTGTTGGGAGATGCGAGCAGTGTGTGGGCGGGCATTATCCTGCTGAAACAGAGCATTGGGCAGCCCCTGAAGGTACGGGAGTGCCACCGGCCACAGCGCATGCTGCACGTAGCGGTGGGCATTTAACGTGCCTTGAATACGCACTAGAGGTGACGTGGAATCATACGCAATAGCGCCCCAAACCATGATGCCGCGTTGTCTAGCGGTAGGGCGCTCCACAGTTACTGCCGGATTTAACCTTTCTCCACACCGACGCCACACTCGTCTGCGGTGACTAACACTGACAGAACAGAAGCGTGACTCATCGGAGAACACGACGTTCCGCCATTCCCTCATCCAAGTCGCTCTAGCCCGGCACCATGCCAGGCGTGCACGTCTATGCTGTGGAGTCAATGGTAGTCTTCTGAGCGGACGCCGGGAATGCAGGCCTCCTTCAACCAATCGACGGGAAATTGTTCTGGTCGATATTGGAACAGCCAGGGTGTCTTGCACATGCTGAAGAATGGCGGTTGACGTGGAGTGCGGGGCTGCCACCGCTTGGCGGCGGATGCGCCGATCCTGGCGTGCTGACGTCACTCGGGCTGCGCCTGGACCCCTCGCACGTGCCACATGTCCCTGCGCCAACCATCTTCGCCACAGGCGCTGCACCGTGGACACATCCCTATGGGTATCGGCTGCGATTTGACTAAGCGACCAACCTGCCCTTCTCAGCCCGATCACCATACCCCTCGTAAAGTCGTCTGTCTGCTGGAAATGCCTCCGTTGACGGCGGCCTGGCATTCTTAGCTATACACGTGTCCTGTGGCACACGACAACACGTCCTACAATGACTGTCGGCTGAGAAATCACGGTACGAAGTGGGCCATTCGCCAACGCCGTGTCCCGTTTATCGTTCGCTACGTGCGCAGCACAGCGGCGCATTTCACATCATGAGCATACCTCAGTGACGTCAGTCTACCCTGCAATTGGCATAAAGTTCTGACCACTCCTTCTTGGTGTTGCATTTGCTCTGTCAGTCAGTGTATATTAATAGGGGTATGCATTAGAAATATTTTGTATATAATAAGGAGTTAAGCGGATAAGCTGTGGTTTGCTGTTCCTTGCGTTTAAGTGATCTAATATTTATAAAAATTCTGCGTTACCTGTGAGACGTACAATACTTGTGAGTAGTACCATAATGCGTGGAACACCGTGAGTCTAAGCTACTTTTGATTAGTATCGCTACATGAATAATACCATGGTTCCATTTACTAGCGATAAGTAACATGATGAGGGGCCGCTGACCTGGATTGTGTACCTCTTTAGACAACAAGCATCACCGATTCAGGATTGTGCTTGGTCAGTAATACCATTGTTTTAAGATAGTTTCTGGGAAGGTGGAGCATTGCGAGTCGGATCCACTGATTGTTTTCAGTTCATGATCATTGTTCATCGTCGTGTTTTTGAATTCTAGTCAGTGGTACGATTTTGGAATAACTTTTAACTTTCAGTATTGTGAGTTATTCCGCTGATTATTTTAAATTTATATTCATCCATTCGTTCTTCATAATTCCGTTTTGAATTCTGGTCAGTGGATCAGTTTTGGAGTTTTAAATTGTCATTACATCTCGTCTCATTTTGTACCATTGGGGTCCGATGATCTAGATGTTAGGCCCCCTTTAAATAACAAGCATCATTATAGTTATACAATATAGGATGCTACAGTTTCATGGATTTATTAGACGAACTTCATACACAGGAAGCTACTGACCAAGATGACAATGACGCAAATATAACTCAGACAAACCACTTCAAATTACGTCACATAGTTTTCGGATGGCCTTTATTTCGGCAATCGTAACCTTGTTTTCCTAAATTATCATCATCACAATATTTCGGATTCATTATCAGTGAAGTCTGTAGCTGTGAAAGTTTAGCTACACGAGTATTAGGAACATGTCCTGTATTTGGAATAGGAAGACTTACTCTAGAATGACACCTGAACTGTTGTGACTGTGAGAGGGAACAAACATCTGTATCAGAGGCCTATATTAAAAAAACAAATTTGTTATTCTAATTTTCTAACATTCATTCACAATATTTAGAATAAGCTTTCACCATAATGTTTCATCTATGTTGAGCCTTAAATAATTGTTAACTAACCCCTAATATGCCATTTGACATAGGGTTTTTATGTATTGGAAATTTAATAATAATAATAATAATAATAATAATAATAATAATAATAATAATAATAATAATAATAATAATAATAATAATAATAATAATGAGACACATTCCACTGGATTTATTGTTTGCGTGATATTTGATTCTCATGTTCGTCTTTGTGAAAATGCCGTACATTATTGAATTCACCGAGGCCATTAGCAACCCAACAAGATAAAAATAACCCTGAATCCTAATACTGTAGTCCTAAAATGTTATGTGCATACTGCGGAACAGTCCCTCCAATCCTTTTCTGCTGACAAATGCATAGGAATAATTTATTAACTATAATGAACTTGATCTCACATGGTAGATCTATTTAAAATTCACGAACATTTGTTAACAACATTCATAGAAGTATAATTATACATGCATTTGTGAGTATATTGACTACCAAAATTACATTTGTAATGAAATCATTTCTAGCTTTTTTGTTTGGACATATATTCGCGTAATAATGGGAATAAACTAAATGATATCAATATATTGTTCAGTTTGCGACATGGCATAGCAATTTCACTACATGCATCTGTGTGTGACCTTTCGTGTCTCTTAATGGTGTTTCATACAAAGCTAACATTTGAAATGCAATCCTTCAAGTGCAAATCATTGTTACCAGTGAACTGACTGGTAGGATATGCTGTTATATCTATGATTTTTAAACTTGTTTAATTGAATTTTTACATGCTCTGATAGAATGAAGGGAACAGCTAGCTGTAAAATATGTTTTTCTAACAATGAGGAGTTTCGAAAATTATAGAAATTATTTAGCAACTGCAATTAATGCTCAATCATTAGCAAAGTTCATGAATAACCATTTATCATCGCACAAAACTAAAGAGCTGTCAAGAAAAATTTAACTACCGTTGCCATGAATAGTAATGCAAGTCTTCGTTGCTGCCCGGCTGATGGCCATAACCGCTAAGGCGTAAAGTCTATGCAGTCCGACACCATGGTTAGCTGGCAAATAATTTAACCATCGGGATGCTGACCTTGTGTTGATATATAATTTCTTATAGCTAGATTTTGTGCCAAAACTCAATTACGAACATCTCCGTAATGTTCATATGGAGTCAGGACATATGACACTGTGGATGGTGATTCGTCCGTTGGATGGGGACGTTAGAGCTTTGACCAGACTCATTGGTGTTATTTGGCAGGAGTAGTCTATATGCCGACCCCGAGTTTCATCCTATCCACTCATCATCATTATAATCATCATCGCACACCCAGACGTACAGGTCACCCATGGGCGTAAAACAGATAGACCTGTACCAGGCGTTTCAGGAGGCCACGACACGACATCACATAACACCCTCGTCATTAGATACATTAACAACACACATATTCAACATACAAACAGATATTGTATAGTTTACGTGAGCCAATTTGCAATATCACACACAGGAAATGAATTATATTCTTTCCCCAGTATGATGCATACGTAACTTACACTGTGTGCCGAAAATGGTTTGCGCAGAAAGAGCATTTTAGACCACTAACACTCAAACACACTGTAGAAAATCTGATCTATTTGTGCTGCATATATCAGACGGTAGAGTGCTGGTTGGATTGCAGAACTCAAGTTGATGGATTCGATCGTAGCTCAGTCCAGTGGTACTTGAAGATGCTTCAACACACCGACCTCTCATTGGCATATCAATCAGCTCCTGCTGGATAAAATTCCGGAAAACTCCTTAGTTAGAAATAAAAGTAATATTCTCATTAAAATGCTCATGTTTCAATGATGTCATTAGGAGACTTTTCTGCTGTATCTGATGCATTATTTCACCTATGGAAAACCGGAAACATTTTCCAGTATTTCCATTGCTGTTTTGTACAGATTGGTTTGCGTGCTTTAATCCCGACCAATTCACGTGCGATTTTTAAAATGAAAATATCTCGGTCTGTATGAGTATTTGCTCTTAAATCTACATAAAAAGAACACCCCTAGTGTTTCGTTCGTGGTTCTCAGTTTGTTGAGTATAGTGACTTTAATTCAAGAAGACCAAAAGGCAAACTTACATTGTGGTAGGTGGTTCCTATGCTGGTAGAGGTAATCATAAAAGAGATCCCACAGACATCTCCTTATTCATTTGCATCTACTGTACTTCTATTAATTTCAAGAAGAAATAAACTAACAATTCAAATTAAAACTGAGTTTTTCGCATATTTATAAAATCAGGACGGTGGTCAGCAACTTTTATACATGTAAGACCATTAAGTATTATCATATGATGATTTATTTAAAGATGTTGAACTTATTTCCATACTAACAATGAAAATGATGAAAAGGATTTGGAATAAACATATTCTTCTAACGCCATTCACAACTTACCAGAAATGCTGTGAGGTGGAGGCATTAGATATGAGACGTCCAGGTAAAGGTTTGGAGATGTATTGCACAGTAACTGTTTAGACAGTCCGTGACCTGACACGAGATGAATCTGTGAAAGCAAAGCAATTTACAGAAAGTGATCGATTAAAGTACACCAATGATTTAGAAACTGGTCGAAATGATCTCCAGGGCCTTAAATCACGTGAGGGCTTTCGGTTCAGAAGGCCCCAGGTTCGATTCTCGACCGGGCCGGGGATTTTAAATGCTAATTGCTAATTCCTTTAGCTTGGGAACTGGGTAGTTACGTTTGTCTCAATACATATATTTTCGTCTATGAACAACAGACCGCGCAACAAACTACTATAGAAACACGCAATAGTTATTACATCCCTACACAAAAGGTTGGTGTCAGGAAGGGCACTTGGCTGTAAAACTGTGCCAATCCATGAAATTGACGACTACAAGGGAACCTGGAAAAAGGTCAAGAAGAAGAAGAAGTCACTTGAATTTTATCATTCTTGGTACTTTTTATATTTAGAAAAGCACTGAACCTTTTTAATTGTGTTCTGCTGAAAATATTTACGTGGAAATTAATAAATAAGCTTATTCAATGTGGGTAAATTTTGAACTACAGTAGTTACCAAAAAATTAAAACGTGTAACTTAATTGGGAGTACTTCGAAAGCATACATAAACGTAATAACATACACATTTTAAAAACTAATTTGGGACTTAGAGACTGAATATATATACGTATATTGTCACATTCGAGAGAAGTTTTCGAATGAATACAAAGCTGTCAAAGTTAGCTATTTCCAGTTCAATGGTACCTATTGAGATAATGATCTTCTAACGTAATTTAAATTTATATACAATTTTTCCTTGCATTTTGAGATCTTTGAATTATTTTTTCTCGGCCTTTCCAATGGTGTAGAAAGCTAGTCTGAGACAGATTCGAATCTGTATAGTGTGTTATATTGTGGTGTATTATGCGAATCTTAAAAAACAAAACTCCTGGCTATATCTATATTTTGGATTTATTAAAAAATAGGGAACGAGGTAATTTTGCTGGTAGGCCAATTACATGGTTTTATTTGAGGTGGCCTACCTTATTCCCCTTCTTATAACTTCATTTTCACAGAGCCTTATGCATTAACATCAACGTCATTTCAGAGCAGTTGGAAGGGGGAATATATGCCAGACTTCGCATAGCTCGCAGTGACAACCCTGATTAACTAGGAGCAAGAGTTAAGCGCAGCTGATAACTTAAAACTTAACTTACTTTGTGAATCAGCCGCAGGTCTAGTTCATGTCGTGTCGCACGAACATAACAATAATTACATTGCCATCTCTTTCCCTTGTCCTGACTTCTGGCGAAAATGTATAAACATGTAGAATTTCATTATGGAGCATGTCACTAATCAAAACTATCCTGGTTGAAAGAGTTACTCGGTAATGAACTGCACAAAGTCATATCCGAATATGGCGATAAAACGGCTTCAAATTCTATTACCAGGCTGAGTGGCTCAGACGGTTGAGGCCCTGGCCTTCTGACCCAAACTTCGCTGGTTCAATCCTGACTCAATCCGGTGGTATTTGAAGGTGCTCAAATACGTCAGCCTCGTGCAGGTATTTTTACTGGCACGTAAAAGAAATCCTGCGGGACTAAATTCCGGCATCTCGGCGTCTTTGAAAACCGTAAACGTAGTTAGTGGGACGTAAAGCTAATAACATTACTATTTACAAAAATTCTGTCAGTCTAGTTTGAAATTTACGCACTGATAGGTTTTCACAAGGGTCTGCTTGGTCGAGGCGGTAAAGGCGTGCTCGGTTCGCCCGGAAGGACGTGGGTTCGAATCCCCGTCAGGGAGTCATAAAATTTAAGAAACGAGATTTCCACTTCCGGAGGTGCATACGGCCGTGAGGTTCACTCAGCCTACACCAAAAATGAGTACCAGGTTAATTCCTGGGGGCAAGGGCGGTCGGGAGTAGAGCTAACCACTCGACCCCATCACGTGCCGAGGTTAACAATGGTGGAAGCCTTTACCTTCCACTCCTCCAAGGGCCTTCATGGCCTGCACGGAGGTGATATTGCTTTATAGGTTTTTTGCTATTTTGAATAATGAACTTTGTCAACGCATGTGATGGTGATGGTGGTGGTGATGATTCTTGTTTAAATAGGAAGTATAACTGTGCTCTCTTAACATTAATGAGAGCCAAAAATGGAGGAAAATGACTGTGTCGGGAAAGATAAAGGTTTGAATGGCCACAAAGGGAGAAACGACAAAAGATATGTTGGGTCTTACAAACTCAATAACGTTGTAATGGGAATAAGAAGAAGAAGAAGAAGAAGAAGAAGAAGAAGAAGAAGAAGAAATATAAACAGAAGAATAATTGATCAAGGAAGGTCAAACAGAAAATAGGAAGACACATGTAAGTTTCAGCAATGCCAATTTCAGCTAGCGGTGACTTGGTTTCCAACCCACGTTCGCAAGTGGAGAATACTTGGAGGTCCCATTCTTGTTCAATTTTCTTTTGTTATTTGTTTTACGTAGCACTATCTCAACGTTTCTGACAACTGTAAAAGTAGTTTGCAAGCATAAGAACCAATAACATTATCACTTCTAATATGTCATTGAGTTCTTAGATTTTCAATGTCCTTCCTTTTCTGATTTGCTACCGGAATTTTTCTTAATGTTGATATAACTGGCACATTGGGGTAAGCATTGACAGTTTCTAGGCAGGCCAATCATATTACAAACTAGCATATGTACCTGTTCCTTACACGGGAAATTGTAATATATTTCACGATTCCTTCATAAATGTATGCGAAGTTACATCCCTGTATTAAAACATTTAACACGGCATGTTAAACTCATATTCATATACAAAAGCAAGTGGCAGTACTCTAAGTACGTTAAAACTGAACAAAGTGGAGACAGAATGAGGATGATCATAGAATTTATTGACGGTACAGTTCCTGGACTGAAGTTTTCCGTAATTCTCCATACTTCTCGGTTACATATTGTTGTAGATCTGAAACCAGGAGTGTCACTGTGGCTGCAGATTCATCAAACAAATCATTGACGAAAACATCTTTTGTTATTTGTTCTATCGAAAAGAGTAAAATGGCTCTTTACTTAAACCCTGTAACCCACCTTGAAATGATACGAGAGCAGTTAGAATTCCATTAAGTTTGGTTGCATATATTTTGTGGGAGTGCAAAATCACGGTTTTGGTTTCGTATAAACCCCCAGACAGTTCAGGGACTTAGAAACAATATTGGCTTAAAGACCTACCCAAAGATAGGTGGATTCTAAATATGAAATTTGGTAGAAATATATCGAGTAGTTTTCAAGTTATAAGAACTCAGACAAACAAACAGACAAACAGAAAAACAAGCCAAAATATATGCAGATGGTCATTATTACACCTGAATAGTCATGGTACATACACACTGTCGTTACGATTTTATTTATATAAATAAGAAATCTGCTCCACGTACAACACCTTTTGGGCTATGTCCACTGGATTTAGCCTGTAAAACCGTCCGTTAATGATTTCCCTCATTAATCATCCTGTCGAAAAAATGCACATGAGAAAAAAGTTTTAGAACTGGACTTCCACCAAGGTTGGTCGATTCCCACTCAGATTGGTCGATTCCTACCCAGGTTGGTCTGGTATATTTTGTTTGAGACTAAAATTACTGTTTTACTTTCCTATAAACCCTCAGTCCACTCCGAGAAATTAAAATGCTACGGATCTTAAAACCTACCTTTGTTAGGGGGATTCTAAATATGAAGTTTGGTAGAAATATATTCAGTAGTTTAAAAGTTATAAGAACTTAGACAAACAAGCCAGATTATACATAGAGGGCCATTATTACACCTGAAACGGATAACTGAACGAAAATTTCGCCAAAATAGTCAATGTTCAGACAAACGGTCGTTACGATTTTATTTTTATATAGATTATCAGGAACCTTCTCCACAAAGCACAAAAAGATGTCGCACCCGCAAAGTTCAGGATTCATTAATGTCTTTGAACTTGAGACATTTTCATCAATGAAATGAAATGTCGTATGGCTTTTAGTGCCGGGATATCCCAGGACGGGTTCGGCTCGCCGGGTGCAGATCTTTCTATTTGACCCCCGTAGGCGACCTGCGCATCGTGATGAGGATGAAATGATGATGAAGACAACATATAAATCGAGCCCCCGTACCATTGGAATTAACCAATTAAGGTTAAAATCCCCGATCCGGCCGGGAATCGAACCCGGGACCCTCGGAACCGAAAGCCAGTACGCTGACCGTTCAGCCAACGAATCGGACATTTTCATCAATGTCAATGAAACAGAGAACACATCATTTACTTCAGGACACCCACTTATAAATAAAATCATGCATTATCACACATGTGTGGGTGACACCGTAATCCTCTTCTATGGGGTCCGGTTCCATGTATAAATGGTTAGCCTGATGGCCTTTGGCCATAGGGGTCCCATGTTCGATTCCCGGCAGGGTCGGGAATTTTAACCATAATTGGTTAATTCCGGTCCAACGGGGACTGGGTGTATGTGTCGTCTCCATCATCATTTCATCCTCATACGATGCGCAGGTCGCCTACGGGAGTATAATCAGAAGACTTGCATCTGGCGAGCCGAAATTGTCCTCGGACACTCCCGGCACTAAAAGCCATACGCCATTTCATTTCTTTTCTTCTATGGGAGTAAAGAACAAATTTAATGCCTCCTATTCATTAACTTACACTGCAACATTAACTTCAAAATAGAACATGAAGAAAAAAAATCATATCAAATCACAGATCAGAGACACAAATTCAATATTAAAAGAAAATGAGCAGCAAGCACTACAGCCATACATAACACCTCATGCCACAAAACTCACAAAAATGGCAACATTTCGAGTTATGCTACATAGAGCATTAAAACTAGAATTATCTGAAGAATGTAGGACTAAAGAAATCAATTCTTAAAGCAAGTGGCCACGCGAAATCGTTACAGTCCACGTATGATATAAAAAAAGCTTGGATACACCAGTAAGAAAAAAACCAATGCAAGTAAACGAACACCAAAAACAAAACACGCTGTTTCGCAGCATACTATTCATTGAAGAAACATCATACCAGATAGTCAGACCTCAAGAAACAAATTATCTTCATCAGCTTCACAACTGTAAACAACCTGAGTCAGATTGTACCACACTCAGTCAATACACTAGATAAATTCAAACAGACTGGCGTATATAACACTGTGGAAGATTTTACATTGGACAAACTGGAAGAGGATTTGAGGACAGATTACAAGAACACCTGGCGGCACCCTGGCTACATAAGCATGAAAAATAATGTTGCTGGACTTCTACATGACACTAGACACGAAGTCTCAAATATATAGAATTCTCTGACTATTTTTCTCACGCATCTAAATAGGATAATGTGGAATATTTTAGAAATTCATAGACATTAATAGATCCTCAACACATGTTCAGTGATAAAATTGAAAAGGAATATTTAGGTGCAAAGGTAGTAAGCAGTCTGGCCTATGCCGACGACTTGGTGTTAATGGCCTGCAGTCTAATATCCTGGAACTTGAAAATAGGTGCAGTGAATATGATCTGAAAATGAGCTTTCAAGACTAAAGTGATGCCGGTAGGTAAGAAACCTAAGAGAATTAAATGCCGGGTTGGGAATGCTGAACTGGAACTGGTAGATCATTTCAAGTAATGTATATTATCCCAGGATGGTAGTATAGCAAGTGAGACTGAATCAAGGTGCAGCAAAAGCTAATACAGTGAGCTCGCAGTTGTGATCAATAGCATTCTGTAAGTAGGAAGTTGTCTCCAGGTCTAAACTGTCTCTACACCGGTCTGTTTTCAGACCAACAGCTGCGTGGACACACGATATCTTATTAGAAGTAAGATATGACAGTTTATACAGGTAGGAACAATGACAGGACGGCACATGGAATGAGGATATAAGACTTTATGAATGAACTCTATTGATGATGAAAATGTACGCACAAACCAGCTTCGGTGAGGCGAGGGTTCATGTTAGGCGAATGGAGGAGGATAAGTTATGAAGCTGTTGATACTGATTCGGGCGTCGGATGGAGGTATTCATCCTTGAACAGGCCCGTTGGTGGTATTCGACAGAAGAAGGCTAGGTGCTGGCAACTGGTTTCATCCTCTCTCCTTCCTACTACCATATACCACGTAATTAATTTCATCTCATTAATTCCTCTGATGAAGTTGAAAGGCATCTGGTCGTAAAAGACTGCTACGAAGATTCACCTCACATCATACCGACCCCGTAGAGCAGGCATGGCAAGATAACGAGATGACTGACAATTCTGCGTGCGCGAGTAACAGCTGCTACGAGCGCTAGCACAGGACGTTATCAGATAGCGCGAGCCTGGTGGGGTGAACATTACACGTTCATAACTACGGTGCTGCGTCAGTTTCGTGGGGAAATACAAGCCGAGTGAGGGGAAGCGACTTGCAGCCTCGTGCACAGCAGTGAGTCAGTATCGTGGGGAAATACAAGCCGAGTGAGGGGAAGCGACTTGCGCCCTCGAGCACAGCAGTGAGTCAGTATCGTGGGGAAATACAAGCAGAGTGAGGGGAAGCGACTTGCAGCCTCGTGCACAGCAGTGAGTCAGTATCGTGGGGAAATACAAGCAGAGTGAGGGGAAGCGACTTGCGCCCTCGTGCACGCCGTGAGTCAGTATCGTGGGGAAATACAAGCAGAGTGAGGGGAAGCGACTTGCGCCCTCGTGCACGCCGTGAGTCAGTATCGTGGGGAAATACAAGCAGAGTGAGGGGAAGCGACTTGCGGCCTCGTGCACAGCAGTGAGTCAGTTTCGTGGGGAAATACAAGCCGAGTGAGGGGAAGCGCCTTGCGGCCTCGTGCACAGTAGTGAGTCAGTATCGTGGGGAAATACAAGCCGAGTGAGGGGAAGCGACTTGCGCCCTCGTGCACAGTAGTGAGTCAGTATCGTGGGGAAATACAAGCAGAGTGAGGGGAAGCGACTTGCGCCCTCGTGCACAGCAGTGAGTCAGTATCGTGGGGAAATACAAGCCGAGTGAGGGGAAGCGCCTTGCGGCCTCGTGCACAGTAGTGAGTCAGTATCGTGGGGAAATACAAGCCGAGTGAGGGGAAGCGACTTGCGCCCTCGTGCACAGCAGTGAGTCAGTATCGTGGGGAAATACAAGCCCAGTGAGGGGAAGCGACTTGCAGCCTCGTGCACAGCAGTGAGTCAGTATCGTGGGGAAATACAAGCCCAGTGAGGAGAAACGACTTGCGCCCTCGTGCACAGCAGTGAGTCAGTATCGTGGGGAAATACAAGCCGAGTGAGGGGAAGCGACTTGCGCCCTCGTGCACGCCGTGAGTCAGTATCGTGGGGAAATACAAGCAGAGTGAGGGGAAGCGACTTGCGGCCTCGTGCACAGCAGTGAGTCAGTTTCGTGGGGAAATACAAGCCGAGTGAGGGGAAGCGCCTTGCGGCCTCGTGCACAGTAGTGAGTCAGTATCGTGGGGAAATACAAGCCGAGTGAGGGGAAGCGACTTGCGCCCTCGTGCACAGTAGTGAGTCAGTATCGTGGGGAAATACAAGCAGAGTGAGGGGAAGCGACTTGCGCCCTCGTGCACAGCAGTGAGTCAGTATCGTGGGGAAATACAAGCCGAGTGAGGGGAAGCGCCTTGCGGCCTCGTGCACAGTAGTGAGTCAGTATCGTGGGGAAATACAAGCCGAGTGAGGGGAAGCGACTTGCGCCCTCGTGCACAGCAGTGAGTCAGTATCGTGGGGAAATACAAGCCCAGTGAGGGGAAGCGACTTGCAGCCTCGTGCACAGCAGTGAGTCAGTATCGTGGGGAAATACAAGCCCAGTGAGGAGAAACGACTTGCGCCCTCGTGCACAGCAGTGAGTCAGTATCGTGGGGAAATACAAGCCGAGTGAGGGGAAGCGCCTTGCGGCCTCGTGCACAGCAGTGAGTCAGTATCGTGGGGAAATACAAGCCCAGTGAGGGGAAGCGACTTGCAGCCTCGTGCACAGCAGTGAGTCAGTATCGTGGGGAAATACAAGCCCAGTGAGGAGAAACGACTTGCGCCCTCGTGCACAGCAGTGAGTCAGTATCGTGGGGAAATACAAGCCGAGTGAGGGGAAGCGCCTTGCGGCCTCGTGCACAGCCGTGAGTCAGTATCGTGGGGAAATACAAGCCGAGTGAGGAGAAGCGACTTGCGCCCTCGTGCACAGCCGTGAGTCAGTATCGTGGGGAAATACAAGCCCAGTGAGGAGAAATAACTTGCGCCCACGTGCACAGTAGTGAGTCAGTATCGTGGGGAAATACAAGCCGAGTGAGGGAAAGCGACTTGCGCCCTCGTGCACAGCAGTGAGTCAGTTTCGTGGGGAAATACAAGCCGAGTGAGGGAAAGCGACTTGCGCCCTCGTGCACAGCAGTGAGTCAGTATCGTGGGGAAATACAAGCCGAGTGAGGGGAAGCGCCTTGCGCCCTCGTGCACAGCAGTGAGTCAGTATCGTGAGGAAATACGAGCCGAGTGAGGGGAAGCGCCTTGCGCCCTCGTGCACGCCGTGAGTCAGTATCGTGGGGAAATACAAGTCGAGTGAGGGGAAGCGCCTTGCGCCCTCGTGCACAGCAGTGAGTCAGTATCGTGAGGAAATACGAGCCGAGTGAGGGGAAGCGCCTTGCGCCCTCGTGCACGCCGTGAGTCAGTATCGTGGGGAAATACAAGTCGAGTGAGGGGAAGCGACTTGCGACCTCGTGCACAGCAGTGAGTCAGTATCGTGAGGAAATACAAGCCGAGTGAGGGGAAGCGACTTGCGGCCTCGTGCACAGTAGTGAGTCAGTATCGTGGGGAAATACAAGTCGAGTGAGGGGAAGCGACTTGCGCCCTCGTGCACAGTAGTGAGTCAGTATCGTGGGGAAATACAAGCCCAGTGAGGGGAAGCGACTTGCAGCCTCGTGCACAGCAGTGAGTCAGTATCGTGGGGAAATACAAGCAGAGTGAGGAGAAGCGACTTGCGCCCTCGTGCACGCCGTGAGTCAGTATCGTGAGGAAATACAAGCCGAGTGAGGGGAAGCGACTTGCGCCCTCGTGCACGCCGTGAGTCAGTATCGTGGGGAAATACAAGCCGAGTGAGGGGAAGCGCCTTGCGGCCTCGTGCACAGTAGTGAGTCAGTATCGTGGGGAAATACAAGCCGAGTGAGGGGAAGCGCCTTGCGGCCTCGTGCACAGCAGTGAGTCAGTATCGTGGCGAAATACGAGCCGACTGAGGGAAAGCGCCTTGCGCCCTCGTGCACAGCTTTGAGTCAGTATCGCAACGAAACACAAGCCGATTGAGGGGAAGCGACTTGCGCCCTCGTGCACGCCTTGAGTCAGTATTGTGGGGAAATACGAGCCGAGTGAGGGAAAGCGCCTTGCGCCCTCGTGCACGCCGTGAGTCAGTATCGTGGCGAAATACGAGCCGAGTGAGGGAAAGCGCCTTGCGCCCTCGTGCACAGCCGTGAGTCAGTATCGCAACGGAACACAAGCCGATTGAGGGGAAGCGACTTGCGCCCTCGTGCACAGGTATTTCTAGCACGGGCTCTGCGCTTACGGCGGACAAGCTTTGACAACCGTGCCCTAGAGAAACAGGACAAGTATTGGACACATTTCAATAGATTCTCAGCATTTGTTTCCTCTTTTCTAGATCATATGTCGCATTTAATGACTAAATAACCCTTTTCTATTTCAGTTCATTAATTATCAACTTCAAGGGCTTGGTTAATAGCTGTGCTTTTTAAGAAACTCTTCGTATTAACGAGTTATCATGAATTCTTTGAATGAAGACTTCTTTTTTTATTCCAGTACACTCTCATTCTTTCATTGTTCAATTTTAGGTCATATATCCCGTTTTCCAAATAACAACGATCAACTTTATTTAATTAATTTATTTTATTTTATGTTTCTAAAAGCGGACAAAAATTGGCGTTTATAATTCAAAGAAAGACTACGTTGTGTCAAGTTTCTTATTTAATATATCTCCTGCATTGCATTTAATTCGATGGACTTCCACCTACCTTTCTCATCCTGTTTGGATTATCCCTCCTTACGCTGCAGGTGATTGGTTGGTATTTCATACTGGTATGAAGTCGAGTTCTCCTACTACCGCCCCTACCACAGTACTGCACAGCACAGCACACCACACTACACCAAAGTATTGTGGACTGGAAAGAGAAGATAAACGGATATTGCGTGCTACATCTGTGGTTACCATCTTGTAATAGCCTACAAACATCGCGGTTGCAATATTATTGCTTTTTTTCTCTCTCATCCTGCACTAGATATGTTGGTCCTTCGCAAAACCAAGCCTACTAGCCAGCAAGCACCCTCCTGTGTTCAAGTTATATGTCTCTGCCAGAGCGTTTATTAAAACCAGACTACTGCTGCTTCTGTTGGTGCTGAATTCCAGAGAAGTAAAAAATAATAGAGAACTAGACTTTTGCCTCTAAGATGAGATACTGCATTTGTTTTATGAAGTTATAATTTCACTTTTTCCCGTGTTTAATATTTTCCTTTCTTTCATTAGAGCCTCCGTGGCTAAGTTGGCAGCGTGTCGGCCTCTCACCACTGGGTTCCGTGGTTCAAATCCCGGTTGTTCCATGTTAAGATTTGTGCTGGACAAAGCGGAAGCGGGACAGGTTTTTCTCCGGGGACTCCGATTTTCCCTGTCATATTTCATTCCAGCAACACTTTCCTATATAATTTCATTTCATTTGTCAGTCATTAATCATTGCCCCAGAGGAGAGTGACAGGCTTCATCAGCCGGCACAATTCCTATCTTCGCCGCTAGATGACGGCTTCGTTCATTCCATTCTTGACCCGGTCGAATGACTGGAAACAGGCCGTGGATTTTCATTCATCCTTCATTTAGTTGTACCTTATTTACTATTCAATTTCCACACTTGAATGTTCCATTTCTTTTATTTCACTACTCCTTGCGATATAGCTTGGAAGACAAGTTGAACTGTAATTTAGGGACTGTTTCAATCCTACCCGTTTTAACTTATAAATTCGTTAGTTCCGCTGTCTGAGGGACATTTGTACATACTATCTGCCTTAACGTGCTTGGGACAAACCGTACGAGTATAGTGCTACTGACTTGAGCGAAAAAATTCGCTACCTCACTCTGCGCAGCACTGCACCGCATTTAATTACACTTTACAATATTACCTTGAAAAATAAATGTAACATATACTATTGAACACTAGTTTTTATTAGTTTCACGGAGATACACACTCACGGAGAAATATTATGTTGTTAGGACTGTTCTTGAACGGGAGTGTTGTAGCTGATTAATAGCGCCCTCGTGTTTTTCGGGTTCGTAGTTATTATATAGAATATCTTCATGTATATGCATTTGGTCAATTCCGTTCAATTGCCCTATTCATTTTACAGAATATGGCTTGCAACACTAACTACCAAAAACGATACTTTTCCTCGGAACAAAACTTCAAATGGCCTATATTATTCGACGGTTGGATTATATCAACTATATTTTGCGCAGAGGAGATCAAATTAATTACTAAAACCATTGCTCCATGGTCAAAGTTTTTAGTGGACTATGTGTCCCACAGGTTGTATATTGTTATTATTATTATTATTATTATTATTATTATTATTATTATTATTATTATTATTATTATTATTATTATAGAATAGTCCGACTCATTGGAAAAATTGTCAGCGTTGAGGCCTTCAGTTTAGAGGGCCCCGGGTTCGATTCCCGACCGGGTCGGGGATTTTAATTGCATCTGATTAATTCTTCTGGCTCGGGGACTGGGTTTTTGTGTTTGTCCCAACACTTTCTTCACACTACACTACCAACCACCACAGAAACACGCAAAAACGATAACACTTCTCCATATATGGTTGGCGTCAGGAAGGGCACCCGGCCGTAAAACAGGGACTAAACCATCTGTGCGACACAGTACGCACCAGTGACCCCACATATGTGGGAAAAGTGGTAGAATATTATTATTATTATTATTATTATTATTATTATTATTATTATTATTATTATTATTATTATTATTATTATTATTATTATTATTATTATTATTCCTAAAAGGACACTTTTCTCAATTTATTGATAAATGGTTATATTTACCTCATTTTTAACTTTTAAGTATAATATGAAAATGTATAAATATGGATCTCTTTTGCCCTTCATGACTATTTTGTGCAGCCTGGTGACATTTGAGTCGGTTATTGGCATGGTAACGCTCCTTAAATTCAAACATCGAAATGCAGCATTAAGTTTTAAATATGTACGTAACTCAGTAAAATAGGAACGTCGTAATTTTATTTAAATGAAGTAGTAGGTCATGACATCGCAATTTATACAGTAGTTCAAAGTGTGTCACGCATTAATCAAAGCATATCACTGCTATATTATCGTTCTTTGTATGGAGACGACTATACCAGCTTTTGGCTAGCAGACACGTGCTTGCATGCCTTACATTACGGCAAAGTCTTGAAAGGTATAATAGGCTGATTAAGTGAATACCGTCAATATAGCATATCCCAGTTTATGGATCTAATCATGGAAAGTTTTAATGATAAAATTTACTGTTTTAAACTTGTACTCGTCGTGGTCACGATAAGAGCAATGAGCAGACCACCAGGGTGAAGGACAAAGGGTTTGGTCGAATTATAAATCACCCTTTTGTTTTCATTCGTGTCACGCAAACTCCAGGCGTGGGAGTTGGGTTGCCTATTGTTCGGGCTAACTAACTAACATAAATCTCACAAATTCTTAAAATACATACTCCTTTCACTTCTGAACTTTGCATCACATTGGTTATGACCGGATTTCGTAATTTTAGGTTCTAGAATCACCTTTGACTTGTGTATTTTGCATCACGTGGATTATGTCCAATAGCATAATTTTAGGTTGTAGGCTACAGTAGAACCTTCATTACTTAAAAATACGGCACTATACACTTAACTAGGGGTCGAACATTTATACCTAGCTTAGGACTTAACCGGGGGTGTAAATCTGGATGTCCTTCCCATTACCAAGCGAGGATTCCATTGAATATCCCACCCGAATTCCCCGCGATTTAAATTTGGGACTCTTGAATTTGATGTGGAAAGCTCGCTGCACTAGCGAGATCTTCTCATTTCCTCGATATAATGGCCGTTTTATATCACAGAGTATTATTTAAAGTTAGTATATAAAATACGTAGTTAGTATTTTTGTCTGTTCCGAGCTGAGGGGCCAAGTTTGCGGCTTCGATCCCTACTAAATCTGGTGGTATTTCAAGGTGTTCGTGTCGGTAGATTTAAGGGCAGTAAAATAACTCACTCGTAGTCAAATACCGGCACCTCGGTCCCTCCAAAAACCGTAAAAGTAGTTAATGGGACTTAAAATCCACAATTAACAATTCGCAACATGGATTTTTCGGATATAAACACGTTCAAATTATCCTCTTATGCGTAAAACCACTGCAGGAATGAGAAAACCTAAAATACCAACAACAGAATTTGATTTAAAATTCTTAGGAAGCGGAATTACAAGAATTGTTTACTTAGGACCTTTCTGTTGTCGTGAAAAGTATTACACGTTTCAACTGGTAATACCAGTGATTAATGGGTTACTATATATCTCTCATTATGAAAATCAATATAGGGAATGGCAACCATATATCAGTCCATTCATCTGGTGTTCACCTTTCTATAAATATCTAGTTAGACGATGAATAACTGAGCGAGTTGGCCGTGCGGTTAGCTTTGCTCAGCTGTAAACTTGCATTTGGCAGATAGTGGGTTTGAACCCCACTGTCGGCAGCCCCGAAGATGGTCTTCCGTGGTTTTCCATTTTCACAAGAGGCAGATGGTGGTGCTGTACATTAATTAAAGCCATGGTCGCTTCCTTCCAACTCCTAGCCCTTTCCTATCCCATCGCCGCCATATGACGTATCCGTGTCGTTGCGACGTAAAGCAAATTGTAGGAAAAGAAAGGTTAAATAATATATAGGTCCAAAGAGGTTCTCCGCTACTCCCTTCTGAGGAGTACATTTTGTAGTCTGCTTCTTCACTCACTTATTTACTCACTCACTCACGTCTCATAAACCACCAAAGTGATGAAACAGTAATTAGATAAAGGATTTCTTCTTCGGTCAAAAGTAACAGCTGAAAAACACGTCTTTATTAGAATTTCAACTCCTAAGATGTAAGGAAAAAAACACCAAAAATTGTCAATGTTTCCTTCCAGGCTGCTGTGGCATGTAATTTTTATGCCGATGGTTGAATTGAAGGGTCGCAGGACGCTACAACAGTTCATTTTTATGCCGCGTAGTGACATTGGTATCTCTTGCCGTGGCTTCCTCTACGTTGTGGCAGGCAGACAATCTTTTGAGATGGAGAAGTTGTCAAATCTGTTTGCTGCATTGTTCTGTTGGTATAAAGTGAAGGATTGTACGCAAAACTTGTTATAGGCCATTATTTAATTAAACCTGTGGAATATGTAGCCTACTTTTTGTTGATGGGTAGCAATTTTGCACTATTAGGCAGCAAAGAAAACCACGGGAAGAGATATCAGAATCACTGCGTGGCATAAAAATGAACTATTACAGTATCCTGCGACCCATAAATTAAACCATCGCCATAACAATTAACTCTCGCAGCAGCCTGCATCCAAATACACTGACTGACAGAGCAAATGCAACACCAAGAAGGAGTGGTTCGAAAGGGATGAAAGTTGGGGAAAAAACAGAGACGGCACGGACGAATAATTGATGTTTATTTCAAACCGATATGCAGGTTACACAATGCGCACGGCATCGACTCAGTAGGATGTAGGACCACCGCGAGCGGCGATGCACGCAGAAACACGTCGAGGTACAGAGTCAATAAGAGTGCGGATGGTGTCCTGAGGGATGGTTCTCCATTCTCTGTCAACCATTTGCCACAGTTGGTCGTCCGTACGAGGCTGGGGCAGAGTTTGCAAACGGCGTCCAATGAGATCCCACACGTGTTCGATTGGTGAGAGATCCGGAGAGTACGCTGGCCACGGAAGCATCTGTACACCTCGTAGAGCCTGTTGGGAGATGCGAGGAGTGTGTGGGCGGGCATTATCCTGCTGAAACAGAGCATTGGGCAGCCCCTGAAGGTACGGGAGTGCCACCGGCCGCAGCACATGCTGCACGTAGCGGTGGGCATTTAACGTGCCTTGAATACGCACTAGAGGTGACATGGAATCATACGCAATAGCGCCCCAAACCATGATGCCGCGTTGTCTAGCGGTAGGGCGCTCCACAGTTACTGCCGGATTTGACCTTTCTCCACGCCGACCCACAATCGTCTGCGGTGACTATCACTGACAGAACAGAAGCGTGACTCATCGGAGAACACGACGTTCCGCCATTCCCTCATCCAAGTCGCTCCAGCCCGGCACCATGCCAGGCGTGCACGTCTATGCTGTGGAGTCAATGGTAGTCTTGTGAGCGGACGCCGGGAGTGCAGGCCTCCTTCAAGCAATCGACGGGAAATTGTTCTGGTCGATATTGGAACAGCCAGGGTGTCTTGCACATGCTGAAGAATGGCGGTTGACGTGGCGTGCGGGGCTGCCACCGCTTGGCGGCGGATGGCCGATCCTCGCGTGCTGACGTCACTCGGGCTGCGCCTGGACCCCTCGCACGTGCCACATGTCCCTGCGCCAACCATCTTCGCCACAGGCGCTGCACCGTGGACACATCCCTATGGGTATCGGCTGCGATTTGACGAAGCGACCAACCTGCCCTTCTCAGCCCGATCACCATACCCCTCGTAAAGTCGCGTGTCTGCTGGAAATGCCTCCGTTGACGGCGGCCTGGCATTCTTAGCTATACACGTGTCCTGTGGCAAACGACAACACGTTCTACAATGACTGTCGGCTGAGAAATCACGGTACGAAGTGGGCCATTCGCCAATGCCGTGTCCCATTTATCGTTCGCTACGTGCTCAGCACAGCGACGCATTTCACACCATGAGCATACCTCAGTGACGTCAGTCTACCCTGCAATTGGTATAAAGTTCTGACCACTCCTTCTTGGTGTTGCATTTGCTCTGTCAGTCAGTGTATTAGCATTTTAGTATTTATTTATTTATTTTATTTATTAATTTTATTTATTTATTTATTTATTTATTTATTTATTTATTTATTTATTTATTTATTTATTTATTTATTTATTTATTTATTTATTTATTTATTTACAGGTTGAATTACTGAAAATGGGTTTTTCACCTGTTAACCTAGACCTGAGAAGAAATCCTCTAATTTTTGTTTCATTATTTTGGTGGTTTATGAGTTAACGTGATGAATGAGTGAGTGAGCGGCTAAGTGAGACGGTAACTGTCATTTATGTGGTCACAATATAGCCGCCGCAAATTAGGTAAAGTGCTCATCTGACTTATCCTTGAATAAGGAAAATTTTGAGTACTGAATGGAAGTATTCCGTGGTGTAGGGGTAGCGTGCCTGTCTCTTACCCGGAGGCCTCGTGTTCGATTCCCGGGCAGGTCAGGGATTTTTACCTGGACCTGAGGGCTGGTTCGAGGTCTACTCAGCCTACATGATTAGAATTGGGGAGCTATCTGACGGTGAGATAGCAGTCCCGGTCTAGAAAGCCAAGAATAACGGCCGAGGGGATTCGTCGTGCTGATCACACGACAACTCGTAATCTGCAGCCTTTCGGGCTAAGCAGTGGTCGCTTGGTGGGCCAAGCCATGGGGTTTGGTTTGGTTTGGAATGGAAATATTCTCTCCATCAGTTAAGATTTATACCGCGCTCCGGATATTCAAGTTTTGGATGGAAAATAAACAAAGTAATCAAATTAAACTCCAAACAAAGTGATAGTTTAGGGTTATATAACTTTACTTTCGTATTTAAATAAAATTGATTTTTGATGTTACTTATGGGAGAAACTATGTCTAAATATACTATAATAACAGGTAATAATAAAGTAACGAATAAAAAGTAGTGGATCTGATCCTAGCCTAAGGGAAGACGTTAATTTATTTGCTGAATTAATTACATGTGCTGAATAACATTATCATCACAGTAAAATATGCATGAAATAACATGTTTCTACTCATAATTTTACTGCATTGTCATTTATTAAATAATATTCGAACGAACTAAAGTCATTAGTAATATTATTATATGTCATATGGACAATTTCGCATTAAATTCATTATGGAATTATGAATAATAAGCAGGTGAGTGAGAAATGTCGCCCCAGGGTACTTTCCTCACAATACTCGATGGTACTAAATTTCAAAATTTAGTGAGAAACATTTCATCCTAACACCAAGTTCACAGTAAACGTGGACATACAGTAGTCAGTCTCTGATATAACATTCCTATGATGGCCTTATTGCTGAAAAGCGTGTAATGTTTATTTCTTTAAAGTTTCACTAAGGGTTAAATGACTAGAACCCTATTCCACCAGACTATGTTAATACAGATATCTTGTTTATCCGGATTTTTACTTTACTTTTTTCGTACCACAACATTGAAATATGGAATAGTAAAAAAGGGGCATTTTATGAATGGGGTACAACGTGAAAATATATAGTATAATACAAATCTAACAGTGAAAGTCTGAGATACACTACGTCGGCCCAGTAGTCTACTGTGCTACTTGCAGAGCCACTTCCGTACGATGCACTAAAGTTTCCTGGGTGCAGGTTACAGGAGTGAAAGATATTGAATAACATGTCTCATCCTCTGGGTATATCCACATGCACACAGATCAGTATCCTTATCTGCCAGATATCTCCACATGCACACAGTTCAGTATCCTTACCTGCCAGATATATCCACATGCACACAGTTCAGTATCCTTACCTGCCAGATATCTCCACATGCACACAGTTCAGTATCCTTACCTGCCAGATATATCCACATGCACACAGTTCAGTATCCTTACCTACCAGATATCTCCACATGCACACAGGTCAGTATCCTTACCTGCCAGATGTCTCCACATGCACACATTTCAGTATCCTTATCTGCCAGATATCTCCACATGCACACAGTTCAGTATCCTTACCTGCCAGATATCTCCACATGCACACAGGTCAGTATCTTTACCTGCCGGATATCTCCACATACACACATTTCAGTATCCTTATCTGCCAGATATCTCCACATGCACATAGTTCAGTATCTTTACTGCCAGGATATCTCCACAATCACACAGTTCAGTATCCTTACCTGCCAGATATCTCCACATGCACACAGTTCAGTATCTTTACTACCAGGATATCTCCACATGCACACAGTTCAGTATCCTTACCTGCCAGATATCTCCACATGCACACAGTTCAGTATCTTTACTGCCAGGTTATCTCCACAATCACATAGTTCAGTATCATTACCTGCCAGATATCTCCACATGCACACAGTCCAGTATCCTTATCTGCCAGATATCTCCATTTCTTCGCATTTCCTCTGCATCATCCCACTGTTAGCAGTCTGTTTAGGGTCTTCCAGGTTTTCCACTCAAACTCTTGACCTGGAGAAAGTTGTTCTTCCGGTAGTAACCATGCAGACATTTCTGTAGATTGGATGCTCCAAAGTTCTATTTTGGATCTTTCTGAACTTTTGTTGAAAACTGGAGTATTTGAGAAGAAACTCCTTCGAGACTTTTAGTCTCGCATGTGACGGAATACAGAGGATGATTTTCATTCGCTATGACCTTAGATTTCTCCTATTATGATGAAACTTCCCTTTTAGTCAAAGGCAGAACTATTCCAGGTAATCATTTTACATTGCCTTAACCCGGACTGATTACATAGATTATTTAACTCGTGAATCAGTGACCATTCCGGTATAAGAATATCAAGAGCTTCAACCAGTCACAGCTGCCTATCCCCACAATTTTTCTTTCTTGCTCTCTCACTTATTTTTATTGCACTTATGTGCATTTCTTTTGGATAAATTCATCAGAACAGCACGCTGAGACAACTTCGTAGCGTTCTTGGCCTAAACATAAATTGTTTCACCACAGAGCACATAATCAAAGGGACGTGACTCTGTTATTCTGCTGAAGCCAACAGTCAACATTTTACAACTTGTCAGTGAAATCCTCTCTATTGAAGACAATCGTTTTAAAAGTGATACATTTATATGCTTGCCAATGAAAAGGAGGCGTGGATGCGCAAACTCTCTTACGAAATGGCGTATGACTTTTAGTGCCGGGAGTGTCCGAGGCGTGTCTTGATGAGGACAGGCTCCGTGCCAGCGGCATTAACCAATTATGGATAAAATTCCCGACCCTTTCGGAAATCGAACCCGGGACCCTGTGACCAAAGGCCTGCACGCTAATAATTTAGCCATGGAGCCAGAAAACTATTTATTTTGAAACAAAATCGTTTTTCCTTTCAGATAATGCCTTTTGATCTGTTGGTAGTGTTGATGTCTGTTAGTGTGAGCAGGAGATCCCCTTCTTCACTGTTTTATATGTAGACAGTGCTCCAATTGAAGTCGAATTTATACTGTGAATAATTTACAGTGTAAGCCCGGTTAAACGCGGACCGATTCACTGTGAACTCGGATTGAAGGCGATAATAATATGTCTTAGAAGTAAACCATCAATAAACCTCCTACTTTTTAATAGTAATGAACTGCATAGAGAGATTCTGCATTACAATCTCGAACAGTTAACGATTGTGCGCTAATCAGAACGTCAAGGGATGACTGTGGGATTTTAAATACTGCGTGCCGGTGTATTCCCTGAAAGAACGGGATATGAACAAAGGACTAAGAGTTTGACATGTCCTTCCCCCCCATCTCCCTCAACAACTTCTTTGCCGACAATCGCGTTTACATAACAAGTGACTGTGGTAGTTTTTACCTTTAGTTAGACAGTCTTCTAATTAAGTATTGAGTTCGATGCAGTTGCTATGAAGTCACGAAAAACGGAAAGTACCGAGCGATTGGATGCGCGGTTTGCGTCACGTAGCTGCAGCTGTCAGCCTGCATACGGGAGATAGTGGTTCGAACCCCACCGTCGGCTGCCCTGAAGATGGTTACTGCGGTTTCCTATTTTCACACGAGGCAAATGCTGGGGCTGTTTTTTAATCAAGGCCACGGTCGCCCCCTTCTACTCCAAGCCATTTCCTATCCCTTCGTCGCCATAAGACCTACCTGTGTCCGTGCGACGTAAATCCCCTAGCAAAAAAAAAAAAAATGTAGCCTACTAACTTTTCCCAATCTTCTGTCGCCCTGCAGATCATTTTCCATTTACCGTGATTGAGTATTAACGTGGGTTAAATAAAGCATATCCCCCGATAACCGCGTTAAATCCAGCTTCTACTGTATTTTCATCTATTTATAAATTTAGATACGTCTTTTGCTTTGTATCCTAAATAGTGTTGTTGAAGTATATAAAATGTGCGATAAAATTTAAATAAACTGTGTTATGTCGCTAACGTATTTTCCGGTTTATGCCGATTAAATCAGATTCCGTTCTAGTCTTATAAACGGAGTGTTAATGCAGTTCTAAGCCAACTCAGAGAAATCAAGGATCTGAGAAGATTCTCTAACGATATACGAATAAGAACATAATATCAAGAGGTTAATAACTAATTTTTTTATCCGAAAAATTCAGTATCATCTAGGCATACCAGAGAATATTATGGGCCATCTGTCTGTATTTGTGAAATTTAATCATTGTAATATTAAAAGATTTGACTCTTCCAGACCTGTTCTCTCTATATATATTCCTGGTCTTCACCTTTTTACGAAACTTCCTCTTCTTTATTGCTTGCGTGTTTGGTCTGTTCTGATGAATCCTAGGCAGAGTACGGGTAGAATTTCGGCTCATTCAGATAGTATGTATAGGTGCTCAAATACGTCAGGCTCGCGTCGATACATTTACCGTAAAGTTACAGAACTCCTGGAAAACAAAATTTCGGCACCTTGGCGTCAAATTAGTTAATAAAACATAAAACGAATTCTCCCTAGAATTGTAACAGACCGATTCAATCTCTGAACTCCTTAAAAGTGTTTGCGGAGCACACTGTGTGGCAGTGCACCTCTTTCAATGTACAGTAAATATCCTGGCTAAGGGCCTAATACAGTTCAACCCAAGTTGGCAGCTTAGTCCGGCGGTATATTTCGACGTACCGGTGTCTCCAAATACGGTAACAGAAGTTAGTGATCAGACGAGTTGCCCATGCGGTTAGGGGCGTGCAGCTGTCAGCTTGCATCACGGAGATACTGGGTTCTATTACCACTGTCAGCAACACTCAAGATGGTTTTCCGTGGTTTCCAACACTTTTACACCAGGCAAATGCTGGCGCTATACCTCAATTAAGGCCACTTCCTCCCCACTTCTAGACAAATTGTAAGAAAAAACTTTAGTGAGGTATAAAACCTTCAACACTATTCTTCTTCTTAATATTCTTCATCTTATTATTAATATTCTTCTTCTTATTATTATTAGTATTATTTTATATATATTTACTAACATGGTAGTAACTGATTATCTTAGTCCTTATTAATTATATTGATCATTACCTAAGGTAAGGGTGTATTCTGCCCGAAGGCAGGTTCGAACCTCCGCAGGGGTGTGCCTGAGCCGGAGTTTACGTACGGTACGGTGGCCAGTTCCTTTCCGCTCCCCCATTCCCTTTCCCCCACCAACAGCGCGTGGCAATCCATCCAAATCTTGACCACGTTCATTGTCGCTTAACTTCGGAGATCTCACGGGATCCGGTGTTTCAACCCTGCTACGGCCGTTGGCGATCATTACCTAATAAAGCATAATTTAAAGAAATATATATGGGAACATAAAATTACTTGTACCAAGCATTTGGAAACACAGCATAACATTTTTGTTTGTGTCCTAGCACAGTACATTAGAGAAACTTGTCTACTTAATACGGTAGACGATGATTGATGACAGAAAGCCTCCGTGGCTCAGGTCTCTCACCGCTGGGTTCCGTGGTTCAAATCCCGATCTCCCCATGTGAGATTTGTGCTGGTAAAAGCGGGGACGGGGCAGATTTTTCTCCGGGTATTTCGGTTTTTCCTGTCATCTTTCATTCCAGAAACACTCTCCAATGTCATTTTATTACGTCTGTCAGTCATTAATCATTGCCCCAGAGGAGTGCGACACGCTTCGGCAGCCGGCACAATTCCTATCCTCGCCGCAAGATGGGGAATTCCTGACCCGGTAAATTACTGGAAAACAGGTTTTCCTTTCACGATATATATGTTGTTTTTCGTGTTGCTATTTGTAGCCGCGTGCAGCCCTTGTAAGGTAGACCATCCGACGATGGTGGACGCCATCTGCTATGTTTAGGTAACTGCGTGTTATTGTGGTGGAGGATAGTGTTATGTGTGGTGTGTGAGTTGCAGGGATGTTTTGGACAGCACAAACACCCAGTCCCCGACCCAAGGGAAATAACCATTTAAAGTTAAAATCTCGGACTCGTCCGGTAATCGAAGCCAGGGCACTCTGGACCAAAGGCCAGCACGCTAACCGTTTAACCATGGAGCCCGACTCTTTCACGATGATTGCTGATAGTTTTCAACCATGTCATTGCTATCAATTGTGAAATCCTGGGTTACAGTACTGAGTTAAATTACTACTACTATTTCTATCATCACTTTTAGTACTTTTGATTCAGTAGCTAAAATACTTCCTTTCAATCAAATTTTGCTAGGAATGGACTGAAAGGGAGACGAAATGGCGAAATAATTTTTCACTTCCTGAGATTACAGGACTGGTATCGGTAGTCGTAAAATGAGATAACAAATATAATTAGCTATTTGTCATATAAACTAGCAGTGGATTTCGTAATTTGATAGAAGTAATCATTCCTCTGTACTGTACTAAGACATTATCGGAGAATCACTAAAGTGTAAAACATCACTGAAAAACTTTAATTTAGCTCAGAAACTCTTTGTAAACCACGTTTGTGCTTTTAGGGCCAAGATGGCCATGCGACATAGAACTGTACACGTGAGAACGTCTTCTCTCAAGTAAAATAAAGAAGTTTTTTGTATTTTGAAAAGAGATTCCAAATAACTATTTCCACATCTGTAATGTCTTCAGGTTTTGAGATATATGTATCCCCATAAAAAGAATTCAACCCTTTTATCAGCCCTTTCTCCACCCCCACCTAAGAGGATTTTCCAAAAAAACCAACACTTCTCTATTTTTAAACGACTTTCCAAGTACCGAGTTTCATGTCTGTTAAGTTTTTGACATACATTGTAGATATTCCGGCACTAATTTTAAAAATTCACATGTTTTTCCAATTCTTTCAGCCATTTAAGTAGTTTTCTAAAAACAAAAAATACGTGTTCCTTCATTTTTAAAGGAGATTCCAAATATCAGTTTTCACGTCTGTAATACCTTCAGTTTTTGAGACATAAGTATTTTCATAAAAATTTCAACTTCGCCACTTATTTTCACTCCTTGTCCCCTTAAGTGAACTTTCCGAAAACAAAACATACGTGTTTATTTATAAATACATATTACCACGACTGTAACACCTTCAGTTTTTGAGATATTAGTATCCTAATGAAAAAAATTCAACTCCTACCTTTCATCTCCTCCCTCCCCCCGCCACGAATTTGATTTTCCCCAAACATTCGTGTTTAATATTTTTAAAGGAGATTACAAATATCCATTTTCAGGTCTGTAACATATTTAGGTTGTTTTAGGTGTAAGTATCCTCATACAAATAATTCAACTAATGTTTCAATCCTTTCATCCCCTCTTAAATTGGTTTTCCGAAAACAAAAGAATTCGTATTTCTTTCTTTTAATAATAGGCTTAAAATACCAATTTTTACATCTTTAACATCTTCAGTATTTGAAATATCAAATGAAGATGTGCCACATTGATGTCAACAACTGGGAGACCTTAGCCCTCAACCGTTCATCCTGGAGATCTTAAGTTCATCGCGGCACACTACTTTTCGAAGAAATCCGTAAGCGAATAGCAAACGAGAAGATGCAACGAAGGAAGGAAAAGGAACGAGAAAAGAGAACAATGGCTGCTCCACCTAGGGCCATTAGGCACCTCTGAGGAAAATTCTATGACTCCCGTATTGGGCTGTTCAGTGACCTACGGACTCACAGATGAAGAGGAATACTCGTTTTCGAGTGTTTGCTATTGATTGATTGATTGATTGATTGATTGATTGATTGATTGATTGATTGATTGATCGTAATAAAAATAATTCAACCCCCTTTTCAGCCCCTTTAACCCCCCCACGTTAAGTGGTTTTTCCAAAAACAAAATAATACCTGTTTGTTATTTTTAAATACGAATTTTCACATCTATATAATGTTAATTTTTTGATATATACTGTAGATATGCTAAGAGATTATGTGTACCAGTATTGATTGGCAGCTATGCCCAAACGTTCACGCACAATGTCGCTGCTGTAGAATCCTGGAGCTGACGTTGCCATGGTTACGGCAGTTCATTTCTATATCCGATACGTAGAGCAGGGTTAGTGTTTTGCCAGTATCTCCATAACAGTTGGTTTTATGGCCTTAAAAGATGGTTTTTGAGCCCGTAGCGCTTTCCGAGTTTTGTTCTTTGCGTCAAGGGGCTTAAAATGAGCTTCGTCTCGTCCTTGTACGAAAAATTCGATATTTTGCCTATATTAGCCCATTATTTGTATAGTTCCCCCGTCGCCCTCCCCTCCCTTCGAATTGTTTTGAAAATAAAATATAGTCTATAGCACTCAGGGATAATGTATCTTTCTATTAGTGAAATAATTTTTAGAATCGGCCCAGTCATTTCTGAGATTACCCCCCAGATATAAACAAACTCACAAAATTCGCACTCTCTGTTATATTAAATATACATAAAGATATCCGATATATTTCCAAGGATAACCAATCTATAGGAAACTTCTAGCAGTCCTTGTTCGGAGGATATAACTCATCATTCGGTTCGAAATCATTAGAGAGATGATGGACCTCACCAGCCCTCGGAGACGAATGAGTTAAAACACCACTATTACCACCACCACCACCACCACCATCATCATCATCCATTCTGAGATCGCCGAATTCCAATATAATATTAGACCCTCATCTACCATGCATTCCGGAAATATCGAATCAGAAAAAAAAGAAACATTTTTTCTTTTATGTACACAGAGAAATTGATTTCTGTCTTTATTCCGGTTATGAGTGTTGAAGTACAGGACTATGTTATTCGGTAATTCGAACTTGGGAATTTTGAAACCAATACTAGCTGGGCTTAATATTCGTTGTTATTACATGGAAGTATAATTTACTTTAATTGCAGAGTTATTAATGTTACTTATCGTTGTGCACCGTGTGTTTCTGCTTGTAAAATTATTACAGTTTCTGCCTGAGGGAAATTTCAACCGACTATTTCTGGGAGAGGTAACGGAATCCGTCCGTTTATTATTTTTTAAATACAATTATTAATGCACTGCAAATGTTACTGCCTCCTATAACTCATGCTACGGTTTGTGAGTGATGGCATGAAATACATCCGTAGAGTATACTGTCCATTGTAGGTAGTGCCTAATTGGGGATATCCTTCAAACCTTCTCAAGTTTGCTCTGTGGGTTGATGACCACAGGTTTCCTAGCTGAGACTGGAATTGTTTCCACTTATTTTTGTCAGGCTCCTTCCTTTCGTCTTTGCTATATGATATCCCTAGTTCTCCTATATCTCTCTTAAAACTCCAATGGAATTGTGTTTGAGAGGCCTAGAAAGTCCAATTTTCTCGTCCTTGGAGGTATTCCTCTTTCTTTTAATAATATTCTCCAAAGGTTCGGAACTCGTCCTTTCTGGTTAGTTTTAGGATGAGATTTTTTCCTAGCTGTACTTCCCGTTAAAATAATCTTTACTACTAATCGCTTACATTTCGTATTTCTTATATTGACTGTATTATTTTACTACAGAAGAGTTGTGAGTGAAATTTTGAACTCTTCCAGTTTTCTGGATATCACGGCTAATACATACCTTTATGAGAAGGTAACTCAAAACGTTTTGAATATTGGTCAATCAATATTACATTTATAGATACGGATTTTAGCGGATGGTATTTTACTGTAGGGAGTTAAAAGGATGATACAGTATAGCAGTGACTGCAAAAGGACCTTCTTAAAGGTGTGAGATGGACAACATACAGTGGTATGATGGTGAATGGTGTGAAACTTCAGGCTTTATGTTTCACCAAGGGAAGTTCTCTCATTTCTACTTTCTGTGTTGATGGCGTGACAGCAACTCGTGGGAGAGGGTGGAAGAAAATGCATTTCTCTGAAAAAGGAAGAACTGAAGAAATTTTCAACCCCAATACTGAAAAATTTATATTTTGAATGGAGTCAGTCATGTCTCCCTTCAATTACTTCTTACTTGAACTGTCACGTACTAACATAACTGAGTTAAATACGATAACTAACTACGATAGCTCTTGTATTTGTTGTCTAATTTTATCCACCCAGTCTGGGTAAATGCATAGATAGATATTTTGTCTCAGGGTGTTTTTAGCAATTACAGACCTTAGGAAGTAGATGATAATCATTCGTTAAACTCCTGTTAATGATCATCGGTAATGAAACCTTATCTCGTCACTAGTTCTTTGTTTTGCGGTGTATTTTCTCTTTTTCCATCCATGATATATTTTCGAATGTATTCATTCACTGATTTCCTCCTCCTCTTCCTCCTCCTCCGTCTCCTCCTCCTCTGTTCCTGCCAGTGCCAGTTTGGCCATATTGTTATCAGATATGCTCAGTGTATCGAGTCCTTTGCCACATTCTTTCCATGGTATGTGAGTTCATCGGTTCTGCAGTATTCCCCTCATTCCTCGTTCAGGAATAGTGTTGTAGAATATATGTCTAAACATTTGTTAATACTGACAGTGGCCGTAGCCGTGTTGAAACACCGAATCCCGCGAGATATCCGAAGTTAAGCAACATTGGGCGTGGTTAGGAGTTGGATGGGTTGCCACGCGCTGATGGTGGGGGGTAAGGGAATGGAGGAGCGGAAAGGAACTGGCCACCCTACCGCATGTAAACAACCCTTACCTTAACTTTGTTAATAAATAGTCTGGATCTTTCATGTCAGATGTTTTGTAATCTTGTAAGTTTTGCAAGCATATAGACTAATATACTTGTAACTGCTACTAACGATTAAAGGTTTTCCTCGATTAGAAATGTAACACGTACAAATACTCGGATATTACTAGAGGATAATTAATTTATATACATTTTCTTCTCCAAATGAGTAATGAATATGGTGGTCGGTTCACCAAAAAACTCACCTTGATGTAAAGGTATACATCAAAGCACAATTAGTACAGAGAGTCATATCTTACTAAATTATATGGGACCATTTAAAATACTTGATCTGGAAACTCTAGAAAAAGTGAAAGCTTCATTTCTTAAGAGAACACTTTGTGTTTCACAATTCACTCGATCGAGACTTGTATATGTCCTAACGAAAGAAGACTATCTAATTCAAGAAATCAGAAATACTATGCAACTACCATCAACGACTGCCCTCCAAAATGCATTAAGAAAGCGAGAACAAAAGTGAACTGACATTTGGTGCGAATTTTATACCACTGACGCCATGACGAATAAGGCGTGGACACAGTGTAACTACGAGTTAAGACATGTGGTGACCCGGTATGCTTGTCATGGTTTCCATCACGTAGTCAGCACTAATAAGAGATTCCACGATTCTTGTGACTCATGTGTATGCGAACTGTGTGGTGAAAGTTGTCACAGATATCACTTGCAGTTTTGCAAAAAAGAGAAACAAATCATTGTGTACTTATGCTAAACACTGATACACATTGTGCGCAATTCTTTTAATAATAATAATAATAATAATAATAATAATAATAATAATAATAATAATAATAATAATAATAATAATAATAATAATATCTTACTTCAACATTTCTCATTTAGATCAAATGGGTCATATCTTTGTTGGTCATCAAATTATGGATAAAGTGACACGACCGAGGGATAGGAGATTCACTAAAGTAGAAAATAGATATATTATATGTCAGGTAGTTTTCAAAACTAAAATATTCTAGTGTCCTGTTTCACCAAAGGAGTAAACATTGAGAGTGTGTGTTAACTTACTGTATTAGTTATTCCCACGCTGCTACTGGTATTTGCCTAATCTTGAGATTGCAACTGTCACTTGAGCTGTCAGAAATTAGCCTAGAGAACTCGAAAACTTTGCGACACTAAATCTTGGCCGTGTTCAATATTTCCTTTTTCACCCCTTCTTCCGACGAATAATGGCAATATCGTACATTCGTCCGTTGATTCCATTGTCAGCCAGAAACGTAGCTCTTCATGACCTTCTAACCCCTTACTGCAGAGAACATTGACCAATATCTCGTGTACCGTGTTGTTACTTTTAATTCTCAGCATTTTTCTCCTGGGACAGCTTTCTAGTTCATTAAGAAAGGTTTCATACTAACCGCAGAGTCTGAAGTAGCTTGTGCCAGTGGAACGTTCAGGAAAAGATTGTATAGTTGCGACCATGGCAGTTATCTCGAAACTGCTTTTTTAAGCTTAAGTTTTTTACATCCAATCTAATGTTGTGCGACCGAACTGCTCCGATATTGCGAAATAATGGTCAAGTGAACAGAAAAAACTTTTCAAATAGAAAATAAATTCCATGAAGTCTCCTTGACGGGATGTATTGCTTCACTGACTAAGCATTGTCTTTATTGTTAAAAGTATGTTCATAAAATGATTGTTTCTTTTGCTATTTGCTTTACGTCGCACCGACACAGATAGGTGTTATGGTGACGATGGGACAGGAAAGGCCTAGGAATGGGAAGGAACTGGCCGTGGCCTTAATTACGGCACAGTCCCAGCATTTGCCTGGTGTGAAAATGGAAAACCACGGAAAACCATCTTCATTGCTGCCGACAGTGGGGTTCAAACCCACTATCTCCCGGATGCGAGCTCACAGCTGCGCGCCCCTGACCACACGTCCAACTCGCCCGGTAAGATGATTGTTTTATCATTCCTATCGTTCACTAGCAACATATTTTAAAAATCTTTTGTGGTTCATTAGCGGGGTTGCAGATTTTGATGCTACCTGTATGAGAGAACTCCTTCAGGCTTTATTTTGTTCATTCGGAATGAAATAACATTTGACGTCGACCATATAGTCACATACAGATGGTATTTCTGTGTTTTCGCTGGCCTGCAGTACTACTTTAATTGGCCGCATGTACTGTGTGTGCAGCCACGGGGTTACAAGGACCACATTAGCCAACTACAAAGGCTCTAGTTAGATACCTAACAATTTTTACCTTTCACATCCTCTCTCTCTTTTTTTTCCGTCTTTCTGCGAACGAACAAGTTTCATGTTCTGAATGTGGTCGTTAGTTCCATTTTGTTACCCCTGTTTCTATTCTCCTCGTTATCATCAGGGAGAATTCTAACATTGTTTTTCTAGAAACATCCATGAAAATTCTATAAGGTTAACGGTGATTTATATATTAAAAAGTATTATATAGTGCACATCATACACATGATCTTCCAACAGTTCTGTGACGATCTCTGTACATATTTTCAAGCTTATTTGATGTAAGGTAAGGTAAGGGTGTATTCTAACCGAAGGCAGGTCCGAACCTCCGCAAAGGTGTGCCTGAGCCGGAGTTTACGTACGGTATCGTGGTCATTTCCTTTCCGCTCCTCCATTCCCTTACCCCCCACCAACAGCGCATGGCAACCCATCCAAATCTTGACCACGCCAATGTTGCTTAACTTCAGATATCTCGCGGGATCCGGTGTTTCAGCACCTATCTGGTGTGAGGTAATACGATCTCTGTCCATGTGGTGTCCAATCATTACTAAGCAATGTTATAGAAATAGGAATAGAATCCTATGCAAATGCAGTCAACGTTAACTTGGGAAAGAGTTCATGATCATTACGAAAGTTGTAGACTCCGAAGCGTGCTGTTTGGGATTAATTCCTGTCTCGGTTATGTAACTTGCAGACCATTATGAAATTAGCAAGATAACAGATTCTGATGACCACTGGATGACAAGAGTCGGCTTACAATATAACTGCGGATTTTAACTACAAATTTAGCTGTCGTGGGCCAGGGAAGGTGACACTCTTGAGAACTAACCATCCATTATTAAATCATTTTATTTATTTATTTATTTATTTATTTATTTATTTATTTATTTATTTATTTATTCACTCAAGGCCTCTACATGTCAAGGTTCATGCAAAAGAGGCAGTACAACCTACGTAAGAACACAGGCAACAAACAAATTTATGAACAAAGGGTAATGCGACATTAAATACTTACTAACTACCAATATACAAAAACTAACGAATAAAATCAGTCTTTAAAGGTACCATACTAGGAAATTATACTATTTATGATATTACTATTGCACAGTAAATAATATTAAATGACATAAGTACTAATACATAAGCTACAAATAAAATTGCACAAAATATACAGAAGCACTAGCAACATACAGTACAACAGTCAGGAGTAAAATATAATAAAATAAGTTACTATTGTACTAATTAAATTGAGAATTTTCTTGAAAATTATGTAATACGCAAAATAAATATTACTCTCAGTCTTCAATAATACTAGGATAGTATATTATTTATAATATTATTATCTCATTTCACAATAACATTATTTGATTTAATATTAAATACCGCTATTTGAGCTAAAATAAAACTATTACTCAGGTCATAGTCACATACAAACACATGATCAATTTAAATGTCACACATCCAGGTATTCTGTAAAATACCCTTTTATTGAATTATTTTAAGAGATATTTCTTTAAGAATTTTATTGTGAAGAGGCTCCAATCTCGCCATCATGCTTCCTGTTAATGGTAATCCCGTTGGCCTCTTTGATTTGAGGAGGATATTTGAAAAATACAGGGTGGTCGGGAAAAGTGTGAACAGAGTTCATAAGCGTTAGAGCGTTGGTCATACTGATAAGTAATTTGAAAATAAGAACTTCGACATCTCACTCCGTTGTCATTTTATCAGCTGCTGAAGGTAGCCGATCAGATCGCTTCGCGGGCGAATTGAAATGGGCTTTACGGGGCAGTTTTCATAAATCTGCACGTGGTTTGGTCGCGCTTGAGAACCACGCCGAGAAATGAGCATCAAACACTAACACACCGTGCGCTTCAGCCAATGCGATAGTAGTATGCTTGCTGTGGGTCGAGCCTATCGGCAGGGAGGTCCTTGTTCAAGATCCTCCCCTGGAGAAGTTTACTTCTTCTATTGGTACTCTCATGCCGGTCTTTAGCCACGTACAGATTTAACAACACCGCCTCGCAAAGCCCATTTGTATTCACCCACGAAGTGATCTTATTGGCTAAATTTAGCAGCTGATGAAACGTCAACGGCGCGATATATCTAATTACATTTTCCAGTCATTTATCAGTATGACCAACCCTCTAGAGCTTATATGCCCTGTTCACGTTAGCACATTGCCTGTCTCTAAGTTATATAAAGCCCGTTGACTAACTGACTGACATAAATATTTACCCACTTCGGCATGAGATAGAAACTTGAAATTTGGCAATGTGATAGCTATTAGCCTGCAACCTACGGAAAAATTCCAAAACAAAAAAAAAATTCTAATTGTTTCCCCCCCTTCCCCAAACAAAAGGGTGGAGGCCATGATGCAGTGCCCTACAAAATTAAAATTTGGCAAAGCTCTAGCTTCCAGTCTGTAACCGACGTAGAAATTGCTAGAAGTTCAAACATTTAATACCCACTATAAAATTCGAAATATTAAGCCAAATTTAATGACAGTGCAGACTTTCGTCTCGAGCTATCTTGTGGCTGAACGTTAATATTGCTATCAATAAACGGATTGCATTTTCGGCTCCTAAAATGAAGAGATCTACAACTTTGGTCCTATGACTTTTTCCAGTTATTTATCAGTATGACCAACCCTCTAGTGCTTATATCCCCGGTTCACGTTGTTTCCGACTACACTGTATATTTCATATAAGGCACAGTGATAGCATTACACAGTCCGTCTAAGTTAAAATTTATAAACACAACGGCCATTAAATCCGACGTCAGCTTTTACATAGTGTTCAACCGTACAGTGTACACACAGAACTGATGGCCACGATGTCTGAAGTTCCTACTTTAAACAACACTACTTGAAGATAATAATAATAATAATAATAATAATAATAATAATAATAATAATAATAATAATAATAATAATAATAATAATAAAAAATAATAATAATAATATTTTACGCCCCACTAACTACTTTTACGGGTTTTGGAGGATCCTAGGTGCAGAAATTTTGTCCCGTAGGAGTACTTTTAGGTGCCAGTAAAACTACCGACACGAGGCTGACGCAATTGAGCACTTTCAAATACCACCGGACTGAACCAGGATCGAACCTGCCAAGTTGGGGTCAGAAGGCCAGCTCCTCAACCGTCTGAACCACTCAGCCCGGCACTACTTCAAGGTTTCAAATTCTATGTGACATGTGAGCCGAAACCAACTATAATTATTTTATAGGGGACATACGTGTAATTGGACTGGGCTTAGTGGTTCAGATAGTTAGTACTCTGACTTTTTGAACGCAAGTTGACGGATTCCAAACCTGCCCAGTCCGGTGGTATCTGAAGGTGCTCATATACGCTATACTTGAGTCAGTGGATTTACTGGCACCCAAAGGAACTCACGCGGTACAAAATTCTGACATCTCGGCGTCTATGAAAACAGTTAGTTGAACTTAAAACCAATAATTTTATTAATGTATTTGACTGCTACACTAAAATAAATTACAATGCTGAAATATGTTTATATATCATGTAAATAGTATTTTGAATTGATGAAGTTGTTTTAGCGGACTCATATTTGACTAATACTTCAGTACATGTAACATTTTAAAATTTTTACCTTTAAGATTTAAGATTTACCTCGGTAGATGAGTGATAGAGTATCAGACTCATGATCGCAAGTTCGCGTGCCCGATCCTGGCCGGTATTGTCATTTTGGAAGAGTGGTCAAAAGTCTTGGCATTCCAAGTCATGGTTCTTGACATGTAAGCGATCTATGGTGGTGGACTTTGTGTCATCGGACAAAATTTAATTAAGTCAGCCTTAGGACACGTCCAGTAAAATTCCGCTTTCGTTGCGAGACAGCAGAACAATTGGAGTATCGAATTTGGCTTGCAGGCTACCTCAATAGCATAACTTTAGAAGGTCTACAGCTAAGTAACTGAGGCTATATTAATAATAATTGTTCCGGGGTTACCCGTAGAACGCAGAGGTGGAAGAAGGTGCCGGGGTGAATGGGTCTAACTACAATGTCAAGAAAGAATTGAAAACTGAAATTGAAGGTTATATTTTTGAAAAGCAACAAGTTAACAAATTCTCACTTAGTGAGATAACAATGGCAAAAATAGAAAAATCCAAGATTACAGTACTTTAACTCTCTTGGGCTTCGAGCCCCTAGTCTTACAATTCCTCGAGCTCCTAGCTCAAATTTATCAAAACAAAATTACACAAGGGCAGAAATCCCTCCATACATGGAGCGCTTGCTCCCAACTCACAATAAAAAGCCTCCCAGAGGCACTTTTACAACACTAGAAAAGAGCTGTCGTGCTCTCAGTTTTCCAACCCTATTCAACGCGATATCAGAAAATTACAATCACTTGTCATCAAGGCACAACTTACAAATTTGAAACAGAGGTATCTAGTACCAAACCTCTTGGGCCGTTGCGGAAAAGAACAGGTTAAGTAAATGGCCCGAAACGCAAATTGAATGGCGACGAATACTTGCACTCCAAAATATGTATTCTTAAAACCTAAGGGGCACTAGGCTGATGAAACAGGGACTATTCTCAAACTATGGAGGTGACTCGTATAAGAAAGTAATTTACCACATTACAGAATGAAAAACAGCAATAAACGTAGTCACCTCAAACCATGATGAAGGGGAGCCCGAGAGGGTACATCACTCTCTATCCCCGATTTACAGTTAAAGATTTATGAAATTTTTACATGAGCCGAAAGGAGATTTACATTTTAGAGAATTTGGTTACATAGTTAAAGTTTCGAACCTTTTCCTCGGGTTAAACTGCGGAGCTAGCAAAAAAGTAAGATTTTAGATGGCCATTGCCTTGCTGAAGAACTGCTGCCTGATGAAAGAGGCGCCGCCCTCCTCCTGCTTGACACACACACTTAGATGACGATCAAATGGCCAAGAGACGAGAAAATCCGCAGTTTATCAACCCTCGGGGAAAATTCGAGACCTTTCATGAATAAACCAGCCACACCCTCTCACTTTATTGGTCATTTTGAAAGGTTACACTCCAGATCGAAGAAGAAGGTTGTGATAGGTTGAAAATTAATTACAGAAATTCGTGATTGGCTAAATTCAAAACTGGCGGAAAGAAAAGATAAATATTGCCAACCCAAAAATAAAGGAACATCATTAGTAAAAAAAAAAAACTTATGAATACAAAACGTTTTCAAATCAAAAGTTCTTCCACTTCGCACCAGGGTGCATGATCGTAGATTTTTAGCAGTGACATCTATGGCAGACTGTCCAAACTTCTTGATGAATGGCAAACAAAACAAGTAGAAATTCACACAGTACAGAAAAATTCACAATGACAAAATTATGTCAGATTTTAGTGGTGACATCTTCAAAGTAAAGTTATAACTTGTTGTATTATTGGTTTCACCTTTGGCAGATAGAGGAGTTCTTTTAGGCGCTCATTGTGAACGCGCGGCGTAGAGGTGTACCTCCCGGTACAATAACAATATTGTTACGGGGGTTACCCGTGGATCAGCAGAGGTGAAAGAAGGTGCCGGGGTGAATGAGTCTAACTACAAAGTCAAAGTTAATTTAACATTTTAACAAAGGTTATATTTTTCGAAAAATAACAAAACTTTAACAACTTTTCACTTGGTGAAGTAACAATGACATAGCAAATTAGAAACAAGATTTAGAAAGATCCAAGATTTCCGAACTTGAACATTCTTGGGCTACAAGCCCCTAGTTTTACAATTTTTGGGTACCCAGCTCGATTTTACAAAGAATATATATTTACCCAAAGACAGAAATCCCCTAATACCTGGAGCACTTGCTCCCAAAATTGCAATATCAGGCCTCCCAGAGGCAATTTTACAACATTTGAAAAAGTGCTTACACGCTCTCAGTTCTTAAGCCTATTCCAGGCAACACAATATGAGAATCTTAATAATCACTGGCCTTCCAAGGCACTATTTACAAATAGCCATCTTATTACACAGAGGTATCTAGTACTCAATCTACGGGGCCTTAGTGAAAAAGAACAGGTTCAATAAACGGCCCGAGTACAACCGGAATAGAGTCAAAGTTTGAGCTCCCCCCAAAAAATTTAAAAACCCATAGGGCACTTGGCCAACGGAACAGGGGCTAATCCCAAACTACTGAGGTAGCGCGCATGGAGATAACTTCAATACATCGCAGAAACAAATGCGCTACCTCAAACCAAGATGAAGGGGAGCTCGAGAGGGTATATCACTCTCTATCCCCGGTTTACAGTTAAAGATTTTTGAAATTTTACATGAGCCGACAGGAGATATACACTTTAGAGAAGTTAGTTACATATTTAAAGTTTCGGACCTTTCCCTCAGTTTAAACTGCGGGGCAGAGAAATAAAGATGTTAACCGGCCATTATCTTACTGAAGAACTGCTGCCTGATGAAGTAGGCTCCTCCCGCCCCCTGCTTGACACACACACACTTAGACGACGATCAAATGGCCAGGAGACGAGAAAATCTTCAGTTTATAAACCCTCGGGGAAAGTTCGAGATCTTTCACGAATAAAACAGCCACACCCTCACAATTTTATTAGTGAATGAAAAGGTTACACTCAAAATCGAAGAAGAAATACGGGATTGGTTGAAAATTAGTTCCAGAAATTCTTGATTGGCTAAATTCTAAACTGGCGGAAAGAAAAGATAAATATTGCCAACCTAAGGATAAATGAACAAAATTTAGTAAGGAGAAAACTTATGAATACAAAATGTCCTCAAAAAAGTTCTTTCACTTCGCACCAGGGTGCATGATCACAGTTTTTTCTGGCGGTGACATCTACGAGAGAATGTTCAAACTTCTTGATAAATGGAAAACAAAACAAGTTGAAATTCACACAGTACTGGAAACTTCACATTCACAAAATTTTAGTGGTGCCATCTTCAGAGAAAATTCATAGGTTGGACCAGTTTCAAGTTCACTGTTTCTCCTGTAGAGGAGTTCTTTAAGGCGCAAGATTTAAATGTGCGGCGTAAGGTGTACCTCCCGGTACAATGGTAATAATAATAATAATAATAATAATAATAATAATAATAATAATAATAGGAATGGGTCTATCTACTATATCAAAGATTCAACATTGGTTATATTTCTTTTTAAATCACAAACTTAACAACCTTAACAAATAACAAAGTGACAGGTACAAATAGCAATCTTGAAACAAGAATTGGAAAACCCAAGATTTGGGAATTTAACAGGTTTGGGCTTTAAGTCCCTAATTTCCACTTTAGAATATCGCCAATTAGTGTTTACATAGACAATGAGAAATCTCCCAAAACAAGGTCATTTTGCTCCCCTCAATATTACAGTTGAATTAGAAATCACAGAAAAGAGCTTACATGCTCTCCCACTTTAACCCAGGAGACTGTGCTCCTAATTTCTTACAGCCCACTTAAGGCAACATTCTACCAAAAATCTTACAAATTTGTGGCCTCTCTAGGCCCAACCTACAATTTAGTACACAGGGATAACTAGTACCCAAACTACTGGGCCTTCGTGGAAGAGAAAAACAGGTTAGATTACTGGCGCGAACACAAAATGAATGGAGGCGTACATTTGCGCTCCTAGAAAATTAAATATAAAACCCTAATTGGGCTCTCGGCTCGGTGAAGCAGAGGCTAATCCCAAGCTACTGAGGTGACTAGAATGAAGGTTAATGTAATGCATTACAGGAAATAAAAACAGTTTCAAATTCGCAGTCACCTCAACCCAGGTTGAAGGGGAACTCGAGAGGGTAACGCACTCTCTATCTCCGATTTACAGTTTAATACTTTATGAAATTTTACATTAGCCGAAAGAAAATTTATATTTTAGAAAAGGATGGTTACTTAGTTAGAAATTCGAACCTTCCACTCGTGTAAGTCTGCGGAGGTAGCTACAGAGAGATATGACTGATGGCCATTACCTGGACTGATGAACTGCCTGGCGAAGAATGAGGCGCCCCAAATCCTGTCTTATCACACACACTCTCAGAAATTCGGTGATCCAAAGACAAGGTAGCCCGAAAGGCCGCAGCTTATATACGCAAGGGGATGGTTCGAGAGGGTTCTGGACTAATTCCGGACACACCGTCTCATTGTTATTGGCAAATTCAAAAGGTACAAGAAATGTGTGCTTGGTTGAAAAATAATTACAGAAAAGTCCTGATTGGCCAGATTCAAAAACTGGCGGAATGAAAAAGAAGTGTTACCAACCTCGAAATAAAATAAATGAAAGTTAATTCAGTTGAGAAAACATAATAACACAATTCAGTAATTCTTTTACCTTGCACCAGAGTGTATTACCTCAGTTTGTTGTAATGACATCTATGGAGAAAAGTCTAAACTTCCTGACGTATGCCAAAACAAAACAAATAAGTCCAGACAGTTTAAGCAACTTCAAAATAACACATTACTCAACAATTCACTGGTGACATCTTCAGGTCAATGTTCCAACTTCATGCGGTAGGTGTTTCACGTTTAGTTAGAGAGATAGCGTTCCTTAAGGCGCTTATTTTAAATGAGTGGAGTTGAGGTGTATCTCCCGGTACAATAATAATAATAATATTATTAATAATAATAATCCTACTATTATATACACCCTCTGACAGAAAAATTTAAGCTCCCGGAAGGAGTGGTTGAATGTGAATGAAACTACATATGCTGAAAGATCATGTGCTTTTATTGAACTGATTACAATATAGTATGAAGGAGACAAGGCCGTTGGCAGTTACAGGTGGAATGTTGGCGCCAAGTCAGCAGGGTATCGCAACCCCCTTGGCCGCAATGTATGCCCTTATGCGGTTCGGAATGGTGTCAGACAGCCTTTGGATCCTCTCCTGAAACATGTTCGTCCACAGTTGCTGCAGGTGTCACTCCAAATCCCAAAGGTTGGTACTGGGACGGTGCCTCCTTCCAATGTCATCCCACACGTGTTCAATGATAGAGAGGTCCGGGAATCTTGCTGGCCACGGGAGGACCTCAGCATGCTCTAGGAAGTCCATAGACACACCTACCGTGTGTGGACGTGCAATATCTTGTTGAAACACTGCTTCAGGGTTTGTGCCATAAAGAGTAAGACGTGCAGACGCAGAATGTCTGTCGGGTATCGCAATACCGTCAAAGTCTGCCGAAGCACAATTAGAGGTGACCTGAATGCATATCCTATGGCTCCCCACACCATGATGCCAGGGATTACGCCGGTGTGTCTTTCCACAATATGGGCACTATCTGCCCTCTGCCCTCACTGCCACCAAACCCTCACACGATGGTCTTCGGAGGTTATATGGAGAAGCGGGACTCATCACTGAACATGGTGCGACGCCTGTCGTCCTCTGTCCATGACTCCTGGGAAGGTGTCAATGGCAACCGACGCATCGGGCGTCAGGACCCCAATCCAGCGGATGCGAGTCGTCGAGACATTGTGCGGGAACTCACAGGATGTTGTGGAGTCTCCACTATATGTTCGCGGATTGCGGGTTCGACATTATGGGATCCTGCAATGCTTGGCGCACCATACGACGGTCCTCCCTTGGGGTGGTGTTTCTTGGTCGACCCGAACCTGCACAACGTGATTGGGTGCCGTCATGTACCCATTGAGTCCAACCAACATCGGGCCACTGTGACATTTGAAATGCCCACATGCCTGGCAATTGAACGATACGACCAACCAGCATTAATGCAGTCCCAGAATGCGGCCTCTGTCAAATGCTGTCAATTGGTGGATAGGCTGTCTAACGGGTCTGCGAGGCATCGCGGGTGCTTCGTGTTGCACGTAGTCCTCTCTGCACGCCTTGCTTAACTGTCCGACTGCGCGGCTGTGAGCTTGCATCCGGGAGATAGTAGGTTCGAATCCCACTATCGGCAGCCCTAAAGATGGTTTTCCGTGGTTTCCCATTTTCACACCAGACAAATGCTGGGGCTGTACCTTAATTAAGGCCACGGCCGCTTCCTTCCAACTCCTAGGCCTTTCCTATCCCATCGTCGCCATAAGACCAATCTGTGTCGGTGCGACGTAAAGCCCGTAGCAAAAAAACTGTCCGACTCACAGCAATTGACCGGTAACAACTTATCAACAACAGGACGCTGCCATCGCGAATACAGTGTGGCGGGCGTTCTACACATTACAGATACTTATAAATCTCATCGTTTACATACGCATAAATGGTATGCATGTGTACTGAAATGGGATAAAATTGGACCGCTCCTTTAGGGTCCTTAACCTTGTTTTGTCAGGCAGTGTATATCATGTCATTCATTTTATTAACCCCTTAAAGGAGGTTGGCATCAGGAAGGGCATGCGGTCGTAAAAACTCGCTACGAAGATTCATTTCACTTCATACCCCCGCAGAAAAATGGGACAGCGGTATTATTACTTGAGGGGAATATAGCTAAAGTACCTAAGAAATGATCTCGATAACTGCAGTCGCTTAAGTGCGGCCAATATACTGTATTCGGGAGTTAGTAGGTTCTAATTCCACTGTCGACAGCCCTGAAGATAGTTTTCCATGGTTTCCCATTTTAACACCAGGCAAATGCTGGGGATGTAATTTAATTAAGGCCACGGCCTCTTCCATCCCACTCCTAGCCCCTTCCTGCCCCATCGTCGCCATGAGACCTATCTGTGTTAGTGCGACGTAAAGCAACTTGCAAAAAAAAAAAAAAAAAAAAAAAAAAGTATCTAATAAAGCTATTGCGGACGTACATATCACTCAATAATATTATAATGTGAATTTTCAGTTGTTTCTGCGATCGGTTTGTTACTAAGCTACAAAATCTATGTCTTTTTACTGTGTGTGTTCAGTGAAAGGGAATCGCTGCATGGCTGCGACATAAAAGACTGAAATTCCATTATAGAAGTAGTGTAGCCAGGAGATTTAAATGTGCAGTCAGGAGATTTTAATGTGTATGTTTAAAACATGTTGTGTGCTGGACACTGTAATATTCGTGTATATTGGGTGCAGTTTCATGTAAGTTAAGCTGGTGGATAGTTCTAAAACTGAAGTTAGCAAATATAATTTTGTAATTGCAATCCACTTTGTTAATATTTATTTTTCACTCCCACAAACGTGAAACTTATGAACTAATATCCTTATTTCTTGTCTATTTCAGGTAAGACACTACTTGGTTCATCATTGGACAGTTCATGTTCAGGTAAGAGGCTTCACTCTTGCGATTTCAAACAATTATGTAATTATCTAATTTTGTATCAATTCTGTTCGTTCTTTACATGCATTCTTTTCTACATTTTTCTAAATATGGATAAGGAAATTAAACATTATTCATGACGTAAGAGATAAATGCTCTGTAGCTCATCGGATGGCAGTGTTGTTAGTGTGATATGGAATGTCCTGTGAATCGTAACCTTAATCGGGGATGTTCAAATTTAAATTCTGTCACGAAAGTAAAAATTGGATTTAGTATGCTGAATAATATTACCACTACAAAATATTTCCACTCCTCCCCTGAAGGGGGTGGCGGACCTCCTAGAGGGGGACGCTGTCTCGCAGGCCAGGAGATTTGTGTCCGAGGAGATGTGAGGAGAAGGTGAGAGGTTTGGCACCCGTGGCCTATATTAGGAACTGTCCCGGCATTCGCTTTAATACAGGAGAATGGAAAACCACGGAAATCCATTCTCAGGACAGCCGACTGTGGAGACCATCCCCTCTCCTTCTCCCGAATACAGAGGCGTAGAGCCACGGTAGAGTCGTAGAAACCCCTCCTCTGCTTTGATGGCCGGTCGGAGTGTAGAGATGTGGGACCACGGACCAGCCGTGGCCATTTTTGGGCCAAGACCCACTCTTTGTATGCTAAGCTGTAACATCAAATTCAACTGTAATTATAAAGTAGTCATCCCGGAGGATGATTCAGTTCTCCAAATGTACAGGTGACGATTGTGGAGAAATCACGAAGACATATGTAACCCTTTAATGAGGCATCTTAGGCAAAGTAAATAGTGAGCTACATAGAATATCCACAGCCTGTTTCCAGTCATGCGATCGGGTCAGGAATGGAATGAATGAAGCCCCATCTAGCGGAGTAGATAGAGACTGTGCCGGCTGCCTAAGCCTGTCGCACTCCTCTGGGGCAGTCTTTGATGTCTGACAGATGAAATGAAATGCTATTGGAGAGTATAGCTGGAATGAAAGATGACGGGTGAAACGGGAGTATCCGGAGAAAAGCCTGTCCCACCTCCGCTTTGTCCATTACAAATCTCACATGGAGTGACCGGGATTTGAACCACGGAACCCAGAGGCGAGACGACGGTGCGCTGCCGCCTGAGCCGCGGAGAAGTGAGCTACACTATCCGATCAAAAGTAGTGTATCTGTACAACTACCTCAAACGGAAGACAAGTTACTCTTTAACAGTTGACATTAATATGATGTTAGTCTGCCTTTTGTCTTCATAACGGCCCTTGGCTCTGATGGGGAGACTTTCCACCACTTGTCGGAATGTTTCCATGAGAATGGCATCCCTTTCTTCCCGAAGAGTCGTAGCGAAAGAACGTATTGATGTTGGACGTTGGGGGTATGGAACGAAGTCGCCATTCTACCGCATCCCGCAGGTGTTGTATTGGGTTAAGTGCGGGACTCTGGGTGCACATATCCAGTTGTAGAATATTATCCTTAAACCATTGGCTTACAGAGCCCACTTTATGACTTGGAGCTTAATCATGTTGGTATAAATAATGGCCATCACCGAAATGATTTTCCGAAATGGGTTTGTATCCTTTTGGGTTGTCTGTGGCATGCAGTTCTACAAGAGGGGTGAGTCCGTCCCATGAGAATCATCCCCACAGCATTATGCAACGTCTTCCAAACTTCACTATTGGTAATAAATCATAAGGTATATAGCGATACTCGGGCATTCTCCATACACAAATACTCCCAACAGATTGCCACAATTTTATAACGTGATTAATCACTCCAAATTACATGTTTCCTCTGTCCCAGTGAGCCGGCCCCGTGGTGTAGGGGTAGCCTGCCTGCCTCTCACCCGGAGGCCCCAGGTTCGATTCCTGGCCATGTCAGGGATATTTACCTGTACCTGAGGGCTGGTTCGAGGTCCACTCAGCCTACGTGATTAGAATTCACAGCAACCTGAACGCCTCACTTTCCATCAAGCTCCAGAAGGCACATAACGTATGTGTACGATTTATTTCAGATATACCAAGGTTTAGCCATATTTCTCCCGCATTTGATAGACTTTCATGGCTACGCTTAAGAAAGCGACGAAATTTACACACTGTTTTCCTGTTACATCGTATACTGAACCTTAACACCCCTGAATATCTTGTGACACAATTCTATTACCTAGCATCACCTTCTAGCATTCCTACCAGATCACCATCCACCTCAGTACTAAGCATTCCCATTCACCGCTCAACTGGCTACAGTAGATCATTTGTAATCGCCGACAGCCGAATTTGGAATTTCCTACCTGCTGAAATTAAGAACGGGCACCTCCGCTTTAAGAAACTCTGTCAAACCTGGTTAGTAAATAATAATAATTTCTTATAACATGGTAGGATTAGATCACAGCTAAGTTATTAGGTTAATTAAAACATTTAATTGATACCTTAAGATATCAAATTGTAGATAATTTAGTGTATACTTAACTCTTCGTGTAGGTGTATGTATGGTCGGACAGAATAGCAGGCTCCATAGCCTGAGTCCCGCCATATAAAACAAGACAATAAATAAATAAATCTGACGGTGAGATAGCGGCCGCGGTCTAGAAAGCCAAGAATAACGGCCGAGAGTATTCGTCGTGCTGACCGCACGACACCTCGTAATCTGCAGGCCTTAGGGCTGAGCAGTGGTCGCTTGGTAGGCCAAAGCCCTTTATGGGCTGTAGTGCCATGGGGGGAGGTGTCTATCCCAGTGTCCAGTGGCGTCGCTTTTTCCACCATGGCGGGCGGCGCTCTTTATTAAGAGGGGAAATATTTGGTTACGGGCAGCTCTCGACCATGAAACCGTATTCTGTTTAATTCCCGTCGCACAGTCATGAAACTGGCTGCACTTTGCGTAGCACTTAATTCTCTGCTGATTCTTTCTATAGACAACCGACGATTTTCTCACACTGCCCTCTTTAATGTTCATTGGCTGTTAGTGTATTTGGACGACCAGATCGTGGTTGAGACTCCGTGTTTCCACTTTATATTTAAATCATTGACAATCGATTTGAGTTCATTCATAAGGTGTCTCCGAGATTTCGTGCTTATGTGGCAATCAATGATTATCGTACGTTGCAAGTCACTAAACTCACCTGATCAACCTGTGTTACTGTTCATTGGTCGAACTAAGCAGAACAAATCTCCCTGTCTCCTTTTATGAGACATTTGTTGTTGTTTGGTGGTGTCCAGGGATGCCTGAATACTTTTGATCAGATACTGTCATTATAATTCGCTTTGCTCAATAAAACTGGGGACTGTAATTGTTGCACCATTTACGGCAGAGTTGATGATATCTTTAATAATATTTTCTATCACCAGCCCTGCCCTCAGTGCCATCAAATAGCTCACTTCCACCTCAGTGGCGTTCATACTAAGAAAAGCATAAGAAAGACTGTGACATCATCATATTGCATCAATGACTGCATTAACAACCAAGAGTTATTGTTCAAGTTACTGTCCATTGCTGATGATCAAAATGTGTTTCTGTACATTATGTATTTTGTTCTAACTTGTGTCAGGGCACAGATATCAGAAGTATTGTATCTATCAAGAGATAACATGCCGCAATTTTAGAGAAACGCATGTATTCGTGTCGTTTGAGTAATAATACAATTTATGGAACTATTTCCTAATTTGTGGGGTGGTAGGACAGAAAAATTAATTACAGCTATTCTTGCAAGGCAATATTTACTGAAATACACACAGAATTTACTACGTTATTTCTATATCTTCCACCGAGAATCTGGAGAAATTCTTGGATCAATAGTCCATAGTTAAAATATGACATAAATGGAACAGGATGTGACAGCATGCTCCAAATATTGGAATGCTCCTGACAAAACTGTGCGTCACTGTTAACAGGTGTGTTTTGCTGTAGCAGTGGTATTATTAGGGAGTACACTTGACCAGAAATTTTGTGACAGTGTTTAGAACTGGAAATATTCCCATATTGTGTCCAAATGGTTGACAGATCTGCTCGCACTTGTTCGTGTAAAGTCATATTTTTCAGTATTTCACTTATCTGCCCTCTGAGCTACTAAATTAACTGCTCCCAATTCAGAATCTGAAGATGACTTCGAAGATACTTCCATCACATGTTATACAGGGTTCGGTTTTGAAAAATTGCTTTTTTCAGTATCACATGCTTGAAAAAGTATTGACATAAAACTATTACACAGTGATAATATAAATAAGAGCAACATAGTCAGAATATACAGTTCGGTAGTTAAAGGCCAAATGGGTTCTGTTGGCCCAAAGCTATGACGAAAGTAATTCCTCAAAAGAATTGTCTGATTATCACTCAAAAGTTTAAGAAGTATAAAGTTACTTTCCTTTCAATATTTATCGGGAATCATTCATTTGAATGGTACTGATAAAGTTACGGGGATTTAAGATACTATTGAATGTGACAAGAAGCAATTGCAAAGAGGGGTATTACTATATTACTCATACCATCCGGTTACAAGTTGTCTTAACTTTGTTTGTTAAATATGATATGTTTCAATAGCTTGAGGGCGAATTACTTTGATATATTTCTGCAAATTCAAAATTTCAAAATCAATCATTTTCTTTTTTCGTTTCAAATTGGAATGTCCTTGAGCATTTTGTAATTTACTTTTCCTATCTTGAAATTAATTCACCTTTTGCTATGTATTTTTCGCTTTTAAACACAAAGAAGTGCAAAAGAAACATTCGTAACACAGCATCATTTAAAAGGTGAATAGTTACCTTCCATTTGTGCGACTTGTTGAGTCATTTCTCTACGTTGTTTTCAAAAACCATTTTATTTAAATGTGTGTGTCCCTCGGGTGAATACGCTCCAACACTGCACCTATCGCACCGTGTCAGTCAATGCAGTGTTACAAAACTGACTGCAGGCAGTGTGGAAACTTTGTGTAATTACAGCATTTTGTAGTGAATGTCCTGAAGGGACACGTTCAAAAAATTGTTGAAAATGAAATTCATATTACAGAGCTTGTCCTATGCAGATTATTCTTGATGAGTAAAAATTTAAAAAAATCCGAAAACGTCTACAGTGACTCAGAGATTGAATTATTCAGTTTTATATAATCGGAAAACTTGCATCATATTTTCTGAATTCCTTTGTTTTTGTTTCATATTTTCTTCTTCTTAATCTGTTTACCCTCCAGGTTTGGTTTTTCCCTCGGACACAGCGAGGGATCCCACCTCTCGTGCCTCAAGAGCAGTGTCCTGGAGCTTCAGACTTTGGGTCGAAGTGTACAACTGAGGAGGATGACCAGTACCTCGCCCAGGCTATGCTTGTGGGAGATGAGAAGATTGGAAGGGATTGACAAGGAAGAGGGAAGGAAGCGGCCGTGGCCTTAAGTTAGGTACCCCGGCATTTGCCTGGAGGAGAAGTGGGAAACCACGGAAAATCACTTCGGGGATGGCTGAGGAAGGAATCGAACCACCCTCTACTCAGTTGACCTCACGAGGCTGAGTGGACCCCGTTCCAGCCCTAGTGCCACTTTTCAAATTTCGTGGCAGAGCCGAGAATCGAACCCGGTCCTCCAGGGGTGGCAGCTCTTCACACTAACCACTACACCACAGAGGCGGACTGTTCGATATTTTATGTTTGAAAATTCGTGGACAAGAAGTCGCTCATCTTGTATGCATTAAATATATCTGTAATCTGTGCGTTTGTAGTATACATATTGATGAGTGAATTTGTAATTTACGTAAGATAAAATGAAACATATGACTCTGCCGTAATTTATACATTTTTTTTACAAGTTGCTTTACGTCGCACCGTCACAGATAGGTCTTATGGCAACGATGGGACAGGAAAGGGCTAGAAGTGGAAAGAAAGCGTCCGTGGCCTTAATTAAGGTACAGCCCCAGCATTTGCCTGGTGTGGGATTCGAACCCACTATCTCCCGAATACTGGATACCAGCCGCACTTAAGCGGCTGCAGCTAACGAGCTCGGTAACGTAATTTCTGTTGGAGACGTTCCTGAATCATCCATAAGTCGGCAGGCTGAAGGGATCAGACGGTGGAGTGTTGGATTTCTGTACCGCGAATGGCAATGTAGATCCCGGCTATTTCCGGTGGTATTCGAAGCCTCGTATTGGTAGATTTATGGGTACGCAAAAGGACCACAGTGGACAAAATGGTGGTACCTCGCCGCCTCCGAATATCATACAAGTAGTTAGTGGGACGTAAAGCCAATAACATTGTTATTTATAATTCATCATTGGTTATAACATGAATTCCACAATTGCGACAATGACCTCAGACACATACGGCTGGATACAGAAACCTACACAACGTGGCATTTAACTGCAGCATTTGAATTGACTGACTTGTGTCGGAAGGCAGGTGGTGGTAGTTATTGCTTTAAGATCAAGTAAAACTTGTCGGAACGCAGACAGATTACATGGAGGGGACATGCATTCCTCTTGAACTACGGCAGATTTTTAAGGTTATATCGTATGTGATAAATAGGCTAAAAACCAAACCAAACCAAACCAAACCCCATGGCACTACAGCCCTTGAAGAGCCGTGGCCTACCAAGCGACGCTGCTCAGCCCGAAGGCCTGCAGATTTAGAGGTGTCGTGTGGTCTGCACGACGAATCCTCTCGGCCGTTATTCTTGGCTTTCGAAACCGGGTACGCTATCTCACCGTCAGATAGCTCATCAATTCCAATCACGTAGGCTGAGTGGAGCTCGAACCAGCCCTCAGGTCCAGGTAAAATCCCTGACCTAGCCGGGAATCGAACCCGGGGCCTCCAGGTAACAGGCAGGCACGCTACCACTACATCACGGGGCGGCTCGATAAATAGGGTATTTAATTAAAAATAGCATCCAGTCGTAATTTTTTACAACACTATACCTGGACGTAAAATGAATACTTCCTGCTCAGTATATCACTGAAATGCTACCAACTTTAAAAACAAGCATTGTAGGATGGAGGGGTGTTAAATACTATGAAATATCGTATGGTTTTTTTTTAGTGCCGGGATATCCCAGGACGGGTTCGGCTCGTCAGGTGCAGGTCTTTCTATTTGACGCCTGTAGGTGAGCTGCGCGTCGTGATGAGGATGGAATGATGATGAAGACAACACATACACCCAGCCCCCGGGCCGTTGGAATTAACCAATTAAGGTTAAAATCCCCGACCCGACCGGGAATCGAACCCGGGACCCTCTGAACCGAAGGCCAGTACGCTGACCATTCAGCCAACGAGTCGGATATAAAATACTATATTGCTGGTATATTTAAATTCTTCCTTATCATTTTAATGTGATGCTGTAATGACCGCTCATACATCTTTGCACTTCACTATAGTGTGTTCCGCTCCTACTTCGACTGATATGTTATTGCTTCAATATACAGCAGGAAGGTCTTCCGTACATAACTTAATTTGTGTGCTGCCTGTACAGGGAAAAAGTGAAATATTTTTCCATTGTTCTTTTTTTTAACAAAACTTTCCTCTTTTGTCGCTGTACTCCGGTAGTAACGGCAAATAGGATCTTCGCTTTGCAACACATTGGAATGGAGCTGGAGTGGATTGCCATGTTCCACCCTGTTATGACTCGCTCCGTTATTAGTATTTGTGTGTAGTTGTATGAACCATGTTGCAGCTCAGAAAATGTGGTTGTCGTTTCCAAAATATCAAACTGAAAATGCATTCATATTCCTATTACCTAAAGCTCCATTGTCTATGCTATAGAAACACACACAATACGAACATGGCGCTGTGGATGGCAATGCCCTTCAGCTCTTGAAAGAGATAGACGGGTTGTTTCCCACGAAGCTGCCTAACGCGTTCCTCAGTTTACAGCCGCCTCTCAACTATTCATGTCCTACCAGTATAATAGGTTTACTAAGAAGCTCTGATAACGTTCACCTAGCACTCGCCCATTTTTACATATGACTGTTGTGAAGATCTAAATGAAACATGTATCGACGGCCCTTCTAAGTGTTTATTATTATTAACAGACACATCACAACTGGTAAATATCCCGGTAGCAATGATCATTTATAGTAAAATTATAAATGACGCAAACTTTAAACTAATTAACATTACAACTCCGTCACACAACAAATTCACATGTACCTTAAGTATTTCAAAATTTTTACATCAACTATTATCTTACCATTGTAAATACAACATGTTCATAAATTAATTCACACATACCTTAAATAATTGAGATGCCTTAATACCTTAATACTACGATTTACAGTGGATTGAGCGTTACATTAAAATACGGCACCATCACATAAACATTGGTCCGACTCGTTGGCAGAACGGTCAGCATACTAGCATTCGGTTCTGAGGGTCACGGGTTCGATTCCCGGCCGGGTCGCGGTTTGTAACCTTAATTGGTTAATTCCGATGGCACGGGGGCTGGGTGTAAGTGTTGTCTTCATCACCATTTCATCCTCATCACGACGCGCAGGTCGCCTACGGGTATAAAAATAGGAAGAACTGCACCTGGCAAGCCGAACCCGTCCTTGGATATCCCGGCACTAAAAGCCATACGACATTTCATTTTTTTACATAAACATTGAAGACAATTTACAGAATGCTGCAGTCTATTATTGAAGCATCTTACTTTTCTTGGGAGGGAGGGGGGGGGGTGCTCTAGGATAGCTGCAGGTAATGAATTCCAATCATCAATTTCCCAATTTACGAACGAATATTTAGCATGGTTAGATTTTTTGCCATTTACCTTTTTTAAGCGGATGATCTGTCGTACTTATGCAACAGGGCTTTTCTAGTCGACTGTTCACCTCTCCTCAAGCTGACTTATTCGTGTGTTGCGAAGTGAATTAAATAAATTGTATTTCCAATGTATTCAGATATTTCACCTGTTGCATGAATAAAAATAATGTCCGGCCCCATGGCTAAATGGTTAGCGTGCTGGCCTTTGATCACAGGGGTCGCGAGTTTGATTCCCGGCAGGGTTGGGAATTTTAACCATAATTGGTTAATTTCGCACCTCGCAAGCTGAACTTGTCCTCAGACACTCCCGGCACTAAAAGCCATACGCTATATCATTTCAATAATAATAATAATAATAATAATAATAATAATAATAATAATAATAATAATAATAATTATTATTATTATTATTATTATTATTATTATTATTATTATTATTATTATTATTATTATTATTATTATTATGTTATTGGCTTAACGTCTCACTAGCTACTTTTACCGTTTTCGGAGACGCCAAGGTGCCGGAATTTATTCCCACAGGAGTTCTTTTACGTACCTGTGAAATACCGTCACGAGGCTGGCGTATTTGAGCACCTTCAAATAACACCGGAATGAGCCAGGATCGAACCTGCCGAGTTGGGGTCAGAAGACCAGCGCCTCAACCGTCTGAACCACGCAGCCCGGCTGTTGGATGTATTTTAGAAAAATGTTACCGTATTTAAATATAGTATGTACCTTATGTATTAGCACATGGTGTTTTACTGGCTGCATGGCTACTTGCCGAATTCCAAATAAAATTTAAAAGAAACGCCGCCTCAACCTGTTCTGGCTTGCCGCGTCAGTTACAACTCGAAAATGACAAAGGCTTTGGAAAACAACACTTTCACTTCAAGGTGTCAAATACTGTGAGAAGCCGCGCTGCTAGGGATTGACCTAGCTAATCAAACACACAAATCTTGTGATCGTGATTCATGGCTAGAATAAAGTTCTCAATGGTTTACAACTCTGTAATAATTATTGCAGGTGTAAAACCAATGAATTCGTGTCCGACGGTGTCATATATTTAACTTATACGTTTACTTTCCTTTACTGCTTTAGCTTTCCTCGCGTACCTTCATAATCAAATGGCTATAAGAATCCGCAATAGGTGAGCAGCACAAATACATGATCCGGTCTTCAACTTTTAGCAGTCATCAATGAACTGCATAGCGTAAATGATCGAACATTCGAAGTTACAGGATCGAATCTAGACATGTTAATTTTTTTTCTATTGGCTTTACGTCGCACCAACACAGATATGTCTTATGGCGACGATGGGACAGGAAAGGGGTAGGAGTGGGAAGGAAGCGTCCGTGGCCTTAATTAAGGTACAGCCCCAGCATTTGCCTGGTGTGAAAATGGGAAACCACGGAAAACCATCTTCAGGGCTGCCGACTGTGGGGTTCGAACCTACTATCTCCCGAATACTGAGTACTGGCCGCACTTAAGCGACTGCAGCTATCGAGATGGGTAGACATGTTAAAAATGGTCAAATGAGTGTCATGAGTTCCAGGGCAATACTCCTGAATTATGGCTTTTTATAAGACTGAAATTTTCTATATTATATTTAAGATATGCTGTTGTTCCTGTAACAAATTTTGTTAAATGCATTTCTTTGTTACAATTTGCTTTACGTCGTACTGACAGATAGGTTTTATGGCGACTATGGGATAGGAATCCCGTTCTTGAAAGCCAGAGGATGCTGACCACACGACACCTCGTTATCTGCAGGCCTTCGGGCTGAGCAGCGGTCGCTTGGTAGGCCATGGCCCTTCGGGGCTGTTGCTCCATGGGGTCTGGTTTGGTTTCATGGGATAGGAATGGGAAGGAATCGACCGAGGCCTTTATTAAGGTACAGGCCCAGCATTTACCTGGTATGAAAATGGGAAACCACGGAAAACTATGCTCAGGGCTGACGACAGTGAGGTTCGAACACACTATCTCCCGAATTCAAGCTGATAGCTAAGTGACAACATGTCGCGCATCCATTTACTCGGTGTTAAATATACCGCATTAATATGAGAATTCATTCCCAAGGCACATGACTGGTTATATGCCAGGTTACTAACTCATAAAATGTGCGTAATTAAATGCACTAAAGTATTATTATTATTATTATTATTATTATTATTATTATTATTATTATTATTATTATTATTATTATTATTGCTTACCAGGTGGCCATGACCGTTAGGGCGTCAAGTCGTTATGATCTGATACCGTGCTTAGGAGGTTCGAGTCCCATTGTTGGAAAATACTTGTCACCACCAGAATGTTAGCCAGCAGGGTACGAGAAGTGGCGGTATATAATATGCGGACACCAGGTTTCACCCTCTCGCTACCTCATTTTCAACACGTACACACACACACACACACACACACACACACACACACACACACATACACACCTATACGTGCTTCAAGCCTTTCCGGCGGCCACATGACATCGCATCACATTGTTATTTCGGTGTCTGGATCCCAGGATCGCGGGTTCAAACCCAGAGGAAGTCAGATGTTTGAAAGCTGGAAGAGAGACCATTTAGCATTCCATTCCATACGATGTCAGTATGTGAAAGATCTTTGTCGAAACAGAAAGCAATTGGTTGCACAATACAGTTTCGATTTCTCCGAAGTGTGGAAGAGTAAAATGAAATATTGAAATTGACATATAGTCAGCTTCAACGTCGTCAAACCGAAATGCCTGTCCATGGTAGCTGGGATTATTACTATTGTTATTATCTGTCCAACAATGATAAATGAAATTGGTTTCTTATACGAAGTTGAAATAATTATTCGTATACGTTGTCTTAATTTAATGCTTGAACTCTTGTAATTTGTTAGATGATTTGTCTCCGTCAATGAAGACTGTTTATTGTGTTCCGAAGTCGAACAGAGGTAAGACTGACAAGATCTATCGATGGCGGGGAAACGTATTAATAGTCATAAGTACACTCGAGTGGGTTCCAAGTATTCAACGTTACGAAGAATAATCGTATGGGTAGTTCTATATTATGTGGCCGTAGAGTCCACTGCGGTTAACTGCGTGATCAAGAAGAATGAGGTCTGATCATCGGAAACACAAACCGCCGTCCACTTGCTCACGGCAAGGTAATTGCCTTTCAGAAATGGGTTTCTCGATCATTTCAACCCCAGCCTACTACCTCTCTCTCTCTCTCATCGTATGTCCTGAATATCTCTCTGTTTAGGTGGAAGACTAGCTTGATGGTTGCATGAAAAGAAAACAAGGATGAAATGATAGAAAATAAGTAGAAGAAAGGAGACAAAAGAAGTTAAAAATGTAACTTTTTAAATTTCCGGTTCGTGTGGGAGGGTTTCCATCTCAATGGGAGGAATCGAAAGTTTCTTCTGCGTGTTATTTGTTGAAAAGCGAAATGAGGTCAGGATTAAAATTATTATATAACGCCTTCAGGTTTCTTTCCACCAGAGTATTAAACTTTTATAATATCTGTCAAATATATTTTATTAGCTTCATGATTGATGATGCCACTACAACATGAATGTTATTTCTCTGGGATGGTTATTTAAAAGTGGGTGCTAATCAAGGAAAATGTGTGTTCTTCTCAGAATGAAGAAAGGCGTAAGACTAGGATGCTCCTCTCTCCACTTCATTTATTGATTTTTATCAACCATTAAGACCCACAGCAGAAGACTATATATAAAACCAAAATATTTGTCAATCACACGGGAGTTAACTAATTCGCAGCTACAGAGAAATACCCAGTGCAGATGTTGGCCCATCGCATTTGTCCCTTACATCTTTTTCTGTGACTCTCTGCTCCATCTGTTAATAACGCGATCCTTCCACTGCGTCTTTGGGCGTCATTTTGACCGTTCTCCATCTGGTTGAGAGTAAAGTGCTCGATAGGGGAGGTTTCAAACCACTCAAGTCTCCTCCTTCCTATCATCCTACCGATGGCTTTCCAAACCGTTGATACAGTTCCACCTTCAGTCTCCGTTACCATCTTCCTTCCACAATGTTGTAAACCGGTTCACAGATCTTCCGAAGTACGTTCCTCTCGAAGACACAGATTCTCTCCCCGGATGTTGATGGAGTCGCCCATGTTCACAACTGTACATAGTTACCGGTCATATTAACGTCATGTATAAATAGATCCTATTTCGCCAGTATCTAGTAATCGGGAGATAGTGGGTTCGAGCCCCACTGTCAGCTGACCTGAAAATGGTTTTCCGTGGTTTCCCATTTTCACACCACGCAAATGCCGGGGATGCACCTTAATTAAGGTCTCTGCCGCTTCCTCCCACTTCCTAGGCCTTTCCTATCCCATCGTCGCCATAAGACATATTTGTGTCGGTGCGACGTAAAGCAAGTAGCAAAAAATAGGATCCTATTTTTCTGTGATATCAGACCCGAAGTGAATAGATTGTTCAGGCTACAAAAAGAGCGGTTAGCATTCGTTATTCGTTGTCTCGCCTGTTGCTGTATTTCACTTCTTGACAGTGCTGAAAATAGATATTTAAATTATTGGGCTCGTTCAAAAGGGTTCAAAAGGGTCTGACTACGTGATATAACCATGCACATCGTTTTCTCGTCGTTCACCACTAAGCCAACTTTCTTAGAATTGTGTAGGGATATACAGGTATATTTGTACACTTGCTGCACCAGCGTGTCGTCTGTAATCACAACGTCGTCTGCAAAGACCAGGATTGTGCCTGTTCCTACCATCTCCATTTCTCTGGTGTGACGGGTATCAGGGCTTACATTCTCCAGGGTTAAGTTAAACAATATTGGCGCCAATGGATCGCCTTTTCTCAATCCATTTCCAACATTGAAGGGTGTTGATAGTTGGTTCCGAACCGTGCTTGGGAATTTGACTACGAATAACAGGCCTCGATTTGTTCAATATTATTTCGGAGGAATGTCCAGTTCCTCCATTGTCCTCCACAGAGTAGATCTATCCTGTCATAGTCCTGTCGAAATCGATGAAGATGGAAGTTCTCGATCACACTCATAAATAAATCAATCAGTTGTTTTAAGGTGAAAATTTGGTCAATAGTTGAGCGCCCTGCGATAAAGTTACAGTGATATGATCCCACGGTTCTTTCCTCCAATGGTTTCATGCGGTTTAACATCCTCTTTCCATATTTGTTTAATTTTGTAATTGAAGGAGATATTGAAGCCGTAAAGAACAAGACAAATGGTATAAAAGTCAATGGTGGAAGGATATACTTGATCACATTTTCTCCTGGTATTGTAATAGTCGCAGATTCAGAAAAGGAAATGGTCGAAATATTTCAAGTGTTGTCTGATAATTAAAGAATGGAAGTCGAGAGGGAAGAAAGAAAAAACTATGATAATGGTTGTGAAGACGAATATCACAGAAAAACGAAACCAGTATAACACCGAGCGAATTGGGTGCACCGTTTGGGCCGTAAAGGTGTTAGCTGGCAATCGGCAGATTATGGCTCAAACCCCACAGTTAGCATCCCTGAAAATACATTTTCTGGCAGGCTATTTCTCATAGGGATTTCTGTTATCTCTGTCGTTAAAGGGTATCCTTCGTGTACAAAATGCATTTACTGTCACAAAATACCTTCAGAATTCCTATCTATGTGTTAGTAACAAAATAGTCTGAAAATAGCACATAGAAAATAAGATCTTTCATTACAGCAGACCGAAAAGTATTTTTTATGCTGGTGGCTTAACGTCGCACCGACACAGATAGGTCTTATGGCGACGGTGGGATAGGAAAGGGTTAGGAGTTGGAAGGAAGCGGCCGTGGCCTTAATTAAGGTACAATGCGAGTTGGCCGTGCGGTTAGGGGCGCACAGCTGTGAGCTTGCATCCGGGAGATAGTGGGCTTGAATCCCACTGTCGGAAGCCCTGAAGATGGTTTTCCGTGGTTTCCAATTTTCAAACCAGGCAAATGCTTGGGCTGTACCTTAATTAAGGCTACGGCCGCTTCCTTCCAACTCCTAAGCATTTCGTATGCCATCGTCGCAATAAGACCTATCTGTGTCGGTGCCACGTAAAGCCACAATAAAAAAAAGTAAGGTGCAGCCCCAGCATTTGCCTGGTGTGAAAATGGGAAAATACGGAAGTCCATCTTCAGAGCTTCCGACAGTGGGATTCGAACCCACTATCTCCCGGATGCAAGCTTACAGCTGCGCGCGCCTAACCGCGCGGCCAACTAACTCGCCCGGTCCGTAAAGATTTGGCAAATGAAGTATAAATATGTTCGTAGTTTTCTCAACCAGCATATTCGGCGTCATCCAGGTCCAGGTTTACCCGGAGTAAGGTATATCTCTCAGGATGTCTCATTATATGTCCCAGATATCCAATCCTTTCTCTGTAGTTCGAATATCTTTTCCTTTCAATTTATCTGAATATTTTTGGTAGATGACTCAAATTAAGGGCTTCAAATACACAAACTATAGAAAAGAGAACAGTAGTACACGTCAGTGATACTCCAGTTGGTACTTGGCACTGCTGCTACTTATTTGTCACCTATATTACCTTCCATTAGTCAGTACTATTCTCTTCATACTTCTGTATCTGATCGTACCGTCTTATTTTAGGTCTTCTTGTTGGCATCCTTCTCTCTGATACACCACAGCACACTTTCTTGATCATGGTATTCTCTTCCTTTCTGTGCCAAAATATCAAAGTCTTTAAAAAAGTTCCCTGAGCCCTCATTTATGCTTGATTTTCCATTCACCGGGCGAGGTGGCCGTGCGAATAGGAGCGTGCAACTGTGAGCTCGCATCCGGGAGATAGTGGGTTCGAATCCCACTGTCAGCAGCCCTGAAGATGGTTTTCCGTGGTTTCCCATTTTCACACCAGGCAAATGCTGGGGCTGCACCTTAATTAAGGCCACGGCCGCTTGCTTCCCATTCCTAGGCCCTTCGTGTCCCATCGTCGCCATAAGACCTATCTGTTTCGATGCGACGTAAAGCAAATAGCAAAGATTCTCCATTCTCTCTCCTCGTATGTTTCTCCAACAGTCCTCCAAAGTACCTTGTTTTCAAATTTCAGATATTTCTTAATTTTATTCAAAATGTAGTTCTCTGTTCCATATAATAGTACCAGACTTACTATTGTTTTATAGACTACAACATACACGGTATATGTGGATTTGGAAATGGTGAGACAACAGTTTCGCTTAATATCGCTACATAAAGGTATGTAAATTAATCTACGTTTTGAAAATGATGGTATCCAGAGCGTACTACATTCAAATAGTCCTTGACTCCGTGTCTGTACCGATTCTGATGAATTTCATCTTTGGATCGTTTTTCACGCTCATGCACTCAGTTTCTGTTAAAAATTTAGTTGCTAATGCCTTTAGTTCCTCTAACTCCTCAGTAATTTTTCCCAGGTCATCTGTAAAAGTGAAAACATTAAATGCGGTTCCAGTCTTGAAAATAGTGCTTGAGTTTCTGATTTGCTACATTGCTTCCCCATATTAGAATTTACACACGAATAATACATGCAGGGGTTAAGACGGCTGTGTGACAGCAAGCTAAATGCGGAAGAAGTAATAATGATACAGTCCTTATAGATCACAATGTCCACCAGTCCTATGTCCAGAATATTGAAAAGTACACTGACCTCGCAAGAGATCACAGTCACCTACTCACCGTCAGATAGCTTCTCAATTGTTATCACATATGCTGAGTGGACCTGGAACCAACCCTCAGATACAGGTAAAATTTTCTGGTCTGGGATCGAAATTGGTTCTCTATCCCGAGACCGTCTGGCTGGGAATTTTACGACAGTATCTTTTTCGATTTACAAAAGCTGTTCTTACCGAAAGCAGAATTTTACATATTTGTACGATCTTTTAAATGTTCACCCTCAGTTAAAGATGCACACTTCTTCAACTGAATAATTATGTTTTTCACGAGAGTGTAATATTGTATTTAATTTTGTCTCGTGAAGAATAATTTTATTCTAGGCCGCTACTTTGACTGGTAAACTCGGGGTTTCTCTTGGACGGACGAAAACCTATTTAGTTCGGTTTGAACGCCCATCAAACATTGAAAACGCTTCATCGTAAAAATAAGGAGATGTGGAGATATGGAGTAATACAGGGCTGTTCGTTTGTTAGCGGCAATACTGTTTTATTTACACCAGAAAAAGGACCTAGTGTTTCTCGCATATTCACATGTTAGGGTGGCATCCAGCCTATCTCATAATACATCCAACTCTCCGCGCATGCACTGTGCCACGAAGAATAACGTCGTCTATGTGGCAATGTTCGAACGGTTATTCCCCACGAAGGTCGGAAGTACGTCAAAACACCACTAGTGGGAAGGTGATGGTGATTCTGTTTTTCGATTGTAATGGGTTCGTCGTAACGGATACCGTACCCCAAGGCCAGACAGTAATGCACACTAGGCTATTACTATTCATTTCCCGAACACACCTGCGAGCAGGGTTGCGCAAGAAGTTGCAGACGCTCACCATAATTTTGTGGCTGATTGAATTATACGCCCGATGGAGGATAGGAAGTGCTCGATCATTTCCCATACTCTCTGGCATTAAGAGCATGTGATTTTAATTTGATACCGAAAATGAAGGAACCGCTGTTGCCGAAGTTCTGCATGACCCCCACCGTCACTACCCAGGAAACGGGCACTGCTACAGATATGCTACTGCTTTTTCGAAGCTGGCAACGGGTTCTGTACAATGCTGGGGAATCCATTAATGGAATATAGACGTTTCATAGAAGTACTTCTTTGTATCGGTTGCAATTAATAATTGCCACTAATAAAGGAACAGCCTTCGTACGTTTAAAGCTGTGATGTTACAGTAAACCTTTTTTCAGCAGTCAATCAGTCACCACTGACCTTCATTTAGAGAAGTCGCGCAGGTAATAGATTCTCTAGCTGTTGGTTATCTCGTATTTTCTTAAATAATTTCAAAGAATTTGGAAATTTATCGAACGTCTAACTTTGTAAATTATTCCAAACGCTAACTCCTCTTTTACCTCTTGAATTCCAACTTTATCTTCAGATCTTTCCTACTTTTAAAAATATCACTCAATTTTTTCCGTATACTAACTTGTGTCATTCCACGTCACCACTCCACTGACAGCTCGGAACATACCGCTTAGTCGAGCAGCTCGTCTCCGCATTCCGAAGTCTTCCTAGCCTAAACTTTGCAACATTTTCGTAACGCTACTCTTTTGTCCGAAATCACCCAGAACAAATTGAGCTGCTTTTCTTTGTATTGTTTACCAGTTCTCGGATCATGTAATCCTGGTGAGGGTCCCATTAAATAGAATCACACCCTAATTGGCGTCTTACCAGAGACTTACACGCCCTCCTGTACGACCTTACAACAACCCCTAAATATACTTGGCATTACGTTCTTATGTAGGATCATCAGCGTAGTTTGTGTTTATCGTCGACTGCAGAAAGACAACGGTTCAGCTTTATGACTGTTCTTCAAGTATGCTATGCAATTTTGCGGAACCCATTGGTTCCCGGGCATCTCGTTTGAGAATCACTGTTCTACACTGTAGTTTTACAGTACGAAGACACGTCTCCCTCATCGTGAAAATGAAAATCCACAGCCTGTTTCCAGTCATTCGACTGGGAATGGAGTTAATGAAGCCCCTGTCTAGCAGCGAGGATAGGAAATGTGCCGGCTGCCGAAGCCTGTCGCACTCCTCTGGGGCAATGATGAATGACTGACAGATGAAATGAAATGTTAATGGTGAGTGTTGCTGGAATAAAAGATGACAGGAAAAACCGGAGTACCCGGATAAAAAGCTGTCCTGCCTCCGCTTTGTCCAGCACAAATCTCACATGGAGTGACCGGGATTTGAACCATGGTATCTAGCGGTGAGAGGCCGGGGCGCTGCCGCCTGAGACACGGAGGCTACTCCCTCATCGTATGGAATTATAAACGCTAGTTACGTTTTCACCGTTAACCCAATGATATCCCCGTTATTTCATATGATACCACACATGAAATAAATTCTATTGTTTCAAAGATAGGAAATCCTGTAGTTCAGGCTGTAACACACTGATACGTCTGTAGTTGTTTAAACCAGTGCAAGCAGTCTTTCACCCTACTCATAACATAAATCATTTAAATATCAATATTAAAAATTGTACGAATTGATGGCATACCAGCTCGTCGAGTAAAACCCTCACTACATGCATGTGAAATATGAATCAGCAAAATATACGATGCGGAAATATTTATTGTACTACCTGAATAATAAAAATAACTGAAATGCCATTATTCTAAACCTAAAATTGAGATACAATCTATGTGTTTTTGAGCATGTACCTTTCCATCCATTATTGAGCATTAATATTAAGCTCGTGAAAATAGGACGTCTCGTCAAGGTTTTGTTGATGAAAGTGGCGTTATCAAAGCGCTTACCTGTTAAGCATTATTAAAATTGTTAATTATAAATGTCCTTTGCACGTTTACATACATTATTTGAGACGAAAATTAGTCGATTTCCGACACTTCAGGAAAATGTGAAACAGGGTTAGATAATCTAGGTTCAGTATAGACATACATGTGTACATGTTCTCTTGAGTAATAATAATAATAATAATAATAATAATAATAATAATAATAATAATAATAATAATAATAATAACTACAGAACGCAAACTACGATTGTTACCTAAAACATGATTAGCCTATAAGTGATAAGAAGATTACTAGAAAAATAGAATATGAGAGACATGAAGTTTTCAATAATACCGTACGCGACCAAACAATAATTGACGACCGAGCGAACTGATCATGTTGTTAGAGTCACGCAGCTGCGTGCTTGCATTCGAGAGATAGTGGATTCTAACGTCAATGTCGTCAGCCCTGAGGATGGTTTCCCATGGTTTCCCATTTTACACCAGGTAAATATTGGGGCTGTATCTTGAGTTCACGGACTCATATTTCCGCTCCTAACCCTTTCCCACCAAACTGTCAGTGCGACATAAAGTAAATTGTAAGAAAAAACCGAGGCTGAAATGTTATTTTACTGCGTTGATACTTCTTCTTTTTCATCTTGATCTGTTTACTCTCCAGAGTCGGTATTCCCTCAGACTCAGCGAGAGATCCCACCTCTACCGCCTTAAGGGCAGTGTTTTGGAGCTTCACACTCTGGGTCGGGGATACAACTATGGTGGAAGACCAGTACCTCGCCCAGGCGGCCTCACCTGCTATGCTGAACAGGGGGCGTTGCGGGGGGGTGGAGGAAGACTCGACACAGATAGGTCTTATGGCGACGATGGGATAGGAAAGGCCTAGGAGTTGGAAGGAAGCGGCCGTGGCCTTAATTAAGGTACAGCCCCAGAATTTGCCTGGTGTGAAAATGGGAATCCACGGAAAACCATCTTCAGGGCTGCCGATAGTGGGATTCGAACCTACTATCTCCCGGATGCAAGCTCACAGCCGCGCGCCTCTACGCGCACGGCCAACTCGCCCGGTAGGTAAGTAATCAGCTGTGGCCTTAAGTTAGGTACCATCACGGCATTTGCCTGGAGGAGAAGTGGGAAACCACGGAAAACCACTTCGAGGATGGCTGAGGTGGAAATTGAACCCACCTCTACTCAGTTGACCTCCCTAGGCTGAGTGGACCCCGTTCCAGCCCTCATACCACTTTTCAAATTTCGTGGCAGAGCCGGGAATCGAACCCGGGCCTCCGGGTGTGGCAGCTAATCGCACTAACCACTACACCACAGAGGCGGACCTGCGTTGATATAGTATGTGTTATTATCTAATGTGCAACTTTAATGACTACTGAATCATAATCATTCTCTGGTCCAGAATCCAGAACATCATTTCATAAATTCGTGTAGAGTTCCATCCATTTTTGTGGTACAGCAGGCGATTTTTCGACTAAAGGCACCGTGCGTGTCGCTCTAGCCGCCGGGCGGAGAACAACACGTGCGGCAGACTCCAGACTCGCAGTAGCTGATCTGTAATAACTGAGCGTGTAGTTACTCCGATGATAATGGCAGAGAAAAGGAGATCAAATAAACGCATTTGTTGTGTTGTCGGATGTTCCAATACTTACGCAAATACTGGAAGTGAAGTACAATGTTATTGTTTTCCAAAACGAGCGATAGAAGTGGACCGAAGAAGACTATGAATGCAAGCAGTTAACCGAACGAAGTAAGAAGGCCTACACATACGTACTGCACATGTTTGCAATAAGTTCAATTGATTCGATTTAATTTTTAGCACGGATGGATCACTTTGGCAACCTACGACTTACTCAAGAATATGCAGTGCATATTTCATCGGAAACAGAAGATCTGGACATCCACTAAGTCCATCCTATGTTCCTACAATAATTCCGGATTAATACAAGAAGAAGAATGTGTCGCCGGGACCCAGCTTACAGCGTTTTCACAGACAACTTAAGTGATTAAAAAAGGAATAATCAGACGGAAAATTTTCAAGTACAGTTTTCCCAAGTAACAACCAAGGATTCATTCGTGGGAACAGATGCATGTGATTTTCATTGTTCAGACTTCATGTTTTCTTGTTCAGTAAATGAAAACGACGTAAATACACTTCGTTCTGGGAGAGAACATTACGAAACATGATAAAATGTGTGGAATGGAAGACGATAATGCAGACATCAAGGGTCCAGGTTTCCAAGGCTACAGCTCCATAAGGAACAATACACAAATGCGTGATTTAACAGGTGTGAACTTCAAAGTCCTTGCATTGCTGCTTGCGTTATTACCAAACTGTAACGTTTCGAAATTATGTAAAGAAACCAGATTATTGATTTTCCTAGTGAAAATGAGAACCGGACTGTCCTATTCTGCTTTGAGAGTGCTATTCGGTGTTCACAGGACAACAATTTCACGTATTTTTACGCCCGTGCTTATGCAACTGGCACTGCGTACGAAACATTTCATATTCTGGCCTAGTAAAAAAAGTGTTCAAGAAACAATGTCTCCAGCATTACGGAAATCACGGTAATTGTCGAATCATTATTGACTGCATGGAATTGAGGGTTGAACAGCCTCCACAAGTAGATCAGAGAGTGTATTTCTATCCTCAATACAAGGGTTGCTACACTGCAAAAGTTTTAATTGCAATCATGCTTAGTGGTATGATTGCCTTTAAATCTAAATGTTAGGGTGGAAGAGCCAGCGACTCATTCATAGAAACCGACAGTAGTTTATTAACTTTACTTCAACCTCGCGATGAGGTAACGGCTGATAAAGGAGTTCCTGGCATCAGAATTAACTTATCTGGCCGCGGTGTCGTAATCGTGACACCACCGTTCTTACATGACGGGTTATTTTTAACAGCTGAGGAAGTTGAGAGTACTTAATAATATTGCGAGTGTTAGAATTTACGTAGTAAGGTGTATTCAAAGAATCAAAATATACAATATATTACAGAAATTGCCAACAGAACTTTTTCCACAGGTGGATGACATCGTGCATATGTATTGCGCATCAACGAATTTGCAACCTCCAATAATTAAAGAATAGTTTGAGAATTGTTCTACCATCAGTTTGTTTTATATATTCTTTGTTTACATTTTGATCTGTTCGACGTTCAACAAGCAAGAATTGACAAATAAATAATAATAATTATTATTAGGAATACCTCTAATTTTTGGCAAGTAATTACTGAAATAGAACTTTTGTCATTTTAGTAAGACATTCCTCGACATAGTTATTGTCCTGATAAATAGGTATTTTCAACTGTTGATGCTTTGATATAAATACATATAAATTACATATATTTGTGTGTAATATATATGACTTGTCTTTAACTGTATGTTATTTTGCTCGTCAAAGTAAAGTTAACGTACTCGCACATTTCCTGACTATTGGTTAATCTTTACAGGAAGATGGACACTTAACTTTATTTATATAATACACTACCGCAGCTACGTGTTTGATTCGATCTATCTGCACGATGCCTATAGTGGAAAGAGTATCAGTGTGTGACAGAAATATTTCGATCATTTCAATGGTTGTTCATTTACGGTGGCTAAGGAGAATACTGTGAACAATCACTAACCTCAAAGTCAAACTAAGCCTCAAACGTTGTGGTCTTAGAACGATGCATCGAAAAAAATGGTCGTATCTCCTAATAATGTAGAAATACGTACAAAGCCAACCTCGAAAAAATAAAGAGATTTGTATGAAACTACAGTTTTCTAATTACGCCTTGCTCAACATATTAACATTAATATGTCTTATAGCGTGATGGAATTTTAACCCTAGCAAACGTGCAGGCTGTGATGTAAGGTATAGTTGGATGGCCAGACAGTGTTACCTAACAACCGTGCAGACTACGTCTTATGGCTGGTTGTCATCTGAAATGATCAGCCGTTAATGGAAGGTCATAGCCGAAAGAAGTAATTATAATCATTTGGTTTTCGCAAAGAGAAAAGTGGTTTCTTTTTCGTTTTCAGAACATCCAGCTGTCAACCAAGACAAGAAACTCACACAATAAGAGATAGTTGTATATATGCCTATTATATGCCTATTAGTTTGTGGATTGATTCAATGAATTCAAAATAGAAATATTTTAGGCACTTAAGGGTCAAATTACAATATTCATTTAAGAGTCATTGGTTCTCATAGGAAATGTTTCACAATAATTATTCAGGTATATTTATAGCCAAATATTTTCCTCTTTCCATGAATTCAGTATTTACTTGTACTAATGACTTTTTAAAATAATCACTCTGCACATAGCTGAACTGTATAATTTCTTTTTACAGTCAGGGATCTTTCCATCTGTCTGTAAAATTGTCGGTATACAACCTGTTGCTAATGCTCCTTCTCCTGAACAATTTTGATGTTTTCAGAACTATCAGTATTTTATCTATCTTAAAACCAGAATTAGAAATAACTGTTTACAACAACCCATTTCGTATTTAAATACTCATTGTATTCTTAACACGTTTCAATCTGGTTTTTGAACATGCCATAGTCTTATGACGGCACTTCTCAAAGTCACGGATGATATAAAGTTTGAAATAGACATAAAGGAACTTAACACTCTAGGTACTGTACGATTAAAGCAAGGCATTTCATAGAGTTCATCATGACCTCCTTCTGACTAAATTACACACAATGGGCATAACTCTATCAGTTCTTTCTTGGTTTGAAACATTCTTCAAAGAGAGGTCTCAGCGTATGGTATTTAACAAACAAAATGTATCTATATAGTCTGGTGAACATTATGGCGTACCTCAGGGTTCCGTGTTCGTCCCGTTTTTGTTTTCCCTGTATATAAACGATCTGCCTCGAGTTTTACGCCGCACAAGACATCGTATGTACGCCGATGATTTACAGATCTATTATCATTGTCCTGTGAACCGTGTTAAATAATGTATTAGTAAAATAAATCTTGATATATAAAGTCTACGTCAATATACACTATGTCTTAATTTGCTGCTAAATGAAAACAAAACTTTAGCTGTTTTATAGAATATCGAGGAAATATTTCAAATTTTTTCAATAGGGACATTCCTCCTGTATTTGTGCTCGGTTCTGTAGTGAAGTACCGGTATCAGGAGTGTGTTAAGAATTTAGTTATTCTTATGGATAATACTCTATCCTGGTCCTTCCATACCAAACATTTGGTCAAGTATGTTTCTCATATATTGCGTCAGTTTCATCGAAACTTGCCATATCTTCCTTTTTTCGGTGAGAAAGATGTGCCAAACTATGATTTTTCCTATTTTAGATTACGGCGTTGTAATTTACAGCGATATATCAGAGATATATGACACTAGACTCAAGCGAGTTCGGAATTTCTGTGAGCGTTTTGTCTTCAGTATTCGTAAAGATTGCAGTGTAACATTTTACTTCACGCCGAAGAGTGATTGGAACTCAGGGATAGATGATCATACTCTGCTACTTGCTTACTGCTGAGAATTTTAAAATCAAGTGCTCCCTCATATATGACCAAGACCAATGTTCATCGGAGTCAAGTGCATAATCAGCACAATAGGTTTACAGGTAACACCCTTCAGGTTCCACAGCATCGTACGGTAAACAGCAGTACGTTGTTTATTGTCACTTTCCCTCAATCATACAATGGCCTTAAACTATACGAAATACGGCAAAGTATTACCAAAACTGTCGGCCCTGAGGTGTAGGGGCAGTGTGTCTGCCTCTTACCCGGAGGTCCCGGGTTCGATTCCCGACCAGGTCACGGATTATTATCTGGATCTGAGGGCTGGTTTGAGGTCCACTCAGCGTACGTGATTACAATTGAGGAACTATCTGACGGTGAGATATCGGCCCAGTTTAGAAAGCAAAGAATAGCGGTCGAGACGATCCGTCGTGCTGACAACACAACACCTCGTAATCTGCCGCCCTTCGGGCTGAGCAGCGGTCGCTTGGACGGCTTGGACGGCTATGGTTTTTCGGGGCTGATGCGCCATGTGGGGAAGGGGGGGAAGGAACTATCAAAACTCAGAAAAATGGCTTCAATACCGCTACCTTTCCAATATAGTGAATGTTCACCAAATTAAATTAAATATTAGAACATTTCCTAGTGTATTTTAGATGTTTAGTTTTATCCTTAATTCATCATCGGCAGTAAAATATATATTAGGCTTCTCTTATTTGTTCTTTTCCTTGTTAGTATAATCTGTGTTTCTGAATTGTTAAAAGTAGAAGTATAATCTTCTAAATATTTAGTTTTTAATATTTGTTTACCCACAGTATTAATGTATCTTACGCTCATATTTGATGCCTTTGCTCTCAGGATGCAGTGTTTACAGTGCACTATGTCGTCTGGTATGAGCTAGAATAAATTTGTTACTTCCATTGACTGGTGTCAGTCTTATCCTTGGCTTTGACAATATGAAAGTGTCCGAGATATGAGCGATTCTAGTAACACCGTTCCTTATGCAGCCAGTCCCTGCTATGAATACACACACGCTCTTTTATGCATTCTTGTTATTAGATTTTGTATATTAATATTGATAAAGTTACAGTGACAGTTAGTAACAGCCAAAGAGACCTCTGGTCCTACTTGCAATTCACTGTAAATAAATAAATAAATAAATAAATAAATAAATAAATAAATAAATAAATAAATAAATAAATAAATAAATAAATAGTCCACCTCTGTGGTGTAGTGGTTAGCGTCATTAGCTGCCACCCCCGGAGTTCTGGGTTCAATTCCCGGCTCTGCCACCAAATTAGAAAACTGGTACGAGGGCTGGAACGGGGTCCACTCAGCCTCGGGAGGTCAACTGAGTAGAGATGGGTTCGATTCCCACCTCAGCCATCCTGGAAGTGGTTTTCCGTGGTTTCCCACTTCTCCTCCAGGTAAATGCCGGGATGGTACCTAACTTAAGGCCACAGCCGCTTCCTTCCCTCTTCCTTGCCTGTCCCATCCAATCTTCCTATCCCTCCACAAGGCCCCTGTTCAGCATAGCAGGTGAGGCCGCCTGGACGAGGTACTGGTCATTCTCCCCAGTTGTATCCCCGAGCCAAAGTGTGAATCTCCAGGACACTGCCCTTGAGGCGGTAGAGGTGGGATCCTTCGCTGAGTCCGAGGGAAAAACCGACCATGGAGGGTAAACAGATTGCGAAATAAATAAATAAATAAATAAATAAATAAATAAATAAATAAATAAATAAATAAATAAATGCATTTTACTCTACTCCAGTTTAATTGTTTTAATGTGAGATACCGAGGGGCAAACAGAGCAGAATGATGTCATAAAGTAGACGGGAAAAGGTTTTAACAACTTGAGTTCTTTATCGAATGGATTTCCTGGTTTCCACATGGCATTATACATGCTGGGATTCGAAGAGGAAATATGCATTCTTGCGACAGCCATGATATGGTTATCGTTATTTTTGCAAACAACGAGTGGGAGGTCGTCTCATCTCCTTACTCACAAAGGACCTTCGGAAGGGATTCCCTTTGCATCTTTGAATGTTGAAGGACTTTCTCATGTCACGAGCTGTAATCTTCTGAACATATTCTACTCTTTGTTAATAATGAATCAGAGACCCCTCGCTACTGTGAGCATCGAACACTAAGCGTATTCCGACCACCGCTGCTCCTATTACCTTTGAGATTAATATAAGTAGGCTACTCTCCTGTAAGTGCTCACATTTCATTGAGAGCTGGTACTGACCGTAAGGCCGCAACATTTCACCCTACTTTTGTCCGCCTTCGCAGCGTAAAGGTTAGTTTCATTAGCTGCCGTCCTCGGGTTCGATTCCCGGTACAGCCAGAAATTTAAAACTGGCAGGAGAGCTGGTATATGGTAGAAATGGTGCATGCAGCTCACCTCCAATAGAGGTGTGCCTGAAATGAGCTTCACCACCTCGGGATGAGGACACGAGTTTACTGTCCTTTTACCCCACATATTGTCCCTTAATGTTCTTTTGATTTTATGGCAGTATATTTCATTAATTTTACTACTACTAATAATAATAATAACCTTCTTCTTCTTCTTCTTTTTCTTAATCAGTTCACCCTCCAGGGTTGGTTTCTCCCTCGGACTCAGCGAGGGATCCCACCTTTACCGCCTCAAGGGCAGTGTCCCGGAGCGTAAGACATTGGGTCGGGGGATACAACTGGGGAGAATGACCAGTAGCTCGCCCAGGCGGCGTCATCTGCTATGCTGAACAGGAGCCTTCTTGGGGGACTGGAAGATTGGAAGGGATAGACAAGGAAGAGGGAAGGAAGCGGCCGTGGCCGTAAGTTAGGTACCATCCCGGCATTTGCGTGGAGGAGAAGTGGGAAACCACAGAAAACCACTTCCAGGATGGCTGAGGTGGGAATCGAACCCACCTCTACTCATTTGACCTCCCGAGGCTGAGTGGACCCCGTTCCAGCCCCTAGTACCACTTTTCAAATTTCGTGGCTGAGCCGGGAATTGAACCCGGGCCTCCGGGGGTGGCAGCTAATCACACTAACCACTACACCACAGAGGCGGCCTATTATTAGTCGTTGATATTATATAAGCAGGTAATGACTTTGTTTCCTTTATCAGTAATCTTTACTATGAGGCACTGATCCTTTTATTCATAGCTGCCAAAACGTAGTCCCTGTGTACATACTAATGCAAGTTTTAATTTTAAGGTAGGGCCTAGTAAAGTTGAGTTCGGAGGATCAACAGCTTGAAACGCTGTGAGATAGTTAATTGTTTTATTACGTCATTAGTTCTATCCCCGTCCACATTAGTGCTCCTCTAGTGATGGTTTATCAGAAGGAACGGTGAATGAATTAATGAGTTGATGAAAGGTGTTAAATTCTGTGGTCGGTAGGGATATATCAACGTTGTCGTTCTACTGCACGCAGGCAAGTACTTATATACTTGCCTTTCATGGAAGCGAAGGGAAGGGATGTCGGGCTGACACTCGTTAAAAGCTATCACGATTCTAATAAACTGAAATTTATGCATATACTCCCTTGATACTCACTTGGTTAGTCCCCGGAGCTGCCATATAACGCCTATATGAGGAAATGACGTCACTTAAGTGGCAAAAAATGGGTATAGGTCATATCATGGATATAGTTGTATAAAACAGTACTTACCTTATCACGCTGTTGCCACACTTACACACACATACACCAGGGCTGTTGGAGAGAGATAGAGAGCATGTTTTGAAAGCAGCATCCTGTTGAAAATATATGACAGCATATACTGCTACAATCTCGAATAACAACTTTCCATCTCGTATTCATTAACACACTTCATTGACATAAATAAGTGGGGGCATCAGAGATGGGCATTTGAAGGTTTGTAATCTTTTCACTTAGTTCAGTGAAAGTTATAAATAATCCATATACATATTTTCGACTTGGAAACTTGTTAAAATGTTGTCTGCCGGAAGAGTTATAGGCTAGAAAAGTTAGTGTGATGAAATTCGGTATGAGTTTGAAGCCCTCGTACGACAGGAAGTTTTTATTAATTTCTTTCGCTTACGTATCAACGCGTGGGAATATCTCCCACTATGCGACTAACTACGCCGCACCCCCAGCTTTAGACGACAGCTAGAGTTCAATTTCAGGTGCACGGGCAACTCCAAGACGTCGCTGAAATTACACGCGTTGTTCTATTTAAATGTAAAACAAAAAGAAAGCAAAACCTAGGGTCGTTTGCCAAATGAATGTATCTTCTTGGATGGGTAATGATACAGTCGGCCCCGTGGTGTAGGCGTAGCGTGCCTCCCTCTTACTCGGAGGCCCCGGGTTCGATTCACGGCCAGGTCAGGGATTTTTACCTGGATCTTAGGGCTGTTTCGAGATCCACTCAGCCTACGTTCATATTTTAGGTTGTAAAGAATAAATATGTTTCAATCAGGTCATTTCAGTTCTTATACTGTTGCCATAAAATGAAATTTATACATTGTAAAACTGTAAAAATTATATTGTAAATTATTACTCATTTATATACATGAAGTGGTTAAGTGTAAGAAAGGGCCGGGACCCTTAACTTCGCCACAAAAAAGTCGCTTTAATAACAATAGTAAAGCACACCAAACACCAATCTTCCTATAATAATGAGGGTCTTCGTAAACACAATTAGGATTTTCTGCACACCAATATACTGTTTACACGACCATTAAGGTGCAAACCAGAACTGTTACATACGAAATTCGATTAGGCTATGATGACTGTCTCAGCATGTTAACAGCTGAGATCCAGACTGGCGACTCATGCTTGCCAGGTCGAACACGTGCAGACTGCTTGCATGGCCAAGAACTATGGACGCGCCTCCCATACTTCAGCTGCCGTAGCACAGAATACAAACACCGTACGCTCAGGCTGGGTTTATAAGGGAGACGCTGTGTATTAACGGATAGATGGACTTAGCAAGAGCTTCGAGACTGATAAGGGCGCTGTGAAAATTGAGTTGTTATTTGCATTTTGATATAAACTAGAAGTTGGGGGTTCATTGCTCCATTGTGCTATACCAAAAACTGGTTATGGAGCGCATACCTATCTACGAAATGTCACGGTAATATTTGTCCCAAATGGAGCACAATAATTCCTTTTACACAAATTAAGTGAAAAATCTGCGGTAAATTTAGAAGTATCGTCGTTACTAGAGAAATATATAGAGAAATATGTATATGAACTTATGGGCTGTATGCAGGACTCCCTTATGTTGTATTCCGCTGCTCGTGCCGTCTTTTGCTTCTTTCTTGAGGTCCAGGGCTAGCACCGACGAATGGGAGTGCTATGTCTGTGAATTCTGAATATCTTTGTCCATATGACGATCGCGAGCAGTTCAAACAGCAAAATAGCTTGATCCCTGGATCAATACATATATACTTTTTTGTTGAAAGGAAAATAGCATGATACCTGGACTAATAAATATATACTTTTTGGTTGAAAGGAAAATAGCATGATCCCTGGACCAATAAATATATCATTTAATGAATGAGTTAGGGCACAAAACGAATGAGCAACATGAAGAAAACGACATCTAATTAATGCAAACAACTTTTCACGTTTGAAACACGTTTCAAACCACGTAGCCAACTCTCTTGGTAATATAAGGTTTATCTTATAGTGTCTCATAATTCCCGAATTTGGGTGATTTTAAGGGAAAGCAATTTATACAGCCATAAAAATGTGGGCATTTTTGGGTTGTTATCCTGGAAACAAAGTGATCTTATAATTCTGATGAAACTTTTCTAAATAATCCTGGTTGAATTTCGCAGATAGCATATATTTCAATACGACACCATTTTAACAAAAATTTAGAAATGTACATAGTTGATTTTAAGGTTACCCTCAAACTCTCTGCTGTGCTACTATTTAAGAAACTGTCCTTACGAATTTCTCTCAGACCAGACCAGTCACGTTGTCTGTTAGGTCATCAGCCCAGAGGCTGGTTGGATTCTCAAATAGCACCACCAAAGATTATGCGGTTATAAGGAAACCCCCAAAACCAATGGCAGCGCCAAAATGAGGCGTACTAGGCAAGATGAGGAGTGAGGTAGTTTGCCATTGCTTTCCTCACTGGGCCAGAAAGTACTATTGCAGCACGACTGACCCTATGAGCAGTACCTTTAATAACACTGAAATGCACTAGTCCTGCTCTGAACGTCATTACTCAGCACTACCCATACCCCAGCAACTTCCATATTGTCACAGCCATGGATATTGACTGGCACTTAGGTGGAAGCTACACTTTACTCTGTCACGTTACCTTCCTCAGTTACTCCAAAATCTGTACTATATTTTCTTATTACTTCTACGCTAAAATTTATATTTAAATTGTCGAACAAATACGTTCATTTTCAAAATGAGTAAAGTGCCGATGTGAGAATTCTATAATCCACTGGCCTGTCATTTTGAACAAAGTATAAGCCTACTGTTGCGACTGCGAAAAACCGCTGCGATAATATTCTTGGGGCAATATTGACCCGCAGCACATATGCTATGAAGAGCGAGAATTCCTTGACAATATTCGCACAATATTGAACCTTAGACGAGAGAACTTTACCGACTAAAGTTATCTCTCTTCCTCGCCTAAAGCTATAGGATTCATATGTGCTTGAGTCAAATTAGGACATGCTCTTAATAAGCTTGTATCCGGGAGAGAGTGGCCCGTCTGCTGGCAGCCTGAAGGTGGTTTTCCGTGGTTTCCCATTTTGACACTAGGCAAATGCTGGGGCTGTACCTTAAGGCACGTCCGGTTCCTTCCCACTCCTAGGCATTTCCTATCTCATCGCCGCCATAAGACCTATCTGTGTCGGTGCGACGTAAAGCAAATTGTAAAAAAAAAAAAAGTTGTATGTACTATCTGACGAGCAAACCGGCTTTCATAGTGATACTACTTCATAATGTCTGTCTCAATAATCAACTTGTTAATTTTAAGTAAACAGTTTCGGATGCACTTGAAGAGGTGGGGAGCGTCAGAAAACACGAATGTACTTCTATTATCATCTGATAGCTACTACTACTACTACTACTACTACCGGGCGAGTTGGCCGTACGCGTAGAGGCGCGCGGCTGTGAGCTTGCATCCGGGAGATAGTAGGTTCGAATCCCACTATCGGCAGCCCTGAAGATGGTTTTCCGTGGTTTCCCATTTTCACACCAGGCAAATGCTGGGGCTGTACCTTAAATAAGGCCACGGCCGCTTCCTTCCAACTCCTAGGCCTTTCCTGTCCCATCGTCGCCATAAGACCTATCTGTGTCGGTGCGACGTAAAGCCCCTAGCAAAAAAACTACTACTACTACTACTACTTTTACGACTAAAACGTCTTCATTCCATCCCTGAAGGGGACGTTGGACCTCCTAGAACAGGGCCTCTCAAACGCTCAAATTCTCACGCGTGCATATCGGGGCGCAGAGACTCCGTGCACTGTGCATCGTTCCGACTCGGTTCAACTTAGCTTGACTCGGATGGTGTAGTGCCCTGAGAGCGACGAAGCGTTCCGTGATAGACGGCTTGTTTATCAGTGAAATTGATAAGCGCAAGACAACATAATAATGGAGCAGCCTGTTTCAAAGAAAGCATAGACTTCTGAAAGTCCATTTCAATCGAACTGGGAACTTCGTATTTCTTTGTCAGTCGTGACGATAAAGCCAAAGGCTTAATCCGTGGGACAATAATTATGTGATAAATTAATCAAAAACATCTATTTTCCAGTACACCGGCTTTCCTCAAATTCTACGAGAATTTGTCCAAGGAAATTTTCCTGAGCTTCATCGAGAAGCAGCTAAGATTATTTCTATGTTTTGTTCCACATGCATGTGTGAGAGGTATTTTTTCCTGCTTAGACTTGTACGAAAACTAGATTGCGTGAGAGTAGGCCTATTTCTGATTGTAATTTAAAGACGGCTCTCAAATTGCTGTCAGCCGGTCCCTTGTTTCAGGCATAACTGGTATCATTGCAAAGATAAAGGAAAAGAAGAACTTGAGAAGATAAATTGTCTGCTCAAACCAAATTGAAAGAAGAGTGTTTTAACACCGGTAACATTGTCCCATACAACAGTGTCACTGTTCACCACACAAAAACATTTCGCAGTGAGGGGAGGATCAGCGGGGAAGGTGGAGAAGGCGAAGACAGGCCGAACAGGTGAGACAAGTGTAGGGGAAGTGGAGTGGGGGTTTGCACTCTGGTCAACCTAGTGAAGTCGTCTCCTGCACCTTTGGGGGCATGCACCCTGAGAGGCCTTGTCCTAGACGGTAGCACCGTCTCTCAGGCCAGGGAGATGTTCGAAGGTGTTGATGGGGGTTGAGGCCTTGGTCTATACTAGGAACTGTTCCGTAATTCGCCTTAGTGCAGGAGAATAGAAAACCACGGAAAACCATTCTCAGGACAACCGATGGTGGGGACCAGCCTCCCTCCGTCTCCCGAATGCAAATGCGTATAGCCACGGCTCTTTCTCTGATGTAACTTCCAAGTTGTTTACTTTGTGTCTAGGATCTCTGTTGAAGTTATGTTTGCGTTTTTGAGGTCCGTTCGAAGTTCATTAAACCAGGCTGTGCAGTTTTTAAGCTAGATTACATACTTTATTTATCCTTTTTTTCAATCGACTTGCTGGTAATTTAGTCAGATGGCCGAAGAATTTCATTCTTCTTTTCCTAATGTCAATTTCGATGTTTGAGAACTTTTCTGTTTTGAAGGATTGTGACATTATTGTGATTATTATTATTATTATTATTATTATTAACAGTAAATACTTCACCGACACCATTTTAGCAGTCACACTGTAGGCCCACATAACACACTGCAATCTAGCGAATACCATTGACCTAAGTGACATTATTGGGACAGGGCCTCAAATAAGTATAAGCAGACCTCTTTTATCACCGTAATTACTATCTTCCTTGTCATCGTCCCAGTCACCTGCGTGTGTTGAGCCGTAAAGGAGAGTTGGTTTTTTGTGAATTCACTTCGGATATGATGTTTATTTAACACAATTCAGTTAGGATCAATCAATCACTACTGATCTGTATTTAAAGAAGTCGCCCAGGTGGAAGATTCCCTATCTGTTGTTTTCCTAGCCTTTTCTTAAATGATTGCAAAGAAATTGGAACTTTATTGAACATCTTCCTTGGTAAGATATTCCAATCCCTAACTTTCAAGTAATCCTGGTGAGGGCCCCATACACTGGAACCATACTCTTGTTGGGGTCTTACCAGAGAAAGACAAATGCGTGTTTATTTTGTATCAATCTGATTGTACGCTTATAATGGGAAACCCATCAACAGAATTTCAACCAAATTTCATATTTAAATATGTTTCTATACATGTTGGTAGGTAAGGGTTATTCTGCCCGAAGGCAGGTCCGAGCCTCCACCTAGGTTTGCCTGAGCCGAAGTTTACGTACAGTAGGGTGGCCAGTTCCTTTCCGTTCCTCCATTCCCTTACCCCCCACCAACAGCGCGTGGCAACCCATCCAAATCTTGACCACGCCCAATGTTTCTTAACTTAGGAGATCTCACGGGATCCGGTGTTTCAATACGGCTACGGCCGTTGGCTTTCTATACATACTGAAATGATATATATCATATCAAAATCCCGGAATTTTATTGGAGTTTTTCAGGAACCATGAAGCAAGACATCCAATTACCTTTTTCTAAATTTTGAGTTTACAATGAAATGTTATTGGAACGATGTTTTAAATACAACTTTTCTTCACTGAAAAGTTTCAGTTGGATGATACTTTTGGAATTTAGAAATTCTCCAAGGACGATCAAGAGGAGTAAGTGCCAGGTCTAAGGCAATGACTTGGACTGTATAACTTAGGTAATGTGGTAGAAGAAAATAAAATAAAATAAAATTGCATTCGTCTTTGATTCGTCTCATGACCTTGCGGTTTATTTCCCAACGCTCATTCCTACCAGTGAACAGAAACATCTTGATTGGAGCTAAGATTGGAGCTTTCCTACTGGAAAGGCTAGCGTACAGTGAGCCATCTGGTGACAAACGAGAGTACAACTTTCAACAGACCAACGTTAAAGTATTTTAAATTGAAACTGTCATTATTAGAGAAGTCTTCTTCGTAAACGGACGATATATTCTTGTGAGGATGTGGAGCAAAGTTCTCTGTGAAACTTATTATTATTATTATTATTATTATTATTATTATTATTATTATTATTATTATTATTATTATTATTATTATTCAGATGACAAGTGATCCAGTGATAACTCTGATAAGAATGCGTTCCGTGAATCAAACGCACATACGCATCGAATGGAAGTGCGCAGTTTATTATCTTGCGCCGTTAAGAACAACAATATGGTTACGTAAAGAATTAACACACTACTTTTCAGTTAATACAGGCTTAGAAGCCATTTTATTGTAAAATTATAACGGGGAACTTCCCTCCCTCCCCCCACTCTTTTTATATTACATTATGTCTGTCTAAAATGGAAGTGAGCTTATACGAGCACAAAATATATGGGTTTTTCTCTACAGCAGCACAGTCTGTGTTATAACTTTTTAGTATAACGTTTTGACTGTTCATGTTGGTATTATGGTCTGGACTGTATGACACGGTTCATTCTTCTCAGTGGAATACAATGCACGCAGAATATACTGGGTAATTCGGACTTAATTATATTAAGTGAAGTGTATATTGTAAAGTACTAGGTGGAGTCCGCGTTTGTCACACACAGACATCGCGACTACCCTTGTTAGGTCAGGCAGGTTTGCTGATGTTCTTCGACACTCTGAATTAAATCCCTGTAACACAAGTCAAATTAAATTACCATACACAAGCAATGCTTGCTATCAGCCGAATATTTCTGCAATATTAGGATGCCATTATTAAAATGTATAATTGCAATTTCCCAGGATATATTGTCAGTTGTTCAGGTAGCTGGTATATTAAAAATATGCCCAAGACCAGGACACAGCAACTTCAATAATATTAATTTACTTGAAGAGATCGAAAAATAAATTGCTGCCCTTTAATACAGTATATTGCCACTTTTATGGAGTCATATTCCATTAATTCCTATAATTTATGTATTTAAATTAATACTTTTCTATACTTTTCATACAATTATTTTTACAGTAGCGCGTTTGGTTATTTTCAGACTACAATTAGACCGTAATATGAAGAAATATTGAGTCTAACTGTTGTTAATAATAAACTAAGAGTTATTACGCTTTTTGGATTATCACAGTAGTTGTTTCTGTAAAGTTTTAAGTGATATGTCGTGTAAAGCTATCTGTTTAAGTATTTTGAAACAACAATACTCTTATTTATAATACAGAACTTGTAGCAATAATGAACATGGGAATGCATAAATTAATAACATATATTCTCACTGTATGATAATTTGCAGTCTGTGGAACAAACTAAGGGAAATCACGGTAATTTAAAAGAAATGGGAAAACGGAATAGAATTATTCAGAAATGCAGTAATAGTGTGAGGAAATAGAGACCATTCCATTTGTAATTCACGCTCTGCGGTGTTCATCTGTTAACTTGATCACACACAAAAAATAAAACCATGAGGATAAAATAAAATCAGGCAGATGTTTTGAATCGTCCTGATAAATACGGTTAAGTCTTATTTGGAGACTGTATTGCTATAGCTGAGAAATTTCTAATGGAAATTGAAAATCGGGGGGAGCAGTTCGTAGGTACTGTAGTGAATGTCTCTAAGTGGATTTTACTGTGCTCTATCCAGCCGTTTTGCGAGTAGAAACTGCTTCTAAAAACAATTAGGTGAGCATTTAACGCTTTGAAGGTCTGAGAATGCCTACACATTACCTTCAATGGACTCAATTGGAGCGAACGGTTCCAGCAGCAATCCCATTTATTGGGATATCCTCGCAAGTGGAGTTAAATTCAGCACACAATCTCTACAGGTGGAAATAATCCTGAGTCTGCTTTGATTTTATTGGTCTCTCCTGGTTCACACGTGCGGCACCTTCTCTTCGTTTATGGTTGCTTGTTTTAAACTAAAGTTTTGGAATGAATCTCCTTCCCTTCTTACTATAAAGAATATCAAATTAGATGATAGGAATTACCAGATTATAATAATATATTTGATAAATAATATCTTTGTTTTTAAGATAAATATATAATCACTAATTATTAATATTAATATGTCTAAGTGGAAGGTTAGCGATGCATTGAAATAGGAACTGTATAAAAATGAAATCAGATATGAATTCATGAACCCATTCCAAGAATCCTAGAAACTTAGAACATGGTACCGGAGATTCTGGTATTCTCATCATCCCTCGAAAAATAAAAAATCCACAATACTTTTAGAGGATACCGAGTTGGGGGTTAAAATCAGCGCCCAAAATCAAAACGGTGTGAGCATGCAGGCCTAGCCATGTTTTCACTTGGTGGGACGACACGACATTGCTCGCTATTCTTAAGTATAAATCCTCAACCTACAAACCTTCCTTCACTTTTGTGCCCAGCCGAGAATGGAACATCTTTCCACAGGAGGCAGAGTGATATCTAACTACGGAAGATTTAAAAAAGGGTGCTCAAAATATTTCCACGAGACGAGCTCGTAGCGCGGCAGTTTTTCTTCTCGTCCTGGCATTTCTTCTTCTTCTGATTATTGTTATTACTTTAATTATTTTCATTATTGATTGTATTTTAATTCCTTCTTATGTATTATATTATTGTACTTAGGAAGCAAAATGTTCATGTATATTTCATATTATAATATATATTTAACGTACAGTAAGATAGCAGAGTGCCATAGTAATTTGTTTGAGTCTCCTTTTTCATTTATTCAATATTTTAATGTTTTTATTTTATGTCATTTATGTATTCACTGGTTAAGTCTGATAATGGTGATTGCGCGTCGGCTGGAGACGTTAAGCCTTGAGCATAACCCGTGCTAGTCGACATGAGTAGGCTATGTGCTGACACCGGATTTAACCTGCCTCATTATCATCATCATCATCATCATCATCATCATCATCATCATCATCATGTACCCACATGTGCAGGTCACCTCGGGGCATCACATAATCAAACGCTAAATAAAACAATCTTCAACTATGCGACTATGGATATACATGTTACTAACCGCAGCTACTTAGAAGTTCGATTAAATACGTCATTTTACATGGAAAAAGAACCATACAGTCGTTTTCAGCGACCATATTTGAGCTTACCTACCAATTTGAGTAGAATTAGCAACATCCAAACAAAAATACTTAACTCGTATGTGATTTCCCCTCTCAGATGCTGTTCCCCTTTGTTCCATGTTCATATTCCAACTCTATTTATAAAAAAAGTGTAAAAGTCTCTGTAATTGATGGTTTCATATTATGTACCTTACTTTGTGTTGTGCCACTTCTTGTTATATCATGTTATGTTATTTGATATTGTGTTCATGTAGTCACGGCATCATTGTACTTACTGGTACAAATGCTTATGGACACTCGGTGATAACACCACTACCGTAAACTGCCGGCTCAGTGGACTTAACTTCCCATCCGTCGATGTCTCATCGGGTACATTCAGTAGCAGTTTACATGCAACCCCAACGACTCCACCGTGAGCATTTACATGCAACCTGGTCTAGCCACTCCACCGACATAGTCAGAGATAAGATTTTCAGCTGCAATTCACATATGATCAAATTAACACCTTCCGCTCTGTACAGTAGTTGACACTGTGACACTAGATGGAAATTTAATAGACCTTAAATTTATTTTGAAAAGGGGAAATAAGAAAGATAATTTGGGGATTATACAAGAATAGAACCTTAATAGAAAAATAACGAAAATAAATGTATTTTATGGAATAAACATGCAGAAGTGTCACGTTTTATAAAAGACTGAAAAACAGAGAGAAATATATAGATGGGAAACAAATAGGTAAAAATTTAAATTGAACCTACACGCTTGCTGAGCTATTAATTAGAGAATATAAGAAATCAGGAAGAACAGCAAAATGATGTAATATTATCAAAGTTATATGGGAAAATCTGAAAATGAATGAAAATCCACAGCCTGTTTCCAGTCATTCGACCGGGTCAGGAATGGAATGAATGAAGCCCCCATCTAGCAGCGAGGATAGGATATGTCCCGGCTGCCGAAGCCTGTCGGACTCCTCTGGGGCAATGATTAATGAATGTCTAATGAAATGAAATGATATTGGAGAGTGTTGCTGGAATGAAAGATGACAGGGAAAACCGGAGTAACCGGAGAAAAATCTGTATGGGAAAATCTAAAGAGGCGAAAATAGAGAAAATGTGTGTAGTTAATATGCAGGAAGGATATACATGTGGAGGTATCATTTACTATAGAGGGTGGTCGGAAACAACGTGGACAGGGTAAGTCAGCTTTGGAGGGTTGGTCATGCTGATAAATAATTATAAAGATATAATTATGTATCTCACACCCTTATCATTTTATCAGCCGCTGAAGTTAGCCAATCAGATCACTTCGCGGGCGAATTCAAATGGGCTTTGCAAAATCTGCACGTGGCTTAAGACCGGCATGAGAGCACCAGTCAAAGAATAAAACACCAGGGGAGGTGTTTGTATACAGAACTCCGAGCTGACAAGTTCGCGCCAAAGCAAATAGGCTACCGGTGTGTGTGTGTGTGTGTGTGTGTGTGTGTGTGTGTGTGTGTGTGTGTGTGTGATATGCTAAATTCTCGGCATGGCTCTCAGGCCGTTCTGAAGTCACGCGCACATTTAGCACGAGTGCCGCGCAAAGTCCATTTGAAATCGCCCGCAACGCGGTCTGATTCAGCAGCTGTTAATATGACAATGATATGAGATATCAAATTATTTATTTCAAATTATGTATCAGTAGGAATAACCCTCTAGCGCACACATACCCGGTCTACGTTGTTTCCGACCATTCTGTATAGCTTAGTTGAAGTCCAGTAAGTACATCAGAAGGCTAAGGCTCTCCAACATTTAAACATACTCTTATGTCCAAATAATATTCATGGAGAATGTACTGTATAATTATAATTATTTATTGTAACATTTTTTAAATTGGAATGTCCTTGGTACCTTGTCATACTAACAAATCTAAGTGCATGCAATTATTATTGTTGCAATAAACGAATAATCTCCCCCGCCACTTGGTGGTCATCTGTGATTGCGAGAGAAGATATTCTGTTAATTCATTCAAATTCCTATTCGACAGGATTAAGGAAGTAACCCAGGAGTTCGACCTTAAAGTGAACACTCATAAAACAACATTTGTTCAGAAAGTAAAATGACGATGTAATCACCGTGGGCAAATGTTTCATATTTTTAAATACCTAGAATGCTGACTAACGCAAGATTGTGATCGGAATTTGGGTGTTGAATTCAAACCCAGAATCGGCATTGCATCATTGACTTCCGATACGAAACGCGTTGGCGTGGAAGCGGGTGAGTTGGCCGTGCGATTAGGGGCTCGCGGCTGTGAGCTTGAATACGGGTGGCGGCAGCCCTGAAGATGGTTTTCCGTGGTTTCCCATTTTCACACCAGACAAATGGTGGGGCTGGACCTTAATTAAAGCCACGGTCACTTCCTTCCCACTCCTAGTCCTTTCCTATCCCATCGTCGCCATAAGACCTATCTGTGTCGGTGCGACGTAAAAAGCAACTAGCAAAAAAACTCACAAAGTGCAGGAAAGCACCCTATTTCAATTACACCGCCCGAAATGAGAACCCTCATTGGCCGAATGGTCAGGGTAGTGTTTTTCGATTCATAATGGTCCTGAATCCTATTCCCGGCCGTTCGGTTAATTCGTTAAGCACAGAGGCTGCGTGTTCATAATCATCTTAATACACTTAAAATATATGATATCTACTGCCTCGAAAAGAAAATATGAGCACATGCTACTGTATGTTCCTCGCATTTAATACTTTGAGGCTTCATTTGAATTATTATTGAAATATAATCATCCTCTCGTGTAGATACATACCTGTGAGTACCCGGATACCCACAATGAACATTATAACTGTAGGTCCCATTGTGTCTGAGAAAAGTATACATGCGAGGAACTCAATTATCTTCGAGTGGCTGTAAAGTAGCTGATCACAGAAGGGAAGTCCGGCTCCATGGCTAAATGGTTTAGTCACAGGGGTCTCGGGTTCGATTCCTGGCAGGGTCTGGAAGTTTAACCATCATTGGTTAATTTCGCTGGCACGGGGAATGGGTGTATGTGTTGTCTTCATCGTCATCTCATCCTCATCACAACGCGCAGGTCGCCTACAGGAGTCAAATAAAAAGACATGCATCTGGCGAGCCGAAAATGTTTCGGACACTCCCGGCACTGAAAGCCATACGCCATTTCATTTTGTGATGTACAAGTTTCCTGGGTCTCTCTAGTTCTGTAATTTCATCTTTATTACCTTTGATCGTTACCTTATCGAATAAAAACCACGTCTCAGGTTAATATAAAAAGAAAATATTTAAGCGTTGCCAGCATGATTCCCACAGTAACTCCCATCGACTTAGTTATAGACTCTTGGACTTAATATTTCAAATTAACAACACCGATATTTCCTCTACGTTTCACTTCATCGATAAAAATTATATAACTAAACTTTTTCTAAATTATATCCTAACTATTTTCGTCATGAGCAATGTTCCTGTAAGCCAAACCGTAAAGGATACAGCCTACACAGAGTTTTTAAGTCCCCCTTTCAAGCTCCCCGTATTGCTCAATTTTGGAAGGAATTATATAAGGGCCTACTTGCCATTCTTTAAAAGTTAAATACCCAATTACATGAAACAACAAATCCGTTCTGTGATGGAGGGAGACGAACAACCAAATCAAAATTAAAGTGAACCAGACATAGCATATTTTTCGTCCTGTCCTGTGTTAAAAATAAAGTATCTTAATTAATATATCAATTAATTATTCCTTTAACGGTTACTACTGAATTAATTAATTAATTCATTATTTAACACTTCTAGTAACCACAATGCCTGACAGACTGTTTAGTGGTATTGTATGCCTGATGGCAGGCAAGCAGCATAGTGAAATGCCAGTAGCGCACACGGGTGTTAAATTTACCTCCGTGTTGCTGCCACCAAAATGTTGTACAAAACACTTCCATTTTCTAGGCGATGTAATTTGTATCAGAACCCAAATGAAATTCCCGCCGGGCATAATATACATTATTAACATAGACACATTAATTCAGATTTTATACATTTTGAAGTTAATTTGTGTGAAGGGAGTTGGAATTTGCTCTCGGCTTGACTCTGCTCAGCGCGCTACCCACTGCCACATTATGTGGATCTTTCATTATTCAGAAATTGAAATGCCCTACAACCAGCCAACCGACCACTAAAGTGACTGGTTATACTCGAGTGGACATCATCAAGTGGAAACAACATACTGATACATGAAAATGTACCCCTTAAAGTGCGAATTACACAGGAAATCTGTCGGACAAAAGTTAAATGTTTGAAAACTTCCGAACTTCACGTTAATTTTCATAAAGGATAAATAATTTTTTTGGTTAATAATAATAAATTGGCTGCTTGGATGAATGATCATCATAGCGGCCTTACGATCAGAGAGAGAGACGTTCCATTCTCAGCCGGGCTGCGGATTTTAGCCATGACAGGTTAGTGCCTCTGGCTCGGGGACTGGGTATTGATGTTTCCATACACATCGCATCGTATCCCCACAACACATCACATTACCAACCACCAAAGAGAAACACAATAATGAATACATCCCTCTACGTACGGCTGGCGTCAGGAACGACTTCCAGTCGTACAACTGGGCCTGATTCGCCTGTAGTACCGATCCTATGTTAATGGGAAAGGAATAGAAAATAATAATAATAATAATAATAATAATAATAATAATAATAATAATAATAATAATAATAATAATAATAATAATAATAATAATAATAATAATAATAATAATAATAATAATGGTTTTACGTCACACTAAATACCTTAAGGTTTTTTTGAGAAGGCGTAATGCCAGCATGTTGTTCCACAGGAGTTCTTTGCTTGCCGGAAAATATACCGACACAAGGCTGGCGTATCTGAGCACCTTCTACCAGGGGATTGCACTTGGCTATTTCGGCTCAGAAAGCTGGGTAAACATGCATAGATAGAGACATACCATCCTTTCAGTGCTATCTAGTTTGCCTTTCAGGGTGTGGGAGCCGAATGATACTGCCAGGAAGGAATTTTCCGACATAAAAGGTCACGTTCGTGTGGTTCGGATTCCAAATAAAATTTTAGTTCCCCATGAGCAGGATATGAGCGATCACGTTAAACTACAATCTTGCTCGCTTTGGTTTGCCTTTCAGCGCTACAAAGCAATGTGAGCGAACCATGGGCTTCAGGCATGACACTTCGTTGTTCTCTGTCTTCACACCATTTACCTTGAAACCATTTAATAACGATTCTATCCACTGTCTCCTACATCTCCGTCCTTTTCGTTTACCCCTCTATGGCCAATTCCATTAGTCTCCCAGATAAACTTTCCTCCTCCACTAGCATCACATGGTGTAACCATCAAAGCCAAACCGCACGCACAGCTTCCCCCAGCATGCCCATTATTAACTCGTGTTTAATCTGTTTGTTACGGATAACCGCCACGTCCTCTTACCAGTAGTTATTGGGGCTGGTACCGAATGTGTCTAATTTTCATTGTATTGATAAAAAATGTAATTAAAAAATTATATTCCTCAACGTGTCCACGCTCTGGTGTGCATTGATGGCTTATTGTAGAGACGGTAGTGTGTCAACAGCTATCGCCATTAATTTGGAAATGCTGATATTAATATACATCTTTCGACAATAAATGAGCCATTACGCAACGTTTGAAAGATGTCTGTACTCTTGGTGTGCAATTAATTACTTCATATTTAGTAACTAATCACAAGGAATCGTGTACTTAATTATTGTGTATAAAACATCCAGGATACTTATTATATGGCATTTAAAATAGAAATTAAAGCAAAGTAATTTGGACACATGCCTTTGCTGGCGAGATGTAGTGTTTACAGTGCACTATTTCTTCTGGTATGGGCTATATCAAATTTGTTACTATCATTGACCTGTCTCAGTCTCATCCTTGGCTTTGCAATATGAAAGTGATTGAGGTATGAGTGATGCTAATAATTCCATTGCTTATGCAGCTAGTCCCTGTTATGAATGATGTGAAAATATCGCTCATAGGGTCGGTTGGTGCATGCATTTTAGTGGGCTTGGCAGACTGATATGTAATAGCAACTTCTGGCTCAGTGAGGAAAGCAACGGGAAACTACCTCATTCCTCATTTCCCTAGTTCGCCTCTTCAGTGACGCCTAGGCTATTTATGACAACTGTTGGCGGAGTTGCAGAGGATAAAACCAGCTTTCGGGCTGAATACATTTAATTTGGACACATGATTAAAATTATGGAAGTCTTTCCCTAAGTTCGTCCTAAAATAGCATTTCGGTTTTCACATTTCAGTACAGATACAAAAAAAATAACACAAGAAAACGCATCAGTTCTTAACGTGCTTGTATTTTTCTACTTTATTTCTGAATATTATTTCATTTTTACCTTTCAACTGGTCTGTAAAATTTAAAAAAAAAAGTACCTTCGGTGAGAGAGGGATTCTGTCTGCGATGATTTTGATTATATTGTATACAGATTCGCGGATGCAGATATCATGTTACTAGCCGAATGAAAATTCAATAAAAATTATCCCAATTCGTTGAAAATCTCAAGGTAGGTCGTATTATCGATTTAGTATGAAACAAAAAGGCGCATGACTCTGTGAACATGCCGTTCGTATGAAAGAGAACAACGTGAGTGAGAATATATGTCACCGGCTTCTTACTAGAGGCTGCGGTTCGAATTGCGACCAACGCACGTGGCTTTTTAAAAACGTGTTACACGTAAAACTATAGGCCCTGTGACTAAAATTATGGTATCAGCAGTCACGTAAAACAGCGGGCTTCTTAATTCACTACTGTAATTTCCAAACTCGTAGTTCGTACGAACAGCTTCGTTTAAGACGATATTTCTCTTCAAGGCAAGAAATGTTCTCTTTTAAGGACACGCCTTCATCATACCCTGCGATTTATACAAATTGTTGAGGTTCTGATAATAAAATTTCAGCCTAAAACGCTAATAATGGAAGCTATGAGACGAAGAAGAAAAATATTTATAAGTTAGTTGTTGTGCAAACATATTATCACGGTTGTACAAGCCAACATACTGCAGTAATGAATTTTATCTGAATCCTAGTTTATTAAAAATTTCGTAAATCCTTTCATCCAGTGAAGCATTGCTCTCTAACATTTGCTCTATATATGAATATAGGACGCGTATTTTATTTATAAGCTATAAGTTACTGGTGACACCTGAACACATTTTGTGGAGATTTCTATGGCAATGCAAACATTGTCGTTTGGTTTTTTTGTTCATTTCACCATAAATTTGTTGACGTGGGACAGCTTTTGTAGTACTAACGCCTAGATTAGTTTTGCACTATTACTGTGAAAGCATAGCGTGTTTTATCTAGGATTTGTTGTAACACTGTACAAATCCTTGCTGTGATAAAACATAGCAACATTATATCCACTAAGGTTTTAAAATGATATTAATGATAATGATATCGTCTGGATTTCTAATCTGATGTACTATTTTCTCTGTATTGTAATTAACATAATATAAATACTCGAACAGCATTATGTAGTGATTAGTTTAAAATAAATTTTGGGATACAAAAATTTAGCGAACTGTACATTATAATATCTTCATATATATTTACGTAAGGACTTAAGCTTTCATGGCTGGCAAATCACTGAGTATATGAGAAATTACTTTTCGGGCTTGTAAACCGTGGTCGAATTAAGTAGCTCTCAACCTTACACCAAAAACTGTGCCAATCATTCTGGAAGAGTCCATTCTACAAAGGGAATTCTTAACTCAGAATTACGCATCCTGAATCATGTACATCAATTAAAATGTGCAGTGGATCGAGCGAGACAGCTGCGTAATAAGGGTAGTATTGCTGTAAACTTGATTCCGAAAGATGGTGGTTTCGAATCCCACAGTCGGCAGCCCTGAAGATGGTTTACCGTGGTTTTCCGTTTTCACACAAAGTAAATTCTGGGGCTGTACCATAAGACCACGGCCGCTTCTTTCCCAATCGTAGCCCTTTCTATCCTTACGTCACCAAAAGCATTCGATGTGTTAGTGCGACGTTAAAATACTAGCAATATCCAAGATTGTTCACACAAAACGGTTATTTCCTTTCGATAACGCTCAAGCAACTCTCTCACACCGAGCTCGATAGCTGCAGTCGCTTAGGTGCGGCCAGTATCCAGTATTCGGGAGATAGTGGGTTCGAACCCCACTGTCGGCAGCCCTGAAGATGTTTTTTCGTGGTTTCCCATTTTCACACCAGGCAAATGCTGGGGCTGTACCTTAATTAAGGCCACGGCCGCTTCCTTCCCACTCCTAGCCCTTTCCTATCCCATCGTCGCCATAAGACCTACTGTGTCGGTGCGACGTAAAGCCAATAGCAACTCTCTCACAGCGATAGGCCTACACTACGTACAATGGATACCCGTATATTTTACAACTCCCAGGGCAACCAGGTCCTGTCTTGAGATTATGTTATAATTTTATCTTAAGTACCCGTGACAATTTACTGAACAATCTCTCTCTCTCTCTCTCGTACCGAGCTCAATAGCTGCAGTCGCTTAAGTGCAGCCAGTGTCTAGTATTCGAGAGATAGTGGGTTCGAGCCCTGAGATAGTTTTCCGTTGTTCTCCATTTTGACACCATGCAAATGCTGGAGCTGTACCTTAAATAAAACCACGACCGCTTTCTTCCCACTCCTAGCCCTTTCCTGTTCCATTGTCGCCATAAGACCTATCGGTATCGGTGCGATGTAAAGCAACTTGAAAAATGTCTCTCTCTCTCTTTCTTTCTCTATCTGTGTATGTGTGGTGTGACTTTTTTTTCCTGATAAACCTGTGGTTTTGTACTGTTTGCAAGTAATTAAAACTTGGACTAAGAGGGAAGTGGTTACGGTCTGTGTGTTACATACCATCCCTGCATTCCTCTGAGAGCGAAGAGTGGGGAATAGGAAGACCACATCTAGGATGGCGAATACAGTAATTTTAATATATTTCTCTACTTAGTTGAATTACCTGAGACTGAAGATACTACTGTAAAAAGTTTTAATTCTTGACAGTGGTAGTAATCGAACGCAGGCCCTAAGGCTAGGAATTAATCGCTTGACCACTATGACGGACTGTCTAGAATAGGATGGTTGCCTAGTTGTACTTCCCCTTTAAACAACAATCACCAACACCACCACTGGACTGCCTAGAGTTCACTTTGTTTTGATCATCGATTGGGGGTAGCTATACTCTTAACCCTACAGACCAGTTTGGCATTTACTCGTAGACAAGACGGGAGAATTATTCTTCTCGCGTTACTCACTTTTACTGTAGCAAATTTCTGAAGTGGCATCTTAACTAGTCGTTTCTTGAAAATTTTTTGAACGGTTTCATACAGTATTCTAAAAAGAATTTTATTTTTTCAAGTTATATAATTGATGTGAGCCTACTAATATATAAACTAAATATACAGTAGGCCGATTTCTCTCTATGTATTTGCAATACAAATATAACGTTTTAAAAATTAATTCAAGGTATAGGAATTTGATTCCTTTTAAAACACCAATAACTTCAATCCTAAAAATTCATAAACCTCAGAGTATAACATTATTCCTTTTTAGGGTCTTTAAACAATAGATACATCCTCTTTGGTTAGCCCTAAGGCTGGACTGTCGTAAGCAAGAAGTTGTCTTAACACGCTCTTACCAAGCGAATTGGCCGTGCTTTAGGGGCACGTAGCTGTGAGCTTGCATTCTTTAGATAGTGGGTTGGAACCCGACTGTCGGCAACCCTGAAGATGGTTTTCCATGGTTTCCCATTTTTACAGCATAATTAAGGTCACGATCGCTTTCTTCACACTCCCAACCCACTCTTAACCATCGTCGCCATAAGATCTATCTCTCTCGGTGCGACGTAAAGCAGATTTCAAGAAATCTTACGTTCGTCTTGAGAACTCTGGATGTTATTCTAGGTTGCAAGGAATATTATGAGCTGTTCTTTCGTGAGCGATAATAAGGCCCGGATGTTTATGCAGTACTAGGTTAGAATGCAAACTTACTGAAGCGAGTAATAAGTAGAGTCTACCCGGACGACGGTTATGCTATGAGGATTGCATAAACATTAGGAGTTATTTAGTAACAAAATTATTTAGTAGGAAATGTCGACTAGCCCGCTCTAACGTAGTGTAGTGGGAGTAACATAAATTCTAGAGGGTTCTAATGGGCCGAATCCGTAATGTTTATGCAAACATCATAGCACTACCGTCGTGGGGTAGATTCTACTTATTACTCGCTTCAGTAAGTTTGCATTCTAACCTAGTACTGCAAAAACATCCGGGCCCTAGCGATAAAGAAATGCTCAGTTATCAACAATAAATTCAAACAGACTGATTCACAAATGATAATTTTAGATCATTACATTACTCCTGTAAGGTCCGTTCTTGATGCCACACATTGTTACACCAGTCAGAGTTCACAAATACACAAACAGTTATAGTAACTGAGGTTAACACTCGCAAGAATATAGGCCCTATCCGTGGTATATTTTCAGAACTTATCGTCGAGATGACAAGATAAAACATGGTCTCCGTAATTTAGAAGAGCTCTGACAGTATGACGACGAAAATTCTAGAACATGGATTTGTTCATACTGCACGGCGTGGGGGGATTAACTCACTTGCTTAGCAGCTGGCTTCCCACCCCGAAAATTGAGGCTCGATTCCCGGTCAATCCATAATGGATTTTTATCTCAAAAATTCGCGTCGTATACGGCCTTAAATAGAAAGTAGCTTGAGTGGCTTCAGCGACCGCTCCACCCCCACCCCCACCCCAAACAAAAACCTGGAATAAGCTAAAGAAAGTTTATGTTCAAGAACATGGACTTGAGAACAGAAACTAAGTTATAGTGAAATGTTTATTTAAAATAATTAGTAATTTTGTAGTGAGCACGGCATTATATATTATTTAGTTTCAGTTATTCAGTTTGGTAGATCTCCCGTTATAAAACTGGTATTCGTCAATATATATTGTTTTTTGCAAGTGGCTTTATGTCGCACCGACACAGATAGGTCTTATGGCGACGATGGATAGGAAAGGGCTAGGAGTTGGAAGGAAGCGGTCATGGCCTGTATTAAGGTACAGCCCCAGCATTTGCCTGGTATGAAAATGGGAAAAGACAGAAAACCATCTTAAAGGCTGCCGACAATGGGATTCGAACCCACCATCTCCCGGATGCAAGCTCACAGCCGCGTGCCCCTAACCGCACGTCCAACTCGCCGGTAGAATAGATTGCAGCTGGGCTGAGTGCCTCAGACGGTTTAGGCGTTGGCTTTCTGACCCCAACTTGGCAGGTTCGATCCTGACTCAGTCCGGTGGTATTTGAAGGTGCTCAAATACGTCAGCCTCGTGACGGTAGATTTACTGGCACATAAAACGAACTCCTGTGGCACTAAATTCCAGCACCTTGGTGTCTCCGAAAAACCTTAAAAGTAGTTAGTGGGACGTAAAGCAAATATCATTATTATTATTATTATTATTATTATTATTATTATTATTATTATTATTATTATTATTATTATTATTATTATTATAGGGCTAATTACACAATTTTCTGTTCTTCAGATCTGGTGAAAAATAACATCAGAATGAGTATCTCCTCTTGTACAAACTGAAGTACATTTTGTAATAATGTGAACAATGATGGGTAAAATATAAACATAAGTTAATTGCCTTGTTTAGAAGTAACAATCCCGAATATTTTGTTCATTTTTTCAAAATGTTATAAAATATGATTTTAGGCGAATTATACGCGCGCTCCCACTCTAATTGTCTGGAGGTATCTCTAGAATAGATGTATTTACTTCTCCTTGTCTAAAATGTCGTATTGCCTTTACAACAGTAAATTCAGAAACACAAAATTGACTCTGAGGTACGTTAATGAAGTTCCTTCAAACATTAAAGGTCTCTGATACATAATGTACATTTCGGCAAATAATTTTTAACAAGACGCTCCTAGAGACACAAGTTGAGAAGTCAGAGACGGAGCAAGGAAACAACTGTTCGCTGTCAAACTCGTGACGGTCAACGTGAACTGAAAGGCAATTAGTTCATCAGACTGACACTCGTAGCGTGGAGGTCGTATATTGCTTCTGCCTGTTTTACGGACATATTTTTCCAAGCATTCATCAATGTCTAGTCTCAAGAGAGAAGCAAGGAAGGAGAAAAAAGAAACGAAGTTGGAAGAATAAAGGTCGGCCTCAACAAGAGAGGAAATGCCGGTAATTCTTTTCAGAATCATGTCATCTTCCTATTACATTTCTTGATCTAATTTTGGAGAACGATATTAAAAGTTCTCTTCTAAGCATTCTAAAAGGTTCCCGGACTAACGGGATTTAGTTCAAGATTAATCTGTTCCTACATATCTTTATTTACAAATATTTGTAAGATAAAAAGGACTTCACCTGGTACAATCTCTCGTGAATCATTGACCGCGCTTTGACAGTTAGACTCGTCGTCGAACATTGGTGTAAATGACATGATTATCAACTTTTAAGATCTTGTTCGTTAGTAAAAAGGGAGATAAAAGAAAGATTGCAACAAGGATGATCAAGGAGGATGCGTATGGAAGAGTGCAGTGTTTTAGGTTCATGAATGAAAAGGAAACCTCCATCTTCAGGACGATCTCTCGAGTGAATGGTAACAGCTGCACAATCTGGACCGCGCAGTCAACTCGCTTTGTCGGAAAAGGAACAATCATTAACCAACACGAGTAGAACAAGTGGAAATAGAAGTACAACTAATTAATCTATAACTATCCAGACAAGAAAGACTCCTGTAAAACATGCGTTTCTCTTTTCATTACCGGATGACGATAGCGTATGGCAAAATGAACAAATGTGCGATCAAATCTTGGTAGAGGTGTTTGCAAAGATAGAAACTGGACAGGCAGTCTATATAAGAACTAACCAATAAAAGCTGAGAGCTAACGTCAATCTAAGATACATTACCCAATGACCGCTACGAAATTTTATCACGTCCATTTCATTTAAAATAGAAAGCTCTCATGGACTTACTAACCAAAGGACACATGTATGGACACACTTTTTGTTTTAAGTTCTCCGCTGAAAGGCAGAAGCGTGCTTTGCCTGTACTGTTACGACCTACGACCTAGCGAGTGGTTGTGCGGTTTAGGACACGTAGCTGTCTGCTTGCTTTCGGCAGATAGTGGGATCGAACCCCGCTGTTGGCAGTCCTGAAGATAAGTTTCCGTTGTTTCCAGTTTTCATACCAGGAAAATACGATGTTTGTAATGCAGTTAAGGCCACGGTCACTTCCTTTCCGCTCCTAGACCTTTTCCATCCCATCAAGCCATAAGTATAGGTGCGAAGTAAAGCAAACTGCAAAAATATTCTTTAAAAAAAAAGCTGTAGACTGAGTGTACTCAGGGCCATTTGCATCTTCAGAAATAGAAATCTCGTTTCGACACTTTTCAATTCCCAGACGGGGAATCGAATCAACTTGCCGTCTCGGGTTAACTGAGCACAACCTTAAATTCCAGGCTAGGCAGAACTTTTTAGTATATGTGGCTACTGTCTGAAATTCGACAGAGGTGTTCAGTGTGTTACTAAACACAGGGCTTAGGAACTGTATCAGCCACATATGTTTTAGTTTATTATTATTATTATTATTATTATTATTATTATTATTATTACATCATTAGACATTATTGTGATGCGATGTGTAGATTGTTCGTAATTAACTTGTTTATATAATTTCTCAGCATGAAAGCTCGTATGTAATTACAATTAATTTGATGCAGTTAGCACCCTTCAGTAAACACGATATTAACGAAGATCATGACTAAACAGCGCTATAATCAAAATTTCTCGTAAACCTGTAAATCTCACTAGAATCCTGTGCAGCCTAGTATGAGTCCGTAACCAGCTTTGTATGAACCAAATCCGCGTTGCAGCGGGGATTGTTACGAGAATTAAAAATAATAGCATGTTAACAGATGTCTAAAAAGATAGTTGTATCTTTGTATCGTTACATACTCAGAACTAAGTATTTCTCGATGAATTCCTTTGACCCCTGCTTGAAATCAAGGAGAAACATTTTCTATAATACAAAAATCTGTATATATTCTCGAATAAGAGCATAATCAATCAATCAATCAATCAATCAATCAATCAATCAATCAATCAATCAATCAATCAATCACCACTGATCTCCATTTTGGGTTGTAGTCCAGGTAGCACATTTCGTATCAGATGTATAATTATCATTTTATTTAACTGCAAATAAGTTGGAAATTTATCTTTTGGTAAATATTATTCTAAGCCTTATTTCCTCTTCCTGTACACGATATTTGCCCCAGTTTGACTTCTTGAATTCTATCTTTATTTTATGTTATGATCTTTCTTACATTTGAAAACTTCTCTGAAGCTTATTTGTCCAAATGTCATTCCAAGCCATCTCTCCACTGGCAGCTCCGAACATTACTCTTAGTCGAGCATCTCGTCTCCTTATTCCCAAAACTTCCCAGACCAAAGTTCGCAACATTTTCGTAACACTAGTCTTTTGTTGGGAATCACCAGGAACGAATCTTCCTTTGGATAGTTTCCACTTTCCGAATCAAGTAATCCTTGTGAGGGTTCCTATACACTAAAACCATACTCTGAGTCTTGCCTTTGTCTAATATGCCCTCTCATTCACATCCTTACTACAACCCCTAAATATCCTCATAACCATATGAAGAGATCTGTAACCTTTAATTAAAATCAGTCCCTTTTCTTTGGTTACACCAATTAAGGTCATTCCTTATCTTAACACTTACCCAATTACAGTGAACTCCATGAATTACTCTTACCCGATCGACACAATAATTAACATTGCGAGGACTTCTTCTTTTCCTGAAACTTACAACTTTCACCCTGTTTCTCATCATACCATTGCCTGATGTCCATCTCACAAATTTGTCGAGGTCTTTCTGCAGGCACTCACAATCATTTATCTTATGATATTTATTAATCTATACCAGGGCCTCCCAAACGCCCAAAATCTCACGCGTGCAAACTGAGGCGCAGAGTACCTGTGCGAAGTGCATCGACCCCACTCGGCTCTACTCGGACCAACGCTTCGTCTCTGGGCTACTCGACTCAACTCGGCTCGGATTTGGAGCGTTACGGAACAAGTGAGGAAGAGGGAGACAGGCGGAGCGAGCGAGACAGGCGTGGGAAAAGAGGGAAACAGCGCTATTGCTTCAAATCGAGGAGTGGGGGTCAGCTCTCTGGTCAACCAAGCGAAGTCGTCTTTTGCACCGTCCACATCGCAATGCACTGGTGCATGCACCCTGAGAGGCCCTGATCTATACTGTGCAACATCATGAGGAAACAGCCACATGCCTGTTTCCAGTTCTTTTTATACATGTAACAAAACACAGAGGATCAGACAAGTGGCTGCGGAGCTTGGGTCATATAGCTATCAGCTTCATTCGGGAGATACTGGGTTCGAACCCCCACTGGTGGCAGCCCTGTATTTGTTTTCCATTGTTTCCCATTTTAACACCAGGCAAATACTGGGGCTGACATTAATTAATGCCACAGCGTTTTCTTCCCACTCCTAGCCCTTCTCCTATCCGATCGTCGCCCTAACATATATCTGTGTCGGTGCGGTGTAAGGCAACGTATAAACAAATACATCTTCATCATTACTGGAGCAGATAATGCTCTAATTCTCACTGAGTTATATTTTCTATAAATTTATTCACCCATTCAGTCACTCTTTTGTCACGTCCATTGGCCCTCATTTACGTCAATCTTCCATGAGCTGTCTGTCAAAGGCCTTGGATATGTCAATAGCGATACAGTCCATTTGAGGTCCGAAATCTATAATATCTGGCGGAATCCTACAAGCTGAGCCTCACTGGAAAAACATTTCCAAAACCCGAACTGTCAAGTTAGTAATATGGAAAAAATCTACCGATGATCTTGAATACTGAGAAGGCATATAACAATGAATGCAGAAGGAATATAATTATGGAAGGCTCTGGAAATCAAAGTGGTTGCAGAAGAGTCTATATGGAGGGTAGAAAAGTTGTTGCGAGGGAGTTTGAGTTGTGTAAGAGTAGGAGGAGTGTGAATGGATTGGGTAGAATGTAAAAATGGTCTGAAAGAAGGATTCGCATGAATGGTCAGTTGTTGGTAGGTGAAACATAAAAAGGGAATCGACGTTAAATTGGAATATTCATCAAAATACGTCCAGAGTTCTTTGAACTCGCTCATTCCTCTTTTGTGGCCATTTTCTTAATTTTAATTTCACGATGGTTTGAAAATATACTTTGTCCCTATATTCACCCCACGTAGATAATAAGTTCAGTAACTGCTAACATTGATGCTTTCACGGCCCGTACTTGTAGATATGTTATTGGCTATTGGGTTTATGCCGTGTAAGAAAACAAGTTGAAACTCTTTACTTTGCTCTGCGTTTTCAGACGAAAATCTCGACTCTTCACAAGGAAGACGTCTCCATTAACGAAAGCTTGAATTTAGACGTTTTTAATAGAACTGTAAGTGGTACGTTCATTCGTCACCAGATGGCCACCGTCCGCGGTACAGCGTAAGCAATCGAAGCGGAAGCTGACGGCACCATTAGAATCAGTCTGGGATGGGGGGGGGAATATAACTGGTGTACACATCTATGAAAGTATGGCTCTGACACAAGCCTGGAATGAAACATCTGGTGATGAGGAACGTACGAAGTTGGAAAACACCGTACCACTTACACTTCTATTACTAACATCTAAATTCTAACTTTTTTTATTGGAGAAGTCTTCCTCGCTAACAGTCGAGATTTTGTTCTGAAGACTCGGTGCAAAGTTCTTTGCGAAACGTAAAGAGTTCCAACTCGTTTTCTTGACACGGCATAAGCCCAAGAGCCTGTAGCATGTCTATAAGTTCAGTAATTTTTTCTTTCATAGAATGTGAATGTGATGGACAAACTACAAAAATCTTTGAGATCCTGTTTTGTTTGTCTTTCCAGTCAGTTTGGTTTCTTACAAACATAAAAGCTGATGGATATATTATCACATATTATAGGGTAAACACAATAGTAGATCAGTGTGGGAAGAGAAAGCAGCAGTAAACAGGACACAAGGACAAATACGAAAACACATAGACACAAAGGCAGTCTGCACGTCTATATACACTGCTGTCATCAAATTGGTGGAATTTCTCCTGACAAATTCCAGCTTTAATTTTCAGCCTAGCTTCATTAGGAGCTCATTCATCAACACGCACAATACAATAGCCTGTGTTAAACTTTCTCAATTGCCAGTGTAAGCCTATGGGTAAATAATTGAATTTACTTCACTTCTTATTTTAGTTCATAAATTCCTTAAGTATTTCATACAAATGTCTAATTACATCAAGAAATTTGGTGACCAAAGTGTTTCAGTGGATACTGTATTTGCGAACTGCGCTGTACCACGACAGATATATTTCGGCACCGTATGCCGTTCTCCGAAATATTCCGAGTACACCTGTTCAAGATATTAGGTTTATAAACAATAGAACATTTACAAACATATTCAAAAATACTCATTCAAAGTGATCCTATTTCTCTCTGAAGCAAAATTTTCACTTCTATCCCAGTTGAAGACGTATGTAATGGTGACACAATATGCAGGCGGTACGGATTCCTCCTCCCTTATTGCTTCATACATGAGCATGAGTTTAAGTCGGCAATATTAAATTGCACGTGGACCACGGCCGGCTTGATGCATACTCCTCACATTCAGACATGTTAAAATTTTAAACCAGCTTGGAGTGAGCAATCTGTAAACTAATCACCACGATTTTCAAGTGAACTTCCTGTGAATGTTTGTTTGTATGTGGGATATTACTTACTGTATTATCGTATACCATAATATTACATACAGGGGTGTCTGGAAGATCCTAAAGTACCTCATAACTAATGTTTACCAAAGTGATGTTTAGAAAGGAAGTCATGACTTGAGTCTCCTGTAACTTTCAATAATTCCGCTGACAAATATGTCATGTACACATTTATGGGGTTAAGTTCACATCGGTACAAATAACTCCAGTCAAGGAGGGAGCTGAAGAGGAGAGGATCGGAAGAGAAAGGTGCTAGATGGCTAGAGACGATATTTGAAGTAATAGGAAACAGGTAGGAAAGGGAGCCCCACAGAACGTAGTGCATAAAGAAAGACGATATGAAAATGGATCCACCCCTTACCGTCTACTCTTATCATCGAGATCACTCGCGAATGCTATTTACGGAAACACCGGATGCTGGCTACACCGTGAGGGAGAGATGAGAAGACTTTCATATGCCGTTCACTCTTGGTCTCAGGAGGCAAAAGATCGTTTAAGAACTGGAGGGAGAAACAAAGTCGTTGTGTTCATATGCTTTATATGGATATGCTTGGGAATGTGTATCATTTGGATATAGATGTTAGTTAAGAGATGTTGGAACACTAATCTAGCAACAGGGTTGTAATATTATTATCTACACCATCAAGTCCAACCATTAACTTAATAAAGGTGTTAGACTGAGGAATCGTCACGCTTGTTGGTCCAAGACAAACACACACACACACACACACACACACACACACGCGCGCGCGCGCGCGCGCGATATCCTGTCCGTGGCTAATGGATTATGTTAGAGAGAAACCAAACGAAAAAATATGGTATGTACAATAGGATCTTGGCCGGCTAAGACAAATACTACTGATCCAGATGGTCTTAAGATAACGGGGTTCCACTTAGCGTAGTGACATTCTCAGTCGTATTGCTTGGTTTACTTGACCGGGTACAATGCCTCTTTTATCACCAACTCTTCAATTGGTCTTATGAGACTGAGGAACGCCGTTTCAAGCATCAATAAAGCTTGTGGTCATACGTGACTTTATATTGTAATCATAGTGACAAGACCTCCAGTTTTATAAGGAATCTGAACCAAAATGACATACGTTTTCATATCAAAAATCCTACGTATATTAGCCGGGTTTCGAATCGCAGCCACCTTAATGAGAAACCAGCGACGATGCCACCCTGTTGTCATGCTCGATTCCAGACATCAGCTCATTATTAAAATCGTCTCAGTGGCCGGGAATCGAATCTTGCGCCTCAGGTTAAGAGACTTGAACACTACCACTACTTTACTGGACTGGCGAGATGGGGATTATTTGTATCAAATTAATTCAGTTGAAAACTTATCTCAGTAATAATAATAATAATAATAATAATAATGATGTTATTGCTTTTATTTCTTTCAGTACTAGATTTAAAAAATGAAAACCCAGAGAACCGGGAATTTTCACTCTCAGAAGTAACTTTACGTTCCACAGGAGGCTAACGTATTTGGACACCTTTAAAAACCATCAGATTGACCAAGGATCGAACTCGGCAACTTAGCCTCAGAAGGTCAACCGTCTGAGCCATTCTGCACGGCGAATTGGAAATTGAGGAGAAGCATGTTCATACTGGTTTGAATAAATGATCAAACACGGTTCAATTACTCAATTCAATTCAGTAATCCTATCCGAAATTCGAATACAGTTGTGATAGTATCAATATCACAGCTCTGTTATAATTATTACGTATATTCTTTGTAAAATTATTCAGTGCATATGTCTGTCTGAACGCGGGAAAGTTTGATGAATCGTCAGTATCAACACTTTGAAATTAAGATGGGGAGGCGAGTCTATTGACTGGAAATATATATAACTATGCCTGGCGTAGACCAGTGTCATAGTCAGCTGGTATGTGTTGTTAAACTGCTACAGTCCACGGCCTGTTTTCAAGGCGTGGATGAGTCTCGTAAAAGATGCCTGTGTTTTTAAAGGAGAACGGTATAATTATTCTTGTAATAAAATGAGATCAGTGAGTGGTTACAAAGATACAGTATACCAGAGGGGAATATTGCACCAATATTGAATTGTTTTGCCAGTGTCAGTGTTCGCCATTGTTTATATGATTACTTGAAATTGTAGCAGATCGTAGTGTCTGATTTTCAATGTATTTATTTCAGCTTTAGATTTGTGTTTGTATGTCGATATGTGACAGGAAAAATTTTCAGGCTTTTCTTTGTTTATTTTGGAGAGTTACGTGTACATAATTGTTAGTAGAGTCTGATGAAGCGGATCTCCATATATTAAGTCATGATATAATACGGCTAGTTTATTCCAAGGCCTTGTGGAGGGTTCTTGAAGTCAAATAATTTTGATGCAGTTCCTACCCATTGAATTGTCTTCAGAGGGTTAGGTAAGATCCTTAGCGGATGTGCCAGTACACAGCTTCATGTACACGTCTTGCTCTATCTAGATTGGAAGGATCCATTTTTGTGGGCTCTGGCACCTAAATTACGGACATTCAGATTATTTTATTTACTTCAAGTTAATTGGAATCAGTAAAATTATAAATGGCTACCAAAATGGTTGTAGTTACACGATCCTTGTGAGCCAAAAACTATAAAATAATCATGGTTAAATTTAAGGCAATGGCTCCTCAATTCCACCGCTCTCCGCCCTTTTCCCACCTTTGTCATATTTCCAACCAGTCCACAGAAAATTTTTCCGTTAAAGTAGGTCCGCATTAGGCCTCTGCTCTTATCCCATACCTCTTTATGATGACCATTTACGAACTATTCAAGCATATCCAAGAAGATGGAGTACCGTATATTGTTTCCTGATGACATTATGCTGGTGGCAGACAAACGAATGGATGTACTGAAGGAAAATGGTTAATGATCTCGATGGATGGCCAGTTAAGTGCAGGACTGCTTCTTAGCAGTAAGGTCATTAAAATCAGCACCTTGTTATCTTCGATCTGTGGCTAGGTGATAGGGATGTCACCAATAGGATGAAATGAGGATGATTTAATTTGCGGGTAGAAGTAGGAGTCTTGTGTGACATTATGTTGCATCTCTACCTTAAAATTAAAATATATAAAATGGTAGTGCTCTGAATGTTGAGCTACGATAGGAAATGATAAGCAGAAACTCCATGTCGAAAAAATGCGTATGTTAAAATGGACGTGCGGTAACGCGACTGGATAAAATCCGCAATAATTTTATTTGGCAGCTTCCCATTGAGGAAATACTTGAATAAAAGCGAATGAAGTGGTACGAGCATTTTCATCGAGTCAACCGGTCAGAGCCGGAGAGACAACCAGCGATGAGACGACCGAAAATGAGATGGAAAGCTCATGTTTCAAAAGACCTGAACCACAGAAATATACCCAAGGATAGGTTTGAAGACAGAAAATACTGGAAGAGAGTGAACAGATAGGAGAATGGTTAAGAATTAATATTTCCCCTCAGTTCGACGCGTCGATCTTTTACGAGCTACGCCTGTTTTAGTTATTAGCTATGTGAAACATAGCTACAAACTATGCCCTCATAGTTGTTATTTATAATTCACTTTGGAGCTAGACATGCCATTACGGACATACCAGTACTTGGCCAGCGTGTGGAACAAGGTTGCTATCAAATTCATGCGATGTCTGGAGTGTTGAAAATTGTACGACAATCAATGAGGAGGTATGTTTAGGCGTGCATTCAGGGGCATGGTGGACATTTTAAGCACTTCTTGTATTAGGAGGAAATGTCTCTGCTGGTACACCAACATGACGACAGGTACTACTCGACAGGTAAGGCTATTACCAATACTTCCTGTACAAATTTCGAAAGTCTAACTCGTAAATGATTCTGGGGAGTTCTATCTACCCTACAATTATTTGCACATGTTTGGGAACAACCTATATATATGCAGAATTGTATCGAGCGAATAGTACTCGGATAATAGATAATACGAGAATCAGTTTTTGAGAGAACGGTAACCCGGGTATCAGGAGAATTTCTTTCGATGCTCTGTTTTACTGTACGTGGTAAGCAAGAAGCAGAAGCTCTATCGGGCGACGTACTGCTGAGTTCGTTTGTTGGGTAAACTTTGAATGTGTCTTCGGAGATCATTCACATACAGTACTAACATCGTACAATGTGGATTCCCGCTCGGACTTATTTCTACTTTTAGAAATTCATGTTACATCTACCAGGTTCGAACCTCAATTTTGGCATCAACACCTTTCTGTCGGACACAATGAAAATCGCAATCGTGTCCTGCGCCGTACCGGGAAGACAAGCCGAGCAGACCGTGTTTATGTTAGGCACGCCATTATGGTGTGAGGAGTTTTGGCTTTAATGTGAAATCAGAGTAGTTAGTAGTTAGTGTTTATGCTGATCTATATATATATAATACAATAAAACAAATAAAAATTATACTTTAAAAGTTGTTTTTCGAAAACGCTTTGTATTTTACTTGCGTCACAGAATTTTGCTTAGATATTTTACATAAATCACTGAAGATGCTGGGAACTTTTTTGTATTAAGGCCACGGTCGCTTCCTTCACGATCGAGCAAGTGGCTCCGTGGTTTGGGTCACGTAGTGTTCAGCTTGCATTCAGGAGGTAGTAGGTTTGAACCCTACAGTCGGCAGCCCAGAAGATGGTTTTTCCGTGCTGGGTGCTGTACCTTAATTAAGGTCACGGTCGCTTTATTCCCACTCCTAGCAATTTTCTATCCCATCGTCGCCGTAGGACCTATGTGTGTCGGTGCGACGCAAAGCTTCCCTCACGCTCCTGAGATGAAATAGCGTATCGCTTTTGCCGGGAGTGTCCGAGGACATGTTCGGCTCGCGAGGTGCAGGTCTTTTGAATTGACACCCGTAGGCGACTTGCGCATCGTGATGAGGATGAAATGGTGATGAAGACGACACATACACCCTGTCCCCGTGCCAGCGAAATTAACTAATTATGGTTTAAATTCCCGACCCTGCCGGGAATTGAACCCGGGACCTCTGTGACCAAACTGAGCATGCTAACCATTTAGCCATGGAACCTTCATGCTCCTAACCCTGTACTATCCCGTCATTACCATAAAAACATTTCTGAATTGGTGCGACGTAAAACAAAAGCAAAATTACAAATTATATTTTGAGTATGAAGGAAACGCTTCAGAAAATGGACCAAGCACGCTGTCCGAGCATTTTATCTAGAACGAGACTATACTGATGGACTGCAAGGAGAAGTGATATTCTATTTTTCCGAATAGGATTACAACTTTCAGTAACCAGGAACTGAACCACGATTGCCCTGGAATCGATATATAAAACTGAGTTTCATTTTGCTGTTGGGAGCATGATACCCGTATGCTCCACTTGTAATATTTCACTACATATGATGCATAGCTTCCGTTTAACGTATTGCTGTAGGAAGGATCAATGAAACTAATAAATCCTGTTATAATAGGCGGAAAATGTATGATTTGCGTGCGAGAAGATAGGCTTGTTGACTCAGTAATAACCTTATGAGGCCTGTGTTACAAGATTCACCTCAGGGATATTGTAATTAAAAGTGAAGTATTGCTAATCCGTATGGTAGAAATACTCTATTCTGATTAAAGAAAGATTGTTAATTCTGATCATGAAACGATTCTAAATCTAACTTTCCCCACAAACCCAGTGGAGCCTCAAGGCTGGTGAAGGATGTCATTGACGTCGCGTGAACCTGTAGGATTGTACTTACACTCTTCCATAACTGATCTTCACAAAGAACTTGCTCGTTTAGTATTTCAGACGTTTGGTATAAGACGATAGTGGTATGTAATGGTGATTATACCTTTGTTGTTACTGGTCTTCAAGGAGCCTGGTTGAAGTCTATAATGGTAGAACGCTGCCTTTCTAAGCCAAAGTTGGTGAGTTATTTTTTCTTTTGCTTTTTGCTTTACGTCGCACCGACATAGATATGTCTTACGGCGACGATGGGATAGGAAAGGCCTAGGAATTGGAAGGAAGCGGCAGTGGCCTTAATTAGGGTACAACCCCAGCATTTGCCTGGTGCGAAAATGGGAAACAACGGAAAACCATCTTCAGGGCTGCCGACAGTGGGGCTCGAACTCACTATCTCCCGATTACTGGATACTGGCCGCACTTAAGCGACTGCAGCTATCGAGCTCGGTGTTGGTGAGTTCCATCTCGGTTCAGTTCATTAATATACGATCGTACTCGACGTGCCGGTACGTAAAAACTACTGTGGGGCACTATTCCGGCACCTCAGCATCTACGAAAAGTCATAAAAATAGTTAGCAGAACATAAAACCTACGACCTTATTGGATCGTCGAGAACGAGCGAAATAGCATAATGCGGTCGGTGTGTAGCGAAGTTGGTTCGACCCTTATACCCCCATTCAATCATGCTGGATGAAATACAGGTGCATTTATTTTGACATTTAAGGGATGCAGATTCATTAGCACATTAAAGAACCATTCTTCGCGCCGTAATTCCAGTGCTGCGACGTGCTTAACACCGATAATAGTGTTTTATTTTTTGCTGATGATTTTAAGTCGCACTACCTCAGGTAAGTTTCCAGTGAAGATAGGAAACGACCATGGCTTTAAGTATACAGCTCCAGCACTTTATGGGGGGAGATAGAAAGCGATGGATAACCATCTCCTGGCCGGTAATGGTTGGGTTAGAACTCACCATCTCCCTAATGCAAGTGTACCTCTATGCGCCCCGTAGCGCGCAGCTAACTCGCGTTGTCTGATACATAGTTTATGGGATGCTATAATATATAGTAATATAATTTTCAGTCTTGTGTTTTGTCAATGAGTATATTCGCTAGATGTCTATTAGAGCTACCGGGCGAGTTGGCCGTGCGGTTAGGGGCGCGCGGCTGCGAGCTTGCACCCGGGAGATAGTTGGTTCGAATCTCACTGTCGGCAGCCCTGAAGATGGTTTTCCGTGGTTTCCCATTTTCACACCAGGCAAATGTTGGGGCTGTAACTTAATTAAGGCCACGGCCGCTTCCTTCCAACTCCCATGCCCTTCCTATCACATTGTTGCCGTAAGACCTATCTGTGTCGGTGCGACGTAAAGCCACTAACAAAAGAGATCTATTAGAGCTGTACACTGGACGTTTAGTGCCCTGCGCCTCTTATTTGAATTCTAGTTGCCTCAGCACTAATACAACTGAGCTCTATAACGCAGTTAACTAGGAATCGAACCCAGAGACCTCTAAACTGAAGGCCACTACGATGACTTTCGAGCCCAGAGGCTTGACTCAAGGGGCATTACACAAATAGACGAAAAACATTTCTCTAAATTACGTATTGGATACTTTTCTCTTACCACATACGATCACTACTGGATATTATGAGTTCAAATTAGCAGCTCATGAGATTCCAGTAGGTGAATAACTCCATATGGATTCTCCTGAATGAAGTAGATGTTAATGGTGATAAAAATTAAGGGTACGAATATTGATGGTGGGAGTCTTTCTCGGAGTATTATTCATTGTTCAACTCATTTAGTTACGTTCTGTAAAACACATATTCCCCCAGATTCATCTCTGGTGAGATACGGTGTTCAGTGTGTTCTGTGTCTCATGGTAGATTGAGTTTGTTACTAACATTTTTCTTTAATATTTAGAAATTTCGTGATCCTTATTGAAGTAAGATTACAATAATTACAATAATTGAAATTAAGAGGGTTCCTCCTATTGAATACAAAGACATTTATTAACGTGAATGAATCACATATCGTTTACATGAGGTACTAGTTTCCGCACTAAACTTGTGCCATCATCAGCCAACGAGTCAAATCGGGCACATACAATATAACTTTAAAACTTTTTTAAAACACACGATAACACCTGCACAGATGAATATGAAATAAAATTATGTATAAAATATGGATTTTAAACTGAAATGCAACATCATCATGTACCAAAATCGTATGTGGAAAATTTAATCTGAGGCCATAATTAAGGGTACACAAAGTTTAGCCATTTCTGACTAATTCTCAACTCTACAGAAAACAATAAAGCATATAATTCCGGTTTTTTTTCTTTTCCGACTAGCCATTTAAGCGGTGATCAAATTATATTAGAATTCGATAGCTATAAAGAGCAGAGTTGGTCTCCTCTGTCTGAATGAATACAACCAGTTATAAACAGTACTGAGTGTTCACCTCCAGAGGGACCGAGGGAAGTATTGCTCTTGGCTGGGGGGTCGTTATGTGAGGTGGAAGGGATTCATGGAGAGCTCAATACAAGCAGGGAGTGACTGACACCCAAAGGACCTCTTCTAAAGCGGGTGTAGGAAAACAAGGAGAGGTAGTCTTTGCTTGTCGTCTGGGAGTTACATTAGAACTCGTCTAAGGAGATGTATATGGAATAGAGCCAGTGCTGGTTCTTAAGATAACTTAAAAATACTGCCACCTCTTACTAATTTTCTCGCAGAGGAGTAGGGTGAGAAAATACGTGGCAGCCAGCATTTAAGAACGCAGAACCAAATTGATTTATACAGGTTTCTAGACTGAATACATTGTGTAGAAAAATGTACGGGTTCATAAGTAACTTTCTATTTTTCTTCTTCTTATTATTATAAATTTCAATTATACTTACCATTATTGTAACAATTTTATGGATTTTTATACAGAGTCCTTAAGATTACCACAATTTAGAGGCAGTAGTATAATAAATAAACCAAAAATTACCAGCATTAGACAGATGCTGATTAATCCATTATAAATGTTTATTTTACGACATGAAGTTCACCGAAAAGAGAAAAGTAAGTAATATAAAATATTCGGTAGGTGTTGATTGTTCCATTTGAAGAACATTGAAACCTAGTTCTGTATGTACCCCTCATGTTATAAATGTGTTTATTACAGTTAATGCTTTAGGAAGAACAGTTTATAGTATTTATTCGTGATATAAATACAAATCGTTTATTCTGTTCATTAGAGTACTCTGTTCCCTTGTTTGTGTCAATCTCAGTGGAAGAACTGATTTGGAATTGTTCTTGTGTTGTTTGTTATTTATAAGTTTTGATGCCAGCTGAGATAAGTGATTTTTTAGGATGTATAAGAACACCACCACTTTGCCGTTCATTTAGCATTTTTGAACGTCAGCAGGGCAAAATTTCAACTTACCGGCGTCATGGAGATTCAAGGGGTAGTAAATAAACTGTAATAATTGTTATCACCTTTTCATATATACATCTACGTAAATTGGAAAAGATTCTTTTCTGTCTGTCTTTCATAGCGATCAATCAATCAGTACTGATCTGCATTTAGGGCTGTCACCCAGGTGGCAGATTCCCTACTTGTGTTTTCCTAGCCTTTTTTAAAATGATTTCAAAGAAATTGAAAATGTATTGGACATTGGTAAGTTATTTCAATCCCTAACTCCTCTTCCTATAAATGAATATTTGTCCCAATTTGTCCTCTTTAATTCCAACTTTACCTTAATATTATGATCTTTCCTGCTTTTAAAGACCCCACTCAAGCTTATTCGTCTACTAATGTCATTCCACGCCATCTCTCCAGTGACCGCTCGGAACATACCGCTTAGTCGAGCAGCTCATCTCCTTTCTCCCAAAGCTTCCCAGCCCAAACTTTGGAACATTTTTGTAACTATATTCTTCTGTCGGAAATCACCCAGAACAAATCGAGCTGCTTTCTTTGGATTTTTTCCAGTTCTCAAATCAATTAATCCTGTTCCCATACACTGGTACCATAATTTTGGGTCTTACAAGAGACTCATATGTCCTCTCCTTTACATCCTTACAACAACCCCTAAACACCCTTATAACCATGTGCAGAGATCTGTACCCTTTATTTGCAATCCCATTTATGTGATTACCCCTTTCCTTATATCAACACCTTATATTAACATACCCGGGCTGAGTGGCTCAGACGGTTAAGGCGCTGGCCTTCTAACCCCAACTTGGCAGGTTCGATCCTGGCTCAGTCCGGTGGTATTTGAAGGTGCTCAAATACGACAGCCTCGTGTCGGTAGATTTACTGGCACGCAAAAGAACTCCTGCGGGACTAAATTCCGGCACCTCGGCGTCTCCGAAGACCGTAAAAGTAGTTAGTGGGACGTAAAGCAAATAACATTATTATTATTATATTAACATGACTAATATTCAGAGAACGACAGGCTTTCAGCAACTGAAATTGGTACTACTAGGTACAGTGTTTCCTATCATTTATATGAAAAACACAAGGAACCTATCAGGTCCACGATTTTTGTACTTTTAAAATAAATACGTATCTTTCAGGGAATTGAGTGTTGACGCTCGCAGTTTCATCTGTGAACATGAGTTCGAACTGCGTCCAATGTTAAAGTTCTTTCACCTTCTACAACGATACCTAGGAGACGAGAAAGTTTGTTAGGCTTAAACTGACACCGGGTACCGGATTACAGGAACAATGCAATGATGATCATTATTTTTCAACTTTTTATTTAGTAGACTTTCATTGAAATAAATGTCCGCCTCCGTAGCGTAACGGTTAGTGTTATTAGCTGCCGTCCTCGGGGGCCCGGGTTCTATTCCCGATATTGCCAGAAATTTAAGAATGGCAGGAGGGCTGGTGTGTGGTTTAAATGGTACATGCAGCTCACCTCCAATGGGGGTGTGCCTGAAAAGAGCTGCACCACCTCGGGATGAGGACACGAGTTTACTATTGAAATAAATGAAAAATCTGCATCCTCCTGACGGTGCTACCAATTATTATAAACAAAAACTTTAATAAGTTCAGTACAGAGAGTGATAATTTAATAACATTTCAGAAAATGTTCCTCTAAATAATAATTCTTTGTAAAAAAAAAATCTTATGCCTGAGACCAAACGTTTAAGGACAGGAATCATTTTCATGAAATACGTAGGTGTCCTTAAACTTTTGGTAGGACCTGTACTTCCACCTGTAAGCACAAGATAGAACCCTTACCGCTGAGATTAGGTAATAACACATGGCAAGTTTTAATGGTGAATGCTTCATTCTGGATATTTCTACTTTATATACTGGGTGTCTGACTTAAAAGTCGTCAGGTGCCTTTTGTCTAGTGCTTTGGAAGTTGGCCGTGCGGTTAGGGGCGCGCAACTGTGACCTTGCATCCGTGAGATAGTGGGTTCGAACCGCACTGTCGGCAAACCTGAAGATGGTTTTGCATAGTTTCCCATTTTCACACCAAGCAAATGCTAGGGCTGTACCTAAAACAAGGCCACGGCCGCTTCCTTCCCACTCCTAATCCCTCCCTATGCCATCGTCGCCATAAGACCTATCTGTGTCCGTGAAAAGTAATGCAAATAATAATAATAATAATAATAATAATAATAATAATAATCACAGCAATCCTTTCCAATAAAAGGCAAAAAGTAATTTCCAAGCTAGGGAGGTGACTCGTATAAGAAAAAAAATTAACACATTAAGGAAGAGAAGAAAATCGGTTATGAAAACATAGTCACCTCAAATCAAAAATGAAGGGGAGCTCGAGAGGGTAAAGCACTCTTTATCCCCGGATTACAGTTAAAGATGTATGAAGATTTACAAGGACGGAAGAATTTTACATATTTCAAGAGATAGGTTACATATTAAAGGTTTCGGACCTGCCCCGCGGGTTAAACTGCTGAGCTAGCAAGAAATAAAGATGTTAAACGGTCATTACCTTGTTGAAGAGCGGCTGCCCGAAGGAAGAGGCGCTACCCGCCCCCTGCTACACGTCCATACTCTAAGCTATAGGTTGTTGAAGTGGCGGAGAGACAGGAAAATCAGCAGTTTTTATACTCTCGGGGAAGATTCGAGACCTTTCATGAATAATTAAGACACACCCACAGTCGTTTATTGGGTAGCTTACAGTTACACATCAACATCGAAGAAGAAAGACACGATTGGTCAAAAATTAATTACAGAAATTCTGGATTGGCTAATTTCAAAACTGGCGGAAAGAAAAGATTTATATTGCCAACCCACAAATGAAAGAACGAAATTTAGTGAAGAACAAACTTATGAATACAAAATTTCTTCAAATAAAGTTCTTCCACTTCGCACCAGGGTGCATGGTCATAGTTTTTGTAGAGACATCTATCAGAGAATGTCCACACTTCTTGATCAATAGAATACAAAACAAGTTGAACTCCACACAGTACTGACAACTTCGTAATCACAAAATTTACGGTAGTGACATCTTCTGAGAAAACTTATGAGTTGATACAGTTGTTAAAGTTCAGAGTTTCTCCTGTAGAGGAGTACTTTAAGGCGAAGAATTCAAATGTGCAGCGTAGAGGTGTACCAGCCGGTACATATTCCATTGAAAAATTATATGAATTTGCCATCAGAACGTGACTTCAAATCTCGTATGAGGAAACTCAATACATGGAAGGAGCTTCATGATTCTTAGACGGACAACCTATGATAACTAAATTCCGAAAAACCTTTCAGGTAAACCAATTCATATATTTGGGAGAAATTATTCAGCCCTCTGGCTTAAAACGCGAGGCAAACAAATAAATAATGTCCAAATTATGGAAAGCTTACAGGATCACTTGGAACAGGTACAATAAAACATCAATATCTCGGAAAGGAAAACATGACACTGGAATACAGTAATCAAACTTGAAGTGTTATATACTTCAGAAAACGTAATCATTGGTTGCGGGTTTCTAAACAAATACATAGAGAAGCAGGAAAGGAAATTTTTAAGTAAAACTTTTGGCCCAGTTTGTATAGAGGGAAGGTGGAGGAAAAGTCATCCCGGGAAATATATTGCCATTCTGAAAACATATCTCACACTTCTCGGAAAAGACAATTGAAATTTTATGGATACACTCTCGGAATGAACAGTAACAGACTAACTAAGAGAATTTTCAACCTGGCCCTTTCACCTAAAACCAAGAACAGCTGGCTTCGTAAAATTGAAACAGATCTCCAGGAAATCAACATCTCGGAAGACATTGTACATTTAGAACCAAAATCGACAATCACCAGTTTGAAGATAAACTCAACACCTAAGCCACTATAACTTGGACGGAAGAACGAAAGAAGAAGCTCAGCGAGAGGATGAAGAGATTTCGAGAGGAGAAGGCCAACACATCAGCTAAGGTGGTTCAATCGATTTCCTAAGTAGGGCATAACGATGTAAAAAAATCAATTTCGCTTTTGTTATGTATATATAGAGTCAGTCCAAGCAAAGACTGCTTGTAAGGTACGTCATGCGATATCCAGAGTCGTTAAGCTTCTCGCTACAAACAGAAGATGTTTTATAAAATGTAATGTTATATGCACAATCGATGGAGAAACTCAAATTAGCCTATTGCAATATTCCGTTAAATGATATGAGTTGACGGGGACAGCACAACAGGAGGAATAGTTAGTACTTCCAGTACGGCTGCGTGGGGCTGCTGCATGACAATACTGTGGAAACAGCACAGTGCAATACAATGTTCAGGGCTCCCACAACTGTCACCGTCAACAAATATTCCTGAACGGAATATCGGAACAGACTAATTTGAGGTTTCTTTATCCATTGGGCACGTAAAATTACACCTTAAACAACATTTTATTTTCCGGTGAGACTGGATGTCTTATGACGTGCCTGATGAGCAGTCTGTTTGGCTGACCCTACCTACACATTACAAATTTGAAGATATCTACCGTTACACCAGAGAAAAGGCGCTGACGACTCTTAGGTAAGACACCCTGTAGGCGTATATGACTCGGGTGTGATAGAAATTTCGCATGTTCTGTTCGATAAAATGCCTCTCAAGTTCTTCTTTCGAACCAAGTGAGAATTCAGATGTTCTGGAAGTAGCAATTTTATGTCATACGTTATTGTCATCAACCAACAAAATCTGAACATTTTGTATAGTGACAAGGCAACTTATATGTTAGTACTGATTCCATAGAATACGTTGATGTTAATCCTGTTGAATTTACTTAACTCTCTTCATCTTTCAGGCTTGCCGCCTCGTGAGTTAGACTTAAAAATTGCAATTTGTTTTACGTCGCACCGACAGAGATAGTTCTTATGGCGACGATGGAATTTGCCTAGTGTGAAAATGGGAAACCGCAGAAAACCATCTTCAGGGCTGCCGACAGTGGGGTTCGAACCCACAATCTCCCGGATGCAAGCTCACAGTTACGCGCCTGTAACCGCACGGCCAGCTCGCCCGGTACTTAAAAATTGGATACGTCGTAATTCTTCATCGCTACTTAAATACCAAATCTGGTTATGCAACGAGATTGGCTGTACTGAACGTAGATAACATCATTGTTCGCGCATTCATTCCGTCCGCTGCATATTTTTAGGATAGCTAGATCCATATGTATATAAAATAGGAAGTGCAACTTTTACTTTTAAGTTACAGTAAATTAATATGATCATTTCCAAATTTTCAATTATTTTGCAAATAACAATTTTATCTGTCGAAGAGGCTTCCATTATAATGCACTCATATTTGTTTTTGACATGACATGTTCAGTCGTACTATGCTGAGCTGAGATGGTATAGACCTGGTTTTCTGATCCTCGAGTTGGCTGGTTCGATTCCAGTTCAAACCGGTCGTATTAGTTTTGCTCGAATACGTCGGCTTAGTGTCAGTAGATTATTGGCACATAACGTAGTTCCTGCGGGATAAATTTCTGGCATCTCAACGTCTTTGAAATCCGTAAAAGTAGTTATTATTATTATTATTATTATTATTATTATTATTATTATTATTATTATTATTATTATTATTATTATTATTCACAACGTTGTGCCCAACTACGGAGTGCGATTGAACTTATATAGCAGATGCATTCCCCTTCATCTCCTCCCAGAATGTGTTCATCCTCTCCCGGTGTCTTTATTTCTTTCGTTCTTCCGTTGATGCAGTGCTGGTTTTCATCTTTGGTATTTCAGAAAAATTATGTTTGTGACTAGGCTTGTCACGTATAATCTCACGTGTTATGGTGATTTATTGAAGGTATTTTTCTTTCGCATTATCATATTATTCTTGACATTTATTGAGGAAGAGTAATTAATTATATATTTTTTAGTAAGTCTTTCATGTTCTGTTCTTTGAATATGGCCATCAAATTTCAGTCCTCTTGTTTCTAGTAGTGTCTGATATTTTCTGGTATACTTAAGGATACCTTCTTTTCTTCCACAATATTTCTATGCATTCTCGGCTAAATATTTTCCTAAACATTTTTTTTTCTTCTTCTAAAATTATAGTTAGTGATCTGCCTGCAATGTCCAAGGTTTCTGATGCGTACAATGCTTCAGGCTTAATTACAGTGCTAATTTACCGTTCCAAGATAGTAATTTTTGTTGTACCTGTTCCATAGGCTGTTTTTTTGCTATTGGCTTTACGTCGCACCGACACAGATAAGTCTTATAGCGACGATAGGACAGGAAAGGGCTTGGACTAGGAAGGAAGCGGCCGTGGCCTTAATTAAGGTACTGCCCCGGCATTTGCCTGGTGTGAAAATGAGAAACCACGGAAAACCATCTTCAGGGTTGCCGACAGTGGGGTTCGAACCCACTATCTCCCGAATACTGGATACTGCCCGCACTCAAGCGACTGCAGCTATCGAGCTCGGTCCATAGGCTTTTTAGTGATTTAGAAATTCTCCCTCACTTTGCCTTATTATTATGCACTCTGTCGAATAAAATAGCTTATTAGTGAGTGTAAATCAGACCAACAAATGCGAGAGGTGGCAGAGTCTCTCTGAGAATAACTGTTATACTACAATCATCATTTAGTGTCGTTCCCTTCTCGTGCGTGGAGGCAATAAAACGGTTCACGTGATTCATAATATACAAAGAAATTCTTTCATTTTCAGTAATAATGAGCGAATTGTTGTCTAGAACAATACTATTGTTGTTCACTGTTATTACCACGTCACAAAATTGTGATGTGGCAAGCTTTCGGAATCAGAATCAAGTGATCATTACTTCTGCTATGTTTAAGAACGTAAGTAAATCACTGTTAGTTCCGTACCGATAATGATATTGAACACATCGTGATACGCAGTATTTAACTTCCTGGATTTTATCAGGGGACTTGCTAAGTTCATAGGTCATTCTTCAAGAATAGATTAATCCTGTTTTGCTATTTTTGAGTTTTCCGTAATTTTGTAGAAACATCTGCAGATGCACTTTATAATTTAACTTTAAACAGCATGAACACAGATGCCATACTTCCATTGCCGTCGTTAAAAACCGAACGTTCTATGATGACTCAGTATCACTTAAGGAATATTATAGTGCCCGGAATCACTAGATCTGAACCTAACCCATCATATGATCGCTGATGTATGAAGAGGGATGGGAGCAAATCGAATAAGATCTGCTTGACCAAAAGCTTGTTGCTTGCTTGTTGTTTTAAGGGGCCTAACATTGAAGGTCATCGGCCCCTTTTCCATAAGCTGTCTCGGTGGGGTCATTGGTGGAATATGTGTACGACTAGCTATCCTAAGTTCGCGAGTTCGATCCCCGCTGTGGTAGTCGATTTTTGAAGTGGTGAACAAATTTGCTCACCATGTCTTCATTATTGGCGTGTTAAAGTTCTCTAGTGGCACAAAACAAAGTGTCTACTGACGAAATTAAGTGAAATAAGCAGGAAAATGTGGTCCATTAGGTTTCCTTTTCTGTTGCTAGAGAATAACACAGTGGGGACTGTCGAAATTGAAAGACACCACTATGACATCACTTCGCTGATCTGCAGCTTAAGCCATGCGATTTTTTCTTCTTCGTATTTTTTTATTATTATTTCCAACGGCCGTAGCCGTGTTGAAACGCCGGATCCCGTGAGATCTCCAAAGTTAAGCAACATTGGGCGTGGTCAAGATCTGGATGGGTTACCACGCGCTGTTGGTGGGGGTTAAGGGAATGAAGGAGCGGAAAGGAGTTGTCACCCTACCGCTCAGGCACACCTCTGCGGAGGTTCGGACCTGCCTTCCGGCAGAATACACCCTTACCTTACTTTCTTATTCTTATTCTTATTCGGTGATCGGCCAACTGTGGACCACAAGAAGTTTTATTGTGTCTTTTGGCGTTTACTCAGTTTTCGATTGATCCAGTAGATGTCAAACACAGCGTTCATCCGACCACTTTGCACTAGTTGTCCACTTCACATCCCGGTAAGTCCCAAAAGTTACGATGCTTGTTCTGAAAAGGTATCGTTTGTGCGCGTCATCTGGCCGTAGGCCCATTTCTTCGAGGTCCTTCTTGACGTTAACTTACCATGGAATTCTTGTTTCTGGTTTTGAGTCAAAATTGTGTGAAATGCGTTTTGTCCATAGACAGTCGTCCATCCATCGCAGATGACCGCAGAAGCAATCCCTGCGTTTGCCCATTGTGTCCGTCTTCTCCATCTTAGCGTAGATTTCTTGTCGGGATATTTTTATGTACATCCCATTTTTGTTGTTTGGACCAAGAATGTTGTGGACAATCTTCCTCTCTTTTTGCACATTTCTGAGAGATAATAAGGCATTCTGACGCATAGGTATTTATAGAAAAGCACCTTTTGTTATACTGGATTTTTTACAAAGCCAGACCGAGCGCACGGAGTTTGTACTCTGCGATACAGCAGCTGCCTCAGCCCAACTTACTGTGCGTCGCGCGCGGCCGCATGCTTAAAACGTGTATATAATCATAAATGAAATCTTACTTTATGAAAGATGCTAGAAGTGTTATCCTTCATACTGAGGGACTTCATGAACACCATTACGATTTCCTGCACACCAGTAGCGAGAATTATAACTGTTCACACGACCATTAAGACGAAACCAGGCTTCATCCGAAAATAATACAAGCTGTGGGTCGAATAAATGATCATTCAGTGATGGAAAACACCACTCATAATATGTCACTCTTGTGGCAGGTTTAAGACAATGGTCCCGCGTAAACCTGTACGATTTGATGTGTAAGAGCTTTGTAGCTGTGAGTAAAGAAGAAACAGAAACCGCTACCTGTTGTGCTAATTTTGTGAGTGGTTTATTCGGTGACCGTTCAAGATTGGCACCGATATCATCTAGCTCTTCCTCTCTGAAAACTGTTCGTGTGGGCACAAGTTTTTTATTGAGTACTGAGCCAGTAGTTTCAAATTTATCTACAGTTACGTGAAGTGCTCATGAAGGTGGCACTTCACCAGGAAATTGCTGAACATATGCGTCGCGTACCCATTGAACCGACTCGTACTTAAAATAACTTTTACATACGAAAATATGGCGTTGTAATGATAACTGTCTCACCATGTTGACAGCTGAGATTCAGACTGGCGACTGATGCTTGCGAGGTCGAACACGTGCACGCTCCTTGCAACGTCAAGAACTATGTGTGCGCCTCCCGTACAGCTGTTCAGATCTCGAAGAGTAGAAACGCCGCTGGACGGACTGAGTTTATAAGAGAGACCCTGTATATGTTCGGGTGGTTTGGAAAGCTACCTTCATTTTTCCTCTGGCCGCTAAGGCTTCTGTATCTTCTTTCTTTCTTTCTTTCTTTCTTTCTTTCTTTCTTTCTTTCTTTCTTTCTTTCTTTCGTTTTGGCCATCTGTGGACCACGTTAATTAGATTTCAGCTGCTTCTGGGCTTTGATCTAATCTTTCATTCTTTCACTCTGCAACCTTCTCCTCTCTTCCGTCCATGGTGTTTGGGTCCGCAGACTAACTTTTCCTTGGAAACTCTTTGTGTTCTCTATTTTCGACTTGTAAATTTCCCTGTTGCTTATTTCCGATCCTTGTATTCCCATTTCTGTCAGGTATTTCTTCACTTCCTGATGCCAGCGTACCACAGTTTTCCTGGTCTCAAAAACCTTACTATCTGGTTGGTCAGTCTTCCCGAGTCCATTCTGTAGATGTGTCCAAAGAACATGCCTCTCCTCTTCCGGATGGTGTCTGAGATCATTTCTATCTTGCGGTACAGTTCTTGGTTTGCTTTCTTTCTGTATGATCCATGCTCTGTTCTTTGGGCTCCCAGTATCTTCCTTAGAATTATTCGCTCCACCAGTTTTAACTTCTTGACCAATTCCACAGGTTCAAACATACAGCTGCATCTGTATCTATGTATTTTTATTATTATTATTATTATTATTATTATGATTATTATTATTATTATTAACCAAAATTCTGATACATTTGGGAGAAAATTGCCATAATATGTGGGGAGTAGTAATATTGATAAAGCAGTGGCACTGAAAATCTTGCATTCCAAATTGCACCATCTTATTTGGCAGTTCCTATTTTGCTCTCCGAAAATCTACTTGAAATTAAGTTAGAATTTTAAAAGATGCATCCGTATTCCAAGATACCGTTTACACAGATCCAACATATGCGTGTAATGTTTGATGGATCATCCTGTGTATGTGCAGTACTGTAATTAAATGACTGGTACTTAGCGAAGTCGGTATCACTCTGTACTTCCAAGAGCTTAACCAAATTACAAAGTGATAATATGTCTGTCTGTTACTCCTCTGAGACCTCTTAATGGAATATGTCATTATAAAATGAATTAGTTGTACAAGTTGAGTAGGTCACAGAGCAGGCGTCAGTCTGGGCACAGTGGGACTTGTTCACTCTCTGTCATAAAAGCTACTGCCTGTTGGTATGTTTACGGCCTTTATTATTGGACTCTAAAAGTTATCAAACTTGCATTCACAAACGCAGCACCTTGTAACCCTAACAACCTTCAGACGCGTAAACAACGTATATAATAACTCATTAGTGGGAGAGGCACTGAATATTCATCAGAAATAATAAAATAAGAACAGGCTATTTCTGGAAACATTTGAAACAGAAAGGTATTCTCAGAGGAAATTAACATATTATATTGTAGCACGTTAAGAATGATTGTTTTGGTTTTCCTACCAAAGGGGAGGAGTAAATGCAGAAAATGCTGCTTTTTTTACACCGCATAAGTAGCAGTTTAATATGGTGTGGTGTTATTGTAGCATGTAGCCGCTAGGGAGTGCTACGGGTAATTCTAATTATTACGGGAGCGTATTATTCCAGAAGAGAGAATATAGAATTCTTAATATCATGAGTACAAAGACGAGGGAATGAAGCAACATAATTGCAGGAACTGAATTATTGTTTTTGTCTGGGAGAAAATTAAATTGAATACATGTTCCCAGCTTGAGCTCCCTGGTAGACGTTTGAAGCTCCACAGTGTGGAGATCTGAGGTTTGAATGTTGGTCCTGGCAGCAGTGAAACTTAGTGAACCATTTTTCAGAATATTTATTTCAAGTTCTTGGTCACCTTAATACTTCGGTTGTTACAGTAACGAAATTTATCAGTCTGTCTCTAACTTAACAAGCAGGGCTTAATATCTCAGATGGCTGAGCGCTGGCCTTCTGAAATCAAGTTGGTGGATTCGATCCTGGATCAGTCAAGTAGGCTTTCAAGGTGCTCAAATACGTCAGCCTCGTATCAGTAGATTTCGCGGAGAAAAAATATTGAGAGTAGGGATTCCGGCACCTTGACGTCCCCGAAAACCGTACAAGTAGTTAGCATGATAAAAAATCAGTAACATTATTATTGTTACCGTCCCAAGTACACGCGATATGAAATTCCCAACCATTGCTATGAAAATTAATTTCGTTTACCGCTTCCTCGAGGTGATGCCGCCCTTTTCAGATACATACCCAGGAGAAGTGAGCTGTATGTACCTTCTCAACTACATGCCAGACCCTCTGGCAACCTTTAATATTTGACAGGGCCGGTAATTGAATACGATCCTCCGAGGACGGCAGCTAATAGCTCTAATTGCTATATTACAGAGGTGGACGACCCTCCTTCAACGAATAGAAAATGACTTCAATGGTATAGTCATGTGTGGACTGTTAGCTCATGTTACAGGATAAGAACTTGATTTTTAATCAACCTGAAGGTTTAGCGTGTATTTTGGCGATATGCTTGGTTATGTCAGTGTCTTAAGTGAGAGTGCAGTAGTAATGTGTCGTGTTTTTTTTTTCATTCCTCCATAAGCCAAACATTAGATTGATTCCCAAACGACTCTACGACCAACACATGTGGATTTCTTGGCAAAACCGGAAATAGAACCAGATCTGTCCGAATAATTGCATATTGATGTAATTATTTGTTGACAATACTGATTTATGCCAGATCCTTCATTCAGGTACAACATGCCTGCATATTACGCTGTGGCATCGGGTTCATTTCCATACGAGAATGAAGGAAATCCGTCCCAACACTGAGTCACGCATTTGTAATAATTGTCTTCATGGTAATACCTATTATAATTGGCTGTTTTGGAAATTGATTAGTTCTACTAATACTTGGGGCTCCTGATATAGCCTTCCCTTGAATAAACAATATAAGTTTTGGTTACTTCCCCCTTCACTAACCCTATTACTTAGAAGTAGTTTAGTGGAAAGCGGTGCAGAGGATGCCAGTCTGCAGACGAACTGAGAATCTAAGCCGGGACCTACGGAAGAAAGGCAAGAGATGTCACTCGAATAGTACAGGGCTGGTTAACTACAATATAAACTAGATCGACAGAATAAATTGATAAACTGGCCGTTGTGGAAATTATTGATATTAAATATAGAGGGTGGGAATCTTGATCCATGCTCTGGTAAGACCGCAGTCAGAGTGTGAGTCCCACACTCTTGAAGCATACTCTGGTAAGACCGCAGTCAAAGTGTGAGTCCCATACTCTTGAAACACACTCCGGTAAAACCGCAGTTAGAGTGAGATTCCCATACTCTTGAACCATACTCGGGTAAAACCCCACTCAGAGTGTGAGTCCCATACTCTTGAACCATGATCTGGTAAGACCACATTCAGAGTGTGAGTCCCATACTCTTGAACCATACACTGGTAAGATCGCAGTAAGAGCGTGAGTCCTATAATCTGGTAAGACCGCTGTCAGAATGTGAGTCCTACTCTTGATCCATACTCTGGTAAAACTACAGTCAGAGTGTGAGTCCCATACTCTTGAGCCAGACTCTGGTAAAACCGCAGTCAGAATGTGAGTCATATACTCTTGAACCATTCTCTGGTAAAACCGCAGAGTGTGAGTCTTCCAGGCCTACACTCGAATAGGGGGGTTTCCTCGAAACAGGTGCAGGTGCCAAATATATTGTTACAAATAAAACACTGTCCGTTTCATAGATCTAATTTTAATTTCATGTAAGATAATCTTATAACTATTCACACACACACGCGCACACTATTATATTTGAGAATGGATGACAACAGTTCGCTAATATTGGGAGCTATTTACAAATTCTCTTGTCCTCCTCGCAGCAGGTCGTCAGCTCTCGTATTTTGTTTATCCCGAACGACGATCCCTTCCTTAATATTGTTTGACAGCTCATCTTTCAGCTTGCTTCGCACGCTCAGTCCCTTCTTCCATCAGTTCCACGCCCACAGGTCCAAACACACAGTCCGTTAGCACTCATGACGCCAGAGAAGTCCATCACTCACACAATCATTTATTGCGCCCACTCCACTCAGTAACTACTCAGCACATATTACTCGGCAAGACAATAGCGCAGCACTACTAAACAACAGCGAACACATTTTAATACTACTCTCCGTCGTACTCCACCAATACAGTCAGCGACAACAACCACAACGAGCACTACTACTGCTATCCACCTTCGCAACATAACGACAATAACAACAGCACACCAACATTACTCACACTGACTCTCTCAATAGCCACATCTCTGTCCCCAACAACTCTGCACTTTTCCACTGTTCGCGACGAACATACTTTCATAAGTCACATCATGAAGGACTGGAATCTTCGGTATGCGTTCATAGAAGGAATATTCTCGTTTCTGCTTCCAGAAGCTTCACACACACACTAGAAGAAAGCAAAGTGCAAGGCCGACACATGCCTTCGGGCCGGCTGGGAGGTCCCCGGCCTGACTTATCTCTTCTAGAAAATAACGAAGGGTACTATAGCAGGGCTGACAGTCGCATGGGCCCGTAACTATACAATACTTCAGTGTATCCTGGTATCTCCAGCAGTACTCGAGTGCTTTAGTTCTGTTTAGTGCTTACATGATAATACTGTGGGCTGTTCTGAAAATTTAAAACAAGCATTTTAGAATCATGTGGAGGCTATGGGACGTAATTAAGTCCCATTTCCTGCAGCTCATGATCATGCTATTCAAAAAAGGTGCAGCCTGTTTCACAGTCTTGGCTATCCCTACTTGCGAGAAATTCTACTGAGCTGTTTTCCCGTGATGTCCTGATAGTCAAAAATTGAACCTATCCGACTTTTGACTAATGCATACTTAAATCGAAATATAAACGCAATATGAGGCAAAAATCCGGAGTTTACAGATAAATAATAATAATAATAATAATAATAATAATAATAATAATAATAATAATAATAATAATAATAATAATAATAATAATAATAATAATAATAATTTTTATCATGATCATTTATTATTATTATTATTATTATTATTATTATTATTATTATTATTATTATTATTATTATTAAATAATAATGCTATTGATTTCACGTTCTACTAACTGGCCGACACGAGGCTGACTAATCTGAGCAGTTACGAACATCACCAGACTGTACCGGTATTAATCCCGCCAACTCGAGCTAAGAAGGCCAGCACCTCTACCGACTGAGCTACTCAGCCCGTCTTATACTGTAGATTTATTTATTTATTTATTTATTTATTTATTTATTTATTTATTTATTTATTTATTTATTTATTTATTTATTTATTTATTTATTTATTTATTTACCCCTCCTTAACTCTAGGAAAGCTTCGTTATTACTCGGTGAATGGTGGATTGCTCTGCTAACTTGTACTTTACTTTTATTGGCTTTCAAACACATTCCCATTGACTCTCGCGGTTATATTTTCCTGACTACCTATAGGTAGGTTAGAGGCTAAACCTATCCAAAGAAAACTTCCCTCCTCGTCCGAAAATCAAATTCGAGACCTCTAGATTCAGAAGCTGACACATCCTACAAGACAAAAGCAATTTATCATACAATGATTAACAACAGCAGTGGTAGCCATTAAAGACATCAAATATTTATATAAAATATCCCTTCAGACAGCGTTGAAGTTATTCAGAGTGAAAATAGCACCTGTAATAACGTACGGAATCTCCAGTATCTGGCAGCATCTGTCAGTAAGAAACTTACAGGATGTGGAGAAGATAAAAGCGACATTTTTAAAGAGAGCCCTATGTTTGTCGAAATTCACCTCTTCGAGACAGGTGTATGAGCTAACTAGGGAAATGATGTTTCTGGAGGAAATACGGGACAAATTCTCTCTCCCATAAACTCCAGCCAGCATAACAAAGTTTATTTCACGAACATCAGAGAAAGAAATCGGAAATCTGGTTGGACTTCTACGGTACGGAAGGGGTGTTCAATGACAAATGGAAGGAAGCCAACTACGAGTTGCGGCATGTATCAACAAGGCTTGCTGTGCATGGTTTCCACTTCAAACTATGCTCCACGACGAAGTATCACTCGCCAAATGAGGGATGCGTATGTGCTTTGTGCGGGAAACACTGTGATCGCTATCACGTACTAAGGTGTGAAGGAAGGAACTCTAAGTTCTGCATTGAATAATTTTGTTTATTCTTTGTATATGGCAATTAGCTGCAATAAATATATTATTATTAACTTTGCATTTACACATCATTTTCAGAAAAATACCAATTTTGAAACATGTGTCCATAAATAGATGCCTCTTTGTGGATGTGTGGAAGTGATCGATGAAGAACCAGCCTGACAACAGCACGTGCTACTAGAAGTCCAGGCATAAGCCGTTAATGGCTTACAAGGGTATTACAGGACAAAAGCAAGTGAACCGCTAGACCTCAAAGGCTGTCGTCTGAGAATGGATGGCTACGGGGAAAATACTCGATTTCTCATATTTCACTATATTCTTCCGAACGTGTTTACGGTAGTTTCTGATCCATTTTGACTGAAGATGTTAGGACATTTTGCAAATATAGCACAATTATTAACGTTTCATCTGATCTGGTCACAAGGTTATGGAAGCTATGGTGGCCAATTGTAACTATTACGATAGATTCCTACGAGATAAATGCAATGATACTACTTGCAACACTGTAGCACCACAAAGTCACGAGTTGCACTAACATTACTGCGTCACAACAATTTCGATTTCAACAAAAAATTGCGGACAACCCCCACCCCCACCCCCACTCACCGTAATGTGACAGTTCATTGAAAGTAATTTCTGATATTACTTTCAGACTTTGCATTTTGAACCGTACATTTGCAATTTAGATGTTGTGTAAATTTGAGAAGCTGAACTTGCTATACATTCTCCAGTGGTACTCCCGGGGCGCAAGACACCAGCGAAACGAACGACGTATTCTACATCAATAAATTCATTTTTAAATGCGGGAACAGAATTAATGTAGCTCAAACAACTGTATTTAGGAATTAGATGGATTATAATTTCACATTATGCCATCCTCGAGGTTTTTTTACAATTTGCTTTACGTCGCACAGACACAGATAGGTCTTATGGTGACGATGGGGCAGAATAGGGCTAGGAATGTGATGGAAGCGGCCGTGGCCTTAATTAAGGTACAGCCCCAGCATTTGCCTGGTATGAAAATGGGAAACAACGGAAATCCATCTTCAGGGCTGCTGTTACTGGGGTTCGAACCCACTATCTCCCAAATACGGGATACTGCCCGCACTTAAGCGATGCTACTATCGAGCTCGGTCACCCTAGATGTAGTTAGGTACCGGTACTTCCTTGTTAAATGAGTACCGGTATTACACGGAACGTATGAGCTACAGTGGCTTCCAGTCCAATCATAGCCATTATGTCCGACTCGTTGGCTGAACGGTCAGCGTACTGGCCTTCGGTTCAGAGGGTCCCGGGTTCGATTCCCGGCCGGGTCGGGGATTTTAACCTTAATTGGTTAATTCCTACGGCACGGGGGTTGGGTGTATGTGTTGTCTTCATCATCATTTCATCCTCATCACGACGCGCAGGTCGCCAACGGGAGTTAAATAGAAAGACCTGCACCTTGGCGAGCCGAACCCGTCCTGGGATATCCCGGCACTAATAGCCATACGACATTTCATTTCATAGCCATTATATTCTTAAATCGACCAGCTAATTATATTGTTATACACAATTCAGTGAAAGCATTCAAGCGCTTGTATTCTGAAGATGGTGAGTTCAAACGTTCCCTAACCGGGGTGAGTGTCTCAGACGTTGAGGCGCTGGCCATCTGACCCTAACTTGGTAGGTTCGATTCTGGGTCAGTCAGGCGGTATTTAGAGGTGCTCAAATACGTCAGCATCGTGTCGTAGATTTACTGGCACGTTAAAGAGCTTCTACGGGACTAAATTCCGACACCTCAGCGTCTCCGAAAACCATAAAAGTAGGTGGTCGTGGGAAGTAAAGCCTTCATTATTATTATTATTATTATTATTATTATTATTATTATTATTATTATTATTATTATTCAAACTTTACCGACGGGAGCCCTCTTACACTTTCCTATTTTCCTAGCAGGTGAAATAAATGCGAGGGTGTACCCTAATTAGCCTAGCCCTTCCTTTTCTGGCCGCCCCAGCACTTATGTTAGTGTGAAGTTAAACACCTTGCAAATAAAATAATTCAGTCCACAGTACATTAAGAGGGGATATGTGTGGTTAGGAAATTGTCATACTTATTATTTTATGACCTTTACGGTATATTATATTTACTGCTCACTCAGCGCTTGCAATAATTACTAACCATAAACTACCAGCGTTTCGCCGCAGTGTGGCATTGGGCTCGTAAATTGGCTTGCAGAACATCAGGTTCATACCTTTAGTTATCAATATCGCTTCTTCTTACGTAAGGTTTACACGTTTACCGTCTAATATTTGACTCCATCCGGCCCTGGCCTTTCATGCTCGAAGTAAAGCCTGAGGAGCAAATATGAACCGGTGATCAATGTTAGATACGGTGTAAAATAAAGTGTGGGTCAGACATCGCTTCCATACACAATATCAAATGTTAAATTTCTGGGCCCTGTTTCATAAAACTAACTAATAATATTAAATGATAAATATTAGAGTCCGCCTCTGTGGTGTAGTGGTTAGCGTGATTAGCTGCCACCCCCGGTTCGATTCCCGGCTCTGCCACGAAATTTGAAAAGTGGTACGAGGGCTGGAACGGGGTCCACTCAGCTTCGGGAGGTCAACTGAGTAGAGGTGGGTTCGATTCCCACCTCAGCCATCCTGGAAGTGGTTTTCCGTGGTTTCCCACTTCTCCTCCAGGCGAATGCTGGGATGGTACCGACCTTAAGGCCACGGCCGCCTCCTTCCCTCTTCCTTGCCTATCCCTTCCAATCTTCCCATCCCTCGACAAGGCCCCTGTTCAGCATAGCAGGTGAGGCCGCCTGGGCGAGGTACTGGTCATACTCCCCAGTTGTATCCCCCGACCAAGAGTCTGAAGCTCCAAGACACTGCCCTTGAGGTGGTAGAGGTGGGATCCCTCTCTAAGTCCGAGGGAAAAATAGAACCTGGAGGGTAAACAGATGATGATGATGATAAATATTAGAACTCATAAAAATAATTATTTGTTAACCAAATTCTGTTTCATGAAAATTTACACATGGCAAATAAAATATCTTCACTCATAATAATAGTTCATTAGTCAGCTGATACAAATGGAGGTTAGAATCGGTCTGTTGCATATGTTCGTAGTTTGTGTTTGTTCCGTGCAATAGGCTATTACTTGACTACAATCGGCTATTAATCCATATGTTCGATAGGTTCACTTGGTATTTTCGTTGTTGTGACTTGGATACATATGAGAATGGATAAAAGAAGTGAATATAATGTGAGAGAACAAAGTTATTTTGCAGAAAGTGATTGAGATAAAGCGTCAACTATTCGCAGCCTTTTGCACACTATAAATTTCCTTGTTCTGTTTAATTTTTTTTATTTTATGTGCTTAAACATCTCTGTTGAGATGGACTAGCAAAATCTTGGTTTACAACCCCTGTGTGTGGGGACGGTAGAATAACACCCACGGTATCCCCTGCCCGTCGTAAGAGGTAACTAAAAGGGGCCCCAGGGGCTCTCAAATTGGGAGCGTGGGTTGACGACCACGGTGACCTGATCTGAGTCCTGGAATTGCTTCCACTTAATTGTGCCAGACTCCTCGCTTTCATCTATCCTATCCAACCTCCCTTGTTCAGCTCTTGTTCTTTTCCGACCCCGGCGGTATTAGGCCTACGTTGCGAGACGTAGAGAGTCTTTCATTTTCACGCCCTTCGTGGCCAGTCTCTTTATTTGGCCGATACCTTCATTTTTCGAACTGTCGGCTCCCTTCCATTTTGCTATCTGATTAGAGTTATATAGAGGATGATTGCCTATTTGTACTTTCCCTTAAAATAATAATCATCACCACCACCATCTTGTTTTACTGGTGGTTTAAGTCATGATTTTAAAGGATTGCTGGAGTCTCCGAGCAGAACTGCACTAAAGAAACACAATGATACTGTGAATCTCTACCAACCCGTGGAATGCAACGTGAAGCTGCTGTTTTAAGTGGATTATTCTACTACCAATCCTATCAAACAAACACTGAAAAGTTTCGTAATGTTTTTCTTTGGTAGTTGCTTTACGTCACACTGACACAGATAGGTCTTAAGGTGACGATGGGACAGGAAGGGCCTAGGAGTAGAAAGGAAGCGGCCGTGGCCTTAATTAAGGTACAGCCCCAGCATTTGCCTGGTGTGAAAATGGGAAACCACGGAAAATCATCTTCAGGGCTGCCGACAGTGGGGTTCGAACCCACTATCTCCCGGATGCGAACTACAGCTGCGCGGTCCTAACCGCACGGCCAACTCGCGCGATGTTTCGTAATCTAACCTAAATCTCTCGTTGTACCAGTATTCATATGTTTGTTACACACAAATACAGGCTGCTTTTAGCCTAACATTTATTGAACGGTGAATACCTACAATCGTTCCTCATCACTTTGAATCAGAGTCGACCATTTGACCGATCTCCACGATTTTATCCCAAAATATTAAACTAACATTAACTTTGGCTTCACTTATAATATGTATTATGAGTCAAAATACACTCATGGAAATAATCCCAATTATATGAGTGACTTTCATTAGTCATCTATACTAATATTATAAGGAGGAAAAATTGATATGTTTGTTTGTAATGGATAGACTCAAAAACTACTGAACCGATTTTTAAAAAAATATTCACCTATAGAAAGCTACATTGCCAGTGAGTAACATGGGCTGTATTTTATTTTCAAAACAATGCGAGGTGGGGGCACGTGGGGATATAAAATAATAGGCTAATATAGGCAAATTATTAAATTTGTCGTATAAGGACGTGACAAAGCTCAATTTAATCCTCTTGATGCAAAGAACAAAATTCGGTAAGCCCTGCGGGTCCGAAAACCATGTTTTAAGGCCCTAACCGTTACGGAGATATTGGCACCACACTACCCCTGCTCTAGGAATCGGATAAAAGAAATGAACTGCCGTAACCATGCCAACGTCAGCTCCAGGATTCTAGACCAGCGATATTATGTATGTACGTTTGGGCATAGCTGCCAACCAAAATTGGTACACATAAGACTTAGACTACTATCTGGAAAAAATATACTGTTGTGTAAGGCACTCATAGGACTCCATTGGGTGGGGATTGAAATTGGGTGAAGTATAAAAATCTTACTGTAACTTACATAAAAATGGATGTATGTGCGTATATATATATATATAGCCTATGTGTGTGTGTGTGTGTGTGTGTGTGTGTGTGTGTGTGTGTGTGTGTGTGTGTGTGTGTGTGTGTAAATGACACATCTCCTCCTAAACTACTGGAGCAATTTCAACCAAACTTGGTACACGTATTACTTACTATCGGGAGACGAGCACTTGGGGGGGGGGGGGGGGTAAACCATCCCTAACGCCCTTAAGGGAGGGTGGTCAGGGGGGTGGGTTACAAAAATAATCGTGTCGAATTCATAGTTTTCGGGGTCGCTGAATTGAAAAGTAATACTCCAGAATTTTTTAAAGTCCAAGTTCAGCCCCCTTTTAGGTGGGGAGCGAAGGGGGGGGGGTGAGATATAGAAATAATTAAAAACAGTTTCGAATCCATAGATTTCAGGGTCTCTGAGATGAATAGTAATACTCCGGATATTTTACAAGTCCAAGTGGGGGGCGAAGGGGGTTAGAGATAAAAATAATCAAAAAACTACAGTATATATAAAAATCTTATCTTACTCTTCTTACTATATATAAAAATGGATGTATGTGTGTGCGTGCGTGTGTGTGTGTGTGTGTGTGTGTGTGTGTGTGTGTGTGTGTGTGTGTGTGTGTGTAAATGACACATCTCCTCCTAAACCACTGAAGCAATTTCACCAAACTTGGTACACTTATCAATTAATGTCAGGGGACAAACCCCGTGGTGGTAAGACTCCCGTAGCACCCTTATGTGCAGGGGGCGAGGGGGGTAGCATAAAATTAATCTAGAATAGTATCGAATCCATAGTTTTCGTGGTCGCTGAAATGAATAGTGACACACCGAATTTTTTAAAGTTTATGTTCAGCCCCCTTTGGTGCGAGGGCAAGGGGGGAGTGAGATATAAAAATAATCGAAACCAGTGTCGAATCTACAGTTTTCGGGGTCACTGAGATGGATGGTGACAATCCAGATTTTTTACCTCTCAGGGGGAGGGGGGCGGAGAGAGGGGGACAGTCTCATTGACAGTGGAAATCCTGTACATCGTATCTATAGCGCGACGGCTAAATACATATAGTTATCACTTATTAATTTTTGACAGGGTCAAACACTTCCCAGTCAGTTAGAGCTTCTGTAAGGACGAAGTTTTACTCGAAAATTAAATAATCTAAAACTTGAAATCAAACACATCTAAATAATTCTCAAACTACATAGTAGATCGTAACATATCAACCTGCAAGTCAAAAAGGATTTCTATAAAAATTCACTTCACACATAACTAACTGGTTATGCAAAACTTAAAGGTAAATATTCAGAGACTATCCGGGCAACGCCGGGTTCTACAGCTAGTGTTGTCTATAAAACAATTTACTGATATTATTAGGAATATCTACTGATAATTTTGACTCATAAACTAATTACTAATATTATTAGGTAATAACTCTATGAAACATAACACTAATATTATTAGTAAATAATACTGGTTTCTTACTAATAATATTAGTGAAACATGTTTTATGAAACAGGACCCTGGGGGAAATTTTTGAAGCGTTTGAAATCAGATTCAGTGTACGACAAGTAGATAGATTATCCACACTTCTATTCAATCTAGTTTGAAAACGTGACTCATGCCTGGAAAATTAAAGCGAAGAGGACAAATATTGGCAGACTTCTATAACATTTACTTTGATTGTTTAGTTTTGGCAGATGACCTGGAAATACTTTCCAACAAGAGACGAGAGGTAAACCAGTCCATAGAAAAACTTCATGAAATAACGGGAAATATCGGGCTAACTTAAAAAGACGCTGTATATGGTGAGAACCAAATCAAGATTCGACAATCAACCGTTAACCACCAAATTTGGAAATATTTTACAAGTAGATAAATCCAAGTATCTAAGCGATATTATTCAATCAGCAGGGATAAATCTGGAAAAAACAAACTGTTAACTACTAAGAGTTTACAAAATCACCTGGAATAGATATGACATGAAACCTATATAAGAATTGCAAAATTACGACACAACAACATAGTCATAAAACCAGAGTGGATTAATGCATCCAATCTCCTGATAACTGGCGGAAGGTCACGAAAAAAACGAGGAAAATTCGCAGAGAAGTCCTAGGACCAAAATATGGAAACGGAATTTGGATGAGAATGAAACCACAGGAAATTTATAAACTTACAGAAAAAATTACAGATTCAAATAGGAAAATGTAATTCAATTTCTACGGACACCTACACGGAATGAAAAGCAAAAAGCTAACAAAAAACCTTCTAAAGTTGGCAATTTTCCTGAAGAACGCAATACTTGGCGAGTGTAAATAAATGAACTCCAAGAAATTGGTATTACCGAAGAAACCATTCAAGTTGAAACAAGATTTAAAAAGTAAGCAAACATTAAATATGCAAAGAAGCCTACAAGAAAATATACAAGCTGGACTCTACCTGAGGTGGGAGTAAACCAGGTGTCTGTTGGGCAAGCTGTGGCTCAGTATTTGATACATTTTTGTCGGGTAAACACCAAATGTGTCACCTGACATATTTTACATGTCGACATCATACGACATGGAATGTCAAATGGACTTCTTTCAACCCTTCAAAAATGCCACTCCCACTGCTGGGTTTGATCTCGCGATCATAGGATCCGGAGGCTAACACTCTACCACTGATCCACAAATAGAGCCAGCTCTATATAATATGATTAGAGAATCGACCTTGCAGAGGAGGGGTGAATTTTTATATTTTGTTATTCTCTTTATACCATTCTCTCATCAAGTATTCCAGCGTACAATAATAAACAAAAGTGGTGATAATACATCACCTTGTCTTAGTTCTGTTCTGATTGTGAATGCTTCGGATAATTCTCCTTTGAACTTCACCTTTGATTTAGTATTTGTTAACGTTAGGCTTATCATTTTATTTAGGGTGTAATATAAAATTTCGTAATATTTTTGATACTTAAGGTCGGTCAATGCAATTATAAGCTTTCCGAAAGTATACAAAAGTGATAATAATTTGTTTCTGACGTCTTTTGTGTATGCCCATGAATAATTTTAGTGTTATGATTGATATGAAGAACTACGCCATGGTCGAAATCCTCCCTGATACTCCCCTAATTCTTTCTCCAGTTGACATTTGCACCGAAGGTAGATTATTCTCGAGATGATTAATTTTCATAAGTACAATCCAGGAGTGATATTCCTCTATAGTTATCAGGATTTGTTCTATGTCCTTTTTTGTGTAAAGGGTACATTACTGCAGTTGTCTAATGGTCCTATGATTTTTCATCATTCCAAATTTTTATCAAGCATTGGTGAAGTGATTATCTAATTGATTCCGCTGAATTTTTCCACAACTCGGCATATGTTTAGTCTTCCCCATAAGCTTTATAATTTTTCAGTTCTTTAATTACTTGATTAACTTTATCAAAGCTGGGTGGATCGATATGTTCTGATGGAATTTCAGTGGGCATGTCCGTGTTTATATGAAGTAGTTCTCTTGGTTCTTAACAATTATATAATTTGTTGAATGTGTGTGCTAGAATTTGTGCACTATCTTTATTATTATTATGTGCCATCCTTCCGTTCTTATCTTTTAGCATAAGTGTAGGCGGTTCATATTTTTGAAGTTGTGTACGAAATATATAATATTAATCCCCAGAATTGTTCTTTTTGTGATCTATTTCTATTTGTTGAGTAATGCTTTTTTGATGTTGTCTTTTAATATTTAAGATTGTTTTTGGGTTAGTTTTCTTTGCTTGGTAAATTCTTCTTGCGATGTCTCTGTTTTCTGACAATGATGATTTAACCATGCCTGGTGTATACTTTCAAATGCTTTATCACATACCTCATTCCACCATTGATGATTTCTCCTTGGACTTACTAAAGCTATTTACTCAGCTATGTGTTTTAGTTTCGGGATGATCTCTTCTAATTTATCTGTTTTATCCAAGTCTCGAGATAGTTCTTTATACTGTTCATTGTTTATTAGTTTATGGGGATCATAAACGTTTCTCAATTTACATTTTGATTTTGGTTTATGTACTGGTATGAATTTAATTTTGATTTTCACCATGCAATGGTCAGACGCTATGTGTGTTCCTCTAAGTACATTAACATTTTCGATTTCCTTATGAAAATTCTTTTCCATGTATAAACATGATATAATTGCCATTCTCCTTTTCTCCAATCTGGGTGTTTTCATGTCTTAAGTATATTAGGTTTTCTCATAAATAGGTAGATTTTGATATCATATTATGGTTTCTACAAAATTCTATCAATCTTATGCCATTTTTATTGGTCTGTTTTTGAGCTGGCCATTTCCCTATTATGTCCCTGTATCTCTTTTCTTTTCCTAATTGTGCACTGAGTTGCCTATTAACATTTTGGTATGATTTTTATTTATATTTGTCGCTGTTTGATATAGGAGGCCCATTACCCATCCACATCTCTCATTTTTATATTGTTTTTATTATTTGTAGAAGCGTGGGCGCTAATTATTGTGTAGATTTTATTCGATGCCTTTATTGTTAGCGTCGCGAGTCGTGGGGATTGAGCCTGAAAATCTATTATCGAATCAATTATTTTCAAGTTAACTATGAATGCTGTACCAAGTTCCTCATCACTTTTTCTCCAGGGCTGCCTTTGTATACTCTATACCCTTCGTAATCCATGGGTTCCTAGTTTGAATTCTTCATCTCTTGTAGTCCTACTATAAAGATCCCTTGTTTGTCTAGTTCATTAGTTAGGATTTTTAATTTTCCCACCTGTGCCAGAGAGTTGATGTTATATGTTGCTAAATAGTTTATCTGTTTCACCTTTATTCGTTGGTTTGGTCGTTGGTTTGTCTTGGGTATTTCCCATACAGTTAGTAAATAATACATAAATAGTATATAATAATAAATAATAATAAATAATAATAAATAATAATCCTCACCAGGATTACCTGATTCAAGAACTGGAAAAAATCCAAAGAAAAGCAACTCGATTTGTTCTGTGCTGATTTTCGACAAAAGAGTACCTAGCGTTACAAAAATGTTGCAAAGTTTGGGTTGGCAAGACTTGGGAGAAAGGAGACGAGCTGCTCGACTAAATGGTATGTTCCGAGCTGTCAGTGGAGAGATGGCGTGGAATGATATTAGTAGATGAATAAGTTTGAGTGGCGTCTTTAAAAGTAGGAAAGATCAAAATATGAAGATAAAGTTGGAATTCTAGAGGACAAATTGGGTCAAGTATTCATTTACAGGAAGGGGAGTTAGAGATTGGAATAACTTACCAAGCGAGATATTCAATAAATTTCCAACTGGATTGTTTGGCACTGTCACTTGCTGTCACTACTGGAGTTTGTCGATAAGCTGAAGTCTTATACTTCTCGTAAGAAAAATGGTATTCTCCTGGGCTGCTTATCGCTGCACAGGGAGGTTCATAAACGACAAAGGCGTATCCGTTCACAGGCATATTTATTTTAAATTCATTTTCGTGCGAATAAAATAAATTTGTGTTACTTGCGCTGAATTCGCGGTTTGTTTCCCTGTCGGCGTGAATGAGGTTCTTTGCACTTTATCATGAAAACAATAATTAAATTTTTTAGGAAATATAAGGGAAGACATTTTTTCTTTCACTGAATGGCCATGTCTTTGAAAGCGAATATCCATACAATCCAGTCAAAGAGAATATGAATATAGGTCTGTGTGTACATCGTATTGGTAGATCACACATGAATGCTCCCAATGATACCGAGCTCGATAGCTGCAGTAGCTTAAGTGCGGCCAGTATGCAGTATTCGGGAGATAGTGGGTTCGAATTCCACTGTCGGCAGCCCTGAAGGTGGTTTTCCGTGGTTTCCCATTTTCACACCAGGAAAATGCTGGGGCTGTACCTTAATTAAGGCCACAGCCACTTCCTTCCTACTCCTAGCCCTTTCCTATCCAATCGTCGCCAGAAGACCTATCTGTGTCGGTGCGGCGTAAAGCAAATAGCAAAAAAAAAAAAAAAAAAAAGAGCCCAATGATAGTAGTAGGTTAACAAAGATAATTTTGTTTCGTAACCAATAGGTTGGTACACAGTTACTGTTCATTATAATCAGAATGTAATCACAAATAGGGAAAGTCCTCTCAGTTTTAATTACTGCGTTGATGGGGTGAAAGTTCCTTTTGGGGATTATTGTAAATATCGAGGTGTTAATATAAGGAAGATCTCCATTGGGGTGATCACATAAATGGGATTGTAAATAAAGGGTACAGATCTCTACACATGGTTATGAGGGTGTTTGGAGGTTGTAGTTAGGATGTAAAGGAGAGGGCATATAAGTCTCTGGTAAGACCCCAACTGGAGAATGGTTCCAGTGTATAATAATCCTCATCAGCATTACCTGATTCAACAACTTGAAAAAATCCAAAGAAAAGCAGTTCGATTTATTCTGGGTGATTTCCGACAAAAGAGTAGCGTTACAAAAATGTTGCAAAGTTTGGGTTGACAAGACTTCGGAGAAAGGAGACGAGCTGCTCGACTAAGTGGTATGTTCCGAGCTGTTAGTGGAAAGATGGCGTGGAATGATATTAGTAGATGAATAAGTTTGAGCGGCGTCCTTAAAAGTAGGAAAGATCAAAATATGAAGATAAAGTTGAAATTCTAGAGGACAAATTGGGTCAAATATTCATTTATAGGAAGGGGAGTTAGGGATTGGAATAACTTACCAAGCGAGATGTTCAATAAATTTCCAATTTCTTTGAAATCATTTAAGAAAAGGCTTGGCAAACAATAGATAGGGAATCTGCCACCTGGGCGACTGCCCTAAATGCAGATCAGTATTGATTGATTGAGTGATTGATAACGAGCGAGTGGTTGAGGGTTTTGAGTCGCGTAGCTGTAAACTTGCATTCGGGAGATAGTGGGTTCGAACTCAACTGTCAGTAGCGCTGAGAATGGTTTTCCGTGGTTTCCCATTTTCACACCAGGCAAATGCTGGGGCTGTACCTTAATTAAGGCCACGGTCGTTTCCTCCCTACCCCTATCTTTCCTATCGCATTCTCTCCTTAAGACCTATCTGTGTCTGTGCGATATAAAGCAAACTGCAAACAAACAAATTATTATTGTAAAGATATGTTCAGCTCTCTTCAATCATATCATTTACCACACTTACTTTCCATTAACGAAAGTCATTTTGCAAATTAAAAACTTAAATAAAATCTAACATTTCACGAGAAGCTAAATAAAATCTCCATTATAGACTGAAACCACAACCGAGCGTCATATTTCCATTTGCTCCGGGAGATAGTAGGTTCGAATCCCACTATCGGCAGCCCTGAAGATGGTTTTCCGTGGTTTCCCATCTTCACACCAGGCAAATGCTGGGTCTGTACCTTAATTAAGGCCACGGCCGCTTCCTTCCAACTCCTAGGCCTTTCCTATCCCATCGTCGCCATAAGACCTATCTGTGTCGGTGCGTCGTAAAGCCCCCAGCAAAAAAGGTAAAATTCCATTTGCAATCACGTTTAGGAGACAGGGATGATAATGATGATAGTAGTAGTAATAATAATGTAATTGGCTTTACGTACCACTAATTACTTTTACGGTTTTCGGAGACGCCGAGGTTCTGATATTTTGTCCCACAGGAGTTCCTTTACGTACCGGCAAATTTCCGATACGAGCCTAACATACTTGAGCACCAAATATCAATGGACTGAGCTAAGATAGAATCTGCCAACTTGGGCTCAGAAAGCCAGCGCCTTAACTGGCGATGACAATATTTTGTCTACTTTGCTCCAAAATCTCTCCAACGCTTTTAGGCCTAAAAGCTCGCTTATTCGCTTCGTACGAGAGAGAATGTTTTCGGTCGTTGATCAGAATTATTCCGAAGTCCTGTCCATTTACTACATTTACACAAAAGATAGCGAAATATACGTATCCCCATTCTAAAAGTATGTTGTTAGAAGACTTAATATGTGCGTTAAATTGATTCTGTTTGCTTAACTGCAATTGAACACCGTCCTCTGTTATCAAGCATTTGTCCTGTATTTCTTCTTTTTGGCCTTTCTTTCTACTGGAGAGAAGCATCGCAAGTATATTGTAGTATCTGAGAATATTTACATGTAAAAATTTTAAACCTTATCAATATCCACACAGTTTTAAAAGTCCCCTATTTGCATTGATGAGTAGAGCGGAGCGAGCTTTCTGCCAAACAGCTGAGATTTCAACGTGCTCCGCTGGCTACAATACAGTAATTCTCTCGCAGACGGTGGCGCCGCTGCTACCTCCTGTGTATTATTTACTAACTCTATGGTATTTACAGATGCTTCCACTCATCTGACTCATCTTTCAAGCGACTGCCCACCGTATCCGCATGCAGTCTTCCCTGGCTAATACCAAGCGGTGGAAATTTACAGAAAAGATTTCCGACCATTATTGACCATCAAAGGCACACAGCCTTGGATGGAGCAAGCTCCGAGTTACAAGTATGGTTGTGAACCATAGAGGTTGCCTCGAGATGTTGTATGGCTGTCATTTTACAGCAATTGAGTCAACCCTCCTCCTCCTTTCACGGATTGTGAATGTTATAACATTATTCAAGCTCTTATGAACTTTTACTTGTTTTCCTACAGGTTTCAGTGGTGCCGTTGTGTAGCCGTTATCCTCTTCAGAAAATACGGATTAAGATCAGTGACATTCTTTAAATGAGACATGGCCATGTCGTCAGTTCAAACATATGCACACAAATATCCTGTGTTGGAGGCGATGACCTTCCTGTTAGGTTAAACGTCACTCACCATCAAGTATCCTGTAGGACATGTTTATGAAATGCTAGTTTCCTTTGCAATATATTGTTATAGATTGGAAGGATAATAATAATAATAATAATAATAATAATAATAATAATAATAATAATAATAATAATAATAATAATAATAATATACTCATCAACTGGCATTCCTCCGGTTAGGTTATCTATTGCATGCTCTTTGGTAACACGTGCCTTCAAAATAAAACATAGCTTGTATCGGGAAGAGATAAAACTCAAATTTGCCCGTAATTCATCTACTTATCATGTAATACGGTGGTCTGGAAACTTATATGTCCCTAGAATGAATACAGTGGAGCAAGGAACTAATGGTGTATTGTATAGAGCTATAATAGCACTTGATTCCATTTCAGACTCAATAAAAGCTTGTCAGAATTTTTATGAACTCAAAGGAAATATTAAGAAACATTTATGAGCAAAATTTAATGCTCTTGAATTTAGTCTGTTTAGATGAATGTATTATCAGGTTTCATTTCGAGCTATACGGTTTTATTTATACAAAAAAACAACAAAAAAACAATTGTATCCTTGAAAAAATGTTGTATGTTTAGATTTAAATTATTATAAATGATTATCAATTAAGTATTATAAATAATTACATTTATCCAGGCTGAGTAGCTCAGACGGTTGAAGCGCTGGCCTTCTGACCCCTCCTACTTCGCAGGTTCGATCATGGCTCAGTATGGTGATATTTGAAGGTGCTCTAATACGTCAGTCTCGTGTCAGTATATTTGCTAGCACGTAAAATAACTCCTGCTGGACAAAATTCCGGCACCTCGGCGTCTCCAAAAAACCGTAAAAAATGTAGTTAGTGGGACGTAAAGTAAATAACACTGTTGTAATTTAATTTGTCTTTAGTATTGTAAGTGTGACAGCTCTTTAAAGTATCGTGCCAATACGAGCATTAGCTCATGGGATCTTTGAAACAATCAAATTAATTAAATAAATATTGTTGGTATTACCGATTACATGTACGTTTTTCGTAGGTACCGTAGTGCCAATTATTTTTGTCCTGAAGTGTTGTTATACTTGCCAGTAAATCTACCGACATGACAGGAGTATTTGATCTTCTTGAATAAAAAAAAAAAAGAACCCACCGGACTGAGCTTGGATCGAATCTCTTAACTTGGGCTCAGAATGCTGGCGCTCTACTGAAAGAGCCACCCAGCACATGTCAGGATAAATACGAGTAATTACTCAAGTAAGTAATCAGTCGATCTATCATTGTGATCACAACACTCGTAGTCACAGTTATATATTACAGCATATTCTGTTCTCCATCCTGTATCCGCTATGATAGTGTCCATATCAGTGACTATCGTAGAAACACGAAGGTAGTATGTTGTCCTAGTTGAATTTTACTATCAAGGTAGATTACTATGCACGTGGTTGGTGTATGTTGCACACTTTTGCGTCAGCCTGTATTCAGCTTTATGTTGGTGATGGAGGCAATTTTGTCGGTTTACAGTTTATGGCGCTCCTCACGACCACATGTTACGCAATATGAGTGTGCAGAATGTGCTTTAGAATGCAGAATGGCAGCGGGAATCACAGATCAAAATGAGCGAGTGACTCTGGTGTGTGGTGTGGTTGTGTATAGCAGGGAGGGAAAACAGCCCTCATATGACCCAGATCTAGCTCCCCACCCCTCTCCCAAGTAGCGTGATGTGGGTAATAATCTTGTGTCCTACAACTATAATAAAGGTATAAAAAAATATACATCTGAAAAGAAGTATTGCAAGTCCAATTCTGTATTACAATGTCTGGCTTTATTTTGGGGAACGAGTCGGGTATATTTATGCTTTGTATCATTCATTTTCTGTCCTGAACTTCTGCAAGAAATGAAAAATTCTTGAGTATTTATTTAAGTTCATGAACAGTGCCAGAATTAGGACAAACTAATCATCCAATTCCGTTCTGACTCTCACACTAAAGCATGATGCTTTTAGGAATCACTGCCATAAAAGACAGAGCAACACACTTGGTTTAGGACGATATTCTACATCTTTGTTTTTTCCGTTCGTGTTGGCTATCTATTGAAGGCCTCCTTACGTCAAGTAATAAACTGGCACTGATAGACCATTTGCATGTATACGGACTGTTGCATTTATGCCCTGTGAGTTCGATACAAAATGTACCCACGATATCAACTGCATGTCGTAATGGGCTTCTACCTTTGGGTAGCGTACGGTAGCGACCACGGGGTTCTTAGTTGAGTCTAACTTGGGCCAGGTTCCTCGCTATCTATCATCTTTCCTGTCCGTCCACTCTCATAGTGAACTCTCCTTTTTTTTCCGTTTTGGATAGTATTAAGTATAACAGAGTGAGTTGGCCGCGCGGCTAGAGTCGCGTAGCTGTGAGCTTGCGTTCGGTACATGGCGTGTTTGATTCCCACCATCGGCCGCCTTGAAGGTGTTTTTTCCGTCCTTTCCCATTTTCAGTCCAGGCACCAAGCCACGGCCACTACGTTCCCAATCCTAGCCCTTCCCCTTCCTTTCGACACCAAAAACCTTCGAGTGATAGTGTGACGTAAAACCACTAGCAAAAAGGGTTTTAAGTTGGCTACGCCTTATGATTCTTCATTCCCGTCTTTCATGACTCCACCGTTCTCTTCTCCGATATCTTAATTGTTTGAAGGACCAGAGCTCTTCATTTTTACCCATCTTATGAGAGTTTAGCGAGGATGCTTATCTCATTGTTCTTTCCCGTATCATCATACCATTACCACTATCACGAACAGCTACATTCTGTAGAGGGGAGAATAGTTAAATATCTTATAAACAACTTTCCAGGCCATGCAAGGATAAGACTAATGGAAATAAATAAAATAGTGCCAGTCAAACCAGGTGTATGTTATGATGATCAGCATAACATCATCATAGTCTTGGCCTAAAATGCAGCCGCTGCTCAGACCGAAAACATGCGGGTTATGAGGTGACGCGTGGTCAGCGTGACGAATCCTCTCTGCCGTTATTATTGGCCTTCTAGACCGGGGTCGCTGTCTGACCCTCAGATAGCTCCTCAATTGTAATCTGAAATCCAGTTAAAATCTCTGACCTTGCCGAGAATAGAGCCTGGGGTCTGTGAGTGAGAGGCAGGCTCGCTATCTCTTGACCACGGCGTCGGAATTATGATCAGAATTTAGTATGAAAATCTAATTTTGGTGAAATTTCCGTTGTTTTTAACATGTTCCCAGATTTTTTCATAAAAGTGTAATGGATTTGGAGGTATAATTTTCGAACTGTGAAAATGAATTTCAGATTCGACTCTTATTTCAATATAAAATTAATGCTGGAAATTATAGTTTAGATTGGACAGTATTATAACATACAAAAACAAAACTGAGCGGAGAGCAGGATTATTTACCTGGTGGAAGCTTTTCCTAGATTAAACAGCAGCTGTTCGTTTTTCCTCGTATAGTAGTTGTCTCCCCCCCCCCCCCCTCCGCCCTCCATGGACTATAAGATTTGGAGCGTGGCTTGCCGACAGTGGTGCTTTTCTTGTCTGACTGCCCTTTGTGGAGCCGTCTTTCTTTCCACTCTGACGGTATTAAGTTTGTGAGGCTTTTGGAATCTTACATTTTTATGTACCCCGCGGCCCCTCCCTTTCTTTTACCGATACCTTTATTCTTCGAGGGGTCGTACCTCTTTCATTCCCTAATTTGTTTTGAGAGAGGGGGTGGTTAGTTCGTTTCATTTTCCATGAAAACAATAATCACTACAATCAACTGTCGAAAGATGGTGTACCGGGCGAGTGGCCGTGCGGTTAGGGTCGCAGCTGTGCGCTTGCATCCGGTAGATAGTGAGTTCGAATCTCACTGTCGGCAGCCCAGAAGATGACTTTCCGTGGTTTCCATTTTCACATCAGGCAAATGCTGGGGCGGCACCTTAATTAAGGCCACGGCCGCTTCCTTCCCACTACTAGCCCTTTCCTGTCCTATCGTCACCGTAAAAGCTATCTGTGTCAGTGCGGTGTTAAACAAATTGTTAAAAAAAGAAAAAAGAAAATATATTGTGACCAATATTCGAAACTTCTTTACTCTGACTTCGTCTTACTGTACTGAACTTAGCTGACACAACTATGGAGGTCGGTTAATATCTGAGTAGGATTATAGTCGAGCACTCCTCCCTTAATTCTAATTTCTTCTCAATTTTCTCTCCTTTCCATGGTAGAATCCAGCAGAGCGTACAATGGAAACGCGTACTATAAAAGGTTATCTCGTGGAAGCTTACTTCGTTGTATTTCTAACGGCAGGTAGTCTTCTTAAAGGAGGAGTTCTTGTTTATGGCGAGGAACGAGTAACAAGGCCTGCGTCAGATAAATTGGCAAGGTGGAGAGCTGATGTCCCTGGCTGTATACAGGCTTAGTGCGGGTGAGGGAGAAGAAAAAGCCAGAATGGAGAATATTCTGCCCCGGGGAAGAATAGGGAAGAAACATCACAAGGTAGCGTGCAACTCGACTTGGCTGCCTGCTCTAGACTGTGTGGCTCCTGAGATAATGGTAACTCTGTAGCTATCACTGTCAGCCAGGAGCGAAACAAAGGAGGAAATAAAGTTTCAAAATCGTAACTAGAGGGAATGAAATATATTGAAAATTTGTTCGACCGGTACTTATGGTTCTAAATTTAAATATGATTCCGGATTATATCAATGGAAATTCAAAGTGTTTAACCCTTGTGGTGAAGTAAGCACATTTCCAATTTAATCCCAAAATCATGCAACTTTTATATTTACCCCTAATAACCTGATTGTTTAATTTACATTCAGGGCTATCCAAGATGGTGTTTAACGAAAACGTACTTGACTTCTATTCTAACTGGCTACAATATTTCAAATTCCAGGAAACTTGTATTTGTGTACGGTTTCTAAGTATGATTCTGTGTTCCCTTTCCACTATGGGATCCAGTTCTTGTATGGATTTGTTGGAATATAACGAGCTTATTTTGAAAGCCGCAATAACTGGATTAACCATGACTGACATTTGATAATTAGAAAGTATTCATCCTATCAATAAAAATTGTGCCACTAATTGCTATCAATTTGGTAATCATACACTTAACATTTGAAAAAATTGCTCTTATATTACCTTTATTGAATATTTCCTGAAATAAACTGCTGCTTTACCAAAAATATTAATTTTGCAACGGTTTTTTTTATATTCTGATGGTAATTTGCCCGTTGTTCACCATTCATGTCATAATTTGCTTACGATGTGACATTGGACTAATTAATGAGAACGGAATATCTAAACAGTTCATGTCAAAATACTTTTAAAAATTCACTGCTGTGTTAATGCTCATTAAGGAATCATTTACTTACTCAGGAACTTGAATAATGTTTGAAGTGAAAGGGGTTTTATTAAGGATGTAAAGGAGAGGGTATGTAAGTATCTGGTAAGACCCCAACTAAAGTATGGTTCCAGTGTATGGGACCCTCACCAGAATTACTTGATTCGAGAACTGGAAAAGATCCAAAGAAAAGCAGCTCGATTTGTTCTAGGTGATTTCCGACAAAAGAGTAGCGTTCCGAAAATGTTGCAAAGTTTGGCCTGGGAAGACTTGGCAGAAAGGAGACGAGCTGCTCGACTTAGAGGTATGTTTCAAGCTGTCAGTGGAGATATGGCGTAGAATGACATTAATGTGAGTGGCGTTTTTAAAAGTAGGAAACATCACAATATGAAGATAAAATTGGAATTCAAGAGGACATATTGCGGCAAATATTCGTTTGTATGAAGAGGAGTTAGGGATTGGAATATTATACCAAGGGAAATATTCAATAAATTCCAAATTCTTTGCAATTATTGTCGAAGAGACTTGGTAAAGAACAGATAGGGAATGTGCCATCTGGGCGACTTAAATAAATGCAGATCAGTGGGGATTGGTTTTTGATTTGATTGAATAATTATGCACTGTACGTATTTAACGTGTCTTCAATTGTATCATATTGATCAGAGTATCGGAATTTTAAAAAGGGTTTATGTAACAAACTTACTGCCGAAGCTCTCTACCATGCATAGTAAATGAGCAGGTGAGGTGAGCTGGTACCAGTGGACATTCAGTCAACCATCTAATTTTAACTATAATAGTCTCATTTTCACGAGAGAGAGTTGTCAGTGAGTAATGTTCCTTTCGTATTGATACGAAGTATCTTATATTGCCCAGTAGTGTATTGATTCTGTGAAAATGTAATGCAGAGTTTAGATTTGAATATATTCCTTCTTCTTCTTAATCTGTTTACCCTCCAGGGTTGGTTTTTCCGTCAGACTCAGCGAGGGATATCACCTCTACCGCCTCAAAGGCAGTGTCCTCGAGCGTGAGACATCGGGCCGGGCGATACAACTGGGGAGAATGACCAGTGCCTTGCGCAGGCGGCCTCACCTGCTAAGCTGAACAGGGACCTTGTAGGGCGATGGGATGATTGAAAGGAATAGACAAGGAAGAGGGAAGGAAGCGCCGTGGCATCAAGTTAGGTACCATCCCGGCATTTGCCTGGAAATCACGGAAAACCACTTCCAGGATGGCTGAGGTGGGAATCATATCCACCTCTAATCATTTGACATACCGAGGCTGAGTGGTCCCTTATAGCCCTCGTGCCATTTTTCAGATTTCGTGGCAGAGCCGGGAATCGAACTCGGGCCTCCGGGGGTGGCAGCTAATCACACTAACCACTACACCACAGAGGCGGAGAAATATATTCCTTACTTTCAAAAACGTAAAATATCTGGCGAGGCCGACAGGGCACAGCTGAACGTTATCACTCAAGTTCGGCACGTTGATTTCAAAGGTTTCCCTAAGGATCCCATTCAGCATCGATGAGCTATATGTGATATTCTAGTAGGTCGAACATCCTGAAGGAAACACGTCCGGAGAACTGGAATTAGAATTAGTGTCTCAAGAACGGTCATATTTACAGGTTTCTTTTTATATAAATACCACTCTAAACTTCAATTAGTTGGTCCGATCCTTCAAGACTCACTCCCTTCATAAATTAGAATGAATTCCTAGTGACTATGACGCGTCCAGTAACTTTGTGCAGTCGAGAGGGGTGCTCAACTTACTAACTGATGCCAAATAAGGTTGTCCTTCTAGAGATGAGATGAAGTGTGGAGGAACCCACGCAGGTAATCAGGTAAGAAAATCAAACTTTGCTGGTGAGATGTAGTGTTTACAGTGCACTATGTGTTCTGGTATGGGCTATATCAAATTTGTTACTTTCATTGACCTGTCTCAGTCTCATCCTTGGCTTTGACAATATGAAAATGACTGAGGTATGAGTGATGCTAGTAATACCATTGCTTATACAGCCTGTCCCTGTTATGAATGGTGTGAAGATATCGCTCATAGGGTCGGTTGGTGCATGCATTTCAGTGGGCTTGGCAGACTGATATGTAATAGCAGCGGCTGGCTCGGTGAGGAAAGCAACGGGAAACTACCTCACTTCTCATTTCCCTAGTACGCCTCTTCAGTGACGCCGAGGCTATTTATGATAGCTGTTGGCGGAGCTGCAGAGGATCAAACCAACCTTCGGGCTAAATACCCAACATACATACATACTGTTTTTATATAATTAGGTATCTTAATGATCCCAACTTGGAAGGTTCGAACCTGGCTCAGTCCGGTGGTATTTGAAGGTGCTCAAATCATCATCAATCACTATTGATCTGCATTTAGGGCAGTCTCCCAGGTGGCAGATTCCCCAATCGGCCCGGTGTCGGTAGATTTACTGATACGTAAAAGAACTCCTATGGTACTAAATTCCGGAGCCTCGACGTCTTCGAAAACCGTAAAAGTAGTTAGTGGGGCGTAAATCAAATAATATTAATTATTATTATTTCGTATCTTAATTGTGTAATTCTCTAAAGTATTCGGACATCTTTCTACATCAATCTGTGCAGCTTAAAGGTTGTTATTCTTCCAGAAGAACTGAGAACTAGTATTTTGAAATTATGGTATCCATTAAGGGGTGTCGGCAAGCCCTATGTTGATAATGTTAATTTGACAGAAAAGATGTCCCGTTATCTCAGGAAGTATTAAGTTTAGAGCTTTGATATTTTTACTACTTGTATTTAAACCTTTTCCATAAGTACTGAACCAGGATGGAATAGTTGGAGCAAACGATTGTAAAGTTATGAATTTGTTTAATAAGTTCCAATTTTTTTATACAAAAAATGTCCTTAAAAATATATGTAAATCAGAAACTATACATGTGAAGAACTTTTATCTGATTCAGTAGCTGTATCATGGCGCAAGGTGACTCTCTCCAAACAATGAACTGCCTATCCAGTGTAGTTTCTGAGATAATGGGTCAAACATGTGGAAAAAAGGCATTTTTCAAAATATGATTCCACATTTACCCATAACAGTGCCTAAAATCCAACTCTATTTAATCGAAACTATTGAAATGTTTCTTATGGTAGTGCCGGAAAGCTCTGCGTATAACATCCAGGAATAGAACAGTGAAACCACAGCCTTCTAGATTAAAGGGTTACAGATATTTATATTTTCAAAAAAAAAAAATGTCTAAGTTGCCCAATTTGACACTTATGTATTGTACCATTCTTAAAATATTTCTTTAAAATGCTCCCTTGTGTCGTATTAAAATAAATTATACACCATTTTAATCAGCAGAGTCCAAATAATTGAATGGGGCAACATTTGGAAAAAGTCATTTTTAAAATTATTTTTGGTTTCCGACTCCCCTTAAGATGGCTAGTATGTCATTGATTTCCCGTACTATTTCCAGGATTCCTTTACGTTTCCTCCCTTTGCCAAACGTAGGATATTGAACCGTGGCTTTTAGAAGGAGATTAAGACGCTCTTATTAACTTGTATGTAAACTGTTGGGAAAATATACACCTCTTTAAGTTATCATCATTAATGTATGTTCAATGTTTGTATATATTTCTCCTTATGACGTTCGGAACGTATAATTAAATAAAGTTTTACTCTACTTACTCCTGTAATTTTCACTCTCACGTACTTATCACAGCACAACTTTGAAGCGGTTATTTTAGATAAAAGTTTCTCGAAATATTTCGCATTTTTAAGTAGTTCAGAATACCGGCAATTAGAGATCTAGTCCAATATTAGCATATATTGGTAACGATCGCTATAACAACTATGAAATGCCACCGAAAGGTGACTTCATGTGGCCATGTGTATAACAAAACACAATCAAATTCACAGAAACACAAAACAAACATCTCACTAAGAAAAAAAAAAGTGTATGATGAGAAAAGTTGTTAATGGTCAATCGCCACCCACCACCTTTGTTATGTGGCTCTCCATAGTTTAGACGGAATATTTGCCATTGTGTTCTGTGACGAATGATAGTGATCTGCAGGAGACTGGCGGTAAACACAAAATTATATGGCTGGCTGTATAGTTCGCATAATTCTGTATGCAGAAGGAAACGGGAACTAATCTGCGGAGAGGGAACTAGATGTTTTAGAAACACATATTCTATATTAGCGAAAACATAATAGGTTGTCAATAACCCCAAAATATGTTCACTGCGCGATTCGGGGACTGAAGATTGGTAAATTTCTGAATGACGACTGCTTTACAGATCGTGTCGCTCAACGGATAAATTGGAGCCTGAGGCGTGGGATGACAACGATGAAATCTGAGGTAGTAATTCTTACAATTCAGTTAAATTACAATAATAGAGTTTCTGTAATCCGTTTAAAGTGACAATTTTAATATTGTACGTAAAATTGCTGCTAGAAGAAAAGTTAAGGTAAGGTATTTTTATTCGTTTAAGGTTACCGAACATAGCGAGAGTGCTGATACGATGCTTGAGAGTTCTTGACTATTTTCTTAAAGTATATGCCTGTATAAAAATAGATATGCCACAATAAAGTGCATTACCGCAAGTTAAATAATTAATTGTCCATTTATATTTCGCATAATTTACGTGCTCATACTTCGAAAAGTATTTTCTCCATGAAACAGTGCAAAAATCATGCGAGTAAATACGGTACTTGTAGGACTACTATTTACTTTACACACTCCACTGGGGCTTCCACAGTGACCCCATGCAAGCATTTATTCTCTGAGCTTACTTCGTTTTTACGTAAGGTAGGAGAGCTCTTGTATATTGGATAGAGTATTATTTTAAATTTCTTGTATTACATACTTATTTTAATTTCAATCCTTAGACTGATCCTGCAGGGTCACTTTAATATTTTCTTCCTACATGTTTGAAAACATTGCAATTGCACATTGAAGGTTTTCGGCGATGGAAGGATGTGTAAGGGCTAGTACTTGGAAGGTAGTGGCCGTGGCCATCATTAAGGTACAGCCCAGCATTTTATTGGTGTGAAAATGGGGAACTACAGAAAACCATCTTCTGGGATGCCGACGGTGGGATTCGAAGCCACTGTATTCCGAATGCAAGCCGCTCACAGCTGCGCAAACCTAACCGCACGGCCAACACTTTCGGTGTTTTATTTTTAATATGATTAAATAAAAAGTGAAGTTTTATGCCTTTGTCACCTCGTAATAGCTTAGTCGATTCGCTTAGACATAAAATTTATTCATTCATATGAAACAAAATCAACTTTTCCTTAGAAATTCGGTTTCACTGTAGTGATGATGATTATCTGTAGCATTATTTCCTTTTTAAAATTTTATTACTAATAGGATAAAGAAATGCGGAGGGAGTATATGGTTTTTGAATATGCTTTTTGATGGCTCCCTCACAATAAAATAAACGACATGTGTGTTTCTTCCATCAGGATGTAACGAAACGAATAACAAACTTCAATAGCATCTCTTAATGTTCTAAGAGGGGGGGGGGGGGGGAAATAACAGGACAAAAATTATTCCACACAAGTCAACATAACCATTATACTTAATCGAAGCATAATCTAAGATATAATATAGACAATAGCTAGGTATTTAAACTTGCCTTCCCGACGTAAAGCGAGTGTAGCTCCCTTTCGACATGCGTGCATTTCATGTGTGGTTGGTTCTCATACGAACAGTAAAATGTCATGAAATTGTAACAACCTCATTTAAGTTTTAACAAGCTTATGAATTCCCAAGAGGAAGCAGTTGAGTGTTACTAGGTACTATTCTATCACAGTACGTATCATATAAGTGTAGTTTTGGCAGGATATTGGCAAATTGCAGACTTCCTTGACAACGACGGCCTCTAATTCTGTAATCATCACCTTCCGTCGTTCTGTTATATAAGTCTGTTATGATGATGGTTATTATTATTGCATATTTTTTAATTAGAAAATATCCCGCCGTGCGGTTAGGGGCACGCAGCTGTGAGCTTCCATCCGGGAGATATTGGATTCGTACCCCACTGTCGGCAGCGCTGAAAATCGCTTTACGTGATTTCCCTCTTCCACACCAGGCTGTACCTTAATTAAGGCCACGGCCCATCGTCACCATAAGACCTGTCCGTGTCTGTGCGATATAAATCAAATTGTAAAAAACAAAATAAGATATCTCGGTGACAATGCTTGCTTCCAATTTGCAATAGCTTAGAAATAAAATTAAACTTTTGTGTTTACCGGCAGTCTTCTGCAGATCACTATCATTAGTCACAGAACACAATGGTAAATATGTCGTCTAAACTATGGACAGCCACATAACAAAGGCGGTCGGTGGCGATGGACCATTAACAAGTTTTCTCATTATATACATTTTCTTAGCGAGACATTTGTTTTGTGTTTTTGTGAATTTGATTGTGTTTGGTTATAGACATGGCCACATGAAGTCACCTTTCGGTGGCATTTAATAGTTAAGTTATAGCGATCGTTACCAATATATATATGCGAATATTGTACTAGATCTCTAATTACCGGTATTCCGAACTATTTAAAAATTCGAAATATTTCGATAATTTTTTTATTATCTAAGATAACCGCTTCAAAATCGTGCTATGATAAGTACGTGAGAGTGAAAATTACGGAATTAAGTAGAGAAAAACTTTATTTCATCATACGTTCCGAACGTCATAAGGAGAATTATATATACAAACATTTAACACATATTAATGATGATAAATTAAAGAGATGTATATTTTTCCAACAGATTACATACAAGTTAATAAGAGCTTCTTAATCTCCTTCTAAAAGCCACCGTTCTCCAGCTGTTTCTTCCATGTTGTCCGATGATTGGCCTCTCAGAAGGAAGGCAGGTTTCAATCTGTCAGTGCTAATAGTTTGTTTCCCTGTTGGTATCTCCACCTCGAAGTGTTTGTCACTGCGAGACAGGACTTTATATGGCCCGTCATATGGTGGTTGAAGAGGTGTTCTGACCGCATCATGTCGAACGAAAACGAACTTTCTCGTCATCGGCCGTGGGTGAATAAAGATCTTTTTGTGGTCTTGATGTTTTGTCGGGACTGTTCTTAGGCTCCTCAATTGTTCCTTCAATTTGGAAACGAAGGTTGGGACGTCAGTTATTAGTTTCTGTTCGTTGAGAAATGCTCCTGGTAACCTAATTTTTGAGCCAAATGTCATTTCCACTGGCGAGGTATTTATTGACTTGCGGAATTATGTAGGAACGAAGTCCTAATAAGACCAGAGGAAGCTCCGAAACCCAATCATCAGACATCTGTGCTTTCAAAGCAGATTTTAATTGACGGTGCTAGCGTTCAATGTTTCCATTTGCTGCCGGATGATATGCTGTAGTTTTAATGTGGACGATGCTCAGTGTGCTTGTGAGGCATTTAAAAAATTGACATTCAAACTGCCTTCCGCGATCAGTAGTTATGATATCAGGCACGCCAAAACGAGATATCCATGTTGAGACTATGGCAAACGAAACTGCTTCTGCTGTGATGTCAGCTAGTGGAACTGATTCTGGCCATCGGAAGAAACGACCAATAATTGTCAGTAAATAGCAATATCCTTGTGATGGAGATAGGTGTCCAACTATGTAGTTAATGAACACTCAAAATATCGTGGGGACGAACGTACAAAAACATGAATAATTATCAGGGAGATAACATTGGAAGTCTTCAAAACTTAAACAAAGTTCAAGGAGTTTATATACATACACTATATTAATACTCGAGTCCGCCACAAAAACATGCATTGCACACCACCAACAACAAAAAAACAATTTCGCAAAGTAATTACATGAAAACAAAATACTACAAGAAATTATGTCATAACCACAAATGTCAAGGTTACGAATGAAGAGGAATAAAAAATAAGGTCGTGAAAACAAGAATTAAAAAGTACATTAAAATGAATGACATACCAGTAGTGTGACACAATAATTACGATCAGTCGCATAGGAATTCACACACATTTTACAAAATATAACTCGTAATGTTACGTTACAAGCAGTTTAGCATAATAATCACAACGCAATCGCGTATAAATTCACACAAATAATTGCAATAGGAATCCCAACACTACGATCCATAGAAGAGTGAGTGGTACAATGATTTACTGCTAGGTTCATGTATGTATACGCCTTAGTCCCGCTTCCTGATTTGGGGTCGGGGATGAGGAGAGGTGAAACTATATGGGATATTATGACTCAAATATATATATATTGTGGCTGGGGGGGGGGTCATCTGAAAATTTGAGTCACAAATTTAGCGGTACAAAATGTCTAGCCACCGGGCGAGTTGGCTGTGCTGTTAGGGGCGTGCAACTGTGAGCTTACATCGCGGAGATAGTGGGTTCGAACCTCACTGTCGGCTGCCCTGAAGATGGTTCCCCATTTTAACACCAGGCAAATGCTGGAGCTGTACTATAATTAAGGCCACGGCCGTTTCATTCCCATTCCTAGGTCTTTCCTATCCCATCGTCGCCATAAGACCTATCTGTGTCTGTGCGACGCAAAGCAAAATTGTAAAGAATAAAATAAAAAATGTATAACCCGACGTTACCTAGCAACCGTGCCGGCTAAGACGTGAAGTAATGATGGAAGGCCATGACTGGGAGACATACAGAAGGCTCTTTCATCGAAGATGGCTCATCTCATCACACTCCAAAGAATGGATTATTTCACTCGTAGTGGAGTTCGAACCCAGTTGTTTCTCGAATGCGGATCATGGCTCCATAGCCGTAGCGCGATATCTCGCGTGCCCACTTCACTCGGTTTACTACGAGCTTAATATTGTATTTATAATGATGGAGGCTAGTCGGATCCTCGTTACTTTATTAATTTACAAGTTGCTTTACGCCCCACCGACACAGACAGGTCTTACGGAGACAATAGGATAGGGAAGGCCTAGGAATGGGAAGGAAGCGGCCGTGGCCTTAATTAAGGTACAGCTCCAACATTTTGCCTTGTGTGAAAATGGGAAACCACGGAAAATCATCTTCAGGGCCGCCGACAGTGGGGTTCGAACTCACAATATCGCGGATGCAAGCTCACAGCTCACCACAAGGCCAAATTGCCCGGTAGTTGGATCCTCAAATAACACCACCAGAGGTTATACGGTTATAGGGAAGTCACAAAAAATCACAATGGGACGTACCAATGAAGATGAGTAGTCAGGTAGTTTGTCACTGACCGGGCGAGTTGGCCGTGCGGTTAGTGTCGCGCGGCTGTGAGCTTGCATCCGGGAGATAGTGGGCTCGAATCCCACTGTCGGCAGCCCTGAAGATGATTCCATGGATTCCCATTTATACAGCAGGCAAATGCTAGGGCTGTACTATAATTAAGGCCATGGCCGCTTCCTTCCAACTCCTAGGCCTTTCCGATCCCATCGTCGCCGTAAGACCTATCTGTGTTGGTGTGACGTAAAGTCTCTAGAAGAAAGTGTGTCATTGCTTTCCTCACTGAGAAGGAAGTGCTATTGGAGCACAATTAACGCTGTTAGTAACAATATTCATGACACACAGAAGCAATAGCCATGCTCTGGGAGTTATTATTCATCATTACCCATACCTCCGTAGATTCCACACTCTCACAGGCATTTATAAGCCTAAGACGTGGGTGGAAGCTACATTTTGTTCTGGCCATTGCCAAGAGGCATAAATAGAAGTACTGCATCCATCAAAAAGTGGCAACAAGTGGATTACGATGTTATAAAGTAGACATTTAAAAAAAATTATCGGAATATTGACCTTGCATCTTGAAACGTCATATTTTTGACAAGAATCTGTAAAACCGTAGCGGGTAATACTGTATATTCCAAAGATCAATTCTGGAATTTACGAACGAATATTTACGGTAGTATTTCTACTCTCTTCCTTTCATTTAACTTGAATGATCGACTTTGCTTTTGTAACAAAGGCTAATATAAAAATCGTCACCTGTTTAAGTCCACCCCACCCCTATCCCGTCTTCGTCTTTTACTGTGGTCGATCGACTGTCATATTTCTCTCATGCCCTACATTTCTAATTAAACAGTACTGCAACCATTCAGATCCGATCTTTAGTTCTGAAGCTGTAAGGCCAAATGTGAGCACATGATACAGTTCACACTCAGGTTCCAGTATTTGTAGCCTGATTTTACAGACGTCACGTCAAATATAGAATCTAGGGCACTAAATAACCGAATGAGGGCTAAGGGGATCGTTTAATGATTACTGCGGTATAACAACGTCTCATGCTCATTAGCTTCGAGTAAATCAAGGTCTAGATTCATTAACATAACAGAGACTGCTGTGCTATAACTCAATCATATCGTACCAGTATCAGAGTGTACCATGTGTGTTTTCAAAACTCCACCCACCGTATGAGAATGGAAGAAAGAATAAATCCAAATTATCACAAGCAATGGTGTCAGTTCAATTTTTTTAAAAACCTACAACCTGTTTTCCAGTCATTGACCGGGTCAGGGATGGGATGAATGAAGCAGATATAGGCTGTTAGTACGATGGGGTCGCCACTCCCAAAGTGATTTTTATTAAAATGATAGATGCTATGAAATGAGAATGGAGAGTGTTGCTGGAATGAAAGATGACAGGGAAAACCGGAGTACCCGGAGAAAAACCTGTCCCGCCTCTCTTTGTCCAGCACAAATCTCACATGGAGTGACCGGGATTTGAACCACGGTATCCAGCGGTGAGAGGCGGGCGCGCTGCCGTCTGAGCCACGGAGGCTCCTGTCAGTTCAATTAAGGAGAGTAAATATAAAATAATCCCAAGAAGAGGTACCTTAATTCTAACAGGATTACCGGGCTGAGTAATTGGAACAGAAAAACGCTGGCCTTCAGATGCTACTTCGGTAGTATGTGAAGGTACTCAAATACTCGAGTCTCGAATTAGTAGGCCTATATTCACCGGCACGTAAAAAAATACTGTGAAACAAAATTACAATACCTTGGCGTCGTAGAAAATCATAAAGGTACTCCCCCCCACGGCAATTAACGCCCTTGAAGGGGCTTTGGCCTGCCCAGCGACCGTTGTTCAGCCCGAAGGCCTGCAGATTACGAGGAGCCGTGTGGTCAGCACGACACATCCTCTCGGCTGTTATTTTGGGCTTTTGAGACCGGGGCCGCCATCTCACCGTCAGATAGCTCCTGAATTCTATTCACGTACGCTGAGTGGACCTCGAACCAGCCCTCAGGTCGAGAGAAAAATCCCTGACCTAGCCGGGAATCGAACCCGGGGCCTCCGGACAAAAGGCAGGCACGCTACCCCTACACCACGGGGCCGGCCATAAAGGCAGTTAGTGCGACATAAAACTTAATTATTATTAATATTAGCCTATTATTATTATTATTATTATTATTATTATTATTATTATTATTATTATTGAGGAGGCAGAAGTAGATACTATTCCCAGTAAGGAATGTCATAGAAACATGTATCCAATTTGCAATGACAGTGGAATTATAGATGTGCCTACGGGACTCTCAAGAACATTCTTATAATGAATATTACACACCAATTACTTACTGATGCATTTATTGATTTATAAACTACGTCCGTTATATCTTTGTCTTTGGGAATGGATGAAAAGTGAGGACTACAGAGAAAAAGTAAAGACAGAGACTAATTTGTCGCATGCATTATGCATAGTTCTGCTCTCATAAAAGAACGCCATTACGACCTCCAACGAGTAACACGTATTTTAACCAAGGGAGATGAAAAGTGCACTGAAATCGATGGTGGGATTTCTGAGAATGTACTGTGAACAGTTTCTAAGGACGTAGGTTTGTGCAACCGTAAATGCAGTGAATAATCATTTCTATCGAACTGTTGTGCATTGTGGAATAAATGTTCTAGTAAGTTACCCAGCGAAATGGCCACGCATGTTAAGGTCCTACATTTATGGAGCCAGGCTCTGCCTTCGGGAGACACGTGAGCTCGAATCCCACCGTCGGGTGGCAAATGCCGGAACAGTTCCATATCACAGGCCACAGCCCATGTTTTCCACCTCTTAAGCGTATTTCATTCGCCATCATTCATTTCATCTCCATTAGCTCCTCAATTGAGGGTGCCGTCAGGAAGGGCATCCGGCCAAAAAAATACATAGCAATTCATCTCACCCCATCCCCGACACCGTATCAAGAAACGGTATTAAGGGACAGACAAAAAAAGAATACATTAGTAAGTCATTTGTGAGTCTTCAGAAATCTTGGTAAGTTTGTTGTGATGTGTACCATACAAAAAACTGTAATTCCACATTTGCTGAACACTGGCTGCACGTTATGCGTCATTTTGTACTCGAAATAGTCAATACTACTCCCTCCCTAAGTATTTGGTAGCATATTCCTCCTAAAACATCCCTTCTGCTGATCTTGGAATTTTCAGTACGTATTTAGAAATCTATAACAAGAGACTGGTGGTGGTGGGGGTGGGGTTGGTGGTGGTGGTGGTGGTGGTGGTGGTATTTGTGGACAAAACAGAGAAACTATCAAACCCTCTTTACAATAATCATGGTAGTAAGAAAAACGGACCAACAGTTCAAGAACTCTAGGTAAAAGAAAGCAAGTTCACAATTCCCCGTGTGTTGATATCGTGATATTAGGCAATAATAATAATAATAATAATAATAAGTAATATGCCATCATAATTAACAGAAGTAACTACTGTCCAACTATCAAAACCAGACCCTTGCTAACATCCCTTACAGAAACTAACCACAAGGAGACCAGGAAATCGTCCGAGCAACGTAAAATAAATTTCAGCCAGAGAATGAAGGATTACTGGGCCAACATAAAAGATCAATGTACAAAGAAGTAGTAGCCAGACCTACCATTAAGAACACCAGAAGCTGCAACATCGAAAAGAACAACAACAACAACAACACAGCTAAAGCACAAGCACGAAGATCCTCAGTTGGACCAAACAAACTAAATAATAATAATATTATTGTTACAGGCATAATAGACCGAAATCAGACCACGTGAATTATTCATGACTGCTTGTTCTTCCTGTTTTTCCAGCGTTCTTTCTTTTGGTCACTAAAGGCCTTCTTCCATTCTTCGGTCCACTTCGGCCTTGGAGTTTTAGGTCCTGCATTCTCTGGCTTTACTTCCCACTTGTATATCTTGTACCTATAGATGTTTTTGCTTGCAATGTCCACTGAATCTACCTGCGCCCTGCCCTTTCCAGGTCGAGTTTTACGTGCGTCATCCATGGTGCATCGGTCGTGCTCCCCTCGATGTATCTGAGGATTCTGAACGTAAGTCTAGATTGTGGGAGTCTGCTTACGTGTCCATAAAATTTTAGTCGCCTTTTTCGGATGTCTGCTGCGAGGTTAGATAACCTCTCTATGGTATCCCTGGATTGAAGCCTGTACCCTTCATTTTTGAGCTTTGGGCCGATAATTTTTCTGATGATTTTTCTTTCCTCTTTAAATAGGTTCACCAGATGGCTTTTGGTGTGTAACATCAGGGACTCGCTTGCGTACAGCACTTCCGGTTTAATCACAGAGTTGTAGAGACGAAGTTTGGTGGAGGTGGACAAACATTTTGTTGTTGTACATACCCTGTGTTTTGTATTAGGCTCCCTTCATCTTCAGTAACCTAGTTTTCTGCGCAATTTTCTCTTTTCCGGTCGGTTCGAGAACTTTGCCTAGGTACTTAAAAGTGTGAGACTCTTTTGTTCTTGCCATATTTCGTGTTCAAAACCGATATATCGAATTTTGTGCAGAAGAACTCAGTCTTTTGGTAGGAGATTTGTAGGCTCAATTTTTCTGCACACTCTTTAAGTAGTTCTATCTGTCTAACTGCAGTGGTTTCATTATCTGTTAGTAGTGCCACATCGTCCACGAAAGCAAAACAACTGACCTCTAGTCCATCCTTGCTTCGTCCTAGTCGCACTAGCTTCCAGTGGTTTTGTATATTCAGCTCATTCTCCCATTTCTTGATGACTTTATCTAACACTAAGTTGAAGAGTAGTGGTGAAGGACCATCACCTTGACGAACGCCTGTCTTGATCTCAAAAGGTTCAGATTTTCCCCCATGAATTTCACTTTAGATGTCGTGTCTGTCATGTCTGTTTAATCAGGCAGAGTGTCTTGCTATCCGGACCTTGTTCGTGAAGGATGTTGAACAACGACTGGCGGTCAACAGAGTCATAGGCCATTATGAAGTCAACAAAAGCACATGTGACTGGAGTGTTCCGGACGGCTTTGATTTTCAAAGCAGTCTTTAGGTTGAAGATTTATTCTGCGCAAGAGCGTCCGGGGTGTAAGCCTGCCTGGTATTGTCCGATTTTATGTTCCAGCTTATCCTGTTTCCTTTGACGTAGGCACGCTGAAAGTATCTTGTAAGTTACTTGTACTAGTGGAATACCCCTATAATTTTTCACATTTGTGCGGTCACCCTTTATGTGCAGTGGGTGTATCAATGCACATTTCCATTCTTCTGGCAGCTGTTCTGATGTCCAGATATCCGTGATAATCTGCAGGAATTCCCTACGTGAGTTTGGTCCGAGGTTTTTCAACAGTTCGTCCACTATGCCGTCTTCCCCAGATGTCCTGTTGTTTTTGAGTCTGAGGATATGTTGGTTGATCTTCTCTTGAGTCGGAGTTGGGGAGTCAATGTGTCTCTCTTTGGGTTCTTCCACCTCGAATCTCTATGTGGGCTCCGGACAACTGAAAAGTTCTGAGAAGTACTGTGCCAGCAAATGCCAATTCTCCTTATTCGTAAGTGCCAATTTTCCGTCATTTTTCCTAAAGCATACATTCGGTGGTGTGTGCCCTCGGTTGTGTCCTGCAAACGTCCTATAAAAGTCCCTTACATCGTAATTGCGGCAATTTTCCTCTATGGAATCCAGGTGGTCCTTCATTTGTTTCCTCTTGGATTGTCGGATGATTTTTGCGGTTGTTTTTCGTGTTCCATTGAAAACCCGTGCGTTTCTTGGGGTTTGTTTGCTGTTGTATTTCTGGTATGCCAATTTCCTGGTGACGAGTGCATTCTTGCAGTCATTGTCCCATCAGGCATGTTTGGTGTTCTTCCTCAGAGGAACGAGGGCTTGTGCTTTTTCTGTGAATTTCCGGTGGAAATATTGCCAGTTTTAAGCTTGTTCTTTTCCCTATGCTTCAGTCACTCCAGAGTCTGCAATCTTCTTTGTGTCAAACTTCTGTTGAGGAATTTTCTTACGGACATTTCTCTTCGGGGAGAGCTTTATTTTGACGCGTGTAAGTTAATGACCTGCGTACCTTTACGTCGCGGACCTCTTTCAGCACTGGGTACGAGATTGCCATATGGTTTATTTGTAACTCACCTAACTGCTGGTTTGGGGAGCACCAAGTTTTCTGTTTTATGGGGTGTTTCCGAGGTGATGTTGTCATGAGCTTGAGGTTGTTCTGCTGGCAGAGTTCTATGAGCCGTGTGCCATTTTTGTTAGTGAATTTATGTGCAGGATAATTTCCAACTGTCTTCTTGTGCATTTTGTCTCTACCAGTCTGTGCATTGAAATCACCCAGGAGGCGTTTGATGTAATCTTTGGGAACTTTGGACATCAGTTTCTCGATGGTTGACCAGAAAATCTCTGCTGACTATGGGTCTTTCTTGTTACTATGGTTAGTGGAGGAATGTGGGTTGATCAGAGTGTACATTTTTTGGTGCACTGGACGTGTATAGTCATCAGTCGGTTGTTGACTGGTGTAACTTCTGCGACAGAATCAACTATGGTCTTATGGACTACGAGGGCCATCCCCAGTAGTGGAGCTCCTTTGGCAACGCGCCAATCAGTTTTGCTTTTGAAGGTACGGTAATTTCCGTGATCCATGGTGTCTTCATCAGTAATACGCGTCTTCCGTAACGCAAGAATCAGAATCTTCTGTATATCAAGTTCTGTCACTAGATTATGCAGCTTTCCAGGTTGTATGAGGATGTTGAAGGTGCCCATGAAAATTGGTGTATTCTGTGTAAGTTTGCCAGAGAACTCCGGCTTTCTCTATATTCCTATAACGCCGGGTCCCCCAGAATCTGAGTGACCGGTTTCCGTCTATGGACGGGTGGATTGGTTACAGCCTGTGTTATTGCTGTCATTATTTGCACGAATCATGATTGCTTGTTATCAAGTGTCCAGTAATCGCTTATTGGGTTTGTTAGAACCAGGGATTGTCAGTTCCTGGAGCGTTGAATAATAATAATATACGAAGATAAATGCTCGAATAAACTTCCACTGGAATGTAAGTCTAGGTCTTGATAAAGGTCCACTACAATAAACTTGACAGAACATGGACCATATGAATGCGGATGAAAGCATTATAAAATCATTACATCCATTATAGTGGCACCGAGACGTTAAAATTCCATGACTTACGCAACGCTGGAGAGTGCATGTAGAGTGCCTGTCTTCTTCATGGTTTCCATGGAATCATAATAGGTTGTTCTGCCATCCGGCAGGTCCACTCATGGCTGTGACCTCTATTTCTCTCGTTCTTGAGCCCTTTGCTTCACTTCTGCATAATCTTCCTGTCTAATGCTGTCTTATAACTGATATCGTTTACTTCCCCTTTCTCATTTTCCTTTTATCATCCCTGCAGTTGCTAGTTGTAGAAAAGTATCATGTCTTAGATTACGCCCTATCCAATTTTTCTTCCTATTTTGGATTACGGTCAGCATGCTCCTCACTTTACCCACTCTCTTCAGAATTTTTTTAAAAATATATTTTGTCTGCCCAGTTTTCTACTTAAATTCTTAGCCAAATCCACATATCAATGCCTCTATTATTCTCTGTTCTTCCTTCCTTAATGTCCATGTTTCAGCGCCATATAGAGCTATACTCCATACGTAACACCTTGCAACTCTCTTCATCAGATCCTTCTCTAGCGGGCCACAAAACAGTTTTTTCTTCTTGTTGAAGCTTTCCTTGGCTAAGTCAATTCGAGCTTTTGTGTCTGTTATAGAGTGTTATAGAAGGACGGAAAATAAAACAAGATGACTGACACTTAGGGCAAAGATAGGATACACTTAATACCAATAATAATAATAATAATAATAATAATAATAATAATAATAATAATAATAATAATAATAATAATAATAATACACTAGTATTGCAGCCTTTAAGTAGTACACTCGATCGGATGGGTGCAGAATGACCTCAGCTACCACGTGTGCAGCCGTTCTAATTTGATGCCCTATGGGCTGTCTTGCGTCAATTCTGACTTTTCGGCTTTGTTCTACTAAACGTCAAAGTAAACCAGATCTCTGCTGGTCGATCTGTGTCTGATCCTTAATTCATTTTGTCGGGTAATCATCAAATATGTCACGAGATATATTTTAAGTGCCTTGATCATACGACATGGAGTGTAGAATGGACTCGCCTTCCACCGTTCATAAATGTGACTACTACTGCCGAATATGAACCCACGATATTGGGATCTAGAGGCCAACAGTCTACCACTGCACCATAGAGGAAGCTATTACTTCCGTGACACCCTGTATAATAAGATAAAGATATAAATAAAGAAGAAGGGTTTTAGGTTCATGTCTTACCCCAGTGTTTTAATCACCTTATGAACAACTCCTATGAAACTGAAATGCGTAGGAAATTACCTCTGCCGTTATACATAGCTATTAACATAGACACTCTTAGCAGTTAACGTATAAAGCTCATTTCTTAACAAGAATTCATTTCATGAGGAAATAGTCTTGTTGCAGTGGCTCAAGACCACATCATCATGGAGTTTTCAGAGTAAATTGTTAGCACTAATTTACCAGCACCTGGTGTGGTTGTTGTCTTAACGGTGTGCTCGCTATAATTAACGTGTACTGGAGTACACAGGCGCTTTCTCGTATGTTAGCAGACAGACATGAAAGGCAAATTTACCGAGACAAAAACATGTAAGGAGTATGAGTGTGGAAACTCAAACATGATGCTCTTCGATGAGGACGAGAGAGAACGTTCATTATAATTTCGGTCTGAGTGTCTAAGTTTCTTGATAATATAGCGGTTCTGTCACTTCCTTTCACATAACATTCTATATGAAGTAGTCTAATATTGAATTACTGCCTGAAAATTAATAATAATAATAATAATAATAATAATAATAATAATAATATTTCACGGGGTAAACTTCCAGGTGGAAGTGGAATAATTTAAGAGAGAGCTGTAAAAAATTGGAAATAATGGGATGTCTGTCTGTTAGGTCATCAGCCCAGAGGCTGGTTGGATCCTCAAACAGCACCACCAAGGGCTATGCAGTTATAGAGAAACCGCAAAAACCAATGGCAGCACCAAAATGAGGCGTACTAGGCAAGATGAGGAGTGAGGTAGTTTGCCATTGCTTTCCTCACTGGACCAGAAGGTGCTACTGCAGCACGACTGATCCTATGAGCAACAAAACACTCAGACATTAGTTGTGCTCCAAACGTCATTACTCAGCACCACCCATACCCCAGCAGCTTCCATATTGTCACAGCCATGGATGAGACTGGGACTTCGGTGGAAGCTATACTTTGCTTTGGCCTGTGCCAGGAGACGGATACAAAAATACTGCATCCATCAAGAAATGGCAACAGGCGGGAATAATGGGATATCCCTAAAATATTATATTTAAGAATCTTGAAAATGAATGGGAGGTTAGCTGATAAATATGAAAGAAGCGATATGAGGAAATGAAACTGAAAGCATTATTTCATTCACCTTACAGTAGTGAGTGAAACTGTATTTTCAAAATAATAATAATAATAATAATAATAATAATAATAATAATAATAATAATAATAATAATAATAATAATATAGTAGTAGTACCCGTGACTATATGGGTATGGTGTCTCCACTTTTGATCTTCTCTGCCCAAACTTTCTTGTCCATGGTGTTCCCTCGTCTCCAAAACTGTACATTAAGTCTTCCACATTTTCTTTTCCTCTTCACCTCCAGATGTTCCACTCTTTTCCCGACGCACTCTTCACTCCTTCTCTCCACATATCCAAAACATCTCATTCTGCATTCCTGCACATTCTTTCCGACCGATCCTACCTTATTCTGTCCTTCGAGTTAATCCGTTCATCCATTTCAACATCCTCACCTTTGCTACCTTCATCCTTCTCTCCATGACCTTGGTTGTTGGTCAGGTTTCGGCTCCATGAAGTATTGTCGACCTCACTACTGTTGTACATATGACTCTCCAATTTATCCGGCCGCATGGTAGTATATGTTGTATTTCTTCATTCACTCTTCCTTTCACATCGAGGATCAATCCAACGGACTAGAAATTTTTCACCCATGTTAGCTTTTCGTCCTGGAGTTTCACGTACATATCTTCTACACTCTACGTTGACATAGATTGAGTTCGTACCTGACCAATTTTAATGGCTCCTCGTCCAGCACTCTTCGAGAGTCTTTCCAATATTCTCTCTGGTCGTCTCGCACAAAATAATATTGCTGGAAAGGATTATACCTCACGGCGTGCTCTTCTTAACATCTTCCACCAGTAGCCTACATCCATGACCTGGTCGAAGATATAGGGGCTCAGTGCTGATCCTCGATGCAATCCGAAGATGATAGGGAACCCATCTGTCATGCCGACCCTTGACCTGACTTGGGTTTTTTCTCCCTTTCACATTGTGTTCACTAGTCTCACATACTTCTCTTCCACTCCCTTCTTTCTCATGCACTTCCATATCGCTTGTCTGGCCAATGAATGTCATGTCCAGCTCCATTTGTGTCTCATTATACTTCTCTATCAGTCTCTTAAGAGTAAATATCGCATTCGTTGTCCCTCACCCTGGTAAAAAGCCAAACTGCTCCTTTCCTTTCTGTGTCTCTTGCCGTGTCCTTTTGTCAATTACCCTTCCCCAGATCTTCGTTGTGTGTATCATCAACTCGATACCTCGGTAATTTCCACAGTCCTGCACATCACCCTTTCCTTTGCATATCCGCACTAATATACTCCTCCTTCACTTCGAAGATATCCTTTCTTGTTGAGCCAGTTTTTCCATGAAATCCCGCAGCACATCGAATCTCTCTGTACCAAGGCATCACAGTCTTTTCATTTTCTTTCATATAGTGTACATGGAATCTCCTCTCTCACGTTTTCCACCACCATTCTATTGTTTGCCCCTCATCCTCAAAACGCTCTTTAAGATGCTTTTTATTGATCGTTTTAAGGCAATAATAATTCCACCTATATGTGTTCTTGTCTTCTCGAATCACTACGCCTGAAACGTCCTTGATCCACTTAACTGTCGTGCCAACCATCGAGGCTCCATCTCTAGCTTTAGTTATTTTAGACAGCTGTCTTATACCATTTCCATTCTCTAGAGCATGGGTTCACAAAGTGGAGTGAGTGGGGGAGAGAGTAATCCAGGGGGCGCATCTAGAATCGGAACTTCATCTCATGTTTGAACTATTATTGCATCTCCGGTACGGTACAGTAAGCCAAGGAAGAAATTCATCCACTCTTATTCAAAACCAATATACTTTCACCGAAACACACTACCTTACATACAATTTCACAAGTACTGACAAGGAAGGTTGGCAATTGTACCTCGGCAGCACGAATTCGGAGCTTAGGTACTGCCATACCTCAAGCTATCTGCAGGAGCTATCACATGTTTATGAAAATTCTGCCATTACCTAGCTTTTCTGAGCCTTCCGAACAACGCCCGCGGCTCCTGCCTCCTTTAGAACACGCCGCACTCAATTAACTGGAGCAATGAAGAAGACAAGGCGGCCCTGAAGCGCCCAGCTTTTATAGTATCTTCGAGAGGAAGATTCCAGAACTCTTTACTGATAGGCTGGATTCCTGTACACACCCCCGATTTTAACTGGCTAGCGAATATATTTACAACATTCTTATAGGTTAATTGCTATTGAAGAAGGAACCACCGGAAGTGTTGACAACTTTGATACATGAACAAAGCAACCTTAAAAACCTAAGGTTTGGCAACTGTAAAAATAAAGTTTCATTTAAGCATTAATTATCGCTGATCCCACCAGAGGGGGCACTTAAACCGATGATAGAGACATCTAACAGTAGAAAACCAAACTATCTGTTAATACCTCAATTATAGAAGACGCGCAGTATAACTGGCCCGAAAACGTGTACCCCGGTACAATTATTGTTCTAATTTTATTATAATTATGATTGGCTATAGCATATTCCTGCCTTTTACTCAAGGATTTCTTTACTTTTATTGAAATATACCTATAAATAATAATAATAATAATAATAATAATAATAATAATAATAATAATAATAATAATCTTCCTTCCTTAATATGTTTACTCTCCGGGGTTGGATTTTCCCCTCAGATTCATCGAGCGATCCCACCTCTACTACCTCAAGGACAGTGTCCTGGAGCCCGAGACTTTGGGTCAGGGATACAACTGTGGAGGAGGACCAGTATCTCGCCCAGACGGCCTCACCTGCTATTCTGAACAGTGGCCTTGTGGGGGGATTGGAAGATTGGAAGGGATAGATCAGGAAGAGGGAAGGTAGCGGTCGTGGCCTGAAGTAGGTACCATCCCAGTATTTACCTACAGGAGAAGTGGAAAACCACGGAGAACCACTTCGAGGATTGCTGAGGTGGGAATTGGACCCTCCTCAACTCAGTTGACCTCCCGAGGCTGACTGGACCCAGTTCCAGACCTCGTTCCAATTTTTAAATTTCGTGGCAAGGCCGTGAATCGAACCTGGGCCTCCGGGGATGGCAGCTAATCACGCTAACCACTACACCACAGAGGAAGACAATAAGAAGAAGGAGAAGAAGAAAAATCAACGACAAGCTGGGTCAATGAAGTAAGAAAGGATTTAGAAAAAAACAATATAACAACAGAAGAAATAAATAATAGAGAAGGCTTTCGGGAAAATGTATTGAAAATAGAAGGATTCCAAGGTAGGAAAGTAAAGAAGACTGGTTCAAAGTGGTCTGAAGACAGAAAGAAGAAACATAGTGAACAGAAGAAAGCGTACGGGAAGAAAAGGAAAAAACAAAGAAGATGGAATTGAAATTGGCACGTGGTCCTCTGGTGCCCCATTCGAAAGAATAATAATAATAATAATAATAATAATAATAATAATAATAATAATAATAATAATAATAATAATAATAATAATAATCTTTAACACAAACGATGTTGGTGTATTTTATCATGGAGATGTCTCAAACTTAACTTTCCATAAACCTTGAGAGAAAGACTTTTTAAGGAGAGTACAATTCGTAAGCAGTAGCCTTTCTAGTCTACTGTCAGTTTACAACACACCATTGCTAGTCTTCTGGGGCAGTATGATTGCTAACTGCCCCCTGAGGTACTGTTCTGTTTCACTTTACGTTTCTCCCTTTGTATATGCAAGTGGTGTGCAGTTGTTTGGAGTGAAACGGCTACAGGCTGACTAAAAGGACTCCGCGATTGCGAAAATCTCACAGACATACCACACATTTGTATGGGGAAAGCTCCCATACTTCTCACTTCTGTGATGAGAACTCGTTCTTGTAATGTGGCTAATACTGTTACGCCTCTGTAGAATTCAGTCTCAAATTTAAAAACTCCTTTCAAACCGGGGGACATTTTATGCAAAGGTGGAGATTTCTTATCTGCAGGATAAAAAGTTTTAGTAATTTACTCTAATTCAAATTGAACTTGGCTTGAAGGGCCCTTTGTGTCGATAAGAGACATCTAATTTACATTTTCAATTAAAGTAACCTGTCCCGAGAGGGTGACATAGTACCTCTAATATTTTATTTACGGACGATAATATCTAATAGTCCTTAGAACCACACGCTGTGTCGCAAGTATCGATCAACGTGTACGAAAATAATTTCGTATCTTGGATATGAAAGATTAAATATTTCTTTTTTTATGTAATACAGTCCTATGGTATAGAACTCACTAGCTGTCCAGTCACACGGAAATTGCTATCTTTATACTTGAATGATATAACTTGTAATGCTTTCCTGTGTAGAGCAAACGGTAAACGGCAAATTCCAAAGGAAAGATAGAGTTAAAGCTGGCCAAGAGGGTGGAGTTGGTCAATCGCTGGCTTTCTGTTGCGAAGATCGTGGTTCAGTACGCGCTTAAATTGATTGTAAGTAATAAGACTTCGTGGTTATTAGACAGATTCAGACGAGCAGTAAGTTCGATCAATTAAGTTTACATGCCGCCGTCGACGCGGATGAATGGAAATTTCATATTGAATTTAACATCATCCAAAACACACACACTTCAGCAAATACACTGTAAGTCAGACTGCCCTTGCTACTTCGCGGTTGCACAGGAAACGAATGGGTGAAGTGAATTTGTTTTTCTATTTGCTTTACGTCGCACCGACACAGATAAATCTTATGGCGACGATGGGAGAGGAAAGGCTTAGGAATTAAAGGAAGGGGCCGTGGCCTTAATTAAGGTACAGCCCCAGAATTTGCCTGGTGTGAATATGGGAAACCACGGAAAACCATATTCAGGGGTGCCGACAGTGGGATTCGAACCCCCTATCTCCCGATTACAGGATACTGACCACACTTAAGCGACTGCAGCTGTCGAGCTCGGCCCGAGTTAAATTAGGATGGAGGAATTACTAAACTCGATGGCTTCACACAGTAGGAGCGGAATTAAAAGTGCGGTTTCTTCTTTAATAATTGAAATATATATAATTTGTTGAAATATATATAATATCACATTTATTCTTTTAAAGACACACTGAAAACATTAAATTGATGTTTATTTTGAGACCATTGCGAGTACCATTGGCTTAGGCATTCCTGCATATAAACTGCTACAAAAATGGCTGCGTCGAAATGATATAAAGATTACGTACAATGTAGGAAGCCAGAAAATGTTATGTGATACAAGATAAAGTTTATACACAATATTTTTAAGTGGGTGACACTTATTGCTGTTAAACAGTTGAAATGTTTTACAGAGGATAAGAATAGTACGGTCAGTAGAATACTTTAAATTTTAAATATAATAACTTGTATTATATAAGTAGTCCTTGCACTGCAGTACGCTGTAATATACAAAATCGCTGACAACATTGACACAGAGAATGAAGCATTGTCGTTCTCATCCCAAGTTATTGAGTTTGTTCCTGACTCTAGACGGTGGCATGAACATGTTCAAATGTGGCAGCTTTTGGCATGCTAATTTAATCCTGCGGGACGAGAACCCCAATATCTCAGAGTCCTAAAGTCCATAGAAATTGAAGTAATGTTAAAGAAACAATATAATAATACAATGAAATCCCTTATAGACTTGGTGGTTTTAAGAAAAGCCACAGTGCCAAAATTTTGCCTAGAAAAATGTATATTCAATCTAAAACAAACAGTAAATCTCAAGCACAAAAAGTTAACCCTTAACAAACTGAGCTACTCAACCAGGCCTTCACCTAATAATTTCATATTGGCTACATTTGGCCAGTATGCTTAAGAGGGGATTCCATTCCTGGCTTCGAATATCCTAGATATAGTCTTTAGTAGTTTTAAAGAGAAACGTTGGATTGCGTTGAGCTTTGAACCCCGCTTCTCACATAAGTCTTTCCAATCCGATCTCCCTTCTTCAGTTCATGTTCTATTAATCATAATCTTATTGTGTTTACGTCCAACTACTTTTACTTTTCGGGGACACCGAGATACCGTAATTTTGTTGCGGAAAATTTATTTTACGTGCCGGTAAATCTAACGACACTGAGCTGACGTATTTGAATACCTTCAAATACCACCGGACTGAGTCAGGATCAAACCTGCCAACTTCGGTCAAAAAGACAAAGCTGTAACTGACTGAGCCACTCAACCCGGCAAAGCCTTGTTTTCTTTTATTACCATGCTCTTCGTAGCACTTCCTGACTGTACCTCCCATTGGAACAAAAATTGTCTTTTTCCTTGCTTTTCCCCCAAATTACTCGGGTCTGCACTTGATGTGAAATCGGTACCATTTTACAGCTGGCAGGGCCTGCCTAACACGAACCCTATGTGGAGGATTGAATTAACTAGTGCGCGTTTCTGTGGCGTTGGTGGTGGGTCCTGTTGTATGTAGATGAAATGTATTACTACAATCAATCGCACAAACCCAGCTTTCGAGTCAAATGAATTATCCAAACGTAGTTGAGATCCTATGCCCAGCCGGAAATCGAAACTGAAGCCTTCTAAACTGAAAATTAGTACGTTCACCATTCAGCCAAGGATCTAAACCCCATTAAAATAACAATAACAGCTACCAATGATTTTTCCCATACCTTTACTCTTCGAAGGGTGCACCACCTTCATTTCTTCTCCTGATTTAGAGTTTCAAAGACCAGGTGGTTGCCTAGTTGTTCTTTCCCTTAAAATAATTATCACTAATGACCCTTGAAGCTCTGAACAGAGTAACATGAACTACAAAGGCTTCGCATCTTGTTCTATTCTTTCCTGCTTAGCTCTACGTTTAGTGCTAGGCTGGGACTTACTTTATTATTTTCTGTCCCATTTTTCCACTCCGTTGTATTGCAATATTTTCCTTTATTTTATCTCATGATTAACTATTTTAGCGACTAGTATTGCAATAAAGACCTCTTGTACCTGCATACAATATCTAAGCCTACATTTACGTTTGTACTGTATGACCATGTTATGGATTTAACTATGTTTCGCGTGCTAGGTTCTGTTAACAGCACGATTTTACGGGGATCATAAATTGGGAACGAGTGCCTCTACACTCAGATTATATCACCTTTACGTCTCTATGAATGTCACGTTATAAATTACTAAATTCGAGAAATTTCAGAGAGGACTTGATAAATATTTAAAGCTAATATAACACTCAAGGAATCCTACATTCGTTCACTCACTCTGATATTTCCAGTAGATTATTTTATGAAATCTTCGCAGGAATGTAAGCACATTTATTTGAGGATTTTAAAACAAACTTGAAAGAGTTGTTGTTTGAAAACCACTGTAACTCGATTGATTCGAGATTGATTACCGCTCTACAACTGACTTATTTTAGGTTTTTGTGGGGGAGGTAACACCCAGAAGAAAACTAGGAAATTTGACGTTCACAGCTACACTAGAAATGTCATCGCTATGGTTTCCTTCGCTACTCCAATCATTTCCTTACGAATCATACTTTAAAGCTGGCAATGATCAGTATTGCTGCTAGAAGTGGTTTTTTTATTATTTTTTATTTGGTTTACGACGCACCGACACAGATCTAATGGCGACGTTGGGACAGGAAAGGCCTAGGAATGGGAAGGAAGCAGCCGTGGCCATAATTAAGGAAAACCATCTTAAGGCTGCCGACGGTGGGGTTCGAACCCACTATCCCCCGGATACAAGCTCACAGCTGCGCGCCCCTAACCGCACGGCCAACTCGGCCGGTTAGAAGGCTTTCAGTCACGTCTCATGTCATGCAGTCCGATATGAGTGGTGTTAAGAAACGATCAGCTGGGGAGATTTACGGCATAGAGTTGTCGCCAGTGACGAGAACAGATTAATTAATGAATCTCATTTTCATGTTCTTGTGCGACACTTAAATTCAAGGTGTGAGGAGCCTGTAGTTTGGTGTTTGTATTGGAAATATTCAACAGCCTACATTATCTTAGTCGTTCTGTCACTATTTCTGCAACAACAGGAACGAGATGGACGACATGATATATGATATTTAAAATTTTAACATGTATCCACTGACAAGAGTTAAAAAAATGTTGATTAGAAAATGAGTATGGGATTAAAACAGCAGTGGATCTAATTCGCAATGCCTTCATTTCTAATAAAATAAGATAAAATATACGAGACAAAGGAATAAGGCATTGCCTGGTAGTACAAGTGTATATACATAATTTACGTTAGCCGTTAAAATAACACATTAAAATGCGCAACACAAACTAAAATGAAGTCAATAGGATAAAAGCGCAATTGAAACGAATACACTAGCATAAAAACACTACATTACACATGACAAAACAGACCACTATCCCTCATAAAGCGGATGACGAGGTCTGCTGACTGCTCGTCATCACGCAGGGTAAGGGAGATGGTACTCGGGAGGTTAAGACTACGACGAAGATCGACCAGGTCCACACACTCCGTAAGGATGTGTACCACGGTAACGCAACAACAGGGCCATGTAATATTCCAAAAGGACAATACCGGCTCATATACTGCTCTTGCAATTCAAGGCGATCTCTAGCGTGTTCGTCAAATTACACAGCCAACGCGATTCGGACCTGTCTACCATTGAGTATGTATAGGACATGATTCAACACTGGTGGTAGCAATTGCTCAACCACACCACTCGGTGGACTACTTATAAAACTACCTTCAGTAGGGTTATATTTGTCGCCTCTGTGGTCATTCCTATCGGAAAACATTGAATTGTATTACCACTATACCAGCAGGCGTTACAGAGAATAATGGAACGGTCTTCTGGCAAGGTTGCAGACGCAGTAGACACGAGTAATGACCTGCTATGAACAATTATGTAGAGAGAGAGATGGATATACAAAATTCACCGCATTGTTTTAAACCATTCTTTGCAGTTTTTTTTTCGTCGCACCGACACAGATAGGTCTTATTGCGACGATGGTATAGGAAAGGGCTAGGAGTTAGAAGTAAGCGGACATGGCCTTAATTAAGGTACATCCCCGGCATTTTCCTGGTGTGAAAATGGGAAACCATGGAAAGTCATCGTCAGGACTGCCAACAGCGGGGTTCGAACCCACTATCTCCCGACTACAAGCTTACAGCCCCGCGATCCTAACCGCACGGCCACTTTCTCGGTGTTATAAAGTAATAATATATTGAATGAGGATTAGTTCAATTTCTAGGCGTATCCCTAGCTGCTATGACTTTTCCCAGGTAAAGGAATAGTTTACAACGTTTGGTTTCAATTGTCTTGGTGTCTTTCCCAATAGACTTTCCCTACGATTTTCCACTTGCTTTGATTTTCTAACACTAAATTACTTGATCGCACATAACACAAACCAGATATCTTAATTTGTAAGCAATATGGAGCAAAACATGTCGAAATATAAGCTAAGTATAAATAAACAGCACTATAATAAATATAATATTAAAACAGAGAATATCGTAATTTTTGAGATAAAAAAAGAAATGGCGTATGGCTTTTAGTGCCGCGAGTGTCCGAGGAAAAGTTCGGCTCGCCAGATGCAGGTCTTTTGATTTGACGCCCGTAGGTGACCTGCGCGTCGTGATGAGGATGAAGTGATGATCAAGACGACACATACGCCCAGCCCCCGTGCCAGCGAAATTAACCAATTATGGTTAAAATTCCCGACCCTGCCGGGAATCGAACCCGGGGCCCCTTTGACCAATCGCCAACACGCTAACCATTTAGCCATGGAACTGGACATTTTTGAGATGATGGTCATTGTTATTTTAAGGCTGTATCATTGCTATGAAATACTAAAGTGCTTGAAATGTACCGTGAAATTAGATTCTTCTATATACTAGGAATAACTTACTGACACGCATTTCTATTATCCTCAACTCTACTCACTTGCAAAAATAAAATGTGAGTAATAATGTGCGCCATGAAGGGGCCATCGCAGGGGCACACGTGGGTATAAACATAGGACATGGTAGTATAAAGGGAAATTTTGGATCCAACCAGTTATTGCAGGGTGACACACTCACAGGATGCATTTAGTACGGTTCTGGGCCACCCGTAGCATGGAGAAAAGCGGCGTCATTGTCGAGTATGGAAGAATAGAAACAGAGGAATCCTTGGTATAACTGGCGCAATGGTCCCTCTTAATCAGCCGTAGTTGTCACTGGCCGAAATTGCCTTAATATTTTGTCCCAGCTTTCTCAATGGGTGAGATTTCTGGAGATCTTACTGACCAAGGAAACACGTTGACATCACGAAGGTAGGCTAGAAATACTCGTGCTGTACGAGTCCTGGAATTATTGTGCTGGTAAATAGCGTTGTTGAGCTGCACCATGAATGAAGCACGGATCACTGCAACGGCCAGGACTCAAATTCGGTGGTCGTTTGTATCCACAGAGAACCGAGAATCCTTGCTGGATATAGGCGTATCCCTACCTGCCATGACATGTCTGTTTGGTGTTCAGCGACGCTGGTGGAGTGCTTACCGTCTGTCGCGTGATGAAAAGATTCTGCCAGTGGGTCGTCCACGGGAGTTGACTAAGCCTTTTTGACATGTGTATATACCCTCAGGTTCCCAACGCGTCCAACATCGATGCATAGTGTTGTCAGAACGGTTCGAGTGGCGAATAATGCGCCGAAACATCCAACCTACAGTTACCTGTCTTAGCTCGATGATGCTGCTCATCTGTGTGGTCAGAAACATGTCGAATGTACCATCGGGGAATGCTGCGCGTACACGCAACTTAGCTCTGTAGTTGTTGTATTGAATCTGTGAATGAGGGAGGGATATTTACGCCCCCCTAGCGGCACTTCCACGCATGCAATCAACACTAAACGCCAACGTGACACATGTCAGCCTAATGCCACACTGTGTAGCAGCCTTCGTTGTACCCGTGCAATTCGTTCATTATGGATTGTTTTTGCAAATGAATTTAAGCAAGCTTAAATGTGAACCGATTGTGATTAAAACACAATAATAACGAATCCTTAACTTGGTGTTCCGCTAAAATATCACTTGCAAGTTTGTAATTGCTTGTGGCCTCCGAAGAGGCCTGTTGAAGGTCCTTCGAGTTGACGCCTTGTAGGTAACCTGCTGTGAGGATGGGCCCTCCCTACGATGAATTATAGTGCTGAAGATGTCACACACGAATTATTCGAATTAACCAATGCAGGTTAAAGTTTCCATACAGCCGGGGTTCGAACCTGGGATCCCTTGGACCTAAAGATAGTATTCTAACCATTTATCCATGGAGCCGGACATTTAATGCCATGAAAGAATTTTATTTTAGTTTCTATAATGTGTTGAACATCTTCTGAGACTCGTATTGCAATTAAGAACATTGAAATTAAATTATTTTACTTCGATTTTTTCTGAATTTTGGTCTGGTCTGTAATATGTATGAAATAGAAAACTATTTTATTTTCAAAACTTCAAAACTCGAGAGTAGCCGCATTCTTCGTGTGAGAATAAGGACCGCTTGAAGGGAAGCTATCCTCTAAGGGACTTTCCAAGTGCCGAAACAAATCTTTAGAAAAGTATTGGTGCCATGTTTAAGGTAATACGTACACTCATTCGGTGCCGATTCAAGGCTCGAAAATCTACGAATGTTTTGCACTTAACCTATGTGGAAACATAGACTGGCAAGTGCTCCATATGTTGGAGGATTTCTTTGGGAAAAGTAAATCAAAGATTCCGCTTTCTAATTTCGTGGTCACGATTTGTAGACCCACTTTTAGTACTTGACAGTACTCTAAAATAATTATGACATATCTATATACAGGGTGGTCGGAAACAACGTGAACCGAGTATACATAGCGTTACAGCGTTGGCCATACTGAAAAGTTTACGTCGATATCTCGCACTGTCGTCATATCAGCTGCTAAAGTTAGCCAGTCATATCGCTACGCAGGAGAATTCAAGTAGGCTTTACGAGGCGATGTTCCTAAGTCTGCACGTGGCTTGGCCGGGCTTGAGAGCCATACTGAGAAATGAGCATCAAACACTAACACACCGTGGGTTTTAGTCTATGCCACTGTAGCGTGCTTGCTATGGGGCGAGCCTATCCGCAGAGAGGTCCCTCCCCTCGAGAAGTTTTATTCTATTGGCGCTCTCAAGCCGATCAGAAGCCACATGCAGATTTATCGCAAGTCCCATCTGAAATCGCGCGCAAAGCTATTTGATAGGCTAACTTCAGCCGCTGATAAAATGACAACGGTGCGAGATATATAATTATTTTTTCAGTATTACCAACCCTCTGCCAACGGCCGTAGTCGTGTTGAAACACCGGATCCCGTGAGATGTCCGAAATTAAGCAACATTGGGCGTGCTCAAGATTTGGATGGGTTGCCACGCGCTGTTGGTGGGGGGTAAGGGAATGGAGGAGAGGAAAGGAACTGGCCACCCTACCGTACGTAAACTCCGGCTCAGGCACACCTCTGCGGAGGTTGGAACCTACCTCCGGGCAGAATACACCCTTACCCTTACCTTACCAACCCTCTAACGTCTCATATACCCGCTTCACATTGTTTTCAACTAATCTGTATAGCGTTAGGGAACGTTGGCCTTGCTTTATAGCCCCTCAAAACAACAATCGTAATCATAATATGTATCCTAAATTTGTAATGTTTCTGTTTTGTACTTAGTATTGAACACTTGGGCCAGCACAAAGGTCAGAGGTTCAGTATTACCTTCCATTTTGAATCAACACATTCCAGATATTTTTCTTGTGCTCACCTTCAATGGGTGCCTGTACTATTCCTGTTTTCAAAATGTTCAATATTTACGTTGATATATTACTTCACACTGGAGAGCTGGGTGAAAGTTGCGATATTTACATGCCATCGAAACATTCGCTTTGTTTATTACCTATTGCATGTTCCAGCTGTCCGTATGTTGTGAGTTAAGTAGCAATAAATTCGCCAAGAATGTTCAAATACCTTGCTAACGAAATAGTAGTTTTCATCAAACATTGGTTCCATTGATTTCCATTGCTCCAGTCACATGCAGGCAAACTAGACTTTCTCCTGATTTATGACTCATATATTAGTTCTGGCCATGTGTTGTTTTTTTCTTTGTCGTATGAATTCTTTACTCTCTCTCATTCCTCTCCACTGTTCTCCCCTCGATGTTCAGTCTGTCATTTATTGGGATACCTTTTGTGTGTTGGCAATGTTTATTTCATTCGCTTGTCAATCACATTAGCACTTCTACAGAAAAAAAATAGTCAATCGTTAAAACAAGTTTTCCGTTGAAAAACACCTTCTCTTCCATTGAATATATTCTATGTCGTTTCATAAGAATATAGGATTCTCAAATTCCCACTAACTCCAGTGCTATAAATCTGTACCATTTTAAAAATATAATCTCAACTCGCCTGATGTAGAATTATTATTTTGGAGGACCTACTAGATCAAACTGCCTGCTGTCATTTCTTGATGGATACAGTACTTTTGCATCCATCTCTTGGCACAGGCCAGAGTAAAGTGTAGCTTCCACCGAAGTCCCAGTCAACATCCATGGCTGTGACAATATGGAAGTTACTGGGGTATGGGTAGTGCTGAGTAATGACATTCAGAGCATGACTAGTGCATCTGAGCGTTATGAAAGGTGCTGCTCATAGGGTCAGTCGCGCTGCAATAGTACTTTCTGACCCAGTGAGGAAAGCAATGGCAAACTACCTCACTCCTCATCTTGCCTAGTACGCCTCATTTTGGTGCTGCCATTAGTTTTTGGGTTTTCCTTATAACCACATAACCTTTGGTGGTGCTATTTGAGGATCCAAACAGCCTCTGGGCTGATGACCTAACAGACTAGATCAAAAGCGACACATCGACAGCATTATCAACTGCCGCATAGTGCATGTGTGTACTCTGCGGTTGCTATGATTACTATAAACTAATGCCAAGTAATACATCAGAATGTGAAAAATAAGCCTATTTATATATTAATGACTTGATTATCTATTTGGGCAGGTTAATCACTGTTAGGAAAAACAGTACTACTGCTAAAAATGTTTTCATTCCTTCCCTGAAGGGGGAGGCGGGCCTCATAGACGGTGACGCCGAGAGATTTGTTCGGTGAAGGAGATGTTCGTGGCCTATACTGGAAATGTCCCGGCATTCGCCTTAGTGCAGGAGAATGCAAAACCACGGAAAACAATTCTCAGAACAGCCGAAGGTTGAGGTCAGCCGTGAGGTCCAGCTCTGTCCCGTCTCCCGAATGTAGAGGCGTAGAGCCACGGTAGAGCCGTGGCCACCCCTCCTCTGCTCGGTGGGCCGGACAGAGTGCAGAGCTGTTGGACCACGGACCAGCCGTCATTCTGCATCTACCGACGGACAAATAGAACTTGTCTGTTCGAATAAAAAATGGACTCATCGTAAATGGTTATGTAGTACTAACAAAACAAAAACGTCCGTGCTTAACAGAGTGCGATTACTATCTGATGGTAGAAACCTGCGCGAATCGACGAGCTTGGAGGGGAAAGGAGGGAAATGGAATGTAGTGGAGGAGGTAACTACTGCGAAATGAAGCCTAACATAGTCGCCAGATGGACTACTGACAGGAGAAGCGCGTCATTACCATGATCCGATGTGAACATCTCCATAACAACTAGTGAAGAAAAGAATAAACAGCAACATATACCTTTCAGGTTATTGTAAATAAAAGACTTTTTGTGAATAAATTAATTCCACCCCTGTTCTCTGGAGATTGGACAACCGGAGCAGGGGACTGCCTGTAGGGGCGAAGTACAGTGGGGGCTTCGAGGACCCTGGGACCGCAACGGTAGTTGTGAAGGCCCTTCAGGAACTCTGAAAAGCAGTGGCAAAAGGGGCTCTGTTTAAGACGCAGCAGGTTGTTATGCATGTTAGGTACCAAAATGGGTAAACAAATTAAATTAAAGAATGCAATGTAAATTTAAATATAGCAAGTGTATAGTATTATTTGAAGTGATTCCACATGCTGTATATGAGTTGACAAGTACAGAAGATATTATGAGTAGAATTTTGTAAATATTATAAATGTATTAAGGATGAGCTGTGTGTTTAACATAATTTTTTTGTGTAAATTATATAATACTGTATTTTAGGAAAATCTCTCCGATTTTTATTTCAAATTTAGTACTTGATAAAAATGTATTTTTGTGTATCATTTGCCATCGAGGTAGACATCTCATTTGCAAATAAAGTGATTTTGATTTGATTGATTTGATTTGAAGTGACCTTCCATCCCCTCTCACTCACGCTAGAATACGTGGATTCGTCCATAAACAGAACTCATTTATTGCGCAACTAAGTTTTTGCACCACCAGATAGAAATCGTGCTCTACAATGGTACTTTGGATAAGTTTCTCAGGAATCAGTAAGTCGCATAATGAAATATTATACATGCAATTTATTTACATGTTGTGTCGTTTCATTGTTATAAATAATATTAGAAAGTATTACATTTTCATACAGACTCCGTGGCTCAGGCAGCAGCGTTCTGGCCTCTCACCACTGGGTTTCGTGCTTCAAATTATCATCACTCTCCAGTATTACTTCATTTCATCTGTCAGTTATTAAATCATTACCATAGAGGAGTACAACAGGCTTCGGCAGCTGGTACACTTCCTATCCTTGCCACTAGATAGGGTCTTCATTCATTCCATCCCTCATCCTGATGAATGACTGGAAATAGGCCGTGAATTTTCATTTATTCAATATTCATCAAACCAGTTTTTTCTTTTCTATCATACAGTTTGACAGTTATCAGGAAAATGTATACCCCAATTTGGGTCTTTGCTTGCCAACACGACTATCCAAATGTCTGAACGTATTGGAGTTCTAATTGGTTGGCATGACGATGTCGTTAGCTGTATTAGTTTGGTTTAAGAATCAAGTCCACTATTTCTCATATCAGATAGCTCTTTCATTGGTCTCATGAGTGTAAGCAAACCTTGTTCTAGCCTTCAGTTCCTAATTAAAATCCTCGGACTGGCCGGTAATCAAGACCGAAGCCTCCATGTTAGAGGCTACTCCTGCATCACGACTAGCCTTTAGATCAAAGGCGGGCAAAATTCGGCTCAATGAGCAGTGATCCAGCTTAGGCAGGTAAAGGAGCAGAGTATGCGCTCTGACGGAAGGTACAGCCTAGTAGCTGCTTGCACGGCTCTCAGTTACAACTAGAGAAGGGGCATGTAAATATATCTAAAACAGTTTTAAAGTTTAACAGTTATGTTTTTGTCTACTTCTTCATTCTCTTCAGTGCATTCGATTATGATGAGGGGAAAAAAAGTTAATTTGTTTAAAAACACCTTGTGCCAAATAAATACGCTTAATTATATTCATTTCATTAGATAATGCATAGGAAACAAAGTTAATTACTTCTGCATGTGGTAACTAAATATTCCTCTGACTATTTCCTTTACTAATAAAAATACTGTAGGCCAACATAAAACCTTGTTGGAGAATACAGAATAAACTATGAACGACAAACGAACTGTACGATTTTATTGCTTAAACATAATATGCTCAGCCAGGTACATTGATGTGCCTTTGCTTGCGCCTTAACTCTGCATGTCACCATCTAGTCTTTACAGCACAAACTATTACAAGTTAGCTGTCTCGATTCTTCCCGTGCTCATGCCCTTACCTCGAGGAGTGGAGCTCTCTCACTGCCCACCTCTGCTTTCGATTTTGACACGGGAGAGAAATCCATACGCAAAGCTATGAACTGAAATTTTACACTAACGGTACAATAATAATTCGATGGTAACTAAAAGCGGGATAGACTGCCAATTAATTCATTATTTGTTTTTTGGTATTCCAGGCCTTAAGCTGAATTGACAACGTAGTGTTCTTTGGTTCTAAGGCCCGCGGGTTTGATTCCCGGCCGGGACGGGGATTTTAGCCACATTTAATTAATTCCTATAGCTCGGGGGCTGGGCGTTTGTCGTCTTAATACGCTGTACATCTTCGTTTACATGCAACAGATCACGCTGCCAACCACCACACAAACACACATTCCTTCACGTGTGTTTGGCGCCGGAAAGGGCATCCGGTCGTAAGACAGTGTTTAATTCACATTAGTGCCGACCCTAGATAATTGTAAAAAAGGCTAAAAAAGTGTGTTGATTATATCAGTACAGTAACGAAGTTATTTGTAGTACAACTTTCTTATTTTACAATTACTGGTGTATTCGTAAATTAAATTGATTTCGTAAATTTAAATACCCTCTTCAAACAATACGATGAATATCATTTAACAACAGTGCAAATGGTTGAGTGTCAGTTAGAGATCCCGTTCAAGTAGTGGCCACAAGCAAGGCATTACTGGGAAGAGCGAGTGAACGTGATAGAGTTGATTGGCTCAACAGTCGGCGGGTTACAGGTTCTGGCACTTGCCACAGTAATCTAATGTTACTGCTCCCTAACGTATCACTTGGGCCAATGGAAAAGCATTGCTCCCACTTGGCCTACACGGCTCCTATGTAATTGGTTAGCCGTGAAACCGCTACAGCCACACATGGAAAAAGTAGGAACTGCGACCACTTTCAAAAGGACAAACCAGATTAAATTGTCCAAGAGCAGTATTTTAACCTGATGTCGTGGCCTGACAGGTTTCCTATTATAATGTGTGCTTGTACATTATATTCGATGTCCATATGTTACAAAAAATGTAAGGGAGAATATAATCCAACCAGTGTTCCAATGTCAAAGAAAATATAATCGTCGTAGCGCCTCGAAATATCGCCGTGTGCCAACGTTAAAGGGAGAAATACTGACCCGCAAAACATGTATCACTTAGAACGAAAATTATTTAGTTCAGGCAATACTGAACCTTAGATGACAAAACATTTCTGGTTAGAGTTCTAAGCTGAACAATTATCACATAGCAGTTCTTCTAGATGCAATGACGAAATATCAGGGGCGAAATTTTAGAAGGGTATTTAAGGACTTAGCAAGTCAAATATAGTTATATAAAATTAACGAAAATATAGAACATGAAATTTCAGGGCTAAGTGGCTAAGACGGTTAAGGCGCTGGCCTTCTAACCCCAACTTGGCAGGTTCGATCCTGGCTCAGTCCAGTGGTATTTGAAGGTGCTCAAATACGACAGCCTCGTGTCGGTAGATTTACTGGCACGTAAAAGAACTCCTGCGGGACTAAATTCCAGCATCTCGGCGTCTCCGAAGACCGTAAAAGTAGTTAGCGGGACGTAAAGAAAAATAACATTATTATTATTATTAGAACATGAAATTACAAAAATCATAAATCGTTACATTGAATCGTATTTAGAAAGAAGTGAATAAAATATATTGTTGATATAAACGTCATGAGTAAGATACGTTTTCAAATAACAATGCTAACTTGTAAATGGAACAACACTCTATTCGTAGTATTTCGCTACCCGACTCACTAACTCCAGTTTAGAGAAACCTTCACTTATCTAAAGTACCCGCTATCAACGGTTTAAGCATGAAAGTTGTTTATTAATATTACTTAATTAAATAAAATGTGTTTGTGTTTGTTATTACTATTACTATTTTATTCTAATTGACAATATTCGTTTGTTTTTAGAGAATATAAAATGTCCAGATAGGATGATTTAAAATTATAAGCATAATGCCCTATGCTTATAATTTTAAATCAGGCTTCACATAAGGAGCACTTTCTCAAACTTTCTCAGCTACATATTTTAAATTTGCACAGCTTAGGATCTATATCGGCATATCTTGGCGTGGTACTGACACAGTAGATTTGAGATATATGAATTAATTTCCGATTGTTGAATATTTATTTCTAAATAAAAATATCTTGGTATTTTTTTTCCCCAAAAAACAAAATACCTAAAATCTGACGTACATCAGTTATGCTATTTCAACATATCCAAACCACACGGCACTTAACGCCCTTGAAAGGGCTCTGGCCTGCCCAGCGACCACTGCTCAGCGCAAAGGCCTGCAGATTACGAGGGGCCTTGTGATCAGCACGATGCATCCTCTCTGTCGTTATTCTGGGCTTTGAAGACCGGGGCCGCTATCTCACCGTCAGATAGCTCCTCAATTCTAATCACGTAGGCTGAATGGACCTCGAACCAGCCCTCGGGTCGAGAGAAAAATCCCTGGCCTGGCCGGTAATCGAACCTGGGGCCTCCGGGCGAGAGGCAGGCACGCTATCCCTACACCACGGGGCCGGCTATTTCAATATTTGCATAACAATATTATAAAGGAACCCTGAAGGTTTGAATCCTCTGCATTTCATATAAACTGAGAAAATGTTCCCAGTGTATTTTTCAAAAATACATTTCACAAAATGACCTTTTTAGGTCACAACTTTAGTTTAAAATGTGCTCCATAGCTAGGATCATCTGCGTCTTCATCCATTTCATCTTCCAACTATCTCTTAGCAGCTCACCTGACTTTCTTGGCTTTCTGATGCAAGCTTCTTTCTTTTATACAACTGTCTTTACGTCGACCGGCACAGATAGGGATTATGACGACGATACGATAGGAAAGGCCTAGGAGTGGGAAGGAAGTACCGCTTGCCGTAATTAAGGTACAGCCCCAGCAGTGCAAGCTTTTGAAAGCTATTTCACCATATATAATTATTTGGCAAGTGGCTCCAAGTGGGAATGACTGTAAGTTTCACCTGTCTCTATTTGTCCATTATACTTACACCAACTGTCTTGGTGGATATTTCACAAATACTGCTTCTTCACTCGGACAATTAATTTACCCTTCCAATGGAATGCATCATCTTACAAAAAATTAATTTGAAATACTTGCAGAAGGAGGATTGTAATTATTTATACACCGCTGAACAGGAAAATGGGCGGCCCCGTGGTGTAGGGGTAGCGATCCTGCCTCTTACCCGGAGGCCCCGGGTTCGATTCCCGGCCAGGTCAGGGATTTTTACCTGGACCTGAGGGCTGGTTCGTGGTCCACTCAGCCTACGTGATTAGAATTGAGGAGCTATCTGACGGTGAGATAGCGGTCCCGTTCTAGAAAGCCAAGAATAACGGCCGAGAGGATTCGTCGTGCTGACCACACGACACCCCGTAATCTGCAGGCCTTCGGGCTGAGCAGCGGTCGCTTGGTAGGCCAAGGCCCTTCAAGGGCTGTAGTGCCATGGGGTTTGGTTTGGTTTGGTTTGGTTTGAACAGGAAAATGAGCGCATATTCAAATTTAAAATGAAATAAATAATTGTTCATCATTTCTTGCGTTCCTTGTCCCCTTAAAGAACCATTTAATGTATAAATAGATGAAGTTTTACTTAACAATAGTTTATAGTAGCTGCGACAACGATAAGCTACACGCGTGTGCTATATAGCTGTTGATAAAGCTGCCTGTGTGTGACTTTTTACATGTAGGTCCTGTCAATAAAAAGCGAAGGAATGCAGAACACCTTTGCTTCATGAATACACGCCCGGGAAAAGGAAAATGGACTTGATAGACCTTTCCGTCTATGACGTGTGAAGACAAATTTATGGTTGCTTTTCATCAGGAGAGAGACGGTGAAATTTAATTCAAACATTTTCATACCTATCGAGTAGAATACATGGTAAGCACCGCGTGAATCACTGGACTGGTAGGATATATTTTGAATACCTTCTCAACGTAACAGGAAATCATTCTGTTGACGTCGTGAACAACTGAGCTGATGGGGAGGACCGAAATGATGCAAGTGTAATTACGTTTGAGGAAGTGGAAAGAATTTCGATGAAAATCAGTGTGTCTTCTGACCACAGAGGGATCAGATTTTCAGTATGCGCCAGGTAATTGAAAAATGCTACAAGAGAGTTATGTTTATGTTTCGTGGATCTACCGAAGGCATATGGCGGAGTGCCGAGGTAAAATATGTTAGCTCTACTAAGGGATTCTGGGATTAAGGGTAGATTATTAAAAGCAATCGAAGTTATTTATATTGACAATTGAGCTACAGCGAGAATTGATGGCAGAATTAGTTCTTGATTTTAGGTATTTACAGAGGTTAAACAAAGCTGAATTTTTTTACCTTCGTTGTTCATGGTTTACATGGATCATCTACTGAAAGGTATGAAACGGCAGGGTGGGATTCAGTTAGGTGGCAATTTATTAAGCAGTTCGACCTTGTCGACGTGGTCTTAATGGCAGTGTGTGCTGAACAATCTCAGTCTAATATTTTGGAATTTGAAAATAGGTGCAGTGAGAATGATATGAAAATGAGTCTTTCCAAGACTAACGTGATAACACTAGGCAATAAACGTGAAAGAAATGAATGTCAGGTTAGGAATACAAAACTGGAACGGGTAGATTATTTCTGGTATTTAGGAATGGTAGTATAGTTAGTGAGATTGAATCGAGTTGCAGCAAAGCTAATTCACGGAGCTCGCAATTGCGATCAACAGTATTCTGTAAGGAAGAGGTCAACTCTCAGAAGAAACTATCATTACACTGGTCTGTTGCAGACCAACTTTGCTGTACAGAATTGAAAGCTGGGTGGTGTGAGAATATCTTAAGTTAGAGCTAATTGAGAGAATGATCGCTGGTACAAAATAACAATGGCAGGAAGGTACTCAGAATGAGAAGGTAAAGGTTAAATTAGGAATTACTGGATGGATGAACGGTACGCATAAAACCAGGTTTGGTGGTGGGATCATGTGAGCCGTCTGGAGGAGGATAGGTTACCTAGGAGAACAACAGACTCCGTAATGCAGGGTAAGAGAAGCATAGGAAGACGATGATTAGATTCAGTTAATGATCTAAAGATAAAGAAGTGTAAACCCGAACGGGGCCACAGAGCTGATTACAAATAGAAGATTGTGAAGGCGTTTTGTAAATTCACAGGAGGTTTCCAGACTGAACGTTGGAAGGCGTAACTCTGTAGTGAAGATGTATGTATGAGCTAAGTGACTTAAGTGGCAGAGTGCTGTTCTTTCGAGTCCAAGTTTGGTGGTTCAATACAAGTTCAGTCTGATAGTTTTTTGAAAGTTCTCAAATAAGCCAGTCTCGTGTCGGTAGGTTTTCCTATATATAAGTGTTCCTGTGCAATAATATTTCCAGTACATCGGTGTCTCAAAACGCCGCAATAGTAGGTAGTGTGGTGTATAACTAATATCATCATTATTAAAATTATAAATACAATTGTATAGTTACTGGACAATGGATTAATAATATTTGAGAGGTACTGACCTCATTCATAATCATGGTCACATTACTCCCGCAATTTTAGGCCATATTTCTGCATTGTTCAAGTTGATTCTTGCCCAAAGGCTGATGACGGTGTGGCCCCTCTGACAATACCACCTCGCACTTACTGACACTCGAATCTCAGTCTCCAGGATTGAAATCAGGAGTTAAACTAACGAACAACCACGCCACAGTCTTTGTCTTACGTACTCTTCTTCTTCTTCTTCTTCTTCTTCTTCCTGTTTACCTTTCGAATGGGCGTATTTGCGAGCACGCTCGTTGAACCGTTGAGCTATTATCTTGACCCTCTCTCCCGGTTTATCTAATGTCTTTTCTCTAACCTGTCGTCTTTAGAGGTTTTTCCCGAAAACCGCAAACTTTCTTCAGGTTTAATCTCACAGTCTGTCTTTTTTTTTGTAAGTCGGTCAGCACCAGTTCTTCTATGTACTTCTCAATCTCCCTCATCCAGGCGGCACGGATTTTCTTGTTTTGCCAGAAGTTGAACAGAGGATTGGTCAGTCAGTTAGTGGAAAATTTTGCTTTATGACTCTGGAGAACTACCCGCCTTTTCCTGGTACAATCAGATAGCCTGTCTGTTTTAGAACTCAGCTCTCAATTGTGACGATTTCGATATTCTCCATCCTCCAGTACCGGAGCTAGGATCTTTTTGAGATCTCCTCTTTCTCTGAGTTCCCGTTTTTAAGCAAAGCCTTTTCTGTATAGTGACAGTACACTATGCCATTCAGAGCTTTCGAACGTATTACGTACTGCTATGTCATCATTAATTCAGTAGACCTGTTAACTATCGTAGAGTTGTTGCATAGTAGTGAAAGTAGAGTGAATGTAATTTTACTTTCTCCTTTTATTATTACCCTCTCTTTCTAGTCACTCTTCTCCAATTTCTGCGTTTTCCCTTTGATATAATTTACTCTTTCTCCCTCTCCGTATCTCTATTTATTTCGCCTTACCCGCTTGCTGTCTTTTTTTCTCTCTCTCACACATATTACTCTCTCCTCCCTCGCTACCAAACATCGTTTATGTCCACTCTGGGTTCTACCTTCATCAAGTATTTGACACTGTAACAGAATAGGTCTCTGAGTTGCTGGTTCACTGTAATTATTCGTTGCGTGTAATCTAAGCAATAGTTGTTACACTTTAATGAATAATACTAGTTCTGTTTGTTTACTTTGGAATTTAATTTCGCGGTTCGCGGACACGAGTTAACTGTTTGTTGATTGACTTTCCTCCAGTATTTACTCTCTCGCTTTGCTTATGTTTCTCTGATAATTACATGACACACTTCAAGCAGTGCCCACACGTGTGGTTTCCACTTTAAAGAGAAAACCTAATGTAGAACTTTCCAGTCTCATTCAGAACACTTCCCAGACCACTTATAAAGTGGTTAAGCTACCATCGTGTTGGCTTTTACAACGGGAATGGGATTATTAATATGTACTTACGTTTTTTTTAATTTCGTGTGGCTATTTCTAGCCGGTTGCAGCCCTTGTAAGACAGACCCTCCGATGAAGGTGGCCGGCATCTGCCATATATAGGTAGCTGCGTGTTATTGTGGTGGAGGATAGTGTTATGTGTAGTGTTTGATGTTGCAGGGATGTTGGTTACAACACAAACACCCAGCTCCCCAGCCATTGGAATTAACTAATGAAGGCTAAAATCCCCGACCCGGCCGGGAATCGAACCTGGGACCCTCTGAAGCGAAGACCAGTACGCTGACCATTCAGCCAACGAGTCGTACATGTACTTACGTGCAATACATTGAAAAAATTGTCCATCCTGGCCTACAACATGCTGAATCTACAGGAAGGTGCAAGTGGGAAATTGAGTCGTACTTAAGATTATTAATAGAGGGTGGTTAAGCTGAATAACAGCAAACCAATAAATCCGATGTTGCTGCAGCACTGATGGGCCTTGGCCTACCAAGCGACCGGTGCTCATGTATAAGGGACTGAACATGAAAGGTATCACAAGCACGTAATACGACTTGAGAGCAAGTTTTACGTGATGGTGCTGGTGGTGATTTCAAGGGGTGAAGAATAGAATTATAACACCAGTGATAGAAAAAAGAAGGTAGAACTCCCATTCTTCGAGAATAGAAGCTATGAACTAAATAAAGGTAAGGGGTATTGAAATTATGGATTGCTGCTAAATATGTGAACAACACATCCATCAGCACAGCTGCAACGAATTTACTGTAATCGCTAATGGCCATAGGTAAAGTTACAGCGATACGTGCAATACATTGAAAAAATTGTCCATCCTGGCCTACAACATGCTGAATCTACAGGAAGGTGCAAGTGGGAAATTGAGTCGTACTTAAGATTATTAATAGAGGGTGGTTAAGCTGAATAACAGCAAACCAATAAATCCGATGTTGCTGCGGCGTACAGGAGAATCGCCGTTCATACGTAAATTTTGTACATACGTTAAATAAGCCAAGAATAACACAATGTGCAAAATAATTCTTTTCGGAAATTAACTTGTGCGACCTAAAGGAAGGGTTGAAGTTCGTTATGTTTCAATTATCGTGATGATTGTGTCGTAAGAGGCGGCTTACAGGAGTGATTCCCAGGGACTCACATCTTGGGAGCGTGTGTTGGTGACCGCTGTGCTCCTAGCTGACTCAGACATTGTTCCAGGCACCTCACTTTGTATCTATCCTATCCGACTGCCTTCGTCAACTCGCGTTATCTTCCGATCCCGATGGTATTAGGTTTAAGATGGCCATGGTGTCTTTTATTTTCAATTACTTCATGACTTTCCCTTCTTTTGCGATACCCTTATTATTGTAAAGGTCCGACTTCTTTCAATTTTTCTCTGATCAGTGCTAATAGCAGACAGATAGTTGTATAACTACCACCACACGTAGTGATGTGCCTTCTTGAAAGGCCCAGGTCTATTGTATGGGATTTTACGCATGGCTACCACAGAACCAGTGACGATATCATAACATCAAAGAAATTGGACCGAACGTGTTGGCCGTGTCGTTTGGGTCTCGCAGTTGTGAGCTTGCATTCGGGAGGTAGTGGATTCGATTCCCACCGTCGGCATGTCCGAAGATGGTTTTCTGTGGTTTCCCATCTTCACACTGGGTTAATGCTGGGGCTGTTCCTTAACTAATGCCATGGCCGCTATCTTCTCAATTTTAGCCCTTTCACATCCTTCAATTGCCCGAAAACCTTCGATGTGTTAGTGCGATGTTCAACAAGAAGAAAAAAATAAGAACCCACGATAAATTATTTCGCAACTCATCTTCCTATAAATGAATATTTGACCCTAGTTGCCGTCTTGAATTTAAATTTAAATTCATATTATCGTCCCCGCTACCTTTAAAAGCTCCTCTTAGTTTTATTCGCCAACTGTAATTTTACGCCACCGACAGCTAGGAACATACCGCTTAATCAAGCAGCTCGTCTCCTTAATCCCAGTTTCCCGGCTCAAAGTTTGCTACATATTCATTACACTTCTCCTTTGTAGCAATCACCCATAAGAATCTTGCTGCTTTCCTTTGGATATTTTCCAGTTCTCGAACCAAGTAATACACTGATACCACACTCTGATTTATGTCTTACTAGAGACTTATACGCCCTCTCCTTTTCATCCTTCGTACAACCCCTAAATACTTTCATAACCATATGAAGAGGTCAGTAACCTTTATTTAAAACCCCGTTAATGAGATTACCTCAATGAAGATCTTTCCTTATGTTAACACCTAGGTACTTACAGTGAACCACGAGAGGTTAGTATCACTCCACCAACACAGTAATTAAACCTGAGAGGATTTCTCCTCTTGGTGGAACTTACAACCGGACTTTTTATCCCTCTTACAATGATACTATTGTCCACTGTCCATCTCAAACAGTTGGCGAGGTCTTTTTTGCAGTCGCAAACAATCCTGTAACTTATTTGCTACTCTATACAGTATAGAGCACTGCGTCCGACTCGTTGGCTGAATGGTCAGCGTACTGTCCTTCGATTCAGAGGGTCCCGGTTACGAGTCCCGGCCGGCTCGGGGAATTTTCGCTTCTGATTAATTCTTCTGGTTCGGGGACTGGGTGTATTTGTTCGTCCCAACACTCTCCTCAACATATTCAGACAACATGCCACACTACCAACCACCACAGAAACACGCAACAGTGATTACATCCCTCCGTATAAGGTTGGCGTCAGGAAGAAAAACCGTCCGTAAAAAAGGGCCAAATCCACATATGTGTGACGCAGTTCGCACCCGCGACCCCAGAGGTGTGGGGGAAAGGCGACAGGAATATTGCAATATATGCTTTTCACTCGCTCGTATTCGTTCGAAGGCCCTGAAGTCGAGCGGCTTTACCCCGAGCGGAGAGCGCTTGCAACTATGTTGACGAGCGAATTATGCACGCGAGAAGAACAATTGCAGGAAACAACAGGCAATCATTTTAATTTTTATTAGAAAGCGTTAAAATATTGCCACAACATTTACCTTTGTCCTGATTTGTCTTCTCATTATAATTTATACTCGGTGCCATCTTCGTATTACAGGCACTGAATTAATGAAAATTAAATAGGTAATATTTATCTAATAAATAACATTTAATATAATGATCATTTCAAACAATACATTCGGATAAAATATATGTGAATTAGAACTCTGAACAACAAAATAAAATGGCAAATTGTGTTCCGTCTGTTTATTTAATTCACTTTATTATATTTAATATATTTTGCTTATAATTGCAATTGTTTAAATATATATACTATGTACTTTTATTCTGGTATACTAGACCGAACGTAAACTAAATTATGTCTTGGGGTAAAACAAACAATGATATGGAATAAATGCACTTTTAAAAATAATTTGACCGAACAATTTGGCCCTGCGGTTAGGGTCGTTCTGCTGTGAGCTTGTATTAGCGAGGTAGTTGTTTCGAACTCCACTGTCAGCAGCCCCGAAGATAGTTTCTCTTCTTCACACCAGGCAAATTCTGTACCTAAATTAAGTCCACGGCTGCTTCCTTCCCACTCCTAGCTCTTTCCTCCTCCATCGTCACCGTGAGACCAATCTGTGTCGGAGCGACGTTAAACAAATTGCAAACAAACAAACAAACAAACAAACAAACAAACAAACAAACAAACAAATAAATAATAATAATAGTAATAATAATAATTTGCTTACGCTAACTAAGGTCTAATGGCCTTCCGTATTTGATCGAGTTTGAGTTTGATTTCCTCTCTGATATTTTCTCTAGTTTCTTCTATTCTCTGGGAAAACGGATTTCGCTAAGACAATACTTTTCATTGTCCATTTAGAATCAACCTAATGAGCATCTTCGCACTTACTTCATAGGCCGTTGTATTATGAGAGATGGTTTTAGAAGGGGGTAGAATTTCATCCCCAATTAATCTTCCATACTGTGCACCAATATTTACTTGTTCTTAGGACATCTCATGGAAGCCATCACCCGACGCAACACTCAAAGGACATAAATGAGAAGTGCACATCTTTACACATTTCTGCGTAAACAATTTTTAACAGCTTGTGGTACCGTATTCTGTGTTCTGTCGAAACGTACCTTACAGATGTGTGACCACAGTGGTGATGTTATTAATTTAACACCCCTCTAACGTTTGACCACCTGGCGAGTTGGCCGTGCGCATAGAGGCGCGCGGCTGTGAGCTTGCATCCGGGAGATAGTAGGTTCAAATCCCACTACCGGCAGCCCTGCAAATGGTTTTCCGTGGTTTCCCATTTTCACACCAGGCAAATGCTGGGGCTGTACCTTAATTAAGACCACGGCCGCTTCCTACCAACTCCTAGGCCTTTCCTGTCCCATCGTCGCCATAAGACCTATCTGTGTCGGTGCGACGTATAGCCCCTAGCAAAAAAAAAAAAAGTTTGATCTCAAATATTGTGTAGTAGCCTTATACGTTAACAATGAAGAACACTGTTAACAGGTTACATAGCTTACCTGCTTAACCACCATGATTAATTGTAATATAAAACTTTTCCAACACATCACTTTTGAAGCCTACTGGCTTCTATAGAATGTATTCGTGACTTACAAGTTTATCCGTCACCACCTCTTTAGTTTCCGTTTCCATGTTGACTAAGCAACTATCACCACGAATGTTGCTTGCTCGTCACGAGCATCACTGGCGGGCGAAAAAGCCTCGCACAGTCTTTCCACCTAGCCAACAAACTGATCCTTCGCTCTTGCTCGAGCGAAACGCGATAATTCAGAGCTCTAATACGGTATACCGTAATCTGTAAAAAGCCTTATCTATGATTCCAGTTTTTCACTCATATAAGTTATATACTAAGAAAACATTTCACGGTTGTGAGCCTCTTGTTGAATGGACCTTACACTACAAGCATTCACATTAACCTCCAGTCCCGAAAACAGATGGGAATAAAACTCTGGTCAACTTGCTTTACACAGGGCCATATTATGGCGATTTTCTCATGTCTGGCACATACGACACGCAACTTGCCCATATTCCCTCATCGTTGCATTGACCATAGGGTGACGACGCCCTTGACTACGTTTCGCTATGTGTTCCAGCGTTGTGCAAGCTACTTGTTTTTCCATGACAGTTTATATAGAGATAATAAGCATGGGACCTGCATTTTCCCATGAAATCCGAACCACGGGGTCGTGACTTCCATTTCAAAAGCCCACGTGCATTGGGCGGAATTCAAGTAACAACCGACCGAGCGAGTTGGCCATGCGGTTAGGGCCACGCAACTGTGAGCTTGCATCCGGGAGATAGTGGATTCGAACCCCACTGTCGGCAGTCCTGAAGATGGTTTTCCGTGGTTTCCCCATTTTCACACCAGGCAAATGCTGGGGATGTACCTTAATTAAGGCCACTGCCGCTTCCTTTCCACTCCTAGCCCTTTCCTATACCAACGTCGCCATAAGACATATCTGTGTCGGTGCAACGTAAAATAAATTGTAAAAAAAATGTAACAGCCGCGATGGTGAGAATCCGGAGCATGTAACATTCGGATATCACCTCCTCCCCTCCAGCCCCCCCTATCACCCCTCGACGCAGACCGATGATGCAGGTTACTTTTTCGCTTTCAATTTATCTGGGGTTAGCAATGAATAAGGTAAAGATGGCGACTAGAGATTAGAATACTCTACCTATTATGTACTACTCATAAATATGTCAATCATTTTTAAACAGAATAGGATCATTATATAATATGATATTAGATTTCATCAATTGATTAAAATTTGAGCCAACTAAAAAGATTTCAGTCTGTTCACGAAATTCACAAACCTGCACACTAGACGACGCTATCTGGACTTGTTTCATCGACTGAATGACTAATTTGAAAAAGAGCTTTATAAATGAAATACAGACTCGATAAAAGCCACTACATCATATAAACTGTCTGCTAATTTAGTATTCACAGGGTATGGGGAGGTAGATTTGTTGATTTACTTAAAATTATACCTACCTGTGAGCTGGTCGGTAAATACAGCGAATTTTTCTCTCGGATGTCCAGCAGCTTTGAACTTTTATTTGACTTTCCTCAGCTGGCTTTTGCGAAGTTTGTTGGCAGGCTATAAATAACACATCAAATACTCGTGAAGTTCTACCTTGAAATAGATCGTTTTAAGTGAACGAGTATAAAGAGAATTGGGATTACAAAATTCAGTATCGGAATGGTTCAAATGGCAGTCAGATGTACGAGGCTAGAGATGGCAACACTCGATACCAGAGTAGCTGACAGTTCATAACTACACAAATTTGCTTCCATACAATGAGTGAGGTTGTCAAAGGAAAGACGATTATTTTCCTTTCTATTGTACATTTTCAGTGACAATCTAGACTATTACCTCTCGTGTCTCTGAGTGAAGACCTGGAATACTTTTCTCTCAGGGCTTCTTCTGTGCTGAAGATCCCAAATAAAACTAAAGCATAAAAATAATACAAATTATCGGACGATGGGGTCGTGATATCCGAGAGGTGTATTATCTGGATTTTCACTATGGTAGGTGCAAATTGAGTACCACCCAATGCACGTGGGAGTTTGAAGTGAACATTCACGTCCCTGTGGTTTTGATTTCACGAAAAACTATAGGTTCCGTGATTATCATTATATCAACAATCATAAAGAACTAATTGATTTAAGAACGCTCGAATACTTAGCAAAACGTGTTCAAGGATGAAGTCCATCATATTCCTACGGTCAATGCAAGGATGAAGAGAGAATAGGATAGTTGATTTTCCTATATGATTGACACGAGTATGATGAGAAAAATCGTCGTTATAAGGCCCTGCGCATACAGATAAGGATCGCGTCTTGTAGCTGTTATCTTGAATTTGTGAGGTAGTGGGTTCGAACCACACTGTATACAGGCATGATTAAGGTTTCCATGATTTCTCATTTTCACACCCGGCAAATACTAGTGCTGTACCTCATTCAAGGCCATGGTCGCTTCTTTTCTATCCTAGTCTTTCCCTGAGGCATCTTGAGTTGGTATGACGTAAAAGAGATATGGAAGAAAGGAAACTGGGCATCGTGTGCTCTCGAGCGTTGGTGGCAGTTTCGTCATGATTCCAAGACACTTCAACTTTTATTGCTTGAGTTTTTGACGCCAAGTCCTCCAAGGTTGGCTTGTCTTTATTTTCACGTCACCGGGTTCGATGCTTGTGTTGTTCCCGAATGTTGATATTTGTGTAAGTAAAGCGTGTACCCAGGCAGTTGCATCAGACACTCTACGATAACTACTAAGTAAACAGCATAAATGAATACACAATTACACAGCTCGCATTGCACAGGGCAATATTACGATAGGAATATGACGGACTTCATCCTTACTTTTTGTGGTTGACCAGATGTTCTCGTCAGATTCCGACAAACCGCCTTATATGAAAACGAGTAACTTCATATTATCCGAAATATATTCCTCATATTCAAAATAATAGCTTGATTTCTGTTAACCTTCTCCTTCATTCCTGGCCTTATCCCAGTTTTTGGGGTAGGTACTAATGTGAATTAAGCGCAGTTTTACGATCGGATGCCCTTCCTGACGGCAACCCTATAAAGAGTGATAAATTCTTTATTTTAATTTACTGTGATTGTTGGTCGTGAGATGTGTTGAGAATGTGTATATAAATACGATAAAAAATAACTAGTCCCCGTGCTAATCCCTCACTCGGCCAGGAATCGAATACAGGTTTCTATGAACCGAAGGCCACTACGCTGACTATTCAGCCAAGGAGCCTGACTTCTTTATAGCCAATCTATAAATTACCCAGTTAATTGGACGGGGGTTAAAATTAAACTTCATTAAGAAAGCAACAACATATTCAAGGGAATTATTCACGAAGTACTTTATGAAAGAATGACCTCTATTTACTCTTCAATTTTCCTTGGATCGATTCTTGGCACATCCATTTTGGCATTTAACAGAAAAAAGGGGTACTGAAGTTAGTAGTTTTACTGAGAACATTAATAATATTTTCCTGTAAATCCTAATTTTCTGCTGTCTTGAAGTGACGCAGAATACACAGAACTAACACACACAAATAATAACAACAAAATAAAAAATGCAACCATGAAAGAATGCGCCTTCCTGTTTATTAAAACCTGATTTACGATCTACTTTTCTCTATATATATTGTTGAAGAAATATTTCTCCTGTTTTACCAGTAAAGTGTGTGTTTAATATTATTTAAAGCCTTGATAGCGAAAGGATGTGTGAACCTCCTCCTTTCTCTCACAGGATACTGGCCAAGTAATTGTTAGTATAGAATCTCCCCTTGATCGATGACTAGTTGGTTACTTGTCGTGCGAGACTATATAGGTCCCCACATCCGGTAGCGCACCTTATCCCCTCATATACGTCATACTACCGTGACATGACACGGGGACTGGCTGGTTGCCTATATCCCAGGCAATTTTGCATTCTAAATGGCATGTTGCATAGCCATTATGTTGAGCGAATTCACTCGTTCGCAACGAATGCCTTACATTCACGCAACGCCTGCTTTGTTAAGAGAGGGATGAGGTGGATGGTATTACATAAATGAATACAGATTCTTGTAAATTGTACGAGAATGATTCCGTGAACAATTTTCAAATTATCATCGATAATTAGGTGGTAATCATTGTAGAGAAACAGTAATGGAGTAACTGCTTGGTGAATTGTGCTCAAAATCTCTTCAATTGATAATTGATTGTACGATTGTTTATGGAAAGTGAAGTACATTCCCACCATCGCCAATTTCGTGTGCCAGCTAATTCATGGACCGACCAAGAAGTCAGGCTGAAGAGATAATTCACCCGTCGGTCAATTGCAAAAGGTTAGATTCATTTGACCGCTAATTTTTAAAAGCCGTATGAATAGATCAAACTAGCCAGGAGTGCATGTCCTTTAATTATTAGGTACCGCTATTATTATGAGGTAGGCCCATCATAAAATTCCGTACCGCTTTTCAGTATCCGGAGTTTAAAGCACACGGATACCATGGACCCGCCTGGATAACCACACTCAGCCGTAACTTACGGCCTCGTATTATCAGCAGATTTGTGATACCTTTGTCATATTCTTTTATAATTTATTATTATATACTATATATTCATAATGAGAACTGGGCGAGTTAGCCATGCGGTTAGGGGCGCGCAACTGTGAGCTTACATCCGGGAGATAGTGGGTTCGAACCCCACTGTCGGCAGCCCTGAAGATTGTTTGCCGTGGTTTCCTATTTTCACACCAGGAAAATGCTGAGGATGTACCTTCATTAAGGCCACGGCCGCTTCCTTCCCACACCTAGGCCTTTCCTAACCCAAAGTCGCCATTAGACCTATCTGTGCCGAGGCGACGTAAAGCCAATTTAGAAAAATCATAATGAACAAAATTAACTGATCTTTGAATCTCAACAGATTTGTCATAATGGTTCTTTTGGCATCTAATCCATCTCAAGAATAAACTACATGATTTTCCATGATTTTCCTGTGACTGAGCTATTTTTTAGGATGACACTGAGTGCACCTCCAGAAATCTTCAACATGCCAACAACAATGGCATGGTGTACTAAGGCTTTTGACCTCCCTTCAAACATAGACTACCTCAGCCGGGATCGAGCCCGAACTTAGGACCATTAGCTGAACAAACTTTCACTAATCCATCGAGGCACGAATCAGTGAGTCCTTCTTGTATTTCTTCATTAAGTGGCTTAGGACATTGTAGCCCACAACTTTGAGTACATACAGGTCCCTAGACGTTCGAACTTGGAATTATAACGCGTTCAGCTTGTCAGATGTCTAATTCCTCAGGGCAGTCCTAAATTTGTGACAGAAAAAATAATCGAATCCACGGCAGTAGTAAAGGAAACTACAACACTAGCAATTGTAAACAAATTTATACTTAGGGGTATAATGTTAGAAGAAACGAGTTTTATCTGTATTGATATAATTTCAGTATTTTCCTAGTCATTGTTATAACTACAAGCCATGAATAGCGAAGGCTTTTATGGCCTTAAGTTCGGTTGTATCGTATTTAAATAGAAAGTAATTTCATGCATACCTGATTCTAATTTACTAATTGTCATACGGATTATTGTTCGGCATTTTTCAAGGCAACCAGTCCGTTTTAGGTCACTCTGTTTCAAGTCAATTAAGTCAGGATGATTCCCATATTTTCCATAGCAGTAGTATTTGAAAAAGTGTGGTAATTATTTTTTAGAACAATTAACTAAATTTATAATTACCATTTCAGTGTCTGCTATGTAGAGTATAAATTATGCCATTGGTGTAAGTCGGAGTGGTGTACTTTATGTGAAGATCAAAGGAGGTTCCTTTATTTTATCCGGGAATTTAAAAGCGACGTAATTTCCGCTCAGTTATATTTCAGACACTACTTTCAGTACAAGTAAAAACATCGGTGATCTAGTTTTTGTTCTTTACTCTCAAGTCTTGATCGAATTTAAACTAGAATTATAATTATTTCTAATAAAGATTATGTCATAAATATATTTTAAAATAATCTGAGGAATGAAATGAGATGAGGCCTGAACCTTGCGGTGTGTGGCAGAAATGTGCAGGAGATGCTTGAACAGTTGGATTCACTGATCACATCTGCTTTAGGTTTTGCACACCAGCCATTTCCGTACAGACCATGAAGTGTACTTTTCTGGCAAACATTTCTCTATCAAGATAATGAAGTTGATATTACTTGAAAATATATTTCGCATAAACAGTTCACAAGGACAAAAACATTTCAAAATAATACTAATGAAAATCAGCAAAAATAACTGAAGAAATGTTAGTAATTTTTAAAATATGGCTCTAAGCCACTCCACAGTTCTTCTCTCTCGAACCTAAATGGATGTGTTTAAACGAAGTTTCCTTAAATAAATATCGCATTCTGACGTTAGTTAAATAGGAGGTTATCATTAAATAATCACGCTTTAATTTTTAAGCACACTCTTTTTATGAAGGATTCAATATTATTTCCACCTTCTGATACATTTGTTGGGTATTTCTTGCAAGGGATGATGAAACTGGGGTAGGGGATCGGGAAAATTCTTTATGGGTGAGACAATTGCGTTTATCAGTTTGTTCCCTACTTAATATATGAGTTCCTCTCATCGGTTGGCCGGCAGACACGCCCAACTTACCTGCCTCCCGTTGGCGTAGCAACAAGGACAACACTTCGATCACTTTATCCGTGCATGACATGCGATAACAATTTAAATAAGAATTAATAAAATTAGTAATTATGAATTAAGAAACTAAGTTCGTACCTTATGGCAGGAGATGTTCGAAATATTCTCCTTCTGCATCCACGCATTTTTAGCGTCGTCCTAGGAAACTCCGATTCCCAGGCATAAGTTCGTCTTCTGTTAATGAGACTATTTCTCTCTGGAGATGTTCTTTCAGTTCTTCCAACGCGTGAGGGTTTCTCGCATACACTTTATCTTTTAAGCTCCTCCATAAATAAGAGTCACAGACAGTTTAATAAGTCCGTACTAACAACATGGTCTTCATAAATTTCCTCGATTAAGTTGGATGAGTCATTAGCTTACATTTTAAAATTCTCGTAGTCCGCCATGCTCATTTTTCCCCATTAAGTACCCGATTTTTAACACTTCGCTTCGTATCGAGTAAAGAATCAGTACCTTTCAATTTGTTTTCGAGTTTCCGCACAGTCTGTCTAGGTGGAGGGCGTACACCGGGAAATTGTGTTACAAATCGCCTAAAGACTTCCCTGCAAGACTCTGTTCTTACATAATTATCGTACATAAATACCCTTTCCTCTACCGTGTACACATGCGGAGGCATTTTGAGACGGCCGATGACCTTAGATGTTCGGCCCCCTTTAAACAAGCATCATCAAGCATTATGAGAATTATACCCTGAAGTAACATTTCACAACTCTAGAACAGTTGGAGCGACATATCAACACTTAATACACGTTACAAGCACGGATCTAAACTGCGAAGTGCGGGCATTGCCGTGCTTTCGCTGCGATGTGTAACGGGAAGTGATGAGTCAATGGGAGGCAGATAAGCTGGGTGCGCCTGCCGGCCAACCGATGAGAGAAACACACCGTACTTTATTTAATCTTTTCAATATAAATCATTATTTCCACTATTTCAAATGTACGTTTGTGAATGGCACGTGCTACGTCCCACTCTGCTAAATGACGTTTTCTCATTTTCCGTAATTTCATTCTTACACATGCTCTTCATCGCAATTCAAATACTATTGAAAATGTTAATGAAATTGTATGCGGTAGTATGTTTTCCTTATGTAAATAACAAGCTAAATTTATTTCTTTGGCATACGTAATTTAATTTTTTAAAAGAGGCTGGTATTTAAAGAATGGGAACAATTGATGCAAAGTGCAACTACTGAGAAAATTATATTTTCTGAAAGGTGATTTTGAAGAATTTTAGAGTAAGTTGAAAGTATTTAAATAAGTATAGTGTAAACTCATATAAATATCAGTGAAATGAGTTATTTTGTTGCACAAATCCTAATTAGCTTCAACAATTGATATGCAGATTTGATTAGCCTAATATTTTATAGTTAATTGCAATTTCTTTACAAATCTGAATATTATTTTATTAAATGATAATATGCACGTGGAATATTCTGCGTCAGTGTGGACAAAATCCCATGAAAATGTTTTTGTAATTACGAAAATTTAAAAATAGATGTAGAAAATCTTCGAAGCTAAGATAACGTAAATACTTCCGTAGCCGTAATAGCACCTATGAAAAGTCGTTAAATTTATCGTATTATATTATTATTTGTGATATTCGGCTGCATAGCTAGATGGTAAGTATGCTGGCCTTCGATCCAACGGGTTCCGATTTTTATCATCGGCCGGGTTGAGGATTTAAACTTTCATTAGTAAATTTCTGTGGTTCTGGGCTTGGGTGTTCGTTCCGTCTACAGTTGTAACATTCATTTCAGCCTATACGGCGTCAACTCTGACATGTACTAGACCTTTCCGAGGCGTATACATATTTCAGTTATCCTTAGAGATAGAAAACTAGATGAGGTTTATTTTTAACGCATATAATATATGCTTTCTAATGATATGTAAATAATGTGTATAGTTCACGATATTATTGAGATAATAACGAAAATGTTAATATTATCTTTATTCCGCAATAGAAAAATTATCTGATAACATCAATGCATTTAGTTTCGATAGTTGAATAAACCTGCTTTGTCAAATTTATTGAGCCAATGAATGAAATACGAATAAAACATTAATAAAGAATTACTATGATGAAGTTAAGACCCCACAAGATATGAGTAGCTACTCGACAATGCCGTAGCAATTCAGCGTGAGCTCAACTAAACTACTCAGAGATTGCAGTTCATAAAATTGAAAAATAAACGCACTTCCATAAAATTATCGGAATACTCTCAAAGGTTTGTTATTGCAGTCCATAATGACCTCCAAACAAATTTTTAATTTGGGGAAGTCGATCAAATTTAATTTTAGTCAAAATATTAGGTTGTTATCAATAACGATGAGCTCGTGATTACCGACACCATTTCACCCTTCACAGTAAAATGTGAATATATGTAACTCAAATCTGGTTTTTACAATGATTGCTGGTGCTTCAGTAATAGCCGGATACCAAAGCTGCGCTGTGCATAATTTCAAACGTTACTACTTTTGAAATTATTCACAATTCAAAATTAAAATTTAAACCTGTGCTTTCCCTGCAGGGAAATTTCTCCTTACGAAGAGGAAACTACAGTCTGATCGCTCATTTACGATGCTGGCCAGGTACAGACGCATATGTAAGACAAGAATCTCTATACGAAAACGGTGATAAAGGGAATGTTGAGTGAATTGATGTGCATTTTCCAAATTTTGTAATATTGAAGTTCAGAATACTTCTATTAATAATGATTAAGGTACGGCTTTATGCTTGTTTAAATCTGGTCAAAAACTTTAACATTATTATTATTATTATTATTATTATTATTATTATTATTATTATTATTATTATTATTATTATCTGATGTACCCGTGCTTCGCTACGGAACTCTATATTGTATACAAAATTTCAGGTAATGTAGTGTACACGTTGTAAGATTTATTAAATTGCATAGCTCTTAACGTTACCCTAAAAACGAGACGGAGAAGTCGCCAAACGCATGTTATTATGCCTACCATCAGTCACAGTCAAGTTGGGGAGTTTTCATCATAATGGCAGACACTCACTCTCCACCTGCCTTTTCACTCAGTCCTCAGACTGTCTTAGTGGTTTTCCCAACTGAAATCAACGTAGGCTATTACAATGACGCCAGTAGGAATGTCGCTATTAAAAACAATGCTATCATATGAAATACTCGATTAAATGAAAAACCACAAATTTTCTCACTTTCAGCGAACAGTACTACGCTGCCGATTTAACAGTCCAAAGTTCCAGAGCTGGGATGACCAGGCCACAGACAGCCGTGAGCCGTGATCACTGTTTTATTTTCGGGGAGGTGGAGGGAGGGGAGGAGGCGAATAGTGGAGAATCATAGGGCAAAAACTATGGCCTTTTACTCATCCGTTTCTCAGGAGTACCCAATCAACGAGTCAGAGTAGGGATCGAATAGCTGGAATACTATGATGAACCAGTGTGCTACGTACCAGCAGTATCATAAAATGCATAAACCAGAGGAATGGCATGCTAAAGAAGAAAGTTAACTCCCATCTCTCGGAGATGAGTTGGAGCATAAGAGACAAAGAACATCACAACAAACAATGGTCAATGTAATGTTATTGTTGATCAATTGTATGTGCTTTCTATATTGTAGGCTTTCAGATTTAGTCTTTTCTTCCGAATCTGTAATACAACTCCTATCATAGTCGGTACGGTAAAACTGAATAAAACATAAATGATTGGAAATTGTATTCTCTATAACTTTTGTTATGTAGTACTTTTCGATAGGTCCAATAACATAGGTACTTAAAATTAAATTTTAGGCACCTTCCCCTAAACTACCACTTCATTCAGGGTGAGTAAAAAAGTTTATAGCTGTGACTGCAGTTCCTTATTCCCCGACTTTACACACCGATTTTCATTAAATTCCGTTTATCCATTTTCTCGTGGCTCGGCGTTGATATGCAACAAAAATCGAAATTCATGAATAGGCCTATCTCTGTTATCACAGCCGGTATGGTATAAATGTATAAGACATAAAGTATTGGAAATTTAATTCTATATAACTTTAGTGATGTAGTATTTATGGATAGAACCACTAATAACATACATATTTCACAATACAATTTTAGTCTTTCCCCTAAACTACCATTTCACTCAGCATGAATAAAATGATTTATAGCCTAGATTGTAACGGCTCATACCCCGACTTTACACACCGATTTTCATTCAATTATCTTCAGCCGTTTTCTTGTGATGTGCGTACGTGCATATAGACAGACAGACAGACAGACAGACATACATTACAGAAACGTAAAAATTTGATTATCTAATTACTGTGGACATGACCAATACAGAAATACCATTCTCTTCAACTTCTGAGCAATGTACGGACAAAACCCCTATTATATCTATATATAGATATAGAGAGATTATTATTATTGTTACGGAGTTTTCCGTGGTAGTTAGAGGTGAAATAAGGTGCGGGTGTGAATAGGTCTCCAGCTACGAAAGCAAAATTAATTTAAAATTTAACAAGGTTATATTTTCTTTTCAAAAACAAAGAAATAACAAGCATGGCAGGTACAAGGTAGCAAATCAAAAGGGGTAGTTACAATATTTACAGGAATTGGGCTTCGCGCCCTGATTTTACACTGCTTGGGCAATCAGCTCAGTTTTACCCCAAACACGAGTTTTAACAGAGGGGCAGAAAACCCCATTCATACCTAGGAGCCCTTGCTCCAAATTACACAGAAAAGCCTCCACGAGGCATACAACACTTTTTATTCAAAAGAGCCACTCGCTCTCAAAATTTAAGCCTCTCCCAGGCCACACCAAACTCCACCTTCAAGCTGTCCTCACTGGACATAGACACAGGGGTAAAATACCCAACCTACTGAGGTCTATTAAATAAAAATGGGCAATTACATGACCTCTAAAATAACAATTTGAGAGGAGGCGATCTTGCACTCCTAATACACTTGTTTTTAAAAACCTAATCTGGCTCTAGGCCACTAATGCGAGGGCTAATCCCATACTACCGAGGTGACTTTAGAAAAGAGCAATTTGTTTTACATTAATGAAGAATAGGCTGAGAAAATAAGTTCACCTCAAAACAATGTGAGTGGGAGCTCGAGGGGGTTAGCACTCTCTATCCCAATATGCAGCTTAAAAGAGAATAGAAGAAAAGATCGTTACATTTTAGGAAAAGGTTACATGGAGGAACGCTTCGCACCCGCCCCGAGAGTTAAACTGCTGAGCTAGCAAAGAAAGAATTTATTAATCGGCCATTACCTTATTGATGACCGCTGCCGAGGAAAGAGGCGCTTCCCGCCTCCTGCTATGTACTTTATACACTGAAAGATGGAACAGAAGTGGCCCGGAGACCCTAAAATCAGCAGTTTAAATACTCTCGCAGAAGGTTCTAGGCGTTAGGGGAATGAAAACACCCTCCCGCGATGATTTTATTGGTAGATCAATAAACCCCCTACACAATACTAAGAAGAAACACATAATTGGTGGAAAATTAATTCAAGAAATTCGGGATAGGCTAGATTTAAAACAAGGGGAAAGAAGGGGTTAATATTGCCAACTTAACCAAAGACTGAAAAAAATTTAGCAAAGAACAAACATTTGAAATAAAAATTTCTCCAACAAAATAGTTCTTTGACTCCGCACTAGGTTGCACTATTGTTGATCTTCAGTAGTGTCCTCTAGAAGAGAAAGTTCACACTTCTTACTTCAAGCGAAACAAAACCACATCAAAAATGACACAGTTCAAAAACTCAAAATTTTCCACGTGGTGACATCTTCTGAGAAAGTAGAGAATTAATAGCGTAGATAAAGTTCAGACTTCCTCCAGCAGAGGAGTTTCAACTGGCGCACATTTTAAATTAGCGGAGTGGAGGTGTACCGCCCGGTACAATTATTATTATTAATGGCAGGAAATAGTGACTAAATATAATCATTTCAATGTTAAAATGTAAGAAAATATAATGATTTACATTTTATGGTGAAAAATTAGTAGAGAAATCTTACCTCACTGTAAAAATTTGATAAATGCCAAACTTTATTTACAGTCCCTGTGATGAATGGAAAACAATAACAATTAAGGAGAGCATATGTTACATCAACCTAATTTTATCCATAGTTAGTCAAGATCTTCTACAATTATTTCGTACGTCTTAAAATATTCTTTGTTAAGTACTCAAAACTTTAAACTTGTAACATGCAACCACAATAAGGAATGAAGGTCCTATATTTAATAGTTTGTTCATAATTCTTATTCCTGGCCTTTTTCTCAATGTATTGGTTCAAAATATGTGTATTTGGCTCAATTTCACGGACGGATGCCCTTCCTGACTCCAGCGCCATGGGGAAGAATGTAATCATAATCGCGTACTACTGTAGTGATTGGTAGTGTGATGTGTTATGTGCACAAGAAGAAAAGTGTATTGAGGAAAACACAGATATCCAGATCCACCTAACCATGTAGTTAAAATCATCTGTCCGACTGGGAATCGAATCTAGGGTCTTCTGAACTGTGAAGACCAGTTATGTTGACCGTTCATCCATAGAGCCGGACAATAGATCATTAATAATTTTTCTGTAAACGGCTGATTGTCGGAAAAATATATTTTATTCAGTATTTAAGAGGATGAAGACTGTTAAACAGAGGACTCTGATATTCTGGAGAAATGAATATCTCTAACCACTTTATTTTACAAACATATTACGTATTGAAAACATGCTCACTTCGACTGGGAGAAAGAGGCACGACAGCAGAATAAGAAGCTCAGAAATGAAATACCTACGACGAGTTGTTAACAATACTAGGAGGGATAGGCTAGTTTTTTTACACGTTGCTTTATGTCGCACCAACGCAGATAGGTATTAAGGCGACGAAGGGATAGGAAAGGGATAGGATTGAGAAGGAAGCGGCCATGGTTTTAATTCAGGTACATCCCCATCAAGTGCCTAGTGTGAAATTTTGAAACCACGGAAAACCATTGTCAGGGCTGCCAACACTGGGGTTCCAACCCACTATTTCTGAAATGTAAGCTCACTAACTCGCTCGGTAGGAGGGATAGAATAAGAAACAAAGCTACAAGAGTGTCATCTGTAGTGGATGACAATGGTTCGGTCACCTGGTCCGTGCGAATGCTGAGAGGCATTCTATGCAAATGTTTCCGACTTCACGTGAGAGAGCCAGAAGAAAGGGACATCCACGGATGGATTGGGATCAGATGATCAATGAAATTGCGAAGTATCTACTTAAAGATCTAAATGAAGTAAGGCAACTGACATGAGACAGAACAGAATACCGAAGATCGTTGGAAGGTCCGACACCGATAGGCAGGAAGAAGCAAAGAAGAAGGTGATGATGATGATGATGATGATGATGATGAAATACTCTTTTGATTTACTCTCTGCCTTAATATGGAATATTCCACATGTTAATTATTAAAAAATTGGTTTAATTTACTTTATTAATTACTGATCTCTACCGCATTTAATATATTAGTGAAAACCAAGCACGGTTCGTCTCATTCTGTCATAATTTTCGCAATGATATTGGATCTAGATATTCTCTTTTATAAATAAATGATATGAGTATATAAGTGCCATGACATAGAAGGCTTTTCGTGGATTTTGTATAGAATTATACATAAGTTACAGGATTGTGACCAACTGCAAGCTGATCTCGACGAAGTTGTGAGACGAATAGCAGACAATTGTATGCTGATAAACGGGGTGAAAAGTCGGGTTGTAAGTTTCAGCCAGAGAAAAATTCCAGTTTCAGTTATTGTGTTGATGGAGTGAATTTACATCATATGAACTGCTGTAATTATCTAGGAGTTAATTAAGGAAATACCTTTATTGGCGTAATCCTTCTAGAGATTGTAAGTATGGGATACAGATTTTTCGTATTGTTATGAGGGTATTCAAGAGTTGTAGTAAGGGCGTGTACGTTATTGGTAATTCGCAATTTAGAGTACGTTTCCAATGTATTGGACCACTTACCAGCATTATTTTATTCGAGAACTGGAAAAGATCCAATGGAGAGCTGCATGATTTGTTCTGGATAATTTTCAACGATCGAGTAATGTTACAAAATGTTACAAAATGTTCCCGCTGGGTGGGAAAACATGGCAGTAAGGAGACGAGCTGCTCGACTAAGCGATATGTTGCGAGCTGATAGTGGAGAGATGGCGGGGAATGGCAGTTGACGAATAAGCTTCAGCGGAGTTTTCAAGAGTAAGAAAGGAAGATAAACTGGGAGTCAAGAGGGCAAATTGGGGCAAATATTCGTTTATAGGAAGAGAAATTTACCGAGGGAAATGATTTACGAAAATACTAGGTGAACAATTGGCTCACCGTTCTAACTACAGATCGGTTGTAAATTCATGAATGAATATGAATTTCAGTGAATTTTAGATGTTAAAAGGTATTCTAATCCCTTTGAGTGATTTCGATATTAATTCTATTATGCATAACTCTTGCCGTGTATAATATTTTGGTTAAAACTAGACTAAGAAGCACACTGCCAAGCACGTTACGTCCCACTGTGCCATATCAATTTTGCTCATTTTCTGCAATATTCGGTTTTCACTCATGATTGCACTGACGCACAATTATTAATGAAAAATGTATGTACTTCACTCTCCACATTTTCTTTCAAAAAATATTTTAGTCGTGATATTTTCCTGCTTATTTCATGCACCGTCATTTACGAGATCTCATTTCAGTTTGTAAGTCCCTCAGTGTCACCTTGCAGCAGAGAATATGAATTTTAAAGAGCGATGCGTCGTACGGGGAGAGAAGTGAAGAGTGGGGAAGAGAAGACGACAGTACATTTGTGACGTATTTTTGTGCTACGTGTAAGAGTTATTTTATATTTATAAATCTTGTTCTCATCCAGAGCAGGAGAAGGACAAGTGATTAATTCACTTTAATCTGTTATTCTGTATAAAGTGCAGTGTCTTCCTGCCACCGCCCTCACCCACCCCCATCCCTTCTGTGTGATCCCCTACCCAGCCCTCTCCCCTTGTTCGAGTCTCACAACACTTTACGTATTTTCGCATTCCTTAAGACATACACACAGAGACATGGGCTATGTAAGAGGCTTTGCTTCCTTCCCTCTCTTCTGTTGTTCCTCCTCATCCACCTCCTCCTGCAACTACTACTTTTCAGCTACTTACTTATGATTTTGTTGGCATCCAAGTTTTTAAGAATTCTCTTTTTTTCCTACCCTCCCAAGCCACTCTATGCACTACTCGGCTTCAGTAAGACGTGTGTTTAGCAGTAACCAGCCTCTCTTGTCTCATACTTCTTGATTTTGTTTTCTTTAAGGAATTGTCTCTACACCTTTTTAAAAGCGTCTTTTCCCCCAAAGCTTTGCTTTTAGAATGTTTGTATATATTTTATTTATGTTCTTTTCTCTTTCATATACGTTTTTGTCTTACGTTTATAATTCATCTTAATTCCTTTCCCTTATGTTTTAAATACCAAAACTGCTCTTCATATCTATAGTAGAGAATAATGGGGTGTAAATCTTCCAAATTACTACATCTGGATGTTTAAACAATAAGACTACAGGAGCAAAATCCTATTTTAAACATTATTTGTCCCTGATCAAAGGTGTTTTCTCAAGGATCAAATGCGTGTTCGTCATAATCAGACATTCTATCAAAGTAATGCAATGTTTTTGCCTCCTCAAGTCCCAAGTCACAAGTAGTTCTTCCCAAGATTTTCCATGTGGAACGATTTTGGGCGGTTCTCACCCGGTTATACATCCGGTGGCATTCTTCTTACCTTCAGTTGGTCTCTTGGACTCCTTTTTAATACCAACTTCGTCCCTCTCTCGTCTTTCTTGTGAGTGACATGGCCACCCACTGCCATTTCATGCTAATTATTCTCTCCATTCTCTCCAGAATGTCATGAATATTTGCGAGCGATCTGGTGTCTTCTGCCCTCTTCCTGCCTCTCTTATAAAGCACAGCTTTGACCTCTCCATACCTGATGGGCTGTTTTGAGTTTTCTTTTACTTAACCGTTTGCAATCCTTTCATTTTTACCGTAGTCCACACAGTCCATCACGTTCAATATATTGTATAAGAGAAATTTTGTTTGTTTGTTTGTTTGTTTGTTTGTTTGTTTGTTTGTTTGTTTGTTTGTTTGTTTGTTTGTTTGTCTGTCTGTCTGTCTGTCTGAGTTCTTAGAACTTGAACACTACTGGATATGTTTCTACCAAACTTGATATTTAGAATCCACGTGTCCTTGGGTAGGTTTTAGGGTCAATATTATTTCTGAATACACAAATTTACTGGGGGTTTTCCGAAACCGAAACCATGATTTTGCACTCCCGCAAAATATGCACATCCAAAATTAATGGAAATCTACCATCCTTAATGGAAATTAATTTCTAAAACTTTTTTCTGATCATGATTTCGCTAGGAGGATTAATAAGGGAGATATCATGAACGGTCGGTTTTGCAGACTAAGTCCAGCGGACATAGCCTAAATGGTATTGTACGTGAAGCAGATTCCTTATCTATCTATATAAATAAAATCGTAACGACCGTGTGCTTGTAAATTGACTATTGTGGCGAAATTTTCATACAGCTATCCGTTTAAAGGGTAACAATTACCATCTGCATATTGTTTAAGTTTAATTTCCAGAAAATCCTAATTTTTACACCCTCCACCAAAATCAAGACTGCGGCATAATCTGCCAGACGAGCTACAACATTGAATTTTGGCAAAGTTGTACGTTTTTGCTTGTAAACGACGGAAAACTTGCATGATCTTCAAATTTTTTACTTTGTATCCTCTAAAAATATCGAAATCTCGAGGCAATTGTAATGATGGTGCAGGGCTTCATTTCGAGGTATTTCATGGCTAAATGGTAAGTCCTATAAAAAAAAAGGGATGGCACAATCTCCGTTCAATTTGGAGTGATCTCCAACTTTGGTCCTATGACTTTTTATCGTATCTCTCATCCTTATACGTTAGATTAGGCTGTAATTCTCGATTGTACGTAAATTTTGTGATTTTTACACACATAATTCATAATTTGAATCACGCATAGGACAGATAGAATCATCAAATTCTACACGTTCATTGGCCCACACAGTAGCCGTATGTGAGTCAAGTGCTATGTATGTAGCTGTCACATAATTATCCGAAATGTAATGCACTGTGAGACGATCTTACCCATATTTCACCCTATTTGACGATTCTAACTCAATCTGACCCATGAATAAATGAGATACGAGAAAGTATCATAGGACCAGCCATTTAGACCGCTAAATGCGGCGTCTTATGGTATAATCCGTTTGTCGATATGATTTACCGTTTAGCGGCAGTAAATCTCTAAATGAAGGTCTGCAATATTTTAAATATGCATATACTTTTGTATGTCGGTATATATAGGGTATATATACATTGATGTCGATGTATAGCGATAGAGAAAGGGTGTGTCTGCTATTGTAATCAGTAGTCCCCACATCGACTTTGACTGGCAATAGGCATGGAGTCCTTTTCCAACTCCTGTGTAAATGGCATTAGTAAGGAGGGCCCACCATTGTAAAGAATAATTCCCCTCTCGATTTCACTTGCAAAAGGCAAGGAAGCATGCAATTTTGCTCATAACTCCCCTACCCGATTGTGTTTGGCTGTGGGTAATGGTGCCCGCCATTATGAACAAATGTACCCATCTAAAATGTGACTGGCATTAGCCATTGTGGCTTACTATTTTAATGGAAACTCATTAACTCGGTGTGACTGGCAGTAAGCTGGCTGGCATTAGGAAAAGGGGCCTGGTCATTATAATTATAACAGCACAACTCAATTCTGACTAGCAGTAGGGAAGTTGCCTGCCATTATAATGAAACCTCCCTAACTGTAATATGTCTGGAAGTAGGAAAGAGGGCCTGCGATTGTAACGAAAACTTTCCATATCGACATTAGGCAATGGAGCCTGCCATTATAATGTAAACTTCCCAACTCGATTGTGAATATCAGAAGGGAATTGAGCCTGCCGTTACCATCACAAATTCGCAATTCATAGTTTACATTGGAAACAACGAATGGGGACTTCCCCATGCTCTTTCTCGGATAACGCTAAGAGACATGCAATTTAAAAAGAAATTATTATTCACTGCATGTACAGTCATTTACTTCGATATCCGTATACAATGTAGAATACTGTAGCGAAGCACGGGTACATTTCCTAGTCGAACATAAAGCCGCCGGGTAAGAGGCAGGCTTGCTGCCCTTGGCTGTGGCAACGGCTTGGAATTAAACACAAGAAGTTATATTTTATATAAATCTATATATATATATATCTTGGTTTCTGATACTTTATTTAATCGTGGGTGAACCAGCATTTGTTTCCAATAGGATAAGGAACTTTAACATAGCCTACAGTTTATTTGTACATGACTGTATAAATACGATGGCCGCTGGGTAATGGTGGGTGACCTTTCTCGTCGATGGGGCTGTTAGTGTGCAAACAACATTGCTAGCTTCATCTTGAGGTGTGGACGATGCTTTCCGCTTATTGACAATCAAATAATGGACCGGATTCATTAGTAAATTGACAAGTCTAGATCCTCCCTAACACAGGCATTCTGACTCGACCTCTCCTTCACAATACGGAAAGGAAAAGCAGTTTACAGCTCTACTAACTGTCGGCCATTATCGTCCTTTGTGTTACAATATGTGTCACTAAGTCCGGCTCCACGACTAAATGGTTAGCGTGGTGGCCTTTGGTCAGAGGGGTCCCGGGTTAGATTCTCTACAGGGTGGGGAATTTTAAACATAATTGGACAATTTAGTGTGTATGTGTTATTTTCATCACGATGCGCAGTCGCCTACGGGCGTCAATTTAAACGTTCTGCACTTGGCCAGCCGAACTTGGCCTCGGACACTTCCGCCACTAAAAGCCATACGCGATTTCATTTCATGTATCACTAAGTGCAATGGGTCGTAGTGGTGGCACAGGTGCTACAGGAAATGATTCCAAAACAGTTCCAGTTGGCACCACCTGATCCACTTTTTAAGCTCTGCAAACCTCATGCCCCTTACCCAATTTCAATTTGTATTTTACAATTTCTTATACTTCACACCGACATAGATAGGACAGGAAAGGGCTAGAAGTGGGAAGGAAGCGGCCGTGGCCTCAAGTAAGGTATAGCCCCAGCATTTGCCTGGTATGAAAATAGGAAACCGCGGAAAACCATCTTCAGGGCTGCCGACAGTGGGGTTCGAACCCACAATCCCTAATACTGGATACTGACCGCACAAGCGACTGCAGCTATCAAGCTCGGTATTACAATTTGTTTCTTCAGAAACATATATACTTTAGAATATTGTAGAATAAATGAGAGGATCTCAAAATGTACTCTAGTACAGTAAATAACTAAGGTGTGGGGCTGAAACAAAAATGTGAATTAAGATATATAAAACCAATTATTCGTCTAGAATATGTCGATAACAAACTGCTGTTCAATATTCAAAATGTTGACCACCGAGCGATTGGTTACGTGGTTTCGGACACGGAGCTGTCAGCTTGCATTCGGGAGATAGTGGGTTTGAACCTCATTGTTGGCATCGCTGAAGATGGTTTTCCGTGGTTTCCCATTTTCACACCAGACATATTCTTGGTCTGTACAGTAATTAAGGCCAACGCCGCTTCCTTCCAGTTACTACATCTTTCCTATCTCATCGTCGCCATAAGATCTGGCATATAGAGACAAAGCTGGAAGAGGTAAAGGTAGGTAAGGGTTATTCTGCCCGAAGGCAGGTCCAAACCTCCGCAGAGGTGTTCCTGAGTCGGAGTTTACGTGCGTTAGGGTGGCCAGTTCCTTTCCGCTCCTCCATTCCCTTACCCCCCCCCCACCAACAGCCCGTGGCAACCCATCCAACTCCTGACCACGCCCAATGTTGCTTAACTTCGGAGATCTCACGGTGTTTCAACACGGCTACGGCCGTTGGCATGGAAGAGGTAAGATGGGAGAAAATACAGACGGAGTATGTTAAAATAATCCCAAGAATGTGGTCCACTGGTAGAATATCAATTGGACGTTCGATGAGGACTGAGGCTGTAAATAATCATATTGTCTGACGGTTGACTAAAGAGTGATAATAACAGAGAAAGTTGGCTGCTCCATCCGGGTTTCATAGCTTGCCTTCGGGAGATGGTGAAATTGAAGCCAACCGTCAACCGCCCTGAAAATGGTTTTCTGGGGTTTCCCATCTTCGCACCAGTCAAATACGGAGTCTGCACCTTAATTAAAGACACAGCCCATACATTACCTATCCTACGCTTTACCAATGCTTCCGTCGTCGAAAATATTTTGTGTGTTAGTGCAATGTGAAAGCAGTAGGAAAATAGGATGACAATGATGTATTTTTCCTTCCGAATAAGTAGATTGTGCCTACTACACCACCATCCCTCTTCACCCTTCCTAGTTTTGGAATGACTGTTTTAAGAGAAGCACCCATTGGGAAACCATCCCTTCCCAACTCCAATCAGAAGAGAAAACGGAGAATGAAGTAAAGATGATCACTGAATTAAGAAGTAGTGCAACAGGGGCCACAATCATCTCCAATCACTAATCAGCTGAATACTGCAAGAGGTTCGTCTCTTCGAGAGAATAAGCGTAACAGTAATAGAAAGAGAGAGCTACAATGGCAAGCCTTGGAGAAAACATGAGTTGACCAGGCACGTAAGACCGGAAGGACGAAGAAGGGAAGAGGCCCGACACTTCTGAGAATTGAGATATCGGACAAAGAATAGGGAACGGCCACGAAAGGCATGACAATGAAAGGCACCCTAAGACTCGCGAGCCTCATACCATTGGAGTCGGAAGAGAACAAGTGTTGATCATGGATGATCAGATAGGGAACGCTCCCAACATGAGATCGTCTAGGGAAATTATAAATCACACAGATAGGTCTCATGGAGACAATGGGATAGGAGTGGGAGAGAAGTAGCCGTGGCCTTTATTGAGGTACAGCCCCAGCATTTGCCCGGTATGAAATTGGGAAACCACAGAAAACCATCTTCAGGGCTGCCGACAGTGGGGATTGAACCCACTATTTCTCGATCCGCACAGCCAACTCGCTCGGTGCGGAAAGTAATATTGCTGGTGGCTGTAGCACTTTTTTAAGGGGACCAAATCTCTCCTATGTCTCGGACGCTAAACTGCTCAATTTCCGGTACGCTCAGCTCCTTAGCGACCGAAGACACAAAAAAATTCTTCTGTTCGTATAACTGCATGGTTTACACGTTAATCATAATATTTAAACAAGCGTGATGGTATAATTTCTTATAGTTATTTTGCAGAGGTAATTTGTTTGTAAATTTTCAGAACACCTCTCTCATTTTCAAACAAAATAATAGGCATGAAGTTTAGAGACTGAAATATATGTGCTGAATATAAGAGAGTAATACCTCCAATACTTTCCGAACTGAGTTTACCAAACTCGGAAAGTAACAACTGAGAAGATGAGATTAACGTTAAGACACACAAAAATGTGTACCATTGTATGTATCCTTGACTTCGGGCTAGGTCCCCTCAACACAGAGTGCTCTAGAAAATTCTTCTTCTTCTTTCTAGCGCTATTCCTGCACTGTGACGGGGTCCGCTTTTCTAGAAAATTGTAGTATGTCTACATCAGTAAACCACTTAGAGTTAATGGGTTCAGGAATAAGCACGACTGAAGGCATTTTAACTTGTACACGAGTGGTACAATATATATCATAAAATATCGTGCACGTTCCTAAAGGAAATTCTTGCACCAGTGTATCATTATTATCATCAGCATCGTCATCATCATCGCTGTTCACATGCTAGAAAGTATGAAACGTATGACAATTTTGTTCAACGTGCATCAATGCTGTAAATTACGGTTTCTTAAACGGCTGAAGAGACTAATGCTAAAAGCACAAGATCGACCACGACGCTGGCACATGAACACTTAAAAAGTTCATAGTTATTGTTCTTGAACCTGGTGGCCATGTATTATCTGATTTTCTTGTTCTGTATGTTCTATATGTAATAATTCCACTCAAAATATTTCCAAATTTGGTTATGGAAAGTAAGATAAATAACGTTAGGTAAAACCATAGGTAAAATTATTTTCAATGTGTCATATGGAAAATCGTAAAATTGCTTGCAAAGCTTATAATACTATATGTTTTATCAGACTCGTGCCTTTGTCACGAATCTTAGGAATGTCTTAGGCCTTATTGGACAAGACTCAGCAAATCAGCCGATCGTATGCTGCATCCTCCCGGCTACTAATGTCAGCTTGGCACTTTACAGCATCCTTATATGAGTTTTGGTGTATTTCCTGATTACGTTATCCATCCTTCAATTCAGAATATACCAGTTGCTTTAGAAGGCGTGGGTTAACTACAGAGGTGACGCGCTCGTCCCATCGATAACCATGGCCTCAAAATACGAGGCATTGTCCTCTTTCTCATACTGAAAAATACTTTTGACAACGGTTTTCAGCAATTGGGTACGCTATTATCATAGGACAACATCAGGAGATCGCTCTTTCCTTTTTCGTCGTTGCTGTCAAAGTCTCGGAACTCTTCCATCTGATGGTTGTCTATTTGTACTTCACCTGAAATGTGACGTACGCTAGAATGACTTCGTGTGGAGAAAATATAACCGATCGTTTGGAGTTAGCTAGCTCTCTCTCTCTCTCTCTCTCTCTCTCTCTCTCTCTCTCTCTCGCTCTCTGAATGAATGAATGAGGGAGGAAGGAAGGAAGGAAGGAAGGAAGGAAGGAAGAAGTATCATCACCGATTACTGACAGGTTATCACTTTTGTCATAAGCATGTCTATAGAAAATGTTTTGTAAGCAAGTTTACGATCCTCCATACGACACATTGAAAATAATTTTACCTATGGTTTTACCTAACGTCACTTATCTTACTTTCCATAACCAAATTTGGAAATATTTAGAGGGGAATTATTACGGCTCCTAACAGACAGCATAGTGGTTTCTTTTAAAATCAACAAATCTAGCGGACTTAACGTACACAGCAAGTATATAACGTGATGTAGAATTTCATCAGTTTGTCACTGAAAGGAATACGTGATAAAGCAATCGATTTGCCATCTAAAACGCCTCGTTTGTTATAACCCTCACGTATTTTCCTCCGTTTTCAATGATATGGTGGAGATTTTGTAATGAGTGGAGCGGACAATGGCACCCAAGCAATTATCTCGGAGCAAAACCACAAAGCCCCCTACAACCACTGTACGTCACACTGTTTGGACTGGCATAATTTATTCATTTAGATTTCCAGCCATTCGAAATTGGTTTAAAGCATTTGGGAAGATAAAATATCGTTTTCTTTCTAATTCACGAAAAACGAATTTCCAGAACTCTTTACAGATAGGCCGGATGCCTATACACACCCCCAATTTCAATTGGCTAAAGAAAATATTCACTAAATTTTTAAATGGTTGATAGATAAAGGAGGTTGAGTTGGGTGGGGGTTGAAGTGTTGAAAACCTTGACACAAGAACAAAACAATCTTCAAAACTAAAGGTAGCCACCTCTGAAAATTAACTTTCCCTTAATGATTAATTGTCCTTTATCCCGTCAGAGGGAGCACTTAGGCCGATGGTAGAGACATCTAGCAATTGCAAACCCAAGTAGATTGCATTACATTAGTTCAAGTTCAGTAACATAGATGGCCTTATAGAAGGCGCGCAGTTTACCTGGATGGAGAAGGTGTACCTCCGGTACATTTATTATTATTATTATTATTATTATTATTATTATTATTATTATTATTATTATTATTATTATTATTATTATTATTATTATTATTATTTGTATTGACCCTGTATAATGCTATTATGACTTGCTGGAACACTGCGACGGAATCTTCAAATTTCAAGCAAGCTCTTGAGATTGAGGTTGTATTTCCCGTAGATGATGGATGTCATATATTATGTAAATGGAGGCTTTTCCGGTTTTAACAGACCAAAGGAGACCTGGAGAGGATACGTAAAGATAAAGAAAAGAATATTTATGTTTAGGATCAAATGAAAATGATTCACGTTCTCGGACTTGAACCTGAATTTTCTGGACTTAATATCTAGGCAGTGTTTTCATATTATGAATACCTTTGTAAGATAAATCTCTTATCAAGTTAGTATTAGAAATATTAGCATTGAGCACGCAATGAGGCGATAAGAATTAGCTAGTTTTAATTGTGAGCTCATAAAGCGAATGTAGGAAGAAACATCACAGCACTAGTTTTAAGTCTAGATCGTTTAACTCTTTCTTGGCTTCTGAGCTTAAAAATGAATTTCCTCAGAGTACGTATTCTTTTTGACCTTATCCCAATTACTTACGACGCCAACACTATGTAGAGAGATGTAATCACTTCTGCATATTTCTGTTATGGTTGATAGTGCGAAGATGGGTTGTATATAAATGACGATATTTATTAAGATATATTCGTCTTCCTGAAAACCCACCATGAATACTCTCACTCGGCCGGGTCAGCGACCATGTAGCCTGGCCGTCTGTACGGAATTAAGTTGAGCTACTCGAATGCCTATTCCGGACGCCACTAACAGTCACCAAGCGTGAAGCGACCCTAACTGCAAACAGTGAATATTGTAATCTCTCCGTTCATTCCCGGACACACTCTGAAGTTGACCCACGTTCAGTAAAATCAACTAACCAACTTGTCGAATGACAGCGTCATCGGGGCTTTGCGTCATAGAAAGAAAATATCGCGGTACACATAAGTGGGCATTACAACTGGTCCCGCATAGTTGAGCGGGTCTGCAGTAAGCACTACCCAACAGCAGACTTTGACATCTAATTTTTAATTTTCTACGTGTTTGTCTTTCTCGCCTTCCTTCTTTATTTCTCTCTTTTGTTCGTTTTTCTGTAGATATTTAAGAGCTTCCACATTGTAGGTATAGGCCTACCTTTATGATACGCATGGTTTATGGAAATCTTTTCCCTCCGGACGAGTTGACCGTGCGGTTAGGGGTGTGCATGTGTGAACTTTCATCCGGGAGATAGTGCGTTCAACCCCACTGTCGGCAGCCTTGAAGATATTTTCCATGGTTTCCCATTTTCCCACCTGGAAAATTCTGGTGCTGTACCTTAATTAAGGCTACGGCCGCTTCCTTCCCACTCCTAGGCCTTTCCTATCCCATCGTCGCCATAAGACCTATCTCTGTCGGTGTGACGTAAAACAAATTGTAATTGTGTGTATGTATATATATATATTGATGTTTTTTCTATTACATTATGTTCAAATTAATCGAACATTATATTATTTTTAGTGACAACGGTTACCTTGCCACTCAGATTCGTCGCCTTTTTCGCAATTTATTATTATTATTATTATTATTATTATTATTATTATTAAAAATTCATCGCAATTGGTAAATATCCCGGTAGCAATGGTCACTTACAGTAGTGTAGTAATAAACAACAACAACAGCAACAAGAAGAGTACACTAAGCAATTACATGGAAAGAAAATATCACAAAAAATACTACCAGTTTAACATTCTAAATCGTTTTTTTTTTTTTTGCTAGTTGTTTTTACGTCGCACCGACACAGATAGGTCTTATGGCGACGATGGGACAGGGAAGGGCTAGGAGTGGGAAGGAAGCGGCCGTGGCCTTAATTAAGGTACAGCTCCAGCATTTGCCTGGTGTGAAAATGGGAAACCACGGAAAACCATTTTCAGGGCTGCCGACAGTGGGATTCGAACCTACTATCTCCCGAATACTGGATACTGGCCGCACTTAAGCGACTGCAGCTATCGAGCTCGGTCATTCTAAATCTAACATCATCATATATAAATTCACACGCATAACTTGAGTATTTCTAGAGCTTACAATACTATAGGTTGAGTTTATTACTATCTTAACATTACAAGTTATAATAATTTAAATTAAAAACATAATTACCCAACAAAAACAACAAGAACAACAACTACAGCAACAAGAGTACAACATGCAATTTCGTTGAAAGAAAATACTGCAAGGAATACTACTAATTTAACATTCTAAAACCCTCATCAATATATACAAATTCACACACAACTTAAGTATTTCCAGTGCTTAACACTACAACTTGCAATACTTGAGCTTACTACTAGCTTAACATCACAAGTGATAGTGAAATAAATTTAAAAACATAATTACCCAACAACAACTACAGCACAATGTCACTTTATTCAGCCCCAACATTTTGACAACAGATGCTTTCGGCTTATTGCGTGTTACTTAAATACAATTTATTTTCTCTTCATAAAAAATTGTATTATACTTTGCATGAGCTTTCGTTCTTGACCACGAAGTACTTGAGCTGCTCCTGTTTAGACTCAATGTGAGTGTACTTCCTCCTCCTCCTCTCTCTGTTAACCTGTGTTGCCACTTTCCACCTCAGCATAGCAGGTAAAAGCTATCCTTGGCCAACTATTACTTACGGACGGGTACGTACAACATGTTCTCTAGAAATAGTTTGACAAGCAGTCATCATACTCTTGAAACAAAAGTACATTCCGGATGTGATACAGTATATTAGTGGGAAAATTGGACGCTGAACTATCATTAAAATTTAAGGTTACTTCGTGTTGTAAATGTGTTTGTTTGGCATTAGGTTCCCTCGCCAAGTGGCCCCTGTATGGCATCGCGTGAGTGATGTGGACGGGCGATAGGATAGGTAGCGTTTGCAGACCATGAACACGTGTGACCCACTCCGAGGGCGACCACCCCATTTAATAAAGTTGGTATTAAAATTAAGAGCACGGCCTGATTAGCCTTAGCATTGTATGTGACATATTCTAACAGAATTCACAGCCTCTTCAACTTCAATTACTTTACAGGCAGAAATTGCCAGAATGTGTACCTTTTAAGACATTTCATATTATGACACTGTAAAAAGACACATTAGAGTCATATTACTTCATTAAATGTTCAATCTCTGTTTTTAATGGCAAGCTAACATACATAGGTACTTCATATTACCGTAAATAGAGAATAAATTAAACAGCTGAAACAATCCTGGTACCTCGGTGCGAAATTGAAATCAGGAGTGTTATAGCTACGTCTAAACAGGGATTTCACCAGAAAACAGTCCCTGATATGTGAGTTAACCATGTCCCTCATCTTAAAAAAATAAAACTATGAAAACCTACGTGTGAGCAGTTTCAATTTACGGTAGCGAGACATGGAATATATGAACAATATGCCGTTAAGAAATTAGAAGACTTTGAGGTGTGGTGCTCGCGCCATGCGGAGAAAATAAGTTGGGTACATAAGGTGACCAATACAGATGTAATAGATCAAATTAGTGACGAACGATAGTCGATCAACCAGATGCGGAGTACGTGGCCGTCGAGGGTGAAACTCAGACTACGACATGGAAGATTAATGATTGAAGTCCTAGAGGGTAAAACAACTGAAAAATACCTTCGTGGAAGTCCAAGGAACACGCTTGGCACTTGCCTTACACGAGTATGCATTATGATGATGATGATGATGATGATTGTGATGATAGCGATTGTTATTTTTATGTGTTTTCCAACTAAATAGCGTAATACTTCCCGAACGAAATAAATTTGGTACTTTCAGTTACTGCTTCTCCTATTTTCAAGTAAACAACATACTAATTGAAGTTAAAAATGATTTCTCTCACTTCTGGTCGTATAAGTATTCAGTCCGGAGGTTGGTTTGATCTTCAACAGCTCCACCATCAGCTGCCATAGAACCAAGCAAGTGGCATTGTGGTTTTGGTTCAACTAGCTAATTGGTTCCAACCCCACTGTCGGCAGCCCTGAATATGGTTTTCCGTGGTTTCTCATTTTCACACAGGTACAATTCCTGGGGATGTACCACAAATAAGGCCAGAGTCGCTTCCTTCCTATTTCTCTCCCTTTCCTATCCCATCGCTGTTATAAAAATATCCGTGTCAGTGTGACGTAAAGCAAATTAAAAGATAAACTGCCGTAGATGGACTAGGCATTACTAATGAGACGTACTAGGAAAATAAGGAGAGAGGTAATTTCCATATTTCTTTCCTCATGAATCAAGAAGTTGCCATTAAATATCTGTATACACTGATCAGCCAGAACATTATGACTTACTATCGATATAAACCCGTCCAGGCGATAGCAGCGTCACCTGACGAGGAATGAATGCTAGTCAGGCTAATGCACGGTCCATGTAGTATCAGTGAGGGTGTTGTCCGTAAGTAGAATGGAGAAGGCGTGCGATCGATCTGTGTTTAACCGAGGGCAGACTGTGATGGCCCGGAGGCTCGGCACGAGCATTTCAGAAACTACACGACTTGTCGGGTGTTCGAGTAGTGCTGTGGTGGGTGTCTTCAACAAGTGGCGAAACCACGGTGAAACCACGTCCAAACGTCGCGGGGCTGGGTGGCCACCCCTCATTACAGATGTTGGGCGTCGTAGGCTGGGCAAACTGGTAAAACAGGACAGGTGGCGAACTGTAGCGGAACTAACATCATACTTTAATGCTGGGCAGAGTATAAGTGTGTCTGAACACGCAGTGCAGCGAACACTCCCAAGGATGAACCTCCGCAGACGACGACCCCTGCACGTGCCAATGTTAACACCACGTCGTCGGCAACTACGACTGAAATTGGCACGTGACCATCGTCACTGGACGTTTGCGCAGTAGCAGAGCGTTGCATGGTCTGACAAATCTCGATAACTTCTTCATCATAACGATGGGAGTGTTAGAATCTGTCGTCTTCCAGGGAAACAGGGGAACGCTGTAATGGGGAACGGAGACAACCTGGTGGCGGCTCAATTATGCTCTGGGAAACAATCACGTGGGCATTCATGGGTCCAGTGGAACTTGTGAAAGACACCATGATGGCCAAGACGTATTGTATACTGGTTACAGACCACGTACACCCTTCCATGATAATTATGATTCCCAACGACGTTGGCATTTTTCAGCAATGTAATGCGTAAGTTATGATCTTCATTTCCGTGTTGACGTTTAACTAATAATGTAGAGTTTGAGAGATGTTCCACCATTTAACACATTTAATCCGATCGAACACATCTGGGATGTGATTGTAACGTGGCGTCATTTCTCATCGCCCCCTCTCCGGAATTTACGGGAATTAGGTGACTTGTGTGTGTAAATGTGATGTCGACTCCCTTCCATGCTTCCATGCCAAGACGCGTCACCGCTATTATACGTGCCAAGAGTGGACATAGCAACTATTAAGTAGTTGGTCATAATTTTCTGGCTGATCGGTGAATTTTCCAAGCAAACATCGAGCTCTTGAGCTTCGAAAGACTGGAAAAATAATGATTTTCTTTAGGTAATTGTCCAAATGCAGGCCCCGTGGTGTAGGGGTAGCGTGCCTGCTTCTTACCCAGAGGCCCCGGGTTCGATTCCCAGCCAGATCAGGGATTTTTACCTGGACCTGAGGGGTGGTTCGAGGTCCACCAAGCCTATGTGATTAGAACTGAGGAGCTATCTGACGGTGAGATGGCGGCCCCGGTCTAGAAAGCCAAGAATAACGGACGAGAGGATTCTTCGTGCTGACCACACGGCACCTCGTAATCAGCAGGCCTTCGGGCTGAGCAGCGGTCGCTTGGTAGGCCAGGCCCTTCAAGGGCTGTAGTGCCATGGGGTTTGGTTTGGTTTGGTTTTAATTGTTCAAATAGGCCTCAGGAGGCACGTTTAAAGAGGCAAGACGATTGAGAAGCGTTAAGTGCCATTTCTAATTTGCCGCTCAAGCAAACGAAGCTTTACTTGAACGTTCTGAGTTAATCGTGCATAACTACGTTTCTCCTGCATTGACTCAATCAGATGGTTCCGGACAAAATTTATACACGTCACTACAAGTTTCGTAATAGATTCAAGTTCCACTGATGCAGCACAAAATATGTTTTCGGCAATAAAACTGTGAATACTCACCACGTCCTTTACGACTTCACACTTAACTTCATTTTTAATCCAGAGACGAAGCCCTGCTGTCACCGGGCCATTTGTGGCGCTCCGTCTGAAGCCACGGAATGGAGCTTTTCCCATGGCAAGTTCATGTCGTCCACAGATTCGCAAACCGCCTTAAATATATCTTGACCTGTAGCAGTGTAATCCAGCGGTACCACATCTAAGAGTTCCTCCATAACTTGCTGTTCCATGTCGACTACGCACACAAACATAGTTAGCTGACGTAGTCTACTATATCCGTACTTTCATCATGTGCCAGTGAAAATGACACAAAATTTTGAATTTTACATAATAATAATAATAATAATAATAATGGCGTATGGCCTCCGGAGAGGCCTGGTGCAGGTCTTTTTGTAGTAGACGGCCTATTAGGCGACCTACATGTCTGTGAAGATGAGGGCCCTACCTAGGATGATTTCTAATGTTGAATACGCCACACATGCCCAGCCCCCGAGCCTTTGGAATTAACCAATAAAGATTAAAATCCACGACCCGGCCGGGAATTGAACCCGGGACCCTTTGAACCGAAGGCCAGTACGCTGACCGTTCATACAACGAGTCGGACATTTTATATTAGAACTGTTTTTACAAATACCCTACTATGCCACGAATGTGTCGAGAGACTGTCTGTTTTGAGAGACAGGCCGCTTCAAACTTCTGCATCTCGTCTGGGATTAAACATTCCGCAAAAGCGAGTATGCACAATTTCAGGATAGGCCCACCGAGAACGGTTTCCCCCATTCATCACAGTGATGTGTGCGACTTTGTAACTTGCTTGAATTTCTGCCTCAATGGTATTTTTTCGACATAATTCATCTATATAATATGAATAAGTTTAACGGTTTATGTCAAACGAATCTACAGCAATGAAAACATCTTACTGTGTGTCGCCTTTCAGTATAGCTATGCGCTTTTGCCGTGCTTCACCTTCCGTCTATTTCTACATAGCTGAATGAAGTGTTGTATAATGACACTGTACGTTCCATTTCCTTGCCGAATTCAGCACCGATTGACATACAAGACACTGCGGGAGTCCATCCTTTTCAGTAAACAGATACCGTTTTTCCCACGAAATAGTCCACGTGTTTCCCCGGCGTGACATATTGACATATGTTACGAGAAACGATACAACCTCAAGACTGGCAGGAGCACAAGGACTTGTCACTGGGCGAGGGTCATAACACATATTGGCTACCCATCCGGGCTCGGAGCACTGTTTCTGTTGCTGAGTAAGCGCGAGTACTCGCACTCAGTCGACCAGAGTTGGAGCAGGCTCTCCTAAACTGTAAAAAAACGCTGAGGCGTTTTATGTATTATAATCAGCGTAACCTAGAAGGACACACGATCAGCCATTCACCTTTATCCTCTTCCTGAACTTGGACAGATAGTAAGAGACGTTGAGTTACCTCCTAGCGACACTGTTTTCTATGGCAATTTAGCTGGCTCCTGAAAGATTCCACGCGCTCAAGGCGGCTCCCGATGCAACATTCATGAGAGGTCTGCAGACCCTGTCTCCCGTACATGTTTACTAAGGAAAGGAGAACACCTACACTGTATTCTCACTTCTTGAGTGATGGAAAGAGGCGATCATCATCGGGCCTAGACTGGAGGGCTTCATTCATCTGCAATGTAGTCGATACTGATCCGCAAAACAACAACCACACTAATGGATCAAACATGTTTTGCGGGCCAGTATGAACATTTTGTTTGGTCTTCTATCATGATTCACGAATTGTCATTTGGAGTCCGACCCCATAGCTAAATGGTTAGCATGCTCGCCTTTGGTCACAGGGGTCCCAGGTTCGATTCCTGACAGAGTCGGGAATTTTACCCATCATTGGTTAATTTCTCTAGCATGAGGTCTGGGTGTATGTGTCGCCTTCATCATCATTTCATCCTCATCACGACGCGCAGGTCACCTACGGGAGTCAAATCTAAAACCTTCACTTGGCGAGCCGAACATGTGCTCGGAGACTCCCGGCACTAAAAGCCATTAGCCACGTAATTATTTTTTGTCTCTTGGATCATCACTAGTATTCCCAATAGTGTTACTAACGTGATACAGATGATGGAGTACTGATCTGTTGATGACGGGGTTGTTTTGAAAGTGGTCACTATCCTGGTAATTAATGGCAATCCGTAAACTTCTCCTTCGTTTCCGGTTCATTATTGAGATCTAATTGTAGGTTAAGGGTTTCTATTTCACAACAGCTCTATACACTCTAGAAATATTATAGTGAATATTTTTTTTTGTGTTTGTTTTACGTCACTTATTGCCACGATGGGATAGAAAAAGGCTTACGATTGGAAGGTAAGCTATCGTAGCCTTAATTACGGTGCAGCATCAGCATTTAGTTGGTGTGAAAATGGGAAACAATAGAAAAGGACTTTCAGGACTGCCTACAATGGGGTTCGAACCAACCATCGCCCGAATAAAAGCTTACAGCTGCATGACTCAAACCTCGTATTCAACTCCCTCGATATTGAATTAATGATCTGGATCCCATAACTGTTAAGGAGACTAGAATAGCCCATTGTCTTGTAAATGGTTGAATAACCGAAAATGATATTTTGGCACTGTAATAGATACTCCACACCATGGAGCAAACGGTGGTACCATTTTCCTTCATATGTGGGCATTTTAATGGTCTCCAGGAGACGATTAAATCATACGTGTGGTTTTGAATATCTTCAGAATTATAATACGATTAAGTATAACATCTTCTTTTTAAACACTTTAGTAATACTTGTTGACTGTGTATCAGAGGAGAAGCAGCAATGGAAATGAAGCTGCCCATTTATATTTTGAGGAAAGGCAAGATGAGGCATCTGACTTAAATTATCTTAATTCTTAATTAGAAATTTTCGCTAATGTAGGCTCGCTTTCAGTGCAAAGTACACAAAAGTAATTTCTCTTCAATCCAAAATGATCCTCAAAATGATTTGCACACTCATCACTCAAATTTTACTTATATTTTTCAAATCCATTAACATTCGATAATTTTCAAAAATATTGTATATAACGGAATAAAAAAATCACATTTCCATTGTTCTATTTTATTATTATTTATTATTATCAAAGTATTAATTATATTAAATTATATTTAAAATGCTGTTAAAATATGAGTATTGCCCTGAAATCTTAAACATTAGTAAATTTATTCCTTTAACACCTATAACCAAAATAACTAAGTTTCGAAACTTCTTGAATTTTCGATATTTCGGGAATTGAATAAAGTGTCATAAGTTCGGAAATTTTCCTTCCACTTAGGCCAAAATTTAAAGTTGTAAAATTTAAAATATACTATCTAATTTTTTGTGTACGTAGGACTGAAATGGAATATATTATACATTTCCTTATGGTTCCTGGTAATGCATCAGTAATTAATATATTCTCCATCATATTCACTATAACATAATTTATGCGTGTGTTGGGTCCAAAGGCTAGTTAGATTCTCAAAAGACCCACCATCAACTTTCCTATACAAAAACCTGGGCTTCACTGAAGTGATGTGCTTGAAAAAATAACACTGAGATTGTTTCCCGCAGTTCTCCTAACCGAGCTAGATGTTGTTGTTATTACACATCAGTCTACCAAGCCAATGAAATGCATAAACAGTCTTAAAACAACACTTTCACACCATTCATCATAAGGATTTGCTAATAATGGTCATACCCCAGTCACTTTCGCATCCTCAGTGAGTTGAGACAGAGAAAGACAGATAGATAAAGTGCTTTTTTTTTTTATTCACTCCATTCTAGAAGATACAGTACAATCTGCATATTGAACGTGAGATACGGTTCTGGACAATTACAGTAACGTACAATAGTTAGTGAGAAAGTTATACTTAGTGAGTGTAATCTAGAATGACGTTACTATCTTCGTGCATATGCACTGTGCTATTATCACTGGAATCGTCAACACTGAAATACTCAAGAAGACGACAATTTAATGTACCGTACCAAGCTTTCATTCCAGGCCTCTGAGATGCTATCTACCCCACACAGAACTTATCACCATCTGTGACGCTTAAGCACAGAATTAACTTGTAAATATACACGATCAATATTAATGAGAGGTTAAAACTTGATATGCATATACATCTGTTTATTAGTTAGACACTTTATGGTCTGTTTTTGAAATATAGACAATTGAATAGCAATTCGCGTCCATTTACGATCATTTTGTATTTAATTTTTTCACATTTTGGTATTCCTCTAACTTGCTGAAAGGAATGATTTAATGTTGCCCATTTAAAACGTGTACTCATTGCCTGATCGTTATTTTATTTCTGTATGCATAATACTGTGATGATAGAGATCATTTTGACACATATAATTACTTACTACACTACGGTATCATTTCTATTTGAAATATCAATAGTATTTTCTGATGTGTATATACTTTACCGACAAAACGTAATTTAGCGGCAGCCTCAATATGGTTTGTTCGGTAATACCAATTGATATTTAGTTCTGTTGGCTAAAGTTTTAAATCCACACACACATACACACACGCGCGACATACACGCGCGCGTCAGTATTATGGATGTGTCATTTTTATAAAACAAGAGAGACGGAGATAGACCAATAATTACATATGGCTTATGTGGTTTAAATTTGATTACTTTTTGTCCGATGACATGTTGTTACATTAATGAAAGGTAATGAGCGATCCAACGAGTTAGAAAAATGATGTGTGCCCACAGTTTAGTTCTGGTTCACTTTTTAAAGCCATTTGATAAAGCTCGTGAAGTGTTGGGGCCCATTAAGTGCGTCTACATTTTAATCAGTAATGCCAAGACAAATTGAATCATAACTTAACTGACATCTTTGGAACACAAATAGATATGTACAGTGTGATTCAAAGCTATTTTAGGAGGTCCACGAAAATTCTATTAACGTTGACTAAGTTGAAAGAATGTTACGACACATTCCTGAATATGTTATGGTCCCTTATGCGTTATTCTCACTGATTTATACGTTTGCAGCAGAACCATTATGTGTTCCATGAGTCCGGTTAAGTTAAAGAATGGTTGGAAAAGCAAGGAAAAATCCGAATTCTTCAATGTGGGAAAAACATAATTGAGATAATTGAAATTGTTTACGGCTAAACTAAACAGCAGTGTTTGAGAACTGGGCTGGCCCGCCAACATAAAATTCTCCATTGTTGTAGTCCTGCCGGATTGCCTTCGATCACGATTAAGGCGATGGTTTCTGTGTTTGTGAAGGTGTCCTTGGTAGAAGTTGACAAAACGTAAGCTTGTACATTCTTTCTGTTTATTCGCAGCACAGGTACGACTAAGAAGGGAGGAATTCTCCTTCATACGCCACTGTTTGCTATTAACAGTCTAAACTATTCTGTTTGTGGAAACAAGGCAGGGTAAGATGTATCTACTTTGCCTCAGTTACAACTGGTTTAGCGGGTAAGCGCATTCTCCAAACTTACAGATTCTACTTCCTATAAACACACGCTATGAGGATCGTTTCTGAAATGTTATTTGGAAACTCAACAATGAGGTCACATAGTGAGAAAAGTTTTTATCTTATGCATAAATTAGTGTGCGAGAAGTAAAATGTCACAATATTGTTCGTTTATAAAAGTAGAGAAGATACTTCAGAAAAAGGGTGATAAAAATTCAGAGGGTAGTTGGTGAATAAACGCCTGAATATTAAATTGTCTTAATGAGTTTGAGCTTGCTGCAGGTATACATGTTTTAAAAGAAGGTGCGGTGGAGTTTGGTGGTTAACCGGGGTCGAGATTATGCCTTGAATAAAATACGTGATGTCGGTAGGTGCTATTGCAACTTTTATCAGCTCTACACATGCATACAAGACGTTTGTCTTTATCAGGCATTTCGCTGCAGCTAGAGAATTAAACATGGTCCACTGTCTCTCTGTCCCAAGGGGAAAGAAAGGGATGCATTTTTAAATGATGTTTTACTCGTTTAGATTTGTCAAGTTTAGTACACTGGGATCAGAGTCAACACACATTCTGCGGTTGCAACATTCATTGGACATTCCGTTTACTTTGTACAGACTTCCGAAAGAAAACTATATGTTTAATTTATTTGATTGGAGAGTATTATGAGGTATAGTACACAAAAATGTCAGCTACGGTAAAAATACCATAACTGCAGTAGAAATGCTATTTTAGCATACTGTACAAAACCAAATGAAGGTGTAGACTACGGTATTTTTCCTCAAAGAATGGGTAGAATGAGATGCAACCTTTATTTCTGTTCAGATTTTTGTCTTTATATCAGGCAATCCCATTTATTTAATTACATTTTGGACATTTCAAATCGATCTCATAGTCATTTTTATAAAAGTGTGTGAAGTTCTAGTTTACGAGTGAGGGTTTACAAATTATCACCTAACTCACGGAATCCATTTCTATCCTATTTCTACTTCACCGATGGGCGTCGCACCAACGCAAGGTCTTATGGCGACGATGAGAGCGGAAAGGGCTAGCAGTAGGAAGGAAGCGGCCATAGGCTTAATTAAGGAATAGCCCCAGCTTTTACATAGTGTGAAAGTGAGAAACCACGGGAAACCATCTTCAGTTCTGCTGACAGTGGGATTCGAACCCATTATCTCCCGAATGCAAGCTCACAGCTGCGCGCCCCTAACCGCACGGCCAACTCGCTCGGTATACCGGAAATCAAGAGCGTATCTCTAATTACAACACAGCAAAAAGAAAAGTGAGTAGTTTGGTACTGATCCACGTCGACTTTTGAGAGTATTAGTGACTGAGATGTCCAACATTAAAACTGAATATTTTGTGGGGTCTTTGTAATTACTACGCACTTGCTTGAGTACAAGGAAATAGAGCTGGATTATATGTTACAAAGGCGAGTTCATTATTAATTAAAACATGCGGCAAATGAAAAGGGAACATGTGGAACTTACCCCCATTAAGAGCGTTTATTTATTTATTTATTTATTTATTTATTTATTTATATTAATTACATTATATTATATTTACATTAAAGCTAGTAATGTACTAGTAATACCAATTAAATAAGTAATTATTGCTTTTCGGTTGAATATACGTAAATTATGCAATTAATTCACATAAAATGAAAATCCACAGATTTTTTTTTCAGTCTCTCAACCGGGTCAGGATTGGAATGAATGAACTGGTCGCTACATAGAAAATGGTGCTCAGATGAAGTTCGTTTTTAAACTATCATAATTAGTATTGTATTTCTGTATTTGCTTCCTATCGTATTTATTACACTTCTTATGAACGCTGATAATTGTAAAAACAATAACAGTGGCTCAAAATAACAGCGCAGAATTTAAATGCTTATATTCCAGTTGATAACGATTTCCCTTGTATCTTTCTTTCACAGGCGAAGTCCACAGTCCTTGCGGAATGAGGAAGTGCCGTAATATTATGTTCTCGCAATGAATTAAAAATGCATTTTAAATTTTTATAATGCAGTGTAGTGCGTTTAGACCGAAAAACCATTATGTTATTACATTAGTTTAGTAGGCTTTGTCGTTTATTGTTTAATCATTATTTGTTCCGTATCGAGTTCTCATTTTGAAATAATGGGTCCCTTAACAAACGAAGATTATATTTTCATAAGCATTTTGCATGGATATGACGGCTTTTGTGCCCTTCGAATAATTGTCGCTTGCAGTCGCTCAGCAAGAATTGTCTGTCTCAAGCCTACAAACGCTTGGTTAGCAAGACGAGACGATACCATCAGTCTCCACCCGAATGTTACAGTACAGCAGCACGCAATTCAGTCTTGCACTGCACGTAGTCTAACAGCGAATGAATACGGCGTTGTGAATGTTTTCAACCAGAATGCGTTTTGTTATTTTACGTTTCACCGACACATACAGGTATTATGGCGATGATGGTATATAACAGGGCTAGGACTGGAGAGCCGGCCCCGTGGTGTAGGGGTAGCGTGCCTGCCTCTTACCCGGAGGCCCCGGATTCGATTTCCAGCCAGTTCAAGGATTTTTACCTCGACCTGAGGGGTGGTTCGAGGTCCACTCAGCCTACGTGATTAGAATTGAGGAGCTATCCGACCGTGAGATAGCGGCCCCGGTTAAGAAAGCCAAGAACAACGGCCGAGAGGATTCGTTGAGCTGACCAAACGACACCTTGTAATCTGCAGGCCTTCAGGCTGAGGAGCGGTCACTTAGTAGGCCAAGGCCTTTCAAGTGCTGTAGTGGCATGGGGTTTGGTTTGGTATTAATTAGGGCTGGGGAGGAAGCGAACCTGGCCTTAATGTAGAGGCCCGGCATTTTCCAGGTGTGAAAATATGAAACCACGGAACACTATATTTTGGGCTGCTAACAGTGGGCCTCAAACACAGCATCTCCTGAACGCTTCAACAGCTACGTGACTGAAACCACGTAGCAAGCTCAACCAGAATTCTGCCTTACTTTGGTTCCAAGCATATATCATTTTTTATGTTGTTCTAAGAACATATTTGTCCATGACTCTGGTGTACCTATCTGTTTGCATGTGTGTGACATGTCCCATAGTGAATGCTAATGTAACTGTAATTACTGCACCTATCTAATGTGTGGTAATTCTTTTTTTTTTTATCCCTCCACCATGTGTGACTACACCAGACTTGTACCAGATCAGATTCTTGGTTAGACTACGTGCAGTATACGCCTGAATTGCGTGCTGCTGTAGTGTAAAGATATTTGTGTGCAGACTGGTGGTATCGTCTTACTGTAAATCAACAGCCTTTTTCCAGTCATTTGACCGGGTAAAGAATGAAATGAATGAAGCCGCCATCTAGTGGCAAGGATAGAAATTTTGCCGGCTACCGAAGCCTCCACTGGGGCAATGATAATGACAGATGAAATGGTATTGGAGAGTGTTGCTGGATGGAAAAATGACAGGGAAAACAGGAGTACCCGGAGAAAACCTCCTCGCCTCTTCTTTGTCCAGTACATATCTCACATGATTTTAGTGATCCGCATTTTAACCACGAAACCCTGCGGTGACAGGCCGGCGCGCTGCCACCTGAGCCACGGAGGCTCACTTCGTTAGTCTTGGAGAATGTACTTACAAGATACTGAGAATTGCGCATTACCAAACCACCAGACCAGTCTGTGTCGCACTAAATCAAGAAATAGAAACTATTTTCACCCAAACAAACCTTTAGGTCGTCTGGCTACTAATCTAACCCGTGAAGACATTATATAAAGATGTGATTACAAGACGAAAGAGCCGAAAATGTCACTGTCCTCGGGAGTCGATCTCTAACACTTTGATCTGATTGTGACTCTCTCGTTGATGCATATGTCCGGAGAGCTGAGAACTCTAGAGCTGTCGTATATTAAGCTCCTTCCTTTAGAACCACCACCATAACTGCAAGAGAAGCTATCCTGTAAAGCAATGTTTCTGAGAGATGCTCTTCATAGCTTATAGCTTATGTTGACTTGGATGGTAGAACGCTAGATTTCCGAGCAAAAGTGGGCCCATTCGCGGATCATTCAAGTGGAATATGAAGGTGTTCAAATACGCCATCTTTGTGTTGGTAGATTTACTGGCATGCGGGACAGAATTCGAACATCTGAACTTCTCCAAAAGTCGGAAAAATAGTACGTGGGACGCAAAAGCAATGGCATTATTTCAGTTAAATTATTAGCGAAGTAGATGGATCTTAAATTCATCCTTCATTTACACTAATGAAAAGTGGAAGATTCTCCGTAAATTATTGTATATTTGTGAAATTATTCTTATCGAACGAAAATGTAGAATTATTGCTAGCCACAGATTTATTCTGTGATTGTAGATACAGGCGAACGAATTCTCAGATCACTGTAAACATTTGGAAATATTTAGCTTGACACGGTTCGTTAATTACCGATTGTGTTATCTTCCACTTGGCAGCATACGTTCAACGAGCGTATCGATAGTGGAATGGTCACTTCCCAATTTATCAAATCTAATTGAAATATTTATTCCGAATTATCATACGAAAATAAAGCGGCCATGAACTCTAATTCCACAGAAAACATGTTTTCACGTCTGGTTGCAGACGTTTTATTTACAAATTATTCATTAATTTTTGCTCACAATTGTTGGCATGAATAATGCTTTCTAAGAATTAATTCAGAAGCGGTACTTATAGCGAAGCCCTGTTGTACACCTGCTAGTAAAATATCTGGCCTATATAGGAACGATTATTTGGGCTGGTAATTATTGCAAGCTGCTTTACGTCTCACCGACACAGATAGGTCTTATGACGACGATGGGATAGAAAAGAGCTAGGAGTGGTAAGGAAGCATCCGTGGCCTTAATTAAGATACAGCCCCAAAATTTGCCTGGTGTGAAAATGGGAAACCACGGAAAACCATCTTCAGGGCTGCCGACAGTGCGGTTCGAACCCACTATCTCCCGAATACTGGCCGCACTTAAGTAACTGCAGCTATCGAGCTCGGTGGTTGGTAATTGAATGTCCTTCTACAGTGTGAGGCTTCTTTCCCCTTTTGCATGCTTCTAGCAACGTAATTGACAAGTTACTTACATCCCTTCAATATATGAGCAAATTCACACCCTTCCTTCTACAAGGCAGAGCCTATAATCACATTACACTGGACCAGCCTTCACTCCCTGTCTTCTCCAACCATAGAAAATTCCATTAAGGGAGACTTTTTCTTACTCACTGTTCATTCTACACCGAATGTAACATTGTTCATGGGTACACATTATTTTCTCCGGATTTTATTTATTACAATACAAACAGTAATGGCTGGTAGCGGAATCCTCACGGAAGGCAAAACACTATTTCCATATACGGGTATAGGCTAGATTTTATTCACAAAAATGTAGGTATTAAGTGACATTGCCAGAACTTCACCTGTAGAAGTAGAGAGACCATTAATTAAGCACCTCAAGAATGGCCAGTAACTTTCTTCTCAATAGTGTTTACTGAAGCTGAGGTTACACCTTTTCATTCGTCACACAAATTTTGAATTTGCGCCAGAATTAAGAATCATATCAATACAAAACGGGAGTTAAGAAGAGTACCGTTGTCCTATCTCAGGCGATGAGAAAGGTTTTACTGCAGTTTTGGAACGGTAGATTTTTGTAATTATTTGAAGAATCTGAGAGGAGAATTAAAATCATATGTTTCCAGATACTGGTGTATATACGGTATATTAAGTGCCTATGTAGTGTACTCTCAGCAACGTACTTGGTATACTTACCACTCTACCAACCTAAAGACCGAGCTCGATAGCTGCAGTCGCTTAAGTGCGGCCAGTATTCGGGAGATAGTGGGTTCGAGCCCCACTGTCGGCAGCCCTGAAGATGGTTTTTCGTGGTTTCCCATTTTCACACCTTAATTAAGGCCACGGCCGCTTCCTTCCCGCTCCCAGGCCCTTCCTGTCCTATCGTCGCCATAAGACCTATCTTGTGTCGAAGCGACATAAAGCAAATAGCAAAAAAAAACCTAAAGAATGAAACTTTCTCTACAAATTAGTGGAACCTACATCCTTATATATCAGTTGGTTTAGGAAATGTAAGATTTTCAATAAAATCACATAAAAAATTAAATCATTTAACCATAAGTTAGTTAGCATCAATCTTATTTCTAGAACGAGTTTTTTAACAAGTGATCCACCGAATATTCAGGAAAATTTTATTTATATTTTAGATTGAAATTCTTAAAATGGGTAAGAGTTGTATATTTTTGGAAATCGACTCCCCTGAAGGGAGTTGTGGTAATCTCTAGGCTATGGTGGTGAACTGTTTTGTTCGCATTTCTGAACTGAATTTTAATTCTTTTGGCAGTTCAATATAATTTTGCTAACACTTACCATGAAAATAACTGTCTCTAGGATTTCAGGTAATCGATTTCAACGTACTGTCACATACTACCAAAACCACGATATTGCTATTTCTAGACATATTTTGCGTTTATTTTGGGAAAATGTTCACCTATTTTGAATATCCCGGACAAATTCCATTACCCTAACTATATAGATTGCTATGATTCACTACAAAAGAGAAAAAAATACCCGTTATAGGGCTAAATTTCTTACACATGCATTAGTTTAATACTCCGAAAAGTTCCATTATTAACCCCATATTCTTCTGCTTCTTGTTCTTCTGGAGAGAGTGACCTCTTCCTTAAGATTTGTACAGTTTATTATTTTAGAGTGCTCGGATGTAACTTTATTTCAAATCCTGGTAGACTTGCAAATACATATATTAGAGATGTAGGTCATAAATTGTAGTATGTTAAGATTACAGTCATTGGCAAACTATGTTTGTTATAAGTAAAATATGTTTAGCTGTGGAATTGTTGTATTAGCCCTCTGATCAGCTTCAACTAAATTAATATTCAGTCCCATAATTCCAGCACTGGTGAGAAAATATGAACACTTCCCATCAAGTATACGTGCCGTATACATCGTTCGTGCTACTGAAATTGTAGCGTGGATACACATGAATGATAGCGGCAATTAACATTAACGTATTCGGTAACAAGGAAATCTTCTATTTATCACATTGTTAAGGCAAATCAAATATTGCTCCCTCGATCTCAGAAAGCTTCCATCAATCTATTCTATTTAGTTCTACAGAAAGCGACCTTAAAAAAATCGCAAGTTCTTCTAAAGCCGAGATATACACAGACTTAATTACCGAGAACTTTTCCTTAAATAAAACATCAGTAACGGCCATGATCAGTAATGATTGCCGCAATGAAGATATATCTACGGCACTACGACAGAGAATTGACCACAGTAAGATTTTATCACCAATTGATCAGAGATTTTTCTTTTTTTACTATTGGTTTTACGTCTCTCTGACACGGATAGGCCTTATTGCGACGATAGGATAAGAAAGGCCCTAGGAGTGGAAAGGAAACGGCCGTGACCTTAATTACGGTACAGCCCCAACATTTACTTGGTGTGAAAATGGGAAACCACCGAAACCCACCTTCAGGGCTGCCGCAAGTGGGGTTCGAACCTACTATCTCCCAGATGCAAACTCACAGCTGTGCACCTCTAACCGCACAGCCAACTCGCTCGGTAGATCAGAGAAAAAGAGTATGCTTGACCACTTACATATTCATTTTGCTTCTATTTTAGAGTATTGCAGTAGCCCCGATCCCGATTGGCCAGCGATCGATAACTTACTTTCATGCGATATTTTGCTGATTTGTGGAAATGGAACGGAGTGAACTCACCGAGTTCGATTGAGATCTGCATTAAAATCCTATACTCGGGAATCATGAAAGTTCTTGTTAGTAGATTGGGTTGTTTTTCTAGCATGCATATATTGTCACACCCAATCCTAGTCTTTGCAAAATGCACACTTCAAAACAGACACCAAGTGGTAACTTAAGTACTGAACTAAAGCCTGTTGAATCCAATTGCCCACACACGTTACATGAAAAATTTACAAAAATAACTGGCATAATTTTGCATCCTGTCTTGTCTTCATTCTACAGGACCAAGTAGCAGAAATACTTCAGTTGTGCTAGTGGAATTGCAAACCCCCATTGCGATGGGTGGTGTTTAACTTTTAAATAGGGTCAAAGCAAACCGATTTTATCAACAGGTATTAGCAATTTATGCAGCATAAAGAGTAAATACTTAGAGCCTTCGGAAAATGAAGGCATCGGCTTATGAAAGGAAAGGTCCAAGTGGGTTGCAAACATAGGGTTTGCAAACCAAATACTATCCGACAAGGAAGAGAAAATTGTTAATCAAGGAAGATACCATAACATATTTAATACGTGTTGGAGCCTGCACAAGTAAATGCATTGAATGTTAAAATCAGCACGAGACTCGTAGAACCCATACATGCTTGGGAGGACGTTCATAGCTATTTTAACTACAACGTTAACGCCATTCTATGTCACCTCAGTTGTCAGAGAAAATACCAGAGAAGGGAGTCCTTGGTTCGTTATATTAGCTTTATACTGTACCTTCCCCTGTTCTCCATTTTGCCTAGCTCAGCGGTGACGCTGCGTGGCAAGTTCGGACATAAAGGCATGGGTCGAAAGGTCTGTCTAAAATTAAATTAAAATCATAGGACAGGTTCTAGAGTACATTATTCGTGAATGAAAACTCGAAGAAATAAATGGGTGGAAAGGTTTATTAACAATAACCGTGAGAAACGAATGATAATCTTCCCAAATAAAAAATTAAATTACAAAATTATTACAATAAAATTGGCCTTCACTGTTTTGAATAGAAACACGGATCTCGAACCCAAATTACAAATATTTTTGTGGAACACGGTGGTATTATTTCATTTTGACGTAGGATTCAAATCAATTAAACTGCGCATGGCACGTAGCCTTGATCTGAATCGTCTCCTTACATGAAATATAATTATATATTCGCACATCTCGTCCTGATTAAACAAATCCGAACTGGTCAGTAAACAAAACATAATAAACACTTGTTTGGGACTGGCATATACTCCCATAACGACACTGAATTTACAATCACGGTATCCGCCCGGAAAAAACTGGATGGGGAACAGAACCTCATAACCTCAAAATCAGTACGTGCTGTAAATCCCTTGTTCAAGGATGCATACAATAACAATGGACAGAAACACATCGGACACACACACACAAGGTGAAAATAAACACATCCTGAAAAATAAAACAGATATATACATTAGACGACATCGTCTAAGGTCCTATGTCTGGAACGCATGACCTCTAGGATTCTGGATGTCAACTGCCATGTATTACGCACGGTGGAAAATTACTGGCTAATATTCTGACCCATGGTCAGCTGTGGAAAGAAAGTGAACGGCGAAATACTTTTACACGCAAACAGAACTAACCTGCCTCTATCTGGAAAACGGGTTTGTGTGTACACCCAATTCATTCATTGTGGCTCAGCCGGCCAACACCAACAGTCTTTACCTGCGTTGGAGATAAGACCTTTCTCCTCTCGGCTTTCAAAAGCATTCTCGTCTTTCAACACATTGTCAGAGAGGCGGGTCTCTCAGCTAATCTTGCATCTCGTTATGACACATCAAACTCTGTCCTAATATTATGCCGCAATTAGGCCTCACATATGCCTTTGCTGGCGAGATGTAGTGTTTACAGTGCACTATGTCTTCTGGTATGGGCTATATCAAATTTGTTACTTTCATTGACCTGTCACAGTCTCATCCTTGGCTTTGACAATATGAAAGTGACTGAGGTATGAGTGATGCTAGTAATACCATTCCTTATGCAGCCAGTCCCTGTTATGAATGGTGTGAAAATATCGCTCATAGGGTCAGTTGGTGCATACATTTCAGTGGGCTTGGCAGACTGATATGTAAGAGCAACTGCTGGCTCGGTGAGGAAAGCAACGGGAAACTACCTCACTCCTCGTTTCCCTAGTACGCCTCTTCAGTGACGTCTAGGCTATTTATGACAGCTGTTGGCGAAGCTGCAGAGGATCAAACCAGCCTTCGGGCTGATTACCCAACATACATACACAGGCCTCACATCAGCCTGTACTCAAGTACATAATTCGCATCTCTCATGAGGATATTCTGTTCTCTTTACGGTTTCTCACACCTCGCATCTAGAATACACAAGTTGAAATCTAGGCTCTTCCTTGTCCTATTCTCGCATCTAAGCCTCCTCGGGCTACTTTCACACATATCTCACTGCGGTATCACACACACATATCTCGGCTCTTTCCGGCCACGCATCTACCTTCTCTAGGTTCTCATATCACTCACAGGTACAGATTAGTCTGTTGAGATATCATATAAAAGACCCTTTCTGAATCACAACGGTGTAAATATATCTCTGGTCTCGCTGCAAGCTGAAAAAGATGCCCCATCCGTAATCATACACATTCTAAAACTTTTAAATATGCCGTCTTCGATACTGGGTTTCCCGTTCGATTCTCTAGAGATAAGTTGTTCTCCAAATGTTGAAGACTTTGACTTCGATATAATCCTCGCGTTCATAGATGGCGCATAAGAAATCTACATACAAAATCACGTAAACTATCATTACTCTCATACCACCTAAGCAACGCTAATAAAACACATGGCTGGTGCATGCCGTCAGCTATTATTTAACCTACACTTGATATAAACATGTCTATGGCGTTAAAAGTTACATTTCTAAATATTTAAAGTACTGAAAAGGCTCTGAGTGGAATCTAAAGCTACAATTCCTGCTTAAAATGCAGTTCAACTCATCTGAAATCCTCGGTCATTGCCTAAGCGCGCCGTCCAGGACTACGTTGTGGATTTAGCACATCCTAGCGCTGTGTGTACTGGATCCTGAAGCCTAGCACTCGAATCCTGGGAACGCCATTACATCACCGAGCTCGATAGCTGCAGTCGCTTAAGTGCGGCCAGTATCCAGTAATCGGGAGATAGTGGGTTCGAGCCCCACTGTCGGCAGCCCTGAAGATGGTTTTCCGTGGTTTCCCATTTTCACACCAGGCAAATGCCGGGACTGTACCTTAATTAAGGCCACGGCCACTTCCTTCCACTTCCTAGGCTTTTCCTATCCCATCGTCGCCATAAGACCTATACGTGTCGGTGCGACGTAAAGCAAATAGAAAAAAATCTTTTTCGATCCTAGGCAAATCCTTGAAACCAGATGTTGAAGTATGGCATTTCTCTTCACTGCCTTGTATGTATTCGCGTACAATTCCGTGACGTAAGCCAGATGTTGGTAAAATAATCCGCTACTTATAATAGTCCGGCCATGAGTAGAGCCTATTATGCGTATGATCGCCGGACACAATAAGTCCGTATGGCAGTCAACTTACGCGTACCGCACTACAGTGAAGAACTTGACGTACCGAGCGAGTTGACCGTGCAGTTAGAGGCGCAAGGCTGTGTGCTTGCATCCGGGAGATAGTGGCTTCGAGTTCCACGATCGGCAGGCCCGTGGTTTCCCATTTTTTACACCAGGAAAATGCTGGGGCTTTACCTTTAATTAAGACCACGACCGCTTCCTTCCAACTCCTAGGCCTTTGCTATCCCATCGTCGCCGTAAGACCTGTCTGTGTCGGTGCGACGTAAAGCAACTAGAAAAGAAAGAAGAACTTGATCTAGTTACGATCTTTATTTATTCACAGTAAATGCTCGGGTGAGCTAGTCTACTCCCTAACTACTGTATAAGTTTCTAATCACTTTGTTAGAGCCACTTCGTCTCGAGGTTTAATACGAGTGACACGCACTATACACTGGTCTTTCAGCAACTACCGTCCACCTCACACGGCTGTCTACACTTTATAGTATCTTCCAGTTTCCGTTGGGCTGGGTACATCCGCGCGCTCACATAAGATTGTGTACCAGCCGTACTACGTACAAAGGACAGGTCTCCACTGGTTACAGACCTTCGAAATAATTACCCAAGGTTTCCACTGAGCGTTGCCAGCGGTGGGATAGGTGCTGAATACCATTCGCTTCATGTGTACCGCTAATGTGTGACCGTGTGACATCTCTCTCCGAAATGCTGTTACGATGTCCTCTTTGTTAGCAAAACGTTGTCCACATAATGGCTTCTTGATTTTGGCGATTAGATCATAGTCAGACACCTAATGCTTCCCGCAGCTCTGCATGACATTGGCGTGCATTTCTACCGCGGAGAACTGATATTGTAATATACGATCGTTGCTCCTGCTTGTTGACTTCCATTTTGTGACGCTCTCTCTCACACACTGAACTTGGAGGCATGCTTAGACCCACGCTATTGTTTACATACACCCCTAGTGGCATCATACGCAAGTACATACCGTACGTTTCCAAATGCATATCTTAGATTTTCCGTGTTGTCTCCTGTTCGCGAGAAAAATTTAGTTACCATGACTTATGACTCGACCTACGTATTTAAAAAGTTCACTAAAACAGCTTTGTCCAGTCCGTCCGTCCGTCCGTTCTAATGAACTAAATGGCTTAATTTTTGTTTTATTATTTACAGAATTACCTGCCGGTGAATCAAGAAGCTTTGATGCGTCTCAAAGCTCAGTCAACTTTGAGTAATCATAAAAGCAAATCATTAAATGATCGCTGAAATAATTGCAGGTGAAGGCTCATCCTAGCCCGCAATACATACTATCCATAGCGGGTTGCATATTGTAACCGTTCGTGGGCGGGTTAACTAAGGGTTCGAAATAATGTAGGTATGCCTCGGCTGGTCTCAACGAAGTTTCACGAGATTCCACTCACGGGCATGGACGTTCGACGAGTGTTGGTTACAATTCATTTCTGCTTAACATCAGGCTCTTATTGCTATAGCGAGAAGCCCTCTTACATAACTATGTGAGGCTGTTCTAATTTTTAACTTAAACATGAAAATATCGAGAATTCTAGTTTCTTGGAAGGATATACTAATTTAATTAAATCATTCGTGAATGAAATATAAACGATAATAATATTTAACATAACAACATGAATGGAAAATAAGAAAATAAAATCATATATTGTAGGCTTTATTGGTTTTGATCATTTTAAAATTAATAACATGTTGGCGATTGAAACTAACTTTAACTCAAAATCTCAATAATTTATAAATCCAACATAGAACTTGCTGAAGGCTTGATCATTAAGACAATTTAAATTATTCCATTATTTATTACTGTCCGCAATAACGAAATTAAAATAAGAAATGTTTAATTTATTCACTCGTATCTGTCACTCATTAAACCAAGATCTTGTCCTCCTATACTCTATCGATACCGTAATTCATCGCATAAATTAATTATCTAGCTGACAATATGACATAATAACCTTTATCCAAAGTTATCGCCTGCTAATAACATAATCATGTGCATTTCAGAAAAAATTGTAGTTAATTCCAACCAATAAACTAAATTACACGGCAGAAACAGCACACCCCTGGAACCCTATGCTCTGCTGCATTTAAATATACAACATCTGGTTACTAACATCATTAAGAAATAAGATGACTTGAAAAACGATCCCACAGCATCTGGCCTCGTCCGTAGATTCTCCTGAAAAGTATGAAGATTTACTACTGTCTACGAAATTCAAATACTACAAAGCAACTACTGAAAATGAACACTAGTCATGCACTGTTTCATGTGACAAAAACATCGGTTTAAATATGAGACATATCATTACTTTCACATTGATATCGTCTTGTATCGAAGATCCTCTAACAATGATCATCCACTGAAGTGTGCAAAATTCGCCTCCTTACCGTGCAGTGGATTAACATTTTGAAGACTGTTCAAAATTAAGAAGACACGTTCAAATACTTATAATCTTCGGAATGTTATTTGAAAACCAAACCAAACCAAACCAAACCCCATGGCACTACAGCCCTTGAAGGGCCTTTGGCCTGCCAAGCGACCGCTGCTCAGCCCGAAGGCCTGCAGATTACGAGGTGTCGTGTGGTCAGCACGACGAATCCTCTCGGCCGTTATTCTTGGCTTCCTAGACCAGGGACGCTATCTTACCGTCAGATAGCTCCTCAATTCTAATCACGTAGGCTGAGTGGACCTCGAACCAGCCCTCAGGTCCAGGTAAAAATCCCTCACGTGGCCGGTAATCGAACCCGGGGCCTCCGGGTAAGAGGCAGGCACGCTACCCCTACACCACGGGGCCGGCGTTATTTGAAAACACTATCATATCTTACACTTGTCTGCTTTCAGTATCACTTCAGACTTCGCATGATGAACATCTTACTTAATTATTCTCAACCTTAAATTCATTGAAATTCTCTTCCGTAATGCTTATTTCCAACGAACTATACTATTATAACAACCGCATTTATAACCATATTATTCTATCGACGATCCTATCATTCACAATTCTTTTTCACTCTACATGCGCACCATGCCTATTCATAATTATCCTTCCAAAAATATACAAGCACATATATCCAAAGAAACTATCTCGTAACCAAATACGTGTCAGAATCATCTTAATGTTAACATGGCAAACATGATCATCACTCAAAAAATCACACGTGTAACATGAAAATTGTCCTATAAGAAGATCTCAAATCGACACACATTCACCATTTCTAATCACCTCACAAGAATTATCCAAGTAATAACTAGTATGTCACCTCAATTACGAAGATAGTATCTTCTGAATACACTGACTATCTTTAGAAAATACCGGAATAATTACCACGATTGAGTGCTTATCACCAATTGAGTATTACACGGAAATCTACAACTTCAGTGTCTGCTTATTAAGAAATTGACTACTATTCACGGACATTTTGAAACATTTTTGCGACCATCACATTATATTACTCAAGTTGTATCTTGATCACGTCACCTTATGACAACATAAAGAAAATCTATATTACTCAGGACTCTAATCCTGACTTAAGCCTGCATAGTTGTTTCGATTGAAGTATTACAATGACAATCCTTCACCCTCGTATACATTCTGACCTGAAACTTGTAGAATTGGAATTGATGTGACATTATACAACGCGCATAAATATTCCAGCGTTAATTACAACACTCGCCTTATTTCCTTGTTAAACTCTAGATCTTATATTGCTACAATTCTTTTCCGTATTCTTCTTAACGTTTGTATCAGTTTTTTTACTCCACTTTCAGTCCCTATCTTACCATATCATTGTTCATATAAAACAAAACCATATTTTAATATTTCAGTAATAACATTGGTTCGCGTTTTTATAATTCCTAACAAATCGCTGGTCTGTAATTTCCTTTGCATGTGTTTTTGACACTTGAGGAATGACTCCTGTGACAAGATTACTCTCTTCATTGAGAATTCATGCAATGGAACACACTCAACCATTCGCTTTATCTTCTTAACGTGTACAATCGATTATTTCAAAAATGCCTTATTGATCGCTGAACTTGCATCATTCAAACCATTCCATGGCCTCCGCCGTATATGTTATTGCTGGATCTGAATGTCATATATAAAGATTTACTTTATTTTCCCGCTGAGATGTGATCTTTCATTTACCGGTATCCGCTTGTATACTAGATAATGCGTTTCTATATATAATTATCCGAAAATAGCGGGGTTCTGAGCTTATGAATTTACGCCTTCTTCCTATTTCCATCAAAATTTACTGTTAAATTGAGCGAGTTATCTCAGCCTACAGACATAGCAGACGTATAGTGACTGGACGTGTAACGGCCGGATGTATACTTCTGTATAATTTCTGTTGACTTCTCGTTATCATAACCTTCAATGGTTCCTCTACCTCTGATCCGGAGACCATTAGAAGGTTATAATATATATTTACGTAAAGATGTCGGCGAAACTAAACGATTAAAAATGACTGCGACTGGAGAAAAAAATGCAATTTCAACCAAACCTGGTACACACAATACTTAACCCTATCTAGAGAGAAATACCTTCGGTGTAAGACATACTTACCACTGCTATGGATTGAGTAGGAAGATAGTTACATGTAAAAATCGAAAACGACGGGTATTAGTGGGGAAGGTACAAGATCCACATGAAACGAAATAATCTGAAACTAAGACTTTAAACTAAACACACAACAATGACTTTAAAACTATACAACAGTCAATTAATATAACAATTAAGAAATCACGTGAGACCCGTAATTTACAGGTAATAAAAATCCTAAAAAATGAACGTACAAAACAGTACCCGGGCAGTGCATGGAGCAGTTTGACATTGAGGCACGTTGTCTGACCTATTTATAACGAATGCTGCGGATCAGCGTGGGTGTTCCAGTATTATATTAAAATAATATTTTCTTACTAGAACAAACAAAACTGTACCGCCGCAGTCCACTGACATTTTTGTGTGTATGAATTAAGAAAATCCCAGGTATGTTGGATTTACTGGCATGTTAAAGACCCCCTTTATAGGCCAAAATTCCAACACTCCCTTAACATTCACAACAGGTAATGTATGTCAAGCACTTGTCATTAAGATAGTATTATAGTGTGATCTTTAGCAAGCTAATTTGATTTACTCATTGGTAGCTTTGATACAGTACTGAATCAATAACAGTTTTTTACAGGCCCTCAAGTTTACTTTCTCATTGTTACCATACGAACTCATGCTATTTTTACAAGTTAACCAAGCAACCAACCCTTCCTGGCCAATGCAGAGAAGACAGACGGACGGAGGTCGACGCTTGGTATGGATTATTCGCTGTAGTAATTGGTGCACAGCTGAAAAAAAACCACCAGCAGTGAAGAGGAGGAGGAGGAGGATGATGAGGAAGAGGTGGAAGAGGAAATGGGAGGAAGGGGTGGTGGGAGGTTGGTTCGAGTTTTAGTCCCAACAGATTCTGCGCCAGGCTAGACTTCGCTGTGTGATCCACACAGAGCGGCGGTCTGTGAATGTGCTTGCCGATTGGAGGGTAAAATGTTAGCCCACCTCTAGGACCCTATTCGCTAAGGGGCGGGGCCGTTTGGCGTCTTGGCAGTGGCACGAGCCGACGCTCTCTGTGCTGTACCTCCTGTCGCACTCCTCCGCAGCTCATCATTCTGACCGCCTCCGGCGACGGCACTAGGAGCACGGCCGCTCTGATGCTGCGCCACCGAATGCTGAACCCTCTTATGTCCACATAGATCCATTCTCCTTAATTCACTACACATTTCAAATAATAATAATAATAATAATAATAATAATAATAATAATAATAATAATAATAATAATAATAATAATAATAATAATGAAATGAAATGTATGCCTTTTAGTGCCGGGATATCCCAGGACGGGTTCGGCTTGCCAGGTGCAGGTCTTTCTATTTGACTCCCGTAGGCGACCTGCGCGTCGTGATGAGGATGAAATGATGATGAAGACAACACATACATCCAGCCCCCGTGCCATTGGAATTAACCAATTAAGGTTAAAATCCCCGACCCGGCCGGGAATCGAATCCGGGACCCTCTGAACCGAAGGCCAGTACGCTGACCGTTCAGCCAACGAGTCGGACATAATAATAATAATAATAATAATAATAATAATAATAATAATAATAATAATAATAATAATAATAATAATAATAATAATAATAATACGATTGCAGGAGCATATATCCTCCATACTGTGGCCTGAAATATGGATCGCGGGAGGACCATTTTATTGGTTCATTTCTATATCAAACTCATCCTGTATGACAATCGTTTCCTCTCATCAACCTTAGAAGAATATTACGTTAGTCGTCGCTGATTTCTCAACAAAACAGCCACGATTCAAACCGCAAGCATTACATGAGTTCCTGTGATTCGGATTTTACGCAAAACTAGAGGTCCCGTAGCTATGATGAAGATACCAGAATTCATGTAAAACATCAGGTTTTGTAGCTTTGCTATACTGATGTAGAATTAGTTTCTCTCGGGTATTCACTAACACGCACACTTACTGTAAGTACCATAATTTATGGTGTACAAAGGTAAAAACTTTGTCAGTTACAGACCGCTCTTATAGGATGGAATGGTAAAAACCTTCCAAATTCTTAATCTCATCATAAGTTTTAAATAGGAGGCCGTAATTAGCTCCTCTCCAAACTCCTTAAAACTCCGGGAGTAACCTGGTATTCAGTTGTGTTGCACGATGTGTGACTTTATGTACGTTGTGCCTATCAGAAGTAATATTTCGATATCCAAACACAGAATGGAATCTAAGCCCTTCATGGTAATCCAAGAGTACTTTTGTTTATAATGGTGGTAGTAGTGTCAAATTATCGGAATTAATTGATTTGTATAACTACATCTTACTCCAAGTTTCCTTATAATTCAACAAACAAACAAACACCTATTCACATTTTCAGACACATGGTGCTCAATTTTCCAGTATTTCTGCAGAAAATAACAATTAGTAACTACTCCTTATGTGTTAAGATGTACCCTTCCAAACTCGTTATTGAATCGTGGTATCGTCATTTTACTGTTATTGTAGAAAGATAAGAAATATTATGAAATTTCAAACAATTATGTATTTGGAAAGGAAGTATAAATTGTACAAGCCTACATTATGTGATACGAAATAAAATTTACTTAAAATTTGAATCACCTCATATATACATCCATTTAACATTCATGAGTTAGACAGGGTTGCATACTCTCCCCTTCCTTGTTCAACCTTTATGCAGAGTACGTCATGAGAGAAGCCGGATTGAACGTGTCCACGTATCGTTTTAATGTCAATGGTCTGATTATAAATAACCTAAGATATGGAGACGACTCACTTTGATATCTGAAAATCAAGATGTCGTTGAGAGTATCATACTTATGATTAAGGAGTAGAGTTAAAGAGTGGAACAGTGGTAAAATGAAGATAACTTACTAACAATAGGATTTCACATTGACCAAATCACCATTGATGTTTTTCTGCATTTAGGAATCAACCAACAATAGTAATGGCTCTTATAGTCCAGAAATTCGCCGCAGATTAGTATTTGGTAAGGCGACGTTGGTGGAGGATTGTGTTATGTGTGGTGTGTGAGTTGCAGGGATGTTGTGGACATTACAAATACCCAGCCCCGGAGCTATTTGAATTAACCAATGAAGGTTAAATCCTCGGCCCGGCCGGGAATCGAACCCGGGATTCTCTGAACCGAAGGCCATTACGTTGACCAATCAGCCATCGAGTCGGACAGCGTACCTATGAACTAGCTATATAATGTAGGCTCGTACGAAGTAAATGGAGAATGATAGGTTACTTGGAACATTGACTGACTTCTTCAGTAAATGTGGTAAAGAAAGCAATGGCAAATTACCTCACTCATCACTATGTCTTACACGCCTTATTATGGTGCTACCATCAGTTTTTGACGTTTCACTACAACCCCATAACCTTTGGTGGTGTAATTTGAAGATTTAACCAATTTTCGGGCTGAAGACAATAAGTGTAAACTGAAAAATACCCAAGAGTCGATTGTTAGACTCGATTTTACATTATTTAAATGTACGGTAATTCAAGGTAAAATATGGAGAATTGGAAGAAGGCAGGGGATAGTGTTCTGTCCATTCAAAGAGGCGAGCACAATGAACCCTGAAAGGCTTGAGTCTATAATGGAGAACTAGCCGAAGCAGTAACATATGTCCCAGAGGAAGTCGAGAAATTTAGATACGAAAATTCCACTTCTCGAGGCCTCGGGCTTTCTTATCCTAGAACAGAAATTAGTAATATACTCATTCTTGGGGGAAAAGTAACTGGACTTAGAGCGAACTACTCTACTCCACATAATGTTGTATTAAATGATAATGGAAAATTTTTCTTTCCAATCCGATATGGACCTTTTGTACCCTGTGATGACTTTTTTAGCTTATATTAATTTCTTCTTCTTCTGTTTATTCTTATTCGTATTGGATCTTCCGTGTAAGTTGTCAGCTCTAAAGATGGTTTGCCATGAAGTCCCATTTTCATATCTGGCAGATGCTCGGGCTGTGACTGCTTTCTTCACACTCCGTCACTAAGAGCTTGGATGAGAATACGACGCAAAGCCCCTATTAAAAATGAAAAATGAAAATTGAGCTCTCAGTGTTATCGGCAAACATATTAAAACAACTGTCAAATTTGTATTTCCTAACGAGTTTTTTAGCAAACTGCAAATGCATACAATTAAAGATTGGTAATGCACCAAACTTGTGCAATGTTGGAAAGTGTTATTTTTGTACAGTATGTCTGATATAAGAGCTATTTATTGCTGTATTGATAAAGCGAAGACAAAACACACATTTTGTTCTTCATCATGAATCCATAATATTCATATATCATTAGCTTTAGATGTGGCGTTGCAGGAGAAATTACTGGGTGATATTAACAGTATATATATGAGTAATGCAAATATTAACTAGTCGTATATTTTATGACAGTGTAAGTAACCACAGTAAAAGCAGTTTCACGAATGATAACACCTATAGAGGTTCCAGTCAGACAGGAAACTGGCATCAAAATAAACTTTCAACGTATTAAGTCGTATTCAATACACGCACAGTAATACCGTACATATTATATAAGGCTGCAGGATCATATTAGGTTGTTCGAAGCCAACTCCAATCAATAAAGTGAACTATCTGGCTTGGATTGCTCCATTTGATATCAGAAGAGAAGTGGTTGCAAACAGTGAAAAGAGAAAATCATCTACTGTGACCTTATACCCAGTCCACGGATATCAACCTGCTGAAAGCAGATTAAAATCTAGAAAGAGTTTCCTAACAACCAGCACAACAGGTCTGGCACCACTGCCATCACACTATAGAGTGCAGGCAAGTCGCCCATTGTGGTGTACCTTAGATCCTTTCCAGAAGAATAAATATGACCTAGGCCACCAAAGGTCAGTTGGATAGAACATCCAATACGAAATCTGAAGGTTATAGGTTCGGATCCATCGGGCGAGTTGACCGTGTGGTTAGGGGCGCACGGCTATGAACTTGCATCCGGGAGATAGTGGGTTCGAATCCCACTGTCGGCAGCCCTGAGGACGTTTTTCCGTGATTTCCCATTTTCATACCAGGCAAATGCTGGGGCTGTACCTTAATTAAGGCTACGGCCGCTTCCTTCAAAATCCTAGGCCTTCCCTATCCCATCGTCGCCATAAGACCTATCTGAGTCTGTGCAACGTAAAGCCACTAGCAAAAAGAAGGGGGTTCGGATCTCACTGGTGTAAAATCGGCCATTTTTCTGTATTTACAGAGCGAGTAACTGCGCGGTTTGGGTCAAGTAGCTGTCATCTTTCAATCAGAAGATAGTGAGTTCAAATCCTACTGTCGGCAGTCCTGAAGATGGTTTTCCGTAGTTTCCGATTTTCACACTAGACAGATACTGGAGCTGTACCTTAATCAACGGCACGGTTGATTCATTAACCCTCCTGGCCCTTTCCTGGTCCATCGTTGCCGTAATACCCATCTGTGTCAGTGCGAAATTAAGCAAATTGTAGATAAATAAAGAAATAAAAAAATTAAAAAATAATAAATAAAAAGAAACATTTAGTTTCTGTATTCGACATCTCTTCAATATGCACTACTTGTGCTGAACACGTCGACAGTTTATTTTTAGTGCAATGCCGCCGTCAAAATTAAATATTCAAAGAATTGGCATGTTCATTTTATTTAAAAAACGCGAATGCGAACAGATGAGTGACTGCCCCACGCGGTTTTCATGACAACGTCGGAAAAACACGTTAGATAGTCAATAAAATTGTATTTACAAGTGACTGATGATAACTACAGTAATAGACGAATGACATCGTAGTGGACAAAGTAAATACCGATCGGATGATTTTACTGTACAGGATCATCGGGAAAGATTACTCATACTTTTAAAAAAAAATTGATCCAAGTAGGATTAATATTTCTTCGCGGTTATGTTCTTAAACTGAAGTTCAGACATGTGAGGTTTGTTTTACATATATTAATTAATTTTATATATGTGGCCCATTAGTGGCACGGCAGACATAGTGTCGATAATCTATAATTATCTTGCCTCGTACGCTGAAACATATCTGGAGTGACAGTTGCTTTGAAAGCAATGATCCTTTGTCTGAGATACACTATGTCACGCATATCATCACCATAAACAATGGATCCCCTGAATAAGAAATTCACTGGAGTGAGATCGGGGCTACTAGGCGACCAGAGAATAGGGCCACCTGTACCAATGAAACTATTCCGAAATAAGGCATTCAGTGCATTTGCTTTGAAACGTGGTGGTTCCCCATCTTGCTTCAAAGTAAGACACGCACCGGATTTTTGATCGTTTTGTTGTAACTGCGGGAAAACAAATTGAACTTTCTGCTGGGAGGTCCACATCGTACTGACAGCTACTAGCAGTGGTTTCAAAAAGTACTGCCTTCTTTCCTCTTCAGTTTGAGACCACAATCGCCTCAACATATCCGTCCATCTTAAAGCAGCAACTCTTTAAAGTGCGGGTTTAAGCTTCTACGATGACCCTGCATACTTCATATTTACGGCTGTTACGTTGTTGATGTTATTTTATTCCGAACTAACTCATCTCGCTGGTCTCCTAGCGGTATGGATGGCTAATTTCATAGTCCGAGCTTGCGTGAAAAGTACCATCCGTCTTCAGGGGTCCTAGGGCACCTGTTACGTTGCCATCACCCCAGGCTCAGAGAGAGCTTTCCATCAGAAACCCCTATTTAATAATAATAATAATAATAATAATAATAATAATAATAATAATAATAATAATAATAATAATAATAATAATAATACCGGGCTCGATAGCTTCAGTCGCTTAAGGGTGACCAGTATCCAGTAATCGGGAGATGGTGGGTTCGAGTCCCACTGTCGGCAGCCCTGAAGATGGTTTTCCATGGTTTCTCATTTTCACACCAGGCAAATGCCGGGGCTGTACCTTAATTAAGGGCACGGCCAATTCCTTCCACTTCCTAGGCCTTTCCTATCCCATCGCCGCCATAAGACCTATCTGTGTCGGTGCGACGTAAACATATAGCAAATAATAATAATAATAATAATAATAATAATAATAATAATAATAATAATAATGGTTTTACATCCCACCAACTACCTTTATGGGGACGCCGAGGTACCGGAATTTTGTTCCTCAAGGTTTCTTTAACGTTTCAGTAAATTTACCGACACGTGACTGACTTATTTCATTCAGCACCTTCAAATACTACTGGACTGAGCCGATTATCATGCCTACAATTAGGAGGAAAAGTATTACCTTTTACATCAAAAATACTGAAGTGTCCGAATACTTCTAATTCTCAGTGTATATATATGCCCAGGGTACTTGGAAGTTCCTTTTGCGTGTCTATAACTCCTTAAAGACAACTTCAAGTAGCCCCTCTTGTGTAATTATGTCACCTCTAAATGGCTGGCTTCTACTGTTATTGTGTGCAACACTCGGAGAGGTGTGAAATATCACTGCTGGCACCAGAGGGCGTGCAAGATGGCAGTGTTGTGGCTCGCTGTCGACGTCTCATAAAGACACTTAACTTCCTTCCTGCTTCCTGCGTGTTAGCACCCAGATTTCTACATCTCCCTCGCCTAATAACGTGTATGCAAGTCACATATGTAAATAATCCATGCCAACACTGAGTCCTATATCTAGCATGTAACTTGGAAAACAAAAGCTGAGGGGAGAGTGGTATAGCAGTAATTGTATGCAGCAGTAACTGTGACAGCAACTTACGAGTTCAGATAACAGGAACGAGCGGTTCCTTAATCGCTCCAGGACACGTTAGTTGGCTAGGTCGAGGCCATACACACTCTTCAAGGGGAACGCAGGTGTTGGTCCCAGTGTAAGAGGCAAGCCCGGTTCATGTAACGTACGCGTACCTATTCTCTATACAAGATCTGTAGCAATAATTTATATAGACATGGATGATATCACGAAATAACAAAATTTTATTTTATAAAAACATATGAAGGAAATAGTCAACCCTGTCGCAAATATATGCATTATGTAACAGATTCAGTTTCGTTTCAAAAAGTATGCAACCTCTTGATGATGATGATGATGCTTGTTGTTTTAAGGGGCCTAACATCGAAGGTCATCGGCCCATGCAACCTCTGACAATAAAGTTCGGCGAATAGTCATGTACTATGAACATAGATGAACAATGCATGACAGTGACCTTACTGTCCTTCGAAATATTCCCCCTCCCCCCATAACTATGCACTGCTGAGGTCGGTGATACATGTCCTGGAAACTTTGCAAGAAGGCTTCGTTTGGGATGGTGTTCAAAAGCCTCGTCACGTTTCGTTGGACGCACGGATTCACGGTTAATCTGCAGTTCATCCGTTATCATGAGTGCAAATCGCCAATCGTTCGCGATTAATGTCCTCACCTTCTCAATGTTTTCGTCACTGACGGCGGTCGCCGGTCTTCCGCTACGGGGGTTGTCAGAAACACTCCCCAGCCTCCTCGAAACCGGGTGAACCACTCGTACACACACTTCAAGGACAGTGCTTGATCTTCATACGCACGTACCAGCATCGCATGCGTGTCTTCCCATGTGTTGCCAAGCTTAAAACAAAATTGTACATTGATCTCTTGGTCGTTCATGTTCCTGTTCGCATTTCAGAATCAATGCACTAAACACGAACTGTGTCGAACAGGCACGGCACACACAAGATGCTCAACTGAACAACGTTGGGAGCAGGTGGTCAAAACCTGCTGCTACGCAAGTGTAGCCTTGTGTGTCGCCAGTGTTGCCGGATCGACCGTTCTGACTTCATTCACCGAACTTTATTGTCACAGGTTGTATAACAGTACGATTTTAAATTTATTCATTGCCATTAAATTGGTCATATTATGAAACTTTCTGAACCTAAAATAACATTCCCTGAGTTTGAATATTGATTCTGGAAAATAATCTCATTTCTTCTTCTTCCTTGCCTACTATCCAGTACCGTAAGTAAATACTTCTTTGCTAGTGAAACGTGGACAGCAGACGAGCAATAATAAGTGCCGTTTATTCGTCACAGACCGCTCCTTTTTTAAAGTTTATTATGTCTTAATTGATAATCCTACCAACCTTCATTATAATCGGCTGAGCTGAGTGGCTCAGAGGGTTAAGGCACTGTCCTTCTGACCGTAACATGGCAGGTTCTATCTTGGCTTAGTCCGGTGGTATTTGAAGGTGATCAAATACGTCATTAGATTTACTGGCACGTAAGAAACTCCTGCGGGACAAAATTTCAGCACTTCGGCATCTCCGAAAACTGTCGAAAGTAGTTGTATGTTGGGTATTCAGCCCGAAGGCCGGTTTGATCCTCCACAGTTCCGCTATCAGCTGTCACACATAGCCTAGGCGTCACTGAAGAGGCATACTAGGGTAATGAGGAGTGAGGTTGTTTCCCGTTGCTTTTCTCACCGAGCCAGAAGTTGCTATCACATATCAGTCTGCCAAGCCCACTGAAATGCACGCACCAACCGACCCTATGAGTGATATTTTCACACCATTCATAGCAGGGACTGGCTGCATAAGGGATGGTATTACTAGCATCATTCATACCTCGGTCACCTTCACATTGTCAAAGCCAAGTATAAGACTGAGACAGGTCAATGAAAGTAACAAATTTATTCTAGCCCATACCAGAAGACATAGTGCACTGTAAACACTACATCTTGCCAGCAAATGCACCAAAAGTAGTTAATGAGACGTAAAAACATAACAGTATTATCATTATTATCGGTCTCGTCCCACCCAAACCGTTCCCATGTTAGTTTGGTCGTGTATAACAATAGGTTTCCTATATCATTACAATAATGCACAGTTCATTAAAATATAAATGTGTCATTATTCTGTGTACAGTACAGTACATAGATATTTAGTGTTATATCCTTGGATCATAATTGACATACACCTCTTGATAAGGGTGATGATCTGCGTGGATGAAGTGGCTGTTTTTGGCTTGTGTGTTTGTAATTATCTGGGACAAGGACTGGGAAGGGAGTACTGTGTGTTATGTACCATCCGGACATTCATTTGGAACGGAAGCGAGGAAACCAAAGAAAGCTACTTCCATAATGACATTTTAGTTGTGTTACATGAGATTGATTGCATCCCATTCAAATTCCTTAATACTAACCTAGGCAGAACTAGGAATCAAATTTTGGGCCAACGGTAACGGTAGCTGTAAAGTTAACCCATTGACCATGGCAGTGTACTGCTAAGAACGTAAATATTTATTTATTCAACAAAGGGTAAAAACAAATTTAACAACAAAATTATATGTACTTATCTCCTAAACATACTGTATATTTTCGGAACACTACTTAATAGGTTTAAAGATTTTTCGATTGTTTTATGTAACTTTAAAGCGGAACTCTCGGTCTATTTCCACAGTGAATACGCCAGATCAATCTAAGTCATCATAAGTGGTTGCTCTGAGCCGCTAAGCTATTTATCATCAATTAATTAAAACACTACCGTTGATTTTACGTCAGAACTATTATTTCCATTGAACGGTAGATTTACTGGCACGTAAAAAGAACTCCTGCGGAACAAAATTCCGGCACCTCGGCGTCTCCGAAAACCGTAAAAAAAGAGTAGTTAGTGGGACGTAAAACAAGCAACATTGATTGTCGGGGTTGGATCACTATCGGTTTAAAGTACCTACCCGCGATTAGTACCACTACATCCGTAACACCATGGGTTTACGTTGCCTGTGATTAGTACCACTATGTGACGAACACCATAGATTTTCGAGAAGCCTGTGGTTAGTATAATTTTGTGAGAAAAACCATGGGTCTACGTTATCTGTGATTAGAACCTCTTCGTGAGGAACATCACAGTTCTGGACTGCTCCTGTGATTAGTACACTATATGCAGAACACAGTGGGTTTACGTTGCGTATGATTAGTACCGCAATATGAGAAACACCATGAGTCTACGTTACTTGTGATTAGTACCGCTACATTAGGAACACCATGGTTCTACTTTAACAGCGATTAGTACCATTATGAGGGACCGGTGACCGGAATTTTGGACCCCTTTAGATAACAAGCATCATCAATTTAGGATTTTGCTTTGGAAGCGATCCCTTGTTTAGTTTATACAAATATTTAAATTTATTTTATGGGAAGGTGGACCATTCTGGTTCGGATCCACTGATTGTTTTAAATGTATAGTCATTGTTTATCGTCTTTTGTTCTTGAATTCCAGCCAGTGGATGGATTTCGGAATTAGTTCAACTTTCAACATTGTGATTTGGATCCGCTGATTATTTTTTAATTTATATTCATTCATTTATTCTTCATCTTCATGTTTTGAATTTTGGTCAGTGAATGAATTTTGAAATTTTAATTGGCATTACATTTCGTCCTATCTTACACCATTAGGGGCCGATGACCTAGATGTTTGGTCCCTTTAAACAAACAAGCATCATCATTGTCATCGTCGTCGTCGTCATCAAACGTAAGATATGTTACTTAATCATTCGTCAAGTTTCATTGAAATCTGTCTCGTCCAACCATAAGTCGTGTGGAATTAGCAGCGGTGTTTGTAAAATACGAAGAGCGTAATATATTGTTTTTTGTTATTTGTTTCTACCCAAATTAAGTTCATTACACATCAGTTGTTACGTCAACCTTCTCAACATAATCTCCTTGTAACTGTATGCACTTTTGCCATTGATGTGTCAGTCTCTCCAGATCTTCCTGAAACCATTCTTTTTGAGTGCTGCGTACCCATGCCTTGACACCTGTGACCAGTTCTGTAAAATTCGCAAAATGGCGACCAAGGAGAGGTTTCTTCATGTTCCAGAACAGGCGATAACCACTTGGTGTCAAGTCGGGAGAGTAAGCTGGGTGTGGCAGCATGGTGAATCCCATTAGATCAATGGCAGCGTTGGTCTCTCAGCTGGTGTGAGGCCGGGCATTGTCATGTTACAGAAGCACACCTTTAGCCCATTTTCCTGGTCGCTTAGTTTGAATGGAATGACTTAAGCGCTTAAGGGTTGCTACATATGCTGCACTGTTAATCATGGCCCCAGTCAATGGGGGTGATGCCCTTTGTGTTCCAGAACACTGTCGCCATTCGCTTGCCAACTGATGGCACTGTTCGATATTTCTTTGGCGGTGGATCTCCCCTATGCTTCCATTGCATTGATTGTTGTATCGTTTGTGGCTCGTGGTAATAGAGCCATGTCCCATCACCAGTCACAAGCCTAGGCATGAAGTCGGCTGGATCTTGATCATGGTGTTGCAAAGGTTCTCTGCACACGTCTACAGGCCTCTGCTTTTCGTCTGCAGACAAGCGTCTAGGCACCCACGTGGATGACACCTTCCCCAACTGTAAGTGGCCGAGCACGATCCGCTGCAGGGTTTTTCGGCTAATTCCCGTGGCTACCTCCATTTCCGTAATAAATGTGATGCATTTGTTTCCTTGGATGTCCTGTTCTACCCGGGCAATGTTGGCTGGTGTTGAAACTGTCACATTCCTTCCAGAACTGGTTCCCTTGTCCACCGATGTGCGCCCTGTTTTCTAACCTTCCACCCAGTTGTAAACTGTTTTCCGTGACGGCGCATGTTCTCCACAGACTGCCACCGAGCGTAGATGAATCTCTGCAGTGGTCACGCCTTCTGTCCATAGGAACCAAGTCGTATAGCGCTGTCCCTGACGGTTGCTTTCCATGTTGTCTGCTCCTACGCTGAAACTGTTGTTGTGAAATGGCTATGACGAATGCATTCGTTGGCCCCTGAGCGTTTGCTGCAACAAAACGGTGGAACAAGACACTAGTTACACGTCACCACCTTCAAAAGTGAAATGTGTACCATACCCGGGCATACAGAAATTAAAGTGTAAAACAATATAGTACGACCCTCGTATAGTTTAACTTGGCCATCCTGAATGCAAACGCTCCTTTCTATTTCTGAAAGTGAGATCAAGTACCCATACCTTACGATACTGTTTTACATAAAATTGATATAAAACTGCAAATGGAAGCTATCATATATTCACTGTAGTAGCAACAAACCACTAACAAGTTACCAGTCACGATGTACAGTATATACAGAATAAGTACACGGAGGTCCTAATCAGAATTGTTTCTCCAACCTTTAAAATTTGAAGAAATCTACGTTTTATTTTTGCACAAATAGCTTCTCATGCAGTGACATCACTCATTGAAGGAAAACATAGGAAATAATTCATAATACATTTATGATGACACGGAGCTACAGAGCCAAGCTCTACATTCTACAGACGAGTGAGTTCGAACCCCACCGTCGGCTGTCCTGAGAAACGCACACACAGATAGTTGCTTTACGTCGCACCGACACAGGTAGGTCTTATGGCGACGATGGGACAGGAAAGGGCTAGGAATGGGAATGAAGCGTCCTTAGCCTTAATTAAGGTACAGCCCCAGCATTTGCCTGGTGTGAAATTTGGAAACCACGGAAAACCATTTTCAGGGCTGCCGACAATGGGGTTCGAACCTATTATCTCCCGATTACTGGATACTGGCCGCACTTAAGCGGCTGCAGCTATCGAGCTCGGTTCCTGAGAAACGTTTTCTGTGGTTTCCCGTTTTCACTTCCAGGCAAATGCAGTAACAGTTCCTATTCATAGCCTACAGCCAATTATTTGCACCTGCTTATCCGGTTTAATTCACCATCATTCATTTCATTTTAATTTCTTTTCATCGAATGAGGTTACTGTCAGGAATGGGGTGAATATATCTAATCTTCCCAAATAGCAATATTTACTCGTGTTCTAGGAAGTCCTTTAATCCCCATCTTGCATACATGTATGAAGATACATTACATCTTCTATGAAGGTTTCTCCCAGGAGACCGTCTGTGTAGCGCTTTTGGTAAGAAGAAAATATACCACTGTCCGTTGGCCCGTTGATATTTGTTACGCAAGCTTTTATAAAAGCAAACAAAACCAACCTCGCAATGCAAATCTTTCACTGTGTATTGTTGCTTGTTAAAATACATGAAGCTCTGTACTCATTTCAAATGAAAATCTACAGCCTGTTTCCAGTCATTCGACCGGGTCAGGAATGAAGCCCCCATTTAGCGGCGAGGATACGAATTGTGCCGGCTGTCGAAGGCTGTCTAACTCCTCTGGGGCAATGATTAATGACTGAAAGGTGAAGTGAAATTATATTGGAGAGTGTTGCTGGAATGAGATATCACAGGGAAAACCGGAGTACCCGGAGAAAAACATGTCCCGCCTCCGCTTTGTCCAGCACAAATCTCACATGGTGTGACCGGGATTTTAACCTCGGAACCCAGCGATGAGAGGCCGCCTGAGCCATGGAGGCTCTCTCATTTTATATAAATTATTGATAATGGAATTTCTGGTCGCAGAATGTTAGATTTTTAAAGATCGTTTTCGTACATGTCAATCACCTTCTTATTCTACTTCTTCCACAGGATTGGCGAACCGAGCTAGTTGGCCATGCGATTTAGAGTCGCGTAGCTGTGAGCTTGCAATCGGGAGATAGTGGGTTCGAATTCCATCGTCGGCAGCCCTGAAGATGGTTTTCCGTGGTTTCCCATTTTCACACCAGACTGGGTTGTACCTTAATTAAGGCCACGGACGTTACCTTCCAAATCCTACCCCTTTACCATCCTTCCGTCGCCGTGTTAGTGCGACGTTAAAGCAATAGAAAAAGAAAAAAAGATTGGCGATGATCATGCAATAGTGATTCCTACTTTATGCTTCCTATAATACCTGGGCTGTCGTATCGTGTACGTCAAACCACTGTCTGAGTTTCTGTCTCCAGGATACTATTCTCTTCCCACGTCCACGTTTACCTTGTCTTGTTTTCTAGGATCAGTTGTCTCAAGCTGTGTTCGTCATTTCCGAAAATGTGACGAAAATAGGCTGGTTTCCAGTGTTTTGCTATATTTTGAACTTCGCTTGATCTACCGGCGCAATCAAGTACTTCGTCGCTGATGACTGCGTCTACCCGTGTAATAATCAACACCGTGCAATACGTTCACAGTCCAAAGTCCTGCAGCCGGTTCACTGACAAAGCCTCTAGTGACTATCCTTCGACATCGTAAGGCAGAAGAGATAACAATACACCAGGAACTTATCGCAATTAAAGCACCCTCAATAGCTACCAACCTTGGCCGGAATTTAACCTACTGTCTCATAAGTAGAAGCAAAGCAAAGCAAAACAAAGCAAAGCAAAGTCACCTCCGTACAGGCCATGAAGGCCCTTGGAGGAGTGGAAGGTAAAGGCTTCCACCATTCGTAACCTCGGCACGTGATGGGGGAGAGTGGTTAGCTCTACGTCCGGCCGCCTTTGCCCCCAGGAATTAACCTGGTACTCATTTTTGGTGTAGGCTGAGTGAACCTCAGGGCCATATGCACCTCCGGAAGTGGAGATCTCGTTTCTTAAATGTTACGACTTCCTCATAAGTAGAAGACCAATGATTAACAGACAGCAAGAAATAGGTAAACATACCGTAATTAGAAATAATACCTAGCTAATAATCGCCAACTGATCTCATCATTATATATTGTATTATGTATCATTTGCTTCCTTCCCATTCCTAGGCCTTTCCTATCCCATCGTCGCCATAAGACCTATCTGTGTTGGTGCGATGTAAAGCAAATAGCAAAAAAGGTATTACAAGGAGTAACTTCCCTAAACCAGCATTATATGGATTATATACAACACATATTTTTCCACTGTCTGCAGTGGTGGTTGTTGTGTTAAATGCCAAAACAACAGGATAATATTAACCATAAAAGAAAGGAAACCTTAAAAAATGTGAACATGTAGAAGTGCTATGAGCATTGGAAAACTGGAAGACGCTCTAAAATATGCATATTGAATGCATTCGATGTCGAAAGAAAGCAATAAATGACTGAAAGTTAGAAAAAAATCTGAGGTGAGCCTCGCAGTGACACATGAAAAAAATGTTATTCTCACTCGCTGCCTAGGTCATCACTTCTCGCTCAGTTGTGGGTTATTCGGAAGGTTTCAGCAGACTGAGTTCACGGGAGGCATGAAAGCGATGTTTCAAGATATTGAAAAAGCATGGAGTATTATCTTAAAATTTTGAGGTCTATTTTCCGTTGGGAGGTTCTTCCTACCGTTATTAATATTATTTATATATTTTCCGATATTGCTAGAAAATTGCAACCCTGTTGTAACAGAGTCCTGGAACAACAGCAATCTTCTTCTTTTTCCTTCATTATCTTCTTCTTGTTTTTATTCTAGGGCATAGTAACAATGTACTAGTGCCACAGGCTATTCCAAAATGACCTTGGTTCAAATACTGGTTATTATAATGATATAAACGGCCATTTAAAAATACAACCGTGCGTCTTCTTCCATTCGTTTTCCTGCCACCTCCATTCCTATTTCGTTCACATCTGATTAATGATTTAAAACATTTCAGTTAAAGGCAGCTACTTATCTATAGGTCTGGGGATCACTATTAAATTAGTGGTGATCTGGGTAGGAAAGATGGATTACATTATAGAGGCAAATCATTACCTTCCACATACATTGTCTAAGACACACATTTGCTGTAAACCTATCGTATTATGCAAATTAACTTAATGCAAGTAATCAACTAGAAAATCTCGCGTTCAGAATTATCTTCCGAGCTGCGTCTGATGGCTGTCCATTTTACCATCGCAGTATCGGGGCAAGCTGAAGGACAATATAGCACATTTTTGGCCGTGTTAGGAAGGAGGGGAGGAAAAATATAACCACCTCGCACGTCACTCTACTGGGACATTGCCAACTCTCAAGAGATAAGTGGTACAGGCGATGTTCTCTACCAAAGCAACGCACTTCCTTTAAAGAAGAAAGTGTGATATCACAGATTCTAGATTATAGACTTCAAGGCTTGTATTAACCGCTTTCGGCCTTGTGATTTACTTTTGCAACAGTCTTTATCACTTCAATTTTCATATCATTTTTACACAGAATAAGTTATCTCATTTTTTCCTTTTCTTTTCATTATTCAGTAAAGAATGGCTGAGGAGTGCATGTGTAGGAACTGTGGGTGTGGCCAGGCATTAAGGAGTACGTGGGAAGAGTTAGATAGTTTGAGGGAGAGAGATAATTAGGATTTTCTCAGAAGACAGGAAGGAAATTAGTCCTTCCTGAAACAATGTACAACATACAGTAGGTTTAAAAGAGGGATGGGAAGAAAAGGAGGGAATTGTAGAAGACAGGTGCTCTAATGGTTTAAGGGGAAGGAGATTGCAGGCTAAGGGCTCCATTCAGGATCAGAATTCAGGACAGGTGTCTGTGAGAAATCAGTACGAGTCACTGCAGGGTGGAACAACCGAGGGAAGATGAGGAACAGGGAATGGTTGCTGAGAAGTGTGGAAGTAGGAGGAAGGGAAAATGTATGAAGGGAAATATGGAGTAGTAGATAGGAAGAAAACAGGTGGAACAGGATCATGGGATGGAGAAAATAGAGAAGGAAGTAACTTCTGCAGCTGTCAGGAAAGGACTGAGCAGGATCAAAAGATGTGGGTAGGGTTGAGGCTCTGGTCATGGGGGATTCCATTGTTAGACATGTGGGGAATGTGTGTGGAGGATAGGGAACCAGGGTAGAGTGTTATCCAGGAATAAGGTTAAGGCAGATATTGAGGACAGTAGAAGAGGAGGCAGTGTTTCACGTCGGTACTAACAACGTAAGGCAAGCAGGTATAAGGATCTCGTAAATGCAGCACAGGTGAAGTTTAAGGAAGCGGGGATTGTTATCAGTGGAATACTATGTAGGAGGGAGACTGACTGGAAGGTGATTGGGGATTTAAATGAGACTATGGATTGGGTAGAATGGAAACTGGGAATGAGATTTCTAGATCCTAATGATTGGGTAGGAGATAGGTATCTGCACTCAGATGGCCTTCACTTCAACCGCAGTGGTACATACAAGTTCGGAAATTTGTTTATTCTAGGGAGGTATATTCAGGGAAACGGGGTGGCCTAGGATATGGTATTAAGGGAACAGGAAACTGGAAGTCAAGAAGGGATGACAAAAAATTGTTAGTGCTGAACTGTAAAAGTATTGTGAATAAATTAATAGAATTAAGTAATTTAATAGATATATACTTACCAGATATTGTAATAGGAGTTGAATCATGGCTGAGAAATGATATAATGGATGCAGAAATTTTCTCACGGGACTGGAGTATGTATCGTAGAGATTTGATAGGAATGGTAGGATGGGGAGTATTCATTCTGGTGAAAGAATAATTTGTAAGCTACGAAAAGTTAAGTATGAAAAGCATAAAATTTTAGGTGTAAGGCTCACCTCTAAAGATAATAGGCAACTTGGTGTCTTTGGAATGTACAGACCGGAAAAGGGTAGCGCTAACACTGATTCACAATTATTTGATAAGATAACCAACTATGTGAGAAACCATAAGGAAAGGAACGTGATTGTAGCTGGTGATCTCAATGTATTGTACAAATTGTCAATTGAGAAGGTAATGCGAACGACAGGAAGTTAATATGGGAAGGGCATCTGTTTCAGAAAGTGATGGAACCAACTAGAGGGAAGAATATTCTGGATGTGATGCTGGTAAAACCAGATGAGCTCTATAGAAAAACCGAAATAGTAGGTGATATTAGTGTCCATGAAGCTGCTTTTGTGGTAGTTAAAATAAATTTGAAAGAAAGGAAGGTATTAAAGTAAGGACTTTCAGGCAGTACCATATGTCTGATAACACAAGCATGAGGGAGTTTTTAAAAAGTAACTCTGATCGGTGTAAAACGGTTAATAAATATGTAACAGGCTCTTGGATGGTTTTAAAGAAATTGTTGAGGAATGCGAAAATAGGTTTGTACTTTTAAAGGTGGTAAGGAATGGAAAGATCCACTATATTATAAACAGAGAGATAAAGACGGAGGTGCAGTTTGGAAAGAAATAATGTTAGAGAAATGGCTGTGGAAGTAAGGATAAAAAGGATAACATGATGGCAAGCATAATTAGCGGTCATGCAAATATTAAAAATGTAAATCTATGTATAGGTACTTTGAGGCAGAAACAGGTTCCAAGAAGGATATTCCAGGAATCATTAATGGACAAGGGGAGTGTGTAAGTGAGGATCTTCAAAAGGCAGAAGTATTCTTTCAGCAGTATGTAAAGGTTCTCGGTTACAAGGATAATGTCCAGATAGAGGAGGTGACTAATACTAAAGAAGTATTAAAATTTACCTATGATAACAATGACATTTATAGTAACATACAAAAGTTGAAAACTAGAAAAGCAGCTGTAACTGGTAAGGTTTCGTAGATATACTAAAGACAATGGGTTGGGATATAGTACCATATCTGAAGTACTTATTTGATTATTGTTTACATGAAGGAGCTATACCAAGTGAGTGGAGTGTCGTTACACTAGCCCCTGTGTATAAAGGAAAGGGTGATGGACATAAAGCTGAATACAGGCCTTTCAGTTTGACATGCATTGCATGTAAGCTTTGCGAAATCATTCTTTCTGATAATATTAGGCGTGTTTGCGAAATTAATAACTGATTTGATAGAAGGCAGCTTGTGTTTAGGGAAGATTATTCCACTGGAGCTCAAGTTGTAGGATTCCAGCAAAATATAGCAGACATCCTGGATTCAAGAGGTCAAATGTACTGTATATTGATTGACTCTCTAAGGCATTTGATAGGGTAGATCATGGGAGACTACTGGCAAAACTGAGTGCAACTGGACTTGACAAAAGAGTGACTGAATTGGTGGCTGTGTTTCTAAAAATATAACTCAGAGGATTAGAGTAGACGGAGCTTTATCTGTCCCTGTAATAATTAAGAGGGGAATTCCTCAAGGCAGTATTATTGGACCATTATGTTTTCTTAAATATTTCAATGTTATGTGTAAAGAAGTGGAATCAGAGATACGGCTTTTTGCAGATGATGTTATTCTGTACAGAGTAATAAATAAGTTACAAGCTTGTGAGCAACTGCAAAATGAACTCGACAGTATTGTGAGATTGACAGTAGGCAATGGTATGATGATAAACGGGGTTAGAAGTCAGGTTGTGAGTTCACAAATAGGAAAAGTCCTTTCAGTTTTAATTACTGCGTTGATGAAGTGAAAGTTCCTTTTGGGGATCATTGAAAGTACATAGGTGTTAATATAAGGAAAGATCTTCATTGGGGTAATCACATAAATATGATTGTAAATAAAGGGTACAGATCTTTGCATGGTTATGGGGGTATTAAATGGTTGTAGTAAGGATGTAAAAGAGAGGGCATATAAGTCTCTTGTATGACCTCAACTAGTGATTGGTTCCAGTGTATGGGACTCTCACCAGGATTACTTGATTCAAGAACTGTGAAGAAGTCCAAAGAAAAGCAGCTCGATTTGTTCTGGGTGATTTCCGACAAAATAGTAGCGTTACAAAAATGTTGCGAAATTTGGGCTGGGAAAACTTGGGAGAAAGGAGACGAGCTGCTCGACCAAGTGGTATGTTCAGAGCTGTCAGTGGAGTGATGGCGTGGAATGACATCCGTAAACGAATAAGTATGAGGGGTGTCTTTAAAAGTATGAAAGATCATAATATGAAGATAAAGTTGGAATTCAAGAAGACAAATTGGGGCAAATATTCTTTCATAGGAAGGGGAGGTAGGATTGGAATAACTTACCAAGGGAGATGTTCAATAAATTTACAATTTCTTTGCAATGATTTAAAGAAAGGCTAGGAAAACAAGAGATAGGGAATCAGCCACCTGAGCGACTTCTCTAAATGCAGATCAGTAGTGAATGATTAATTGATAACAATTTAGACTTATCCTCCCAATTAGTCAGGATTAATCGTACTACTGTACTTTGTAATACTAATTCATTTCTTGACTATTTATGAGATTGTTTACTGAATGAAGAAATGTGTGTCTGATATAGAACGAGCGGACTTCGCATTATGCTTGTAGGACAGATAAATATATGGGTACGGAAGGTAATCTATGGTGTGTGGTGGTGGTATAGGCTACCCGCCGAACGTTCGGGCCTGCGTACGTGCGTGTATGTTCCGCAAGAGATCCTATGAGTCGTTTACTCGACCACCTTCTCAGGATGTACACGCATGGACAGATGATGTCCCGACATGAACAGTCATCACTTCCCCATTCCGGTACTGAAAAGGAGGTGTAGAGAGTTAAGGAGTAACTTCATTGTTGTAGGCCACTTCAGTACAAAAGAGGCAGGGAAGGGAATGAAGTGGTAGTGTTGAAGGCACAGTGTGTGTTTTGCTATACTGATCCCGTGGCGGCCTAGATTTCCTTAAACTTTAATACTGCATGACGGCTTCTAAGTTATCACAAGTGAATCACGGCCGTATTGTCGGCTCGTGGAGGCTCACATGCCCCAACTCCGAAGCAATAGCTCAATCAATACCATGCTGTCTTAAGGCAGTTTGGAGATGGATAGAAATATAGCAAGAATGAGGTGAAAAGGAATATTAGATCATAGAAAAAATAGCATGGCTCGTAAAATAACTACTGAGGAACAGGATGCTATAATCGTTCAACTGTGAACTATTCTCCGTTTGCTACTATATGTAATAGGATTGCCGCATTGGAACAGCCAGTAAGTCGGACTACCGCGAGTCTCCGACTCCTTGCTACAGGTATTCACAATCGCCGAGCCGTGAAAAAGGAGCGACTTTGTCCTATCCACAGATAACTTCGCGTAGGATTTGAACTTCAAGAAAGTGTTACTCCACGACAGGGACAGCTGGATGAAAAGGTATTTTGCTCTGATCCAGGTAAACAGCTGACGTGCTGGTGTCCAGTTGGCAAGCGTTATGAAGAGGTTTTTATCGAGGTAATTAATCACTCAGGTCGCGTCACATGTGTCTTATTGGGGTTGGTAAGTGTTGCTGGTTTAGGATAGTTGATAGAGGTCACACTACTAAGGACGTTTCAAAATATGTGGACATTCCCGGTATTATATTTGTACAAGATAACTGCCTGTTCTCACTGCACATATACCCAAAGCTTTCTTCGAAAAGGATCCTGACGTTTACGTGTTTGACAGGCCTCCCATATCGTTTGACATTTTTAGACGTGAAGCTTCCACGGTGTGTAGAGTTCCAAACGGCTAGAGCAAGTGATGAATAGGAATTGCGTATGGAGACTGATTATTATTAATGTTCTGGAAGAGAGGGGGAACTCGCCACTTACACTTATTGCAAAATCAGTATTTGACACAATTGCTGAGTTGTTTACACCAATTCCACAAATATTTTTCTATTAATTTCCAATTTTCTTTTGTTAACAATTTATGATTGTGATTATGCAACAATAGACAGTATATTTGCTTATTATTTTATCGTACATTGATTTTATTTATACTTTATCTTATATTTTTTCTAAAAAGGCCGCTATCAAAATAAGGAATAAATAAAGAGGAAAAATTCACTACAGTACAGCACACTAGTTTCAGCTGTTCGGCAAGAAGCCTATTGTAACGTCATTCGGCTCTATGCTTAAGTACCTATGACTGATCCAGCAATTTATAGACTGCCAGGGGACCAGCGAGTCTTATGCCTACAGACGCCTGGGGCCTGTTTTCATAATATGTTGCAGATACCCAGCTCCATTTCGTTTAATTGTTATGCTGATTATCAGGGCTCTGGAAAGCTATTAGTTTTCATTGGTTTATAAGCTGGAGTTTGTGCAATGAAATGCACGCAAGCTCTGTGCGGTTGTTGATAACACTGTCCCAGTATCGCTTTTGACCAAGTAGGTCGTCTGAAGAAAGTTCTACTAGCTTGTGTTGGCGTCATGATCACAAGTTTTGACCTAGAGTACGTATCGCATAATAGGTGTTGTCCAAATTAAGTATTTAGTCAGTATAAGTACGAAATATCATTGTTGACATTGCCTCACTCTGAACAAATGTATTCATGTTCAATACCATTAATTCCGAATCACTTTAAATTACTGGTACAGTAAATATCCTCGCCTTGGGCTCTAGTAGCGGGGAAATAATTGCCTCTCAGCGCTCCGTTACCTTAACTTTGAGACCCTCCCTGTAACACTTTCGACGCTCGAAGTTGGGAATTTTGAATTCTAATAATGTTGTCTTTCCCTCTAAGCGTTTTCGACTATTTTGAAGCCATTTCTTGTCCAGATGTCACGATATGCTAATGATTATATGATGTCGTATGATCCGGGAGAAGTGCCGTCCGATTTTCGGCAGAATGTTGTTATACCCATTCCCAAGACAGCCGGTGCTAACAAACGTGAAAACTATCGCACCATTAGTTTAGTATCTCACGCCTGTAAAATTTTAACACGTACTATTTACGGAAATTGAAACTGCGTTGGGAGAAGATAAATTTGGCTTCAGAAGAAATGTAGGAACACGTGAAGCAGTCCTGACTTTACGTCAGAGGATCGAATTAATAACGACAAACCCACGTACATGGCGTTCGTAGATGTAGAAAAGGCGTTCGATAATGTTGATTACACCAAGCTGTTTGAGATTGAAGATGATCGGAATCAGATACCGAGAACGAAGAATGATCTTATGATCTGTATAAAAATCGGTCTGCAGTGATTTGAAGAAAGAAGCAGCAGTCCAGAAAGGAGTGAGGCAAGGCTGCAGTTTGTCTTCTCTCCATTTCAACGTTTATATAGAACAGGTGGTAAAGAAAATCACAGAGGAATTTGTAAGGGGAATCATAATCGAAAGAGAGGAGATCAAAACACTGAGATTTGCCGATGATATTGTTATTTTATCTGAGACTGCGGAAGATCTGCAGAAAGTGCTGAATGGTATGGTCATGGTCTTGGAGAAGTAATACAAGATGAAAATAAATAAGTCTAAAACAAAATAGAGTCGAACGAAACCAGTGATGCAGGTAATATTAGATTAGTAAATTAAGTCTTGCAGGATGTAGAAGAATGTTGTTATTAACTAACGACCGCAGAAGTAAGAAGGATGTCAAATGCACAGTAGCACAATCAATGAAAGCTTCTCTTAAGAAAAGAAATTTGCTCACTTCGAACATTGAGAGTGGTGGGATTCCGGACGGCGAAGAGGGAACGGATTTCTAAGTCCCTCAAAGATGCAAAGACCGCCTCTTTGTAATGTAAGGGTTTGAGGGAACGGAGGGGGGGTGGGGACTTGTGCTGGACTTCTATAAACTTGTTTGTGGCATAAACAGAAAGAAAAAGTAATGAATCACTTCTGCAAAATAGGAAGATATTTTTGAATACTTTCTTCTCGAGCGTGGCATTGTATGGAAGTGAAACCTGACGATAACACGCTCAGAAAGTAAGAGAATAGAAGCTTTTGAAATGTGGTGTTACAAAAGAATGCAGTAGATGAGATGGATAGATTGAATCACGAATGAAGAGATACTGAATCGAATTGATGAGAGGAGATTGATTTGGCGAAATTTGACGAGAAGAAAAGATAGAATGATAGGACACATCTTAAGACACCCAGGCCTCGTTCAGATGGTTTTTGATGGAAGTGTGGGCGGCAAGACCAAGGTATGAATAGGACACGCAGATTAGAGCAGATGCATGATGCAATAGTTACGTAGAAATGAAAAGGTTAGCACAGGATAGTGTGGCATGTAGAGCTGCATCAAACCAGTCTGTAGACTGATGACTCAAACAACAACAACACAGCATGTCGCGTCAATTTGTGAAATAAATATATTTACCCAATTACTGTATATGCACCACAGTTTTCTCAAATGTTCACAATATTATTTGTTTTGTCATATACTTGTAAAAATCACTGAACTGAATCAAACGACAGCGCGTGTGACGTAATACCACGTCGGGCCCAGAGTCACACTAACTGTTATCCGCGCCGCACATTGAATGTAGTACCTTAAAATCGCGGAGCTATTGTATCACGTGATGATGTAACACAGAGGCCAGACTCTCATTCCTAGGTACATTAGTCCTTCCTATTTACACTGAGATATTGAACATTGTCGTCGCACGCGGTGTCTTAAAAGTATTTCGATTTAAAATCTTAAATTTAAAATCACGATTTCACAACGCTCTCCTGCCTATTATGGTTCTGAAATATATACGTATTCTATCGCAAAATGCACAGTAAGTTAGCAATTAATTTCTGATATTTAAGGCAAGGTTTAATATGGATATTATTGTTTATACTAAGGATGAGAAGGCTCCTTCGTATAACATTTCGTTTTGGGTGGTATTCCTCACACTTGCTGTTTAATAGTAAAATCTTGTTACACAGCTCAGCAGAGTGAACGTGTCTTTACTCTTATAGGGGCACTAAACTATACTTCTGGAGATAAACAACAGCTTAACTTTGTGCTAAAACGAAAGGCTGTGCCTTTGAAGAGCCAGCTAGGCACTGTAGTACACACCATCCTTTCTTTGTCACATAAGCCGTTCTCATTAGTTTCAACTGAAAGACAAACGAGATGGCCGAAAAAGCATCAGTGCGTGTCAGTTTGCTTGCGTCTTGGGTGAGCAGAGAGCGTGAGAGGAAAAGTAGGAGGGGAAAAAAGGGGGTGTTTCACCTCACCTCCTCTTCCTTCCACTTGTATGGTACACTGTCTCTCCTTCCTGCTTGTTACTGCCTTTTTGCAGTGAAACAGAGTGCGTGTGCTTGTGTGTTGGTATGGTAGCTAAGAGGGGATAGAAGGGTGTCTATGGGTCGTTGTCTTTGATGTTTTTGCGATGCCTTGCATTTAGCAAGGTTTAGACGTCAAGAGCAACGTGATAACGCCGGAGTATCATATAGCAGCATCACACGTCACATAGTGTAGGCCAGAGGAGGGAGATCCTCTGCTATGTCTGGAATGTTGAAACCACCCTCATGGCTCCCCACCCCCGTTCCCTCAAACCCTTACATTACAAAGAGGCGGTCTTTGCATGTTTGAGGGACTTAGAAATCCGTTCCCTCTTCGCCGTCCGGAGTCCCACCTCTCTCATACCCTCTAACTATACCCCATAATCTCTCCCTGCCACCCCGATCCCTCTGGATGAAGAATTCCAGCCACTCCAGCAATGGCGACAAGGCGTGAGATAATAAAGTAAATAGTTGGCCTCTTGGGGTAAATATCAAATTTGTCCTGGACTTCTATGAACTTGTTTGTGGCACAAACAAAAAGAGAGAGTAATGAATCACTTCTGCACTTGACCTACAGTACGAATAATACAATGCTCCGAAAGTGAACTAATCAGAGCATCGACGATTATTGCCAAATGTTCAGACTGAGGATTAGGTTTACTATTTCACGGAAGCTAGCTAATTTAAGACCTTACACTTCTGTCCCGCGAAATGGAGAGGGTTTAAAGCACACCTTCTTGAAGGAATTATCTGAAGAAAAATATTATAAGCATAGTATCCCAACAGGTAAACCCATTTTCGAAGGAACTATCTTTGGGGATGTAATCAGTTATTTTCTAGACGTGATCTGAAGAGAGCGTGTTTGATTCCGTCTGAGATAGGTGGCAAGCAAGGGCGTTTTAATGCAGCTCTGTGTCGTTGGCTACCGGTACGTTGAACAATTGTTGGATGAGCATATTCCGATATACACCATCCATTAATACCGTTAGTAGTCCTAACGTAATACAGATATGACTGACATGGATTCCGTATCCACTAAATTCAATCCATGTCCTTTCAAATATTCGCAAAGTTACCATCAGATGAACTGTCTTATTTTAAAATTGCGATGACATGCGTTGCAACTTACTTTCATCATGAATTTCTTCCATCGTGACGAGATTTGGCGGCCCATCCGTGACCTAATAAACTGTTCTGCAGTCTTTTCGGTCTTCCACTATCAAGGTTAACTGCCGTATAGTCAAGGATGTCTTTCCCTTCACTTGGTCAAACGGCGTTTATAATATCTTAATTTATATTGCTTTCTTGCGATTTTTCTGAAAATGTTCTTTCCAAGGATTTCACCTGATCGTCTTCCTATTTGTCCGAAGAATTAGATAATTATATGTCATACATAAAAGTCTCTTTAGCAACAGCGAATTGATGTATTTATCCAATTTCTCTGCAAATATTCTGCTCTATTCTCATATTTTTAAAGCGCCAATCCTTCGTCTTTGGCTTCCATTAACCATGTTTCAAAAGGAACGCGGGAAACGAGGGTTGTGATCTTGAGTTTTACGATTCATTTAACATTTAGTCACTTGTGCTCATTCTTCCTTCTAACTGCTCGCATGGAGTTACTAGGCACCAGGAGAGAAAGTGTGAAATAAATTCTGCAGTTGCAAAGCAATTATACCTTATTTTACTGCAGGCGTTAAATGTCAGGAATGCAAACACATTTACATGAAATTAACACATGCCAAATAGCAATAATTTAAAGTATCTGTCTTTTTGCACCACACGCTACACACGCGTCAACGTCTTAATGCCCTTCTGAAAGCCACTCTAAAATATCCCCTGTTTGACGATTTTACACACCAGTCATATTTACTTCAAAGGGAAGATAAACTCGTATATGGCAGGAAAGATCAATGACAGAACCTTCTAGTTATTGCAGTGTAGTGGATGACGAGAAGCAGTCTCTGTATCTTCCATGTATTCCTCACTTAAGTGAGAGAGATAACACAGTCGATTTTTCGGGAGAGGTGCGTGGCCCTCTCTTTGGTGCTCGTGGGACTTCACTGAAGACTCAATTGCGCCGTTTGGGAATGAAAAATCAACAGTACTCTATCATCATTAAGGGAAGTTTAATAGATTCTGTCACCGATCTCGGTAGCTGCAGACGCTTAAATGCGGCCAGTATCCAGCACTCGGGAGACAGTGGGTTCGAACCCCACTGTCGGCAGCCCTCCAGTGGTTTCCCGTGGTTTCGCATTTTCACTCCAGGCAAATGCTGGGGCTGCACCTCAATTAAGGCCACTGCCGTTTCCTTCTCACTCCTAGCCCTTTCCTGTCCCATCGTCTCCATAAGACCTATCTGTGTCGGTCCGACGTAAAGCAATTTGTAAAACAAATCTGTCCATATACTAAACAATTACATACGTTTATTGAAATAATACTGCATTGATATATTGGGGCCTCCGTGGTCACATTATCTGCAAGATACTATCCTTTCTTTCCGGAAAGGAAATAAAGATAGAAGTGCTCAATAATTCTTGTAAAATAACTTTTTTCATGATGCTCAAACTGTTTGAGATGTGAAAATATGAGTAGTAACATGTGTACACAATAAAGATGTGAAATAATGTTATAAGCAACACATGGTTTTCCGTGGTTTCCCATTTTCACACCAGGCAAATGCTGGGGCTGTACCTTAATTAAGGCCACGGCCGCTTCCTTCCCACTCCTAGCCCTTCCTTGTCCCATCGTCGCCATAAGACCTATCTGTGTCGGTGCGACGTAAAGCAACTAGCAAATATATATATATATATATATAAGCAACACGACAAATAATATGTAAAGAATTATCTTGTTTTATTTCGGTATGTAATTACTCATGTGGTGTTTTCCAGATCTTACCACCGTTATACACAGAGAAACTTACTTGGCATCAATAAGTCGACTACTAAACCAAACTCGCCTCCCACGGCGTCGAGGCCATACGTGGTCGCTACAAAAAACTTATTCACACTAATTTAAAAATGAAAGTCCTCTTTTTCTAACAAGTTGATTTACGTCGCACCGACACAGATAGTTCTTATGGCACGATGGGGCAGGAAAGGGCTAGGAGTGGGAAGGAAGCGGCCGTGGCCTTACTCAAGGTAGAGCTCCAGCATTTACATGGCGTGAAAATGGGAAACCACGGAAAACCATCTTCAGGGCTGCCAACAGTTGGATTCGAACCCGCTATCTCCCTAACACTGTATACTGGCCGAACTTAAGCAACTGCAGCTATAGAGCTCGATAATGAAAGTCCTGGAAGACCGTGAGAGTAAATAATTGGTTACCGAGGGAGTTGGCTACGCAGTTTGAGTCAGGCAGCTGTAAGCTCACATTCGGGCAACCTTGGTCATGGCTTTCCGTGGTTTCGCATTTTCACACCAGACATATACTGAGGCTGTATTTTAGGGCCTTCCATATTATTGTTAGGTTTCCGTGCCGCATCCTTCCCCAGCACTCTCTTATGACGAATTTCGGTAGTGGAATAAATAATGTTATTATGTTAGTATAAACTGAAAAATATGAATTACTAAAAACGAAATACAGCTCACGGTTTCTTACTACCTCCTGTCATGTGCACAAGAGGAGAGAAAAACACTGTGTGATGAAAAATATAAGAGAAAGCAGGTCTTTTCCATTATCTCGGTACATGCATCTTTATATCCACACGAGCGTATATGCGGGGCATGAAATTACGTAGGTCTCACTCAAAGAGAGTGGAAGGAGATTGGTGAAATTCACGGTAAAGAGCGTGTTGAGCTTGTGGATAGCCAAAGGATCACAATTTCACTTCTCATGCTGTAACCAGCGCTAAAGAAACTGAATAAAATTTTCTCCAGACTTCTTATTCATCTGAAGAAACAAGTACGAATGTATACTGAAATAGGAATCAGCTGATTGTTTAAATTTGATGAGGGAAATTTTCTGTATTACATAAAATATTTAGAAAATATATGGCATAAGCTGTGTTTCCAACAAAAATTGGAGATATACTTATATACACGATAATAATAATAATAATAATAATAATAATAATAATAATAATAATAATAATAATAATAATAATAATAATAATAATAATATCTTTATATCTTGTCAACAACGCTGGTAGTCGGTAATTTCGCCTTAATCTTACTAAAGCCTTTGTTCTATTTTAAGACACTGCGTTGATCCTATTTAAACAATATAATATTCAATGTCTCAATTAGCAGTGTTTTTAATTTATAGATTAACTTGATTGTGTTGGAGGTAGTTTTGGCAATATACTGTATATTTTCGTTTAATAAGCATGGTACTCATAACTTTTCTTTATTCCATCGTACTTCATATTCTGCACGTCTAGAAGTACGGATTAAGCAGTTGTTTTCCTTTTAATTTATCATGTAATTAACCTATGGACAAAATAATTAGTTCTTGATGAATAATTAAAACTGCTACCAGTCACAATTTTTATTAAAGATTTTACTGCACAATGCGTTTCAGAGAAACACACTAATACGTAACGTTTGTGCCACAGTACGTGCTTCGTATGACTTACATGTCTCAGATTCACTGTAGGCGAGTACTTGTCATATTTCCTTGTTATGTTCGCTGGGATCTATAAATATCACGTCTTTGCTGCTTAAGTTTAGTTGCACTGTTGTCTGAACTGAACTTACGTAAAATGTACAACAATGTTCATATATTTGAAAGAATTCTCGATGGAGTTTAATTTGAAGACCTTGATGGTACAATGATTGACATTTAAAATCAAGGAAAATATTTATCCCATTGCAGAATGTTTTCAGCTATCACTTTTGATAATAACCCGTGAAAACGTAAGTGGAAGGACTTACTAATATTTTACCCGTTCGCGAGTAAATACCATAGATAAAAATATATATTATGGCGATTTCAACGCGGTGGGATCTAAAAGATGTTAAATGATCATATGGGTCGTTTAGTATTTGTCTGGATAAAATGTAATTCTACACAAATTTCATGGAACTTATTCAATAATTTATTTATATTTGACTAGATAAAACATTAGCTTACACAATAGTCCTGAACTTTCTTCAGTAATCTGCTTCTATCTGACTGAATAAAACAGCTTTCACAGTAGTCCTGGAGTACTTCCAAAAATTTGGTTCTGTTGCATTGGATGAAACATTAGCCTACACAATAGTCCCGAAAACTTGTCAGCAATTTATTTATTTTTAACCACGGCAGGTAATATTGTACTCTGATTTATGAGTATTGTAAACACATGAACCACGGAGAATCGAAACAGTACAGGTGAGACTACTTAGAAGTCTTTTAGGCTATAGTTGGCTCAACTAAAAAGGGATTCATGACATATTTCAGATGCTACATATTCAAAATATAAGAGACAATATAACATTACCACACTGTTATCTTCTCTGAGGCACTCTACGCGATCGAGACATCATCATTAACCATCAACATCAACAGTAGATACTGAAGAAAATATTCGTACCGAAGTTTCAAGATGGTATCTGGATGTGAAAAAGCTCGCAAGAACTCTATTCATCAACTGAGCAATTAACTTCAGTCACACACAAAAGACAATGAAACTTTACGGACATTTATCACGGTTGACCAAGAAAATATATTTCGTTATAAGTGGAACATGGAAAACTAAAAATACGCTGGCTTGTAGATACAGAAAAATATCTCACAGAAGTCAATATTGACATACTGAAAACAAGATCTACATTCCTACAAAACATTAACACTCAAACGTTTGCACCCAAGTATCTATCGCCAAGAAACTTGAAGGACGAATGAACACAAAAAAGACGTCAGGCCCATAGTGAAGGGATGAAGATGATTTTTGGAAAATAAGAACAAGAAGGTCAAGATGAAGAATATCAATGCTATACAATGGTTTTTACATGCGCTGTGGAGGGCAAAACACGTAAGAGTAGTATGGCCCCTGTTACCGTATTTAGGCATGTTGATCTGATGCCATCTATGCTCCCGGTGCCTCAATTGGACGGCCACGAACTCCACAATTCAGAAAAGGTCGAGGATGTGTCCAATAATCACCCTATCCGAATTCCGCACCTTGCTCTTCAGGTAGAAAAACACGTTCGTCCCTCTAGTTAGAACCTGGTGGCAGAGAAGAGCATAGTAGAGGTGAATCTCATGTCGAGTACTGTCGAAGAAGTAATGTACTGAAAAGTGCTGTTAGATGGAGAATAGTTTAAAAGTAATTCAAAGTGAAAGGGGTCAGGCACTACTACTTTATGAAAACTTTACATTCGGACATTCTAGGAAAGTTAAATCTGCTGCTGATCAAGGTTGGAGATGCTCGAAGAAGGAAAGCAGTGATGCCGGGGAGTGATCATGTTTTGTCTAGGAGCGTGGGATATCACACTCAGGATACACCTTCAGAACAGTACAAACAGACCCTCACATTCCGCTAAATAGTGTCGGCTCTTGTTCGGTACCAAGAAATGACAAGAAAACCAAAGAACGGCATCCAGAAGAAAATTGTGCAATGTCAAAATGGTGAAATGGTCAAATTGCACTTTTGGAAATGTGTTTCGTACAAAGTTTAAATGTTATCGTTAGCTTAAAATACCTTCGTAATAAAAGCACTCGCAATTGAAGCTCGTTTTTATATGGCTTACTGATGTGTTGCGGGGATTGGCCAAGAGAAAATCACTGGTCTGCTCTTAGTTGCGCAGTTCGTGTGTTGAGCAGGTAAAAGTTGTGGAGTCCGTGTGAGCCGTCTCAATTTTGAGGTCTCGTTTTTCTCTGCCAAATGGCAGAGGAAGCTGGACCTCTCTTTAATTAATGGGATCGAATAAACAGCAAATGTGTCACCAGATATTTTTACATGCCGATATAGTATATCATGGAATGTCCAGTATACTTTCTTTGGCTCTACAAAAATCAACCTATTTCTGACGGGTTATAACCTGCCGTCTTTGGATCTGGAGACTGACCATCTACCACTGATCCACAGCGGGAACTAACATTATTTATAATGTTATTGGCTTTACGTCCCACTAACTAATGTTCGTTTTCGGAGACGCCGAGGTGCCGGAAGTTACTTTTTTTCTGCTAGTTGCTTTACGTCACACCGACACAGATAGGTCCTATTGCGACGACGGGGCAGGGAAGGGCTAGGAGTGGGAAGGAAGCGGTCATGACCTTAATTAATGTACAGCCCCACAGGAGTTCTTCTACGTGCCAGTAAATCTTCATCCACGAGGCTGACGTATTTGAGTACTTTCAAATACCACCGGACTGAGCCAGGATCGAATCTGCCAAGTTGGTGTCAGAAGGCCAGTGCCTCAACCGTCCGAGCCACTCAGCCCTGCACTAACACTTTAAATGACTCCTTCGTTCATCTGCTCACAGTTGTGGACATTTATATTCCCTGTAGCATAGGTCATGGACATGAGTACACGTTGAAGCAAATAAATAGAAAAGTAAGAAAGGAAGACCTGTGAAGGAATCTGAATCATCCTGAAATGAAGGTCCGCTATCATTTCGACGGACTTCTGTTACCAAAGACTGTGTGACTTTTATTGGCCTGTCTCTTTGACATGTTGAATCCAATTGAATGCCTTGAGATACCTCTCTTGTCATTCTTCGTTCACTCAGTCACAAGCAAACGAGAAAGCGCCCGCCCGCCAATACCTCAACTAGACAGGCCACGCACCCTTCGCTACGCAAACAAAGGAGTTTTTAGTTTGGCATGTATTGCATTCAATTACAAGACGAACTAAAGGAGCGTGTCGAATAAATTGGAATTACTTCCTTAAAGGCAAAGAAAAAGAAGCATGTACATGTTGGTCTTTTAATAAATATTCTTCACTGCTGTAAAAAAAACACGATGCAAATATAATTTAAATGAAAGTGGAATCTCATAGTGTAAATTACAATGTAGATGTTATGGGAGCTCCTTGATTTTGAACGTTTGAATATATTTAAGAGATGGTGTGTGTTCATACTTGCTTTTCAAAATAGTAAGTTTCACCTATTAAGGAAGTATTCAAATAAGTTTTACTTTTCGATTAATAATGATTGGGACAGGTTTCATTACAGAGACCTACTCAACAGATGTTGTGGTGTTTATACAGAGGCATAGGAATAGAAAACAATTTTGTACAGGAAATAAATCTATGTATTTTCTTTCAGATTATGTTAGCTACACTACAAAAAACAATTCAAAACGAAAAATCTGAAGGAAACGTGGTCCACAAAGAAAATATAGGGGCGTCACCTGTAGGTGACATTGGTCAGTATAGTTACAGTTCGCAGTTTGTTGGTAGCCTACATTCAGGTGCGAGGACAACTGCTGCCCCTAACGCATATTCGACTGTCCCGGATTCGGAGCCGATTTAGACCCTTGGTAAGGCTCAAAGTCTGTGAGGTAACCAAATCGCGTAGCAATTGACCACAGTTATGTCTAGCATATGGTTCTTGTGCGGAGCGTATAACTTGGACATTTTCACGATGATATTCTTCTTCTTCAATGAGCAGTAACTCAAAACACTGAACTGCAGACAGTTGCGATCCGTCATATTCAGAAGGTTCGTCATGCCGGTCACCTCACCTAATCGGAAAATAAAATAAGAATAAGAAGAATTATTCTTCTCTGTAGCTGCCCACAATGTATTGTATCTTTCCGTAGAAGATGTTGGTGTATTTGTCCTAGAAACATCAGATGCCTGCTGCATTTCATTAGAAGGTATCGGCGTACCATCATAAGCTGATATCATATATATTTACACTGTCAACCTCGACATTCTACCAGGGAGGGGATTAATATTGACAGAATCAGTTGCTTCATAGCCACCTCCCTCATCCGTAAACTGTCCATCATTTTGAGGAAATATTATAATATCATCTGGGGTGCATTATTACTGTCATCTTCCAACATTTGTAGTAGCTCATCCAGTGTCAGACTGAAGAGAGAGAAAAAAACATGAAGTGAATATCAGATACCATTGATAATTGAAACTGGACAAAAAGGCCTACTTGATGTGACCAATGTCACCTGCAGGTGAAACCACGCTTCTTCAGGGCATTAACATGTGCTTAAATTATAATATTATACTAAGAATGTTTCACTTTCATTATTGAACCTTTGAGCAATACACATGCATAAAATGCAAAATGAAATTACCTTTCATCACACGCTTTCCATGCCACAATAACATGCAGTTGCTTCTTCACTTCAATGTAGTCTGTTTCCTCTTCTATCTGAGCGAGAAGTGACTGATCAGTGCAGGTTGCGATTTCAAAAAGGGCCCATGTCAAATTATAAGGCCTTTCTTTAAATACTTTCTACAGGCAGAAAAGTTCAAGCTGCCTGATGAGCAGGAAATGTTATTAATATTATGTGTCACCTGTAGGTGACATTAAGCTTTGGCGGGTTTTAATAAGCGTAGAAACAGGTACAAGTTGAATGCTAAAATTGGTGGTGAACTGTAGGTTAAACTTGATAGTAGGTGTATATGAGCATTATTACACACACACACACACACACACACGCACACACACACACAGACGTGAACTACACCCGGTCTACAACACTTCTACCTAGGAGCCTGGTGCACCATTCGGCGTGCTTTATAAGATATGGCGGCCGATAAATTCAGTTTTTCTGTTCCCATTGTCATCGTATTGCAAGGAGCACTTCATTCTTTTTCCTTTTTGTCTGGAATATCCACAAAATTCGTAACATATCTCAGTTGCTGAAGTATGTCCTTCTCAGTCTTTGAAGGTCAAGGTGTACGTATGTTTATAATTATAAATTTAAATCAAGATATTAGCGGCATGGTACTAACTGTGTATCTTGCGTCGGGTTGATAGGTGCCAAGCTACAGAGCGTGAATCATTAGGTTCGATCACGTTTCCGAAATCGCAATGCGAAGATACAAAACATAAGTTGTGTCTTAAAGATAGCTATAACTTAAATATAACCTAAGAATACGGATTAGTTCTCGGTGTCACTACTAGTGCAAGTTTGATTTCCTGAACATAGAGATAGGTAGAGAAAATACAATCGTCAAGGAACGTTTTTCATCACTCGAGTACACAGTGTCATTGTGATGCTATCTTGAAAGCCGACCCTCAGGCATGACAATTTCACATCTTAATGTAGCCCTATCTATAGACAGAGCGTCAAACTTCACTTGAGTTGTAACATCAGTAAGAAAATGTTACTTATGTTCTAAATTGTGTAGGTAAAGTCCCTGGAACACAACGTCGACATTTGATGGGTCGGAATAAATAATTTACATTAGGAAGGAATGTCAAGAGGGAGTTGTACGACGAGTACGAGAGAATCAAAGTGATACGATTCGGAGGTGAAATTAAACCAGAACATGACAGGCTGGCTAGCTCTGAGTCCAACTTGGCAGGTTCGATCCTGGCTCAGTCCGGTGGTATTTGAAGGTGCTAAAACCAAAACTGAAACTGAAACCAATAGCATTATTATTACAATCCAGACCAGCAAGGCTATTGATGAACTATCCTGTAAAGGTTGTCCACGTTTCACAACTGCAGCTGATGTCACAATCGTCGACTGTTGGTTTGGGAGAACTACTTGTTGAATGTTACAGAACTGAATTCATAGTAGTTAGGACATGCGTGTGCAACCAAACTGTAAGAAACACTATATATAATGTCAGTATTCACTCCCAACGACTAAAACAAGGTCAGCATCTACACCTAGATATTTTAGATGGGCAAGAATTCACATGGAGTGACGTACTGACGAATATCCGAACGTAGAGGATCATAGACATCGCACATCTAAAATAAGGCATGATATGTGAAGCAAGAGGGCAGCTCATCGTTAACCTCTCTTTGTTGTTCGGAAGTGCTGGTACGAAATTCTCCAGCAAAGAGAACAGCAATATGGACAACATTTCGGAAATACTTCATCCTAATGAGTAATAACTCGCAAGCTCATCGAACTAGTATTGCCTGAATGATAGTGGCCTGCCTCTTGCGCAGACAGGAACATATTGTCTAGGATAAATCGTAAAATGCTGTGTATGTTCATACTGACCGCTCATAGAATCTAGGAGAGCTAAGCTGTTACCAGCGATGAGTGGGAAAAGATAAGGACGTCTTGATTACTTTGTAGACGGTATGCCAAAGTATTCAATCATATATCCGAGTAAGGTTACGTAGTAACTGGTATTAGCGTTGTCACTATATTTGTATGAAAACATCCAGCTGGATAAAGGAATATTTTCGTCTAGGTATATCGAACTCAACTAGCAAAATATGTATTACACTTGCATAAATCAGGTTCATACAGCCTATTCTGTAACGTGTCATGAAGCAAATACTCGTAGGTTATACAAATTTTGTTTTCCTATGTGTTCAGAATTGATAAATATAACTGTTTTTCCTACTCAGCGAAAAACTTATCTTCTCTCTTCAATAGATTTTTTTCAGATGTTATAATTACAAGGTTCCATATACATTTACCTGGCCGAGTATACGTTAAGATCATTCCTGGAAGGAATCTAAAGAACCTCCTCAGTCAAAAATCAAAATAAACTGCATGACAAAAGAATATGAAGCACCCAGAAGGTGAGGAGGAAACGAAATGAAAGTACAGAGGATATGTGATGTTATTTCAGTGATTACAATATCGTGTTAAATTTATAAAGAACTTGGCTGTACGAGCCCACTTATCAGGATGACGTTGCACCCCGTGCAACTAATCGGTTGGGAAATGGATTTAAATGGCTAACAGTGGAATACAGATATAGGCCTATTAATAATTAAGCAGGACATGAACATAGAACAGCTCATCCCTCCATGCAGGATTAGCGACAGGAAGGGCATTCGGCTGTAAATCAGGGCAAAGTCTACATGTGCGACGTCCCCACCAAGTATTGAGAAAAGTGATAATAATAATAGTAGTAGTAGTACCAGACGCGTAGTCCGGCCGTGCGGTTAGGGGCACGCAGCTGTGAGCCGTGAGATAGTGGGTTTGAACCCCACTGTTGCCAACCCTGAAGATGGTTTTCCGTGGTTTGTCATTTTTACACCCGGCAAATGCTGGGGTTGTACCTCAATTAAGACCACGGCCGCTTCCTTCTGATTCCCAGGTCTTTCCTATCCCATCGTCGCCATAAGACCTATCTGCAAATAATAAAGTAGTAGTAGTAGTAGTAGTAGTAGTACTAGTTTAACCTAGGATAGTTATATAAGAAATGCATTATATACTAAAAGGAGATTTTACCAACATGCCCCCACCGGACCGATTCATTGCCGAGAAACGAGTAGGTAGTAGCGAGAATTCCCACGGATTCAAATTATAAGCAGTAAGTAAATAGGTGTCCGCCTCTGTGGTGTAGTGGTTAGCGTGATTAGCTGCCACCCCCGGGAGGTCCGGGTTCGATTCCCGGCTCTGTCACGAAATTTGAAAAGTGGTACGAGGGCTGGAACGGGGTCCACTCAGCCTCGGTAGGTCAACTGAGTAGAGGTGGGTTCAATTCCCACCTCAGCCATCCTGGAAGTGGTTTTCCGTGGTTTCCCACTTCTCATCCAGGCAAATGCCGGGATGGTACCTCACTTAAGGCCACGGCCGCTTCCTTCCCTCTTCCTTGTCTATCCCTTCCAATCTTCCCATTCCTCCACAAGGCCCCTGTTCAGCATAGCAGGTGAGGCCGCCTGGGCAAGGTACTGGTCATTCTCCCCAGTTGTATCCCCGACCCAAAGTCTGAAACTCCAGGACACTGCCCTTGAGGCGGTAGAGGTGGGATCCCTCGCCGAGTCCGAGGTAAAACTCAACCCTGGAGGGTAAACAGATTAAGATAGAAGAAGTAAATAGGTCCACACAAAGTAATCGGTGAGTAAAATATTTTCTGGAGTATAAATGTGTGTTTCTTCCTGTGATATTATTTATATCGTGCATACAATGTATTTTCATTTTTTCATGAAAAATAATAGAGGCTCCGTATGAGATCCTTACCATTTTCTCGGAAAGTGATCTGTAACTTTTTAGAAAGTGGTATTGCACTTTGTATTTGTATTGCATTTTCAATCAAATATGAGAAAAATATTTTTGGCTTCTAAATCAAAATGACTGCATTGGGGAGTGAAATGTAGGTGACTGTGTGATTGGATAGATCAGCAGGCAGAGTTTCGCCATATTACAAAAAGTAATAAATTAATATAATCAGATGTCTATCTTATTGGGAATTACTCATCTTAGATATGTTTTCCGAAGCTGACAGAAGGCAATGTTGAAAACCAACAAGCCGAGCGGACATCCGAGCGTAGTGCAGGAAGCATTGATAGGAACGAGTCCAGTAGCACAAATGAAACTCATTTCCGGAGCTAGTGAGTGGCCTCGCCCCCGTCCCTCTCATAACCGGTACTGGCTAGCAATCTCCAGCGGTCACTCAGGCTCAAAGTGGCCATCCCGTTATGGAGTATGCCCCACAGGAAGCCGTTACCGCAAGATCAGACTTTTAGTTAGTTACACACTGTAATTACCACAGCGTAAAAGCTACCTGTGTGTGAGAGAGTGTCGGGATGAAATATTTCAATATTAATACACTGCTTCACGTTCAACGTGAATGAAATAGCTCATTTCACTGAAACTGTTTTAACTTCCTGCAATCGTCTAGCAAAATCAATGTTTTCTTTTTTATGCGCTACCTAGTATAATTCTTGATGAGATAAAAGAACAGGGTTATTAATATTGTTATTGTTATCTGAGTCATCAGTCACAGACTGGTTTGGTGCAGCTCTTCATAACTCCTTATCCTGTGCTAAACTTTTCATTTTTATATAACTACTAGCAGAAGTACCCGTTCTTCGTACGGGTTATCAGAAACTGGCTTTAGTTACTCGTACTATCGGCGTGACTGACTTCATTAGATATTTATATCACTGGTGTATTTGCTTAAGTATGTAGAAATTATTTGTCATGTTTGGAATTACAGTGTATCTTCTTCTTCTTTTCTTCATGAGGCCTCTAAATATTAGTTCGTAATTAGCGTCGATCTCTAAGATCTTTTTCTACCATGATTTTCCTTCATTCCCACCTGGATATACCTGCTCTCTTCACAAAGCTGCAGGTTTAGTGTAAGTATACTTCCGCTAGATAGTACCACAAATATAAATATTATTTAATGTATTTGTTTGATCCTACATTTCGTAACCATTACAAATGATCAAGGAAATACGCGATGCATAAAAGAAACTACTATAATTATAGAGAATTATAATTCTCAGGGCTTGTCACTCATGTCGCACATCATATAATGAATCTGAGTATAAATGTTGAGAAACTTTTTCAAGTCATGGGCAGTACAATTGTGTACAGTATATAGGTTGTTTTCATGGTTACAGTGATCGTAAAAGTGGACCAAAACATCGGCACTAATAACATCAGTGATCCTACTACTCCATGATTTGATAGAAATAAGTTTAAACTATAGGTAACAGACTCCGCAAAATGCTGAAACCTAAGCCAGTACGTAAAAACGGAGGCCCGTCGGCAACCGCTGGTCGCTGTACTGCGGAGATCTCCGGGGATATTATTTTTATACTTCATTCCCTTTCCATCCCCGCCCAAAGGAGTGCTATGAGCGTCTTACACAATAGTTTATTTTTTCCAGATAGTAAGTCATACGTGTATCAATTTTGGTTGGCAGCTATGCCCAAACGTACATGCATAATCTAGCTGCTGTAGAATCCTGGAGCTGACGTTGCCATGGTTACGGCCGTTTGTTTCTTTAACCGATTCCTAGAGTAGGAGTAGTGTGGTAGTGGTGGTGATTATTGTTTTAAGAAGAAGTACAACTAGGGAACCATCCTCTATATAACACTAATCAGAGGGGAAAATTGAAGGGATCCGACGCTTCGAAAAATGAAGATGTCGGTCAAAGAAAGACAAGGGCCACGAAGGGCGTGAACATTAAAGACTCCCTAGCCCTCAGAAAAGAACAAGAGTTGACCAAGGGAGGTCGGATAGGATAGATGAAAATGAGGAGTCTGGGGTAGTGTGGTTCCAATATCTCCATAACGGTTGGTTTTAGGGCCTTAAAAATGGTTTTCGGGCCCGAAGGGTTTACCGAGTTTCGTTCCTTGCGTCAAGGGGCTTAAAATGAGCTTTGTGTCGTCCTTGTACGACAAATTCGATTTCGCCTATATTAGCCTATTATTTTAATGTTTTTTATATCTCCCCCGTCGCCCCCCCCCCGAATTGTTTTGAAAATAAAGTACAGCCACATATTCAGTCACATATTCAACAACACTCATTTTATCCTTCGCCTCTGTATTAACTGGCAGAGTGTCCTGTTAATATCTTCTGTCACAACAACTACCTGCTGAAAAAAACGTACCGGGGACTCTCACTGTTTTGAAGGCCATAACTCTGAAATCAAGCATTTCCGGACACATGTTGAAATTAGCTGTCTTCTTGTCTACATATGGGGAATACACGTCTGGAATTATGCCCTCTATTTTTAAACACTCTTTACATATATTGTGATATTGGCACTTCGCTCTTATTTCACATCTGAAATAATATACTTGCGGAAAATGAGATCTCAAAAACATTAGTTTAGAGGAATGCAATTTAGGCTAAACAATTTTCTAGGTTACATATTTATTTCATGAAAGTTTTTGGGTCACAGGTTCAAGTATGTGCGTGAAACATTGTGGTATGTTAATAACCGATTAACTACTGTACTATCCACAATTTCGAATGCAAGCATTCAAACGTGCATTCATTGTATTGTACACGTGCCGTATGTCATTTTGTGGGATGAAGTTCCACACCTGTTGCACTTTGTCAGTCAAATCAGTAACGGTTACTGTTGGTATTGGATGACACTGGATTTGTCGTCCCATAACATCCCATACGTTCTCAATGAGCGACAACTGGTCGACAGTCTGTGGAGCACGTTACGTAACATCTTTGGTATGAGGACGAGTGTCATTCTTTTGGGAAACACCCTGTCCGACGTACGAATCTACGAATCCACTTTCAGCGTCCTTGGGACAACGACGAGAGTACTCCTGCTGTCAAAGGAAATCGCTGCCCAGACCATATCTCCTGGTGTAGGTCCAGTGTGTCGACACCGCAGGCAGTTTGGTTCCAAGTGCTCATCTGCCTTCCTCATAACAAACTTACGGCCATCATGGGGATCAATACAGAAACTGCTCTCATCTGAGAATACCATTCCGCCCTCCAATGAACTTTAGCTTGACACCATTGAAGTCGCAAATGTCAGTGATTCGGAGTTAGCGGTATGAACGGTACAGAACCTCCGGCTTGGAGCTGTCCCTCAAGTAATTGATTTGTTACAGTTCGCTGTGTTACTCTGGTGCCAACTGAAGCTCTACTGGCTGCTGAAGATGTAATAGGATCCACCACAACCAAGCGGCGAATACGGAGGTCTTTCCTCTTCGTAGTGGTCCTTGCGCGGCTGGTACGCGGTATTCTTGAGACATTGCGTTCCCGTGACCATTGTTGCCAACACCGATGCACTGCGGATACATACCCACGAAGTCCTTCTGCAATATCGTGGAAACATAATCCAACTTCTCGTACCCCTGTTACACGGTCTCGTTCAAATTCAGTAAGCTGCTGATACTGTCTTCTTCATCTCCTTAAAGGTAATTTTGACTCACACCTACCTCACAACGTCAACGCAGGACGATGAATAACGCTTAGGAAGTGTGCGATGCGTATTTAAAGCAAACTTGCTTTGCAAGGCCATAGTGGCGCTACTAGCATTACTTTTCGTTGACTAAAACGCAAATCGAATAGGTGACATCGTTTAGATGTGTAAACACGCTTCCCGAATTTCATTTATCTGGCATAATTCCTTTTGTGCTGGGATTTCATTTTCCGTCCGTGTAGTTAGGGGTAATGAGTTCAATGAATTCAACAGCAAATCTTTAAGGAAACCCGTCATTCTGAACTCAGCCACTAATCTCATGAAGCGTACAGGAAGACAGGAAATAATTATTTCTCCCCGTGGAATCTCTGAACGGCTTATCACTCACTATAGCTCAACATTGCATGAAATTATGATTAGTAGGCAAATACTGTATATACTTCGACTATAAACGAGATAACATAGAACAATCCATCTAGAATTGTTTCAGTAATATATTGCAATAAAAATCGAGTCAGCCGTTATTGGTACTAGTCTTCGTTGAGCTCCTCCGATTATTTTAATTTATGATATATTAACAGATTACAATATTCAAAATTACTCTTGCCGTCTGCTCAAACAGAACAGACTTATGGTTCAATTTTCGTTTATATTAGCTCCTATCACCTGCAAATAGGCAAACTTCTGTAAAATGTCTATGCCTACGTTCTGAAAATTCTATGTTTTCACTCACATAATGAACAGAATACCTGCTATGTTTACTTTTAAGCGCAAGCGCTATTGTTGCCAGAAGAACACAGGATTCGAACAATGATTCCCGGGGAACAAAAGAACATACCGGTATAAGGCATTGTGCTCCCAGCCAAACTCAGAATTACGCTTTAATATTCGTTTATATTTCCGTGTATGGTGTGGTGTTATTGAATCCCAGGTATGGTTAGTAAAATGCAGGCCGAGGGTTTTTCTGTTCCCTCTCTGGCCAACAACTACTTCGCTACAGTTTTTGTTTGCCTCATAAAAGAACTCATTGTATACCACAGCAAAGCTTCAGTAACAGTGCATATTTCATTCCACATCGCTTGATACTACTAAGCTTGTACAAAATGTAATAGAATTTAGTACCTAGAGTAGAAATAAAGTGTGTTCTAACACACTACTATACCTTCATTTGAGGCAATTTTGTTTTCTCTTATTTTCAATCGTTTGTTGTAATTATGTTAGCTTTGAGAGGTAGAAAACACGTTAGTGTTCATTCTCTTGAAAATATTTTAGATCACTTCCTCCTTAGAAAAAAGGGTGAATAAGGATCTTCTTGACTAAGCAGTATGTTTGGATCTGTGACTGGACAGGTGGTGTGGAGTGACATTAGTAGATGAATAATTTTGAATGTAGCTTTTAAAAGTAAAAACTCTAATAAGAAGTTAAAGTAGGAATTCAAGAGGACAAATTGAGGCAAATATTCATTTACAGGACGAGGAATAAAGGATTGGAAAAATGTATGAAGTTCGATAAATGTCCATGTTCTTTGAGAGAATTGAATGTAATGCTAGGTAAACAATTGATAGAGAATCAGTCACATGGGCGACAACCTTAAATGCAGATCACTGATTGATTGATTGATTGATTGATTGATTGATTGATTGATTGATTGATTGATTGATTGATTGATTGATTGATTGATTGATTGATTGATTGATTGATTGATTGATTGATTGATCGATCGGAGACGACAGTACATGTTAGTAATTTAGAGTAATGTTCGATATTCTTACTTTGGTACATGTGTTAGAGGAAACGCACTTGTAATTATACAGGCCAGAAATAATAAATAACGGCTGCTTAGCCGAGGCGGGAAAGGACTTGCCTCCCATAAGTCGTCCATAGATTGCAACAGTTAATACCTTCGTTCAACGTTACTAAAATCAAAACTGATTATATCATGAAATTTTCTTAGAAATTCAGAATTTCTCAGTCAAAACATATTATATTAACCTTAAGTCGAAAAATTCAAATACCCATTTCGGTCGATTGGTATATGCGCATCTTGTAATAGGCTCCTCAAATTGTATTACATTAAGCATTGCGCGCTTCGTAAAATATAATTTGGATGTTTTCAACAAGAAGGAGAGCGTCCCCAGTCCTACACACCAAGTTACCACCCACGGAGAATCTGGACTGGCAACTCTGAATTCAAGAATTTGTTTTCACTCTAGAATGTGGTTTCCGCCGGATTCGTCCACATTTATTTAGTTTTTCATGTATTGAAACAACATTTATTATTCAAGTATTTAGGAATTACAAATAATTTATATTGTATATAAGTCAACACAGAATGTATATAACACGTAAGAAGAGGAACATGTAAATCTCGATCTATCTCGCTTCTAAGTAGAGTAACTCTTTCTACTCGGAGACTAAGTTGCTAATAAGTTGACGATTTGTCATTTATTCAATTTATTTCCCAACCCTGTATATATTTCTGGAGGGAAAATACAAGCAATAAGGCCCGTTGCATGGCAAAACACGACGGAGTCTAGAAAATTTCCTTAACTGTAAACCGAAAATATCCAAGTGGTTGTAGGTTTGGTTTTCTGAGCACAGAAGGATGTGTAGATCCACATTCCTTTCCATTGAGCAATTTTAAAGTTATGTACTTGTTTCTCAGTACACCAAGTCCCATCCTGTAAGCACAGCTCAATCCATACTGAGTGCATACTTCCTTCATCTTACGCCGCATGTCATGTTACTATGTTACGTCATGGCAATACAATTATTCAGTAAATTTCATGGAATTAACGTTTTGACGCAAATCATATCTAGTTCTCTTGTTCAGGGGATCGGAAAGGGCCCTAACTAGATATCGTATACGGTTAAGGAATTAGATAATTTTTCACTTTTCCGGTTGGGTTTTCCTGATAAGCCCGTCACTTTAAGATTTCCTTTTGGCAACTATTAAGCCAGAAATTTTGAATGACATCATAATGACAGATATAGGCGTTAACGTATGAAGCCTTAGTCTTTTATTTGTATGTATATTGATATGGCTTAATTTCAACTGGACGGTAAGGGAATGACACGTCGATATACGGGCAACTAACAGCGCTTGAGCTGTTAGTCCCTATGGTCCCGTAAATGAAGTATGAACTTGTCGATGCGGTGATGCCATGAGTGATGGTTAGTCTAGCAGAGGGGAAGAGCCAGCGAGTGTTGGGTTGATCAAAGCTGGAAAGGAGGATGTTAATTCCTGTAACCTCGCCACAGACGCTCCTAACGTTCACTTTGGTAACGGGATCTAGACACCAGAGGAGGTCTGTTTTTCCCCCCTAACATGGCAAATTGGTAGCCGTAGCTATGTCGCCAAGAGTGAATTCTGAACGCCACGAACAACCCCAAAACGTCCACCATTAGCCACCTCTTACTAGCTGGTGGCTACTTCATTGAGATAAAAAAGTTTAGATAAACAAAATGTAGGGAAAACTGCAAACAAACTATCATTACTAGCGTCTATTTGTACTTGAGATTTAATGTGCTGTTCTTACTGATTGCCACAACTCATCTCTTTCCAAACATACATTTCATTCCTTACATTCCATTAATGTCTTTCTATATGGCAGATGTTTTAACTGGTGTCAGTTTAAGATTAGAGTTACTTCTTTTGTAGATACTAATTATTAATTTATTTCATGTTTCTGTATTTCTACTTTTATTTTATTCAGTTTTTAGATATTAAGTTCTTTCAGACATTTGTTACTTTTAATAATTAATGTATAGTGGCTTAGCCACCTGTAATTGGGGAAACATCTCTGTTGGTGGTCTGAAAATAAAGAAAATAAATAAATAATATTAGGTAAACGATAAAGGCCCTTTGATAGCAAAGTTCATTTCAACAGGCACTCAAAGAGACTTAGGTTTAGCATGCGACAATGCTTTTCAAGCATTCAATCACTACCAACCGTCTTTGGTGGAAAAGTTACTTTTTATAAAAATAACGTTTACATTGAATTGTTATATCTATCTAAATACTATAAATAATACCAGATTTATCTCTCTTGTTTTCTGTTTTCATCTTCTACTGAATACATACAGACGTCATTCCATTATTTAGAAAAATAAACCGTATTGATTACTCCTTGCACTGTATATTTCAAAACCTGCTAACATTTTACATTATTTCCCTGATTGTAATAATGTTCAATTCAGTGATTAAATTTGGAAACTTTCAATACTTTTATCTTGTATTTACGGAAAAGCAACGATGCATTACACATTTAAGGATATACCGCAGGCGGGCTGGTCGGAGGCACGGACACAGGTTTCATACCGGAGAATTCGTAAAGGAAATGAAGTAGATGAAATTAGATGTAAACCTCGGCTTGTAGCATCTCTATCGCCTGGCCTGTTTGAGGTATCAAGTCCTTCCTGTATTACAGCCTATCGCACACATCGCAACCGTAACCAAACTATAAACACAACAGAATGTGCTTTGTGGCGCCTTGGTATATCCTTTCAAACTTAGGCCAAAATGGAACAGAATTGACGGCAGACCTGAAGCTGGTTTTCCGTGGTTTCCCATTTTCACACCAGACAAATACTAGGCCTGTGCCTTAATTAAGGCCGCGGTCGCTTCCTCCCCACTCGTATCACATCGTCACCATAAGAGCTATCTGTGCTGGTGCGACGTAAAGCTAAATTGATGGAACAGAATCTACCGCAAACGCTTTCAGGAGGATAGAGGAAAATCTGAGGAATCGAATAACTCTAAGAATTATGCAGCAGGACAGGCCGGGCAGTACTGGCAGTGCAAGAAAGTGAAGGTGTCTGTCAAGCGGGACGTACAGCCCAGCATTTCTGTGGAGAGAGTGGACTTGAAGTCGGTTGCAGGTGACGAAGCACTGGGGACCTCTCGCAGACCATATATAACCACAACAGTTCGTGGAGGATGAGTGGTGACAGACGGCCGACTATTCTGAAAGGTATCTTAAATCGATAATAACTGATAAAAGATAGCTACTAAAAGTGCTCCATCTTTTGTCTGGTAGCAGAGCCGACTACCTGCCATATGGTGATGCCTTCGAACACGGATGCATTTGATGTCTATACTATTGTAAGGGGGAGGAACGAAATTAAAATTCCACATCAAAATAAGATTCAGGAAGTGCAGCTGGAAGGATGGTAGGAGAGAATTGTGAAATATCGTCGTCCTGGGATCATAACAAATATTGACCATGTCGGACAAGGAAATGTAAAAATGAACAACCTGTACTCAATACACGGGACGAACATCGAAGTAATCGCGAATTACCAAGATATCCAGCGGTATTTTGACGTCAAGGAAGATACAAATAAAAGGAGTAATGATTGGTGACACTGAAATATATTCATATTTAGATCATAAATGTAAATATTGTAGTCGTGAACTTATTTTTCTCAGGTTTAATGCTCCTCGTTTCTGCCTGTTTATACCATCCATGTGTATGCTAATTAGGTCACACCGTAATTCCAATGTCCATTTGTTCTTGTTTACAGGACTATTACGCTTCTTAATAGCCCTATGAAACAGACTCTCTATGATGAGGGCATATAATTTACAATGGAATTGTAAGGTAGGAAAATAATGGGACAATCCAGAAAAAAATAAAGAAACACTAAATTACAAAAACCATTTGTGAATGCTAGTGCATAACAAGTTTACATCCTTAAGTGATATTTGCATCTCGTATGTTAACGTAAACATGCACATGAATGATTTAGGTAGCATAATTACTTTATGTGTAGGATACTATAGAATGAACACAAAGGGTACTGAAAGAAATTCTATAAGTAGGGTTTATTCCTTACAGCACACTAATGAAAATATTCACTCCATGTTTATAATGCATATAAAGGCCGTGTCTCAACAGCCTATTAGAGCCTTTGCCTTCCAGTACGACTGCTACCTGACACATGACCTTCAGATACCAGAAGGTCAGGGGGTTAGCGTGATGACTTTTGAAATCGTATTGCTATGCTTCAGCGACCGGGTGTGCAGTCTCTCATATCAACAGATCCTCTGTTGTTACTATGAGTTTAAGCCCCCAGTTTTCAGAATTTTTATGTATTTAGCCTGACCCATGACATTCTATGTTTGTCACAAGACACAGAATAATAAACAGTAAAAATTGTGATTAAAGATGATGAAGCAGATTAATCTTAAAAAGTACCGAGCTCGATAGCTGTAGACGCTTAAGTGCGCCCAGTATCCAGTATTCGGGAGATAGTAGGTTCGAACCCCACTGTTGGCAGCCCTGAAAATGGTTTTCCGTGGTTTCCTATTTTCACACCAGGCAAATGCTGGGGCTGTACCTTAATCAAGGCCACGGCCACTTCCTACCCACTCCTAGCCCTTTCCTGCCCCGTCGTCGCCATAAGACCTATCTGTGTCGGTGCAACGTAAAGCAACTAGCAAACAAAAAATCGTAAAAAGTAATATAGGTTACGATTGACCATGTTAAATGACACGAACTCCATATAAATTGTGTCGAAGAATCGAGACGGAGTATTTGATTAGTGAGACGACTATCTCATCTTGCAGATTTCTAGACAGTTAATATTTTTTGTCACCATGTCACGAAGGGTTTGGGAATTGTTCCCTTCGCACCAAAAAATGTCCAGTCACAGTAATTTTTCTAAGGTTATGCGATTCAACGAATAAAGGGATGGTTGGATTATGAATATTCTTTTTCTCATTGTCCACTTCAATCGACTGAGAAACTAAAGATTCAAAGCGTACCGTTGGATCAATAATTTCGGCTTTGTTCCTCCGTCTACCAACCGCTATAATATCATTCCTGCGAGTGTTGCCTCCATTGGTGATGCTGTGGACCTCTTCGTACACTTCTAGACTTTTGAGACGAAGGGCATTAGCGATCATGTTTCTGATGGATAATATTATTGGGTTTGATTCTAAGCAGTTCTCCTTGAGGGCAACTCCCCAGCACGTATGGTAAGGTTTTATACTCACTGCAGTGTCTGGAGTTGCCTATGCTGGTAGAACGTACCGGCAGAGCATGCACTGGTGGAACTATTGTGGTCATCTTCAACATCTCCCTCTATTCTGAACAAGTTAAACTATCCCTTCTGATAACCCAAGCATTAGCGGAAGGAAATCGGGAAAATAACACAAAACCTGTTCTTTCTGTGGATATGCGCAACAAGCATAAAATGGCCGAGAAAATATAGGATCTCTGGGTAAGTGTGAAAAAAAGCGACTCTAACAATGTGGGGCTGACATTTATCACAAAACAGCTTCGTTATATGTGGGCCGTTTCATAAGTCGAGACAACTGCGTTATATCGTCTGATAAAGCATCATTAATTCCACTATATGCATTTGAAGACCACTAGAATGTTATTTCTGATACTAGCATCGAATTTGGTCCAGGTATAGTACCTAATTGCAGGAGACATGCGAATGTAAGTAAATAGAAATCATTGCTTTATTATGGACAAAATAAATAGTGCTCATTTGCTGTACAATTTAGAATACTCTCGACAGAGAAATACCTGTATATGTGGGTATATTCAGGACAGTCCACAATTTAGAATACTCTCGGCAGAGAAATACCTGTATATGTGAGTATATTCAGGACAGTCCACAATTTAGAATACTCTCGGCAGAGAAATACCTGTATATGTGAGTGTATTCAGGACAGTCCAACACCTTTCTTCTGTTGTGCACTTCAAAATAACGGCCACTGACACCTCTATGCGAGTTGAGCCAGGATATCCAGCCTGCATGAGTTCAACAGTTTATCCTTGTCTACGTTTGAATTCCCCAGTTGTTTGATATAATCAAATCACTATCACCCAAAGCGCACCTCATGACACTAACGTGCATTTCTGCCACGGAGAGCTACAATTTTCGTATTCAGTTTTCCGTTGTTCATTTGTACTCACATCGATTTCGGAGCATGCCCGGTAGCACCAAAAGTTTTCGTGCGTTGTTATTAGCTACCAATAAACATAGATGCATCAGTCGGTCGTATTCAGTTAAGCTCGACACATGCACTGCTCTGCAAAATTTAAGGACAAGATAGATAAAGCAAACATAACATATCAACTACTCGGAGGAAATGAATGAAAGTGCGGTAAATGTTGCCAGAGGTCTCCCACACGTGCATAGAAACCTGGCGTGAGGTCAACGCGACTGTAGCGCAAAATGGGTTTGGCCCCTCAAAATGAGGCACTTGAAGGAACGGAACAAGACAGTGTAAGTCAGTCAGCGAGCTGTTACGGTGACTTGTGGGGGTGGTATTCATTACAACATGACCCGAAGACAGCAAGTGGATGACTTCAGACGGGGAAAAGTCATCGGAAAACTGGAAGAAGGGCGAAATGTGACGAGTGTAGCCCTGGAGTTTGGTATTGCTCACAGCATTGTTTCACGTTCATGGAGAGCATTCAGAGCCACAGGCACTGCTGCCCGAAGAAGAGGAGGAGGTTGAAGACGATCAAATACAGCAGCAGATGACCGCTACGTTGTGCAACAGGCAAGAAGAGACTCACTTCAAACAGCAGGTGCAATTGCAACCACATTTAACAGAATTGCAAGGTATCCAATGTCACGCTCCACAGTGACACGGTGACTGCATGGGGGTGATCTGTTTGCCCGACGACCATTACGTTGTGTTCCGTTGACATCCTCATATCGGTGGCACCAGATCATCAGGTCTGGACCCACGAGGAGTGGGGTCGCGTGCCCTTCTCAGATGAGAGCAGATTCAGGCTGAGTAATGATTCTATACGTTCCATAATCTGGTGAGAGTTGGGAACACGTAATGCACCCAGAAACGTTGTTGAACACGATCAATTTCGTCGTTCAAGTGTTATGGTGTAGAGAGGCAAAATGTTGCATGGGCGTACTGACCTCCATTTCTTTGAACGGGGTACACTCACCGGTTATCTTTATTGTGACAGTGTATTCCTTCTACACGTGCGCCTTTTTAGGGATACTTCCGGCCCTGACTTAATTTTTATGGATGACAATGCACGAGGACATCGAACACCGCAGGTGGAGGAGCTCTTGAAACGATAGGATATTCGGCGAATGGACTGACCTGCCCGTTTCCCCCGACGTAAATCCCATCGATCACGTGTGGAACATGTTAGCCAGACGTATTGCAGCACGTCCACATGCACCAAAGACCATCCAGCAGTTGTCAAGCGCGCTGGTGTAGGAATGAACGCCCTACCACAAGAACTCCTTGTGGCCAGCATGGGAACACGTCCGTGGTGTTCACACACCTTTTAAAAACCATGTCCCTGTTTTTGCGATATTCAGGGGACCATCATGAGTCGCAGTGAGTTACGTGTAATTTATTGTCTCTATATAGAAGTGACATTTCTGTTTGTCTCGTCGTATATTCCTTTCACTTGCCTACCGTACCATACTGCAGCAGTTCTTCCTATGTATGGTTCAATTTTCATCGAGCTATATCACTTGGCTGAGGCACAACATGCGAAAATTACTTTCGTCCTTAAGTCTTGCACAGTACTGTATTTTCAAGTGTATACTGTAACGGTTCAAATCTCGTTACACCGAGCTCGATAGCTGTAGTCGCTTAAGTGTGGCCAGTATCCAGTAATCGGGAGATAGTGGGTTCGAGCTCCACTGTCGGCAGCCTGAAGATGGTTTTCCGGGGTTTCCCATTTTTACACCAGGCCGGGGCTATCTGTGTCGGTGCGACGTAAAGCAAATAGCAGAAAAAATCTCGTTACAAGATGATATCTGTATTTTGTTATAATTATTGTTATTATGTCCGCATTGAAATCCTACAACCTGTTTTCCAGTCATTGACCGGGTCAGGGATGTAATGAATGAATCAGATATAGGCTGTTAGTACGATGGGGTCGCCACTCCCAAAGTGATTATTAATGAATGATAAATGGTATGAAATGATAATGGAGAGTGTTGCTGGAATGAAAGATGACAGGGAAAACCGGAGTACCCGGAGAAAAACCTGTCCCACCTCCGCTTTGTCCAGCACAAATCTCACATGGAGTGACCGGGATTTGAACCACGGTATCCAGCGGTGACAGGCCGACGCGCTGCCGTCTGAGCCACGGAGGCTGCCATGTCCGTATTATTATTTTATCTGTGAGATTACTATTATTTTATTATTATTGTTCAATTCAATTCTGCAATGATTGTCGCTTGCGTGATTGTAGTTAAATTGTGTATAGATGTGTGTGTGTGAATATTAGCATTTAACCATGTAAAGTAAGACTCGCTACATAATATCATATATGGATCTGCTTTGTAATAAGTTTTGACATTGCAACGCACATGTTGCAATACTGTTAGCGTAACTGCCGAGTCATTGCTACGTCATTGTGTGCATTTGGCGGTTAGCTCAGGTTCTTCGAGATACCTAGGGTGCCGCAGGCGGTTTCACCATTGTATTTAACATTTGTCGCTGGGTGGGAGTAGATCATAGTTATTTATGGAGATTGCGTAGGTGTGTCAACCAAATGTCTATATAAGCTGGCTGTACATTGAGTCATTAGTCAGTGATCATGGGGAGAGTGAGGCCACAGTTGGTCGGTCAGTGCAGTTGGAAGGAAAGGCTTGCCATGAAGTCATATGGGACAGACTTACCAAGAAGTCATATAGAAGGAGACACTTACCAAGAAGCGTTGTAGTGAGATGATAGTAGTCGGTCATCTGGATGGAGAAGCAGCAGTCACATGGATACTTAGTCGTCAGTGAAACAAAAAGGATACATCTCGAAATTAGGCTTGATGCATCTATAACAAACACCAACTCAAAAAATACGTCGTAATTACACTCAAAGTGTTGAAGATACAGTCAAGTGAACAGTGAGGGATAAATTTCTTGTATAAATTGTTAAATGTCCGGTCAAGATGAATTCAAATTAATGCCTAGTTTCTTTCAGTTGCAATGTCATAATTTCATATTTTCATCTGTTTTATCGCAGCAAGACTTACTTTCTTTTCTATACAATTTGAAGAATATATTTTGTTCTATCAAATTAATTTATCGTTTTATTTCAAGAGTAGAATTACATTACCTCAAATTCAATGGGGATACAACACGACAATCTCCTTTTCCCAGAACTTATACGGTATGTTGTCAAAAGTAAGCTTATTACCCCGCACCCTAGAAATATTCAAGATTCTCATTCTATTATTGCTGCACTGAGTGGTAGCTGGCGCCCTTCAAATAACGTATGTGTAAGTAAGCAGGTAAGAACTAAGTGTGGGTACAAGGTCCGACGATTATGTATTTTATATGATGAATATTAATTTTCATATTTTTCATATAGATTCAGATTTTTATAAATGTAAAACAAGCAAAGGAGTTAGGAACGCTTACAATACATGGTGTAACAATGAGGCAGGACAAATTTGCATGACACATTCCTCACATATAGCAGGAGAAAAAATGTTACATAGCCATAGATCCAGCAACGTTTTACATCCATTTAAGAACTCATTTCTCCACAACTCTCCATAGTACATTAATCACGGGAATCAAACGAACACGGCATAACCACGTTCAAAATGCCCTCCGTTAGTTATGATACAACCTTATGGAAATTATATTTCGTTTTTAAAGTCAATGATCTTATATCTGTTTTTCACTGGAGTGTGTTCAGTACAAACATAGCAGAACTCATCAGGTAAGTTCTGGGATCCTCGTCGTGAAGAATTCATATTTCACTGAAAGAAAACGTAAAGTAATGAAATAAAGATTTAATTTGATAACATACACGAGAATAAACATTAAAACCAAAATTTCTTTAAATTTCTAGGTAGTGAGACAGGTAATGTCAGAATACAAGGTTTATTTAATAAACGCCCTATATCTTAAAAACTAGAGCCAGTTTGGAAGAAGCAATAGGAGAGTCGGATTAATCATAACCAAAATGCTCCATATTCAATGCAACTTCACTGACACCTAAACAAGAAATATTTTTGTTGGGCTGTTTACTGTTTCTTAACAGCGTCGTATCAAAGCATAAATGTATTTATTTCCAAATGAAGGATAATTGGCAGTATTTTCTGCCTTTTCCGAAGATGGACCGATAGCTAAGGGCCGCTAATTGTAACCCTGCCTTTTTACGGATAGGTATACAGAAGAGCTTGAGTCAACTAAAAGCCTAGAAATTTGGGCATCTTTGGCACTGCAGTTCAGTGCTCTCTCAAATACGCCTGTGAGTAAAACCGAAATTATTTTATTTAATGTGTTGTACATGAAGTGTTCTATGCAAGTGTTCTATGAAAATGTTGAGCTAATTGATAGGCCAATGACCCACGATAATAGAGATAATTACATAGTAATTTTGGGAACTTTTACGCACGTGATATATTTCCCTTTTTTTGCAATGTACTGGTTTCTAGAGAGAGAGAGTAGAGAATCGGCCCATATTTTTCCGCCTCTCCTGAATCGCTTGCGAACTACTCACAAATCGATTTATAAAGTCGCCCTTTATATGGTACCATGCATAATTGATTAAAGACCAAGTAGCTTGCTCTTATCTTCCATCGTAGAAGCACAAAGCTTTGTGAATTTCAAATGTGTTAAGACTGGGTAGTAGTAACTTCGTGTGCTGACACATTACATGTGTAATCCTCATTGTTTAATATACACCATATTCCGTAATTCGTAGTCTTGGATGTTCTCATACAAGGCGCTAATATGCTTATTAAAAATGAGACTATTAGCATGAACATTAGTAAGAAGATACTTTTGAAATTTGAAGTTGAATACCATTAACATGTTCCGGAAAGTGATACCACACACACGTCGTTCTCAGGGGCACTCACGGACCACTGATGGTAAAAGTAGTTCATAGAGACTCGTATCTCTCTGTCTTCTCAGATAATGTAATGGGGTATTAAGCTTTTTGTTACAAGGTTCCAAGAGGAGTCGTAATGTACGCCGTGGCTATTGGTCGCGACCGACAGCCAAACATGGGCCATACAACGAAGAGAAATAACTTCGAAAGCATCAGTAATGGCGGGGAAAGTGACGATTGTACAACTCTCAGCAGTCTAACCAGCTGTATTAATGATCACCGCAAGAACGAATACTCCTAAATAGAACTGGACTCTTATTCGAGGTAGCATTGGTGAGAGAAAGAGGCAGATCACGTCAGGACATCCGGTGGTATATGCTCGAGTTTCCTGAGGTACGTGAGAAAATAGACGGAAAAGCACCGAAAATCCAGTCGTCGCGCTCTTATGGGGAATAATCACTTTATATCAACCACAACAAGACGGATGAATTCTACTTATAGCAGGAAGAAGGTAAAGTAATATTGAGATACGTCGCGGAGATATTGATCTTGTTTGATTGCGAACCCTGTAGGTCTATACAGCTTATTCTTCTTTTTCTTCTTCGTTTTATTATTATTATTATTATTATTATTATTATTATTATTGTTATAGTTGTATATCGCATCCATAGAGGTCTGACAGAGGTCTTTAGAGTTGACTCCTCAGGCGACATGCCTGATACCTGAGCGTATGGTTTCCATGTTTCCCAACTGGTGAAAATAAAACCTACGTTTGTGTGCTTCTTTTGCTTCTGAGTCTCAATTTCAAACCTGCCTTACTTCGATCTCGTTGGGAAGTCTTGAAAATTGCCCGTATTTCTATTAGTCTTTGTGGTATCAGTCCTGTCCTAACGAGCTATAATTTTCTAGGGTGCCTGAAGTGACTCATTAATTAAGCCTGTTTCCGTTTCTTTATACCTAACTTTACAGATGGCCTCATTTTGGCTCCCATTAGTATATATAATGGCTATGAATATTATACAAAATTAAACTTTGAATGCAAGAAAGAACTAACAGTGAGTTTTTGAAAAGAAATATATCATTCACTGTTCAAGCAAAAGGTAGCCTAATTGAAATCTTTTAGTGCACAAATACCGCGTAAAATACGCCGTTTTGCTAATCTATGGCTTTAATCTATTATCAAGAAACTATCTTGCGTTGTTATTTTATTCGTTTTCTACATATATACTTTATTAACTCCAGTCCTTAAGGTGGTGTATCATCAGCAAGTTAATAATATTTCCTTTCATTCATTAAATAAAATAAGCTGATTCTAGTCATTCTTCCCAACCCTTGACTTTAATACTCCTGATTATATCCGTATTCAATACCGATTACATCTCTTCTAGATAATTAGATTATTTTCTGGAAAAGTGTACGAGTTTGTTTGTATGAGTGAGTGTGTATGATAGTCTGCTACGACCTCTGACGGATACATTAATTGAAGTTCCCTATAAGGGGAGAAAATATAATATCCCTTTAATTAGAGATTTTAATTAGTTCATAATCAATACCCCAACTTCATTGGTTTGGAATGTCTGATACTAGAAGTGAAATGTAATGGAAAATTAATGAAAAAGTTCGCCACCTACCCTTCTACCTAGCATATAAAATGAGATTCATAATTGGAGGTGTTACATTGTAGGCAAAAGGGGTGCAGAGGTTCTTCTTTTGAATATAACACCATATTATTGGCACATTTTTTCCGCCACCAAGAATGCAATGAATGCCAGGCAGGACAAAGGAAGGAGCTCCGCAAGAAAAGGTGCTTCGTTATAAGCGAACAGATGTGCTGTTCATTTTCAGGAACATCGCAAGTTTTTGGCTCACGATAATGGCTGCCTGTAGTTCCTCGTAAATTTGATTTCATAGAGCGAATAAGACAGTAAATAGTCAATGAATAAATATGTATTCTTTTGTGTTTGGATGGATGTGTACACAGGGCGTAGCAGAAATAACGTTGAATAGTAACAGTCCGTTATTCACCGGACACTACAGTGAAATTTCATGAATTTCAAGAAGAATATCGAAATTGTGTTTAGAACACTAAAAAATACCCTCAAGGGTGCTTTATCAAAAATGCTTTGTCTAAATGCTACCATTTTTAAATTCCACAGCGCTCCCTTAAATGACGCTACGCTGGCGTTTAATTGCCCCATGCTCTACTGGATACGCCCGAATAAAGCAGGAAAAGGAGCTCAGGTGAAATAAAAGAGCTGATGAAAATATCACTGGAGGAAAGAAGAAAGAAGTCTGAATGGCACATTTGTTGTGCAGGGGAATTATAAAGCGAGTAAAATTGCATTTGCATTTTTATGGCTTAGAAAAATCTTCACGTTTTCTTTCACAAAGAGAGTCCCTTATCATAAAATTTTACACCGGTGTAGATGAAATTTTACACAGTATTAGTTAGGTGGTTGATGCATAAATGATAATGTCCATTTTATGGTGGAAGGTGATTCAAAATTACTTTGACCTACGAAATATTGTGTGTGCACATATTTTTTAAAAGGATTTGAACATTACATTTTTAATTTCTAAAAGCCAATATATTTGTCAAACAACATACTTTGACACTGATGTTTATTAGCGTAACTATCCAGCAGATTTGTGCAAAGTTTGGAGACAAATGGAAAATAAATGTGATGCCAGAGATATTTTTAACGATGTTGATTTAAAATGGAAGTAAAACAATTCCTACTCAAAACGGTTTGGTACAATATTGAAAGTTGGCAACATTGCTATATCAAAGAAGACATACATCAGAAAGAAAATTTATTTAAAAATATAGTTAGAAATTTCGCAAGAGTGTCCCCTTAAGCGGATCATGAGAAATGAGGACCAACTATCTAATGATTATCACCGATATTCAGGTAGGGAAAGTACCGTAATGTAGTTTTCGACGAGATCTACAGCCCAAGTGAGTTACTTTGCGAAACTCACTTTTACGGTTTCTATTTGTCATGGAACGTCAAGTTCTTTCTGATACCAAATTTTTGTACAAATACAGGTCTCCCTTCACACACACACACACACCGTTGTTCCTGATGAACGTGGCTAGGATTTTGATGACATGTCATCTTTTAATTGGTTCACAACAGACAATGCTAACTTGCATAGAAATCCTGATCATAGTTCCCACATTGTAGAAATGCTAATTTATTACGTCATATTTTGTTATTTTGTATCATTGGGTACTTCTGTAAAATGGTACGTCATTATTTGGACATTGCTTGGAATGTATCAGACAATTTTATAATTTTTGTCTCATTTTCTTACATGTTTGAGGATTTTCAAGCATTTACGCCTGTGGTATGGGATATTATGGCAACTTTAAGCGAGAATGAATACGCTGTGCTATTTTGATTTACGTCGCGCCGATACAGATAGGTCTTATGGCGATGATGGGATAGGAAAGGTCTAGGAATGGGAAGGAAGCGGCCGTGGCCTTAATTAAGGTACAGCTCCAGCATTTGGCTGGTGTGAAAATGGGAAACCAAAGAAAAACCATCTTCTGGGCTGCCGACAGTGGGGTTCGAACCCACTATCACCCGGAAGCAAGCTCACAGAATGAATACGGAGACATGAGAATCTTCTCAACGTTTTGTCAGTCTGGGGACTAAAGAAAGTTTGTTCACATTTTACTTCTTGGAAATGTGCACGTTCCAGGAGAGACACTTCTTTTCGTGGACAGTCGGGACTTTCTTCTGAAGACGCGCAAGGAAGTTCTCTGAGAAACGTAAAGAATTTCCCCTTGTTTTCTTGACATGGCAAAAGTCCACAACCGTATTATAATGCCTATAACATAAATATAGACTATACACACTCTATTGGAAAATTGATTGGAAAATTTCCCTTAAAATATTTCATTTTTTAACGTTTTTGGACCATTTCACTGGATTTTTGCCATTATTTTATAGGTAATTTATTAAACATTTTAGGTAATCACAATTCTGGCCCTGATAATCAAAAATTCGAACTGAGGCTAAGCGCAATTACTTCAGAGACACCCAGTTAATAAATTATATTTGAAAATCTTTCTTATCTTACGTTTCTCAGTTGACTTTGGATGCAAATAACGAGTTACGAGACTAATTCCTCAAGTCATTTTATTGTCTCTATCCTCACTATCAACGCCAATGTTAACTGAACAGCACTTTTCCTACATTCTGTGTTTAGTTGTCTTCTATGACCTTGCGTTTATATAACGCAGAGGTGCTCACGCTGGGCATTCCACCCCGCGGGCGCCCAGCATTGTAAACGGGCGGGCAGGCAGGCGATGAGCTGTGAAGTTTGGGCGAAGTTCTCCCAATCACTCTTGGTCACTGCTGTGAAACCGGAGTTGAATATGGAGGTAGAAAATAATAAAAGAAAGAGGGCACGTCATTTTCCATTTACGTTGTAAGAAATAAGTTATTTACGTTCATTATAGTTGTATTTTGACCGGATACAATAAAGAGGTGGGCCTACAGCCTCAAATACTTTTACAATATACGTATTGAAATACAATTTTCACTATTATATTTTAAAAGGTGCTTTAGAAATATTTCTTAGTACAGAGTTAAGGTGGATGAGCTGTGGTTTGTGGTTGTTTGGGTTTAAATTATCACCAACAATCCAATCACGATTACCGGGAATAACATCAGGTTATTTATTTGGAGACATACTGTACAGCTATTTGGTAGATACTTTTACATTGTGTTATACTTTAATCTTGACTAGTAAATATCTATGTCCTCACTCGTGAGGAAACTCCCTCTCGCTATTTAGAGGCTATTATAATCGGACGCCTGTTAAATATTATTTTCAGAAATTCAGTGAACAGGGAAAATCACACAACACTACAACACTGTGCAAAATCAATCAGTTAACTTTTTGAATTACGTAATTATACTACTTTTGCTTAATGAATAACAGGAATTTTACTTTTTTTTAAATGGAGATACGGTAATGTCCATCGAAGGAATTGTAAATCGTATCTTGTACGCTCTAAACTGTGTTACCTTTGTAGATTGTAACAACAACAAAATAACGTGTCAGTTTTCTTTGAATGAATAAATGTAAGGAAATAAAACTGACCGTTTATACAGAGCACAGTGTAAATCAATCCGGAATATCTTGAAAAGGTCAGGTTTTTTAATTATAGCGCTTTTAAATAGTGCACCCCAATCAACATTTCGCTGAGAAGTGGAGGAGAGCTTCTATGCTCCCTCGCTTCCCTGCGAAGTGTGTCCGCTCTCTCGCTTAGCTGTGACGTATGCTTTTTACGTAAGATGCTCGCGTTTACGTCACGCCACCCCGGCCGCACTGGGCTAGCCTCAACGGGCGCCCAGCTGAGCACCTCTGATTTAAAGTTATAACTTGTTCCGCATCGGATCGCGGCTAGGATATCGACAGAAAAATCTGGAAATTAGACAAAATCCTAGACATCTCGAATACAGTACTGTATAGTACCCAAATTATAAAATGTTAATGTGCCTTAGAGAATCGCGAAGTCTTAGTGTAGAACATGTATTCTATGTAAAATATAAATAAAATATATGTGCAACGAACGAGCGGCTGCGTGGTTTGGGTCATGTATAGTAGTTGTCAGCTTGCGTTCGGGAGATTGTTGGTTCGAAACTCAATGTCTACAGCTCTGTTTTAGTTATATTTATTTCTACTTTCCCCAACTGAAGATCACCTCTCAGGACAAAATATTAAAAAGTATTAGCACATTCGACATACTGTATGTTGTGGCATTGGAGAATTTGAGAGGTATGGTTCTTCAGGATTTGGACGGACTATTTCAAGGCAGTCACTGCAATTTCTGTTATTAATGCCAGATTGAGGTGAAATTATTTGCAGAACTGGACAAAAAAGAGAGAATGGTACCTCTAGCGCCAGCCATTAATCCTATGACTTTGAAATGATCCAGGTTATATTCCTGTTGATAGAATGGGATGGTTGGTTCATATGTTGTTTTCTATTATAAAGCCGTTTCGGTGTTCTTTGAAGGCTGTCAGATGAATTTGAGTATATGGTATTGTTTCAAGCACAGAGTAAAAATAAAAAAGCACAAGATACATAATAAACTAACAGTTTTGTAATTTTATTTCAGAAGTGACTCTCCTATGCAATTAGAGCTTCCCCTCCCACTGATCGCGAATTATTTAGTTTGTTTTATTCGGTTCCTTGGTTGAATGATCAGCGTGTGGTTATCGGTTCAGAGGATCCCAGGTTCCTTTATTGCCCTAGTGGAGGATTTTCATTGGGTACCGTTAATTCCCCTGGCTCGTCGACTAGGTGTTTGCGTTCGTCTCACCACCTTTTTCTTCAACTGCATACAACACACAACACTACCACTCACCGCAGAAACACCCTATAGTGAATAAACAACCCTAAATAAAGAGTTAGCATCAAGAACCCGTCCGTAAATCTGGGCCAACCCCACATCACCTGATGAATCAAATAAATTGCAATGATAGGAAGAAGAATAAGAACCTAAGTTCGGTTGATTCTGATGGTAGTGATACTTAATCCCTGTTTCGTACCTCTCTTTCCTGTGTTTCATCTCGGAAGCGTAATAACTGAGTTGCTAAATCACTGGCTTCCCATCGAGGTGGTTGGGATTCGAAACCTGGTTAAGGCAGGGGGATTTTTGACATGAAAATTCACGTCACGGTAGCTCGGATTCAACGTAAATCTGGATCACGCCACGACCACTGTATCAATAGTCGTGTAAAACTACTAAGTTGTCTATTATAGCAATTTTAGAATCAACTGTGGGAATTAAAACACTTCGGAATTATAACCCTGTTCTACTCTTATATGATCATTGGGTGCAATTTCAAACGAATGCTCTAAAAACGAAAGAATGAGTGCATTGTTCCTAACATTTATATTTTTATCATACTAAATTTTAATTAATATCAAATTATAATTCACATTTCATATATATAAAACCCTGCAGATACACCAACAAGCATTATTTGTATAGGTTCAGTTGTTTATGAAAAAATGTACCTGCGAGGAACTTAGGCAAAACCATGTGCTTATTATTTTCGTATGGTTTGAGTGATTGTTTTTGATCATTAATATGAAATTCAAATCGCAAGAAACCAAAACTTGTCGTGCATAAATCCCATTAAGGGACTCGCACTGATAATACGATTACTGCCCTATCAGATTGCTTAACACACTTCTCTTCATCTGCACACAACACACCCTCCTGCCGCCCACCGCAGAAACACCGTACAGTAAATAAACAACCCTCGACGTAGAGTTATTATCAAGAAGGGCACCAGTCCGTCATCGTAAAGATGTCCTAAGCCAATTTGTCTTTGATTTCATGACTGTTCCCTCTAACTCTCATATTAAACTCTTCTCTTCCGATCTCACGAGACTTAATGAAGCCCATTCCAATGCTAATTCCAGGATTCAAAAACTTGGACTAGTTGGAAATCGAACCGTGAGCCTCGAGCTAAGGAGTTAGACCGTTCCTCCTTCTCCCTCCGCCCTGTGCTACACGTCACATGTATCAAGAAGCGAAACACTACATACATACATACATACAGACAGACAGACAGACAGACAGACAGACAGACAGACAATCCATCAAACAATTCCATCCAGTGGCAGATGTTCAGTTAAGACCTCGCGTTCTGTCGCCAGTACAGTACCTGAGAATGACCAATCTGGTTCTCACAATGCGGCTTCATTACTTCTGAATAGTCACATGAAAGACGAATTTCTTTTCGCCATGAGGTTAACTTAACTTTCGATATTGGCAGTAGGAGTTAATTAATAACAATTTGGTATTGGTACTCCGTTCTAGCAGCGATTATGATCTTCTAGCATACAGTGCCTTCTGCTGATTCGTGAGTTTGTGATGACATCGTGGTGTCATCAACATGTGTGCTAACCTTTTTGTCAAGGTATGTTCTTTCTGGTGGTAATTTCTTGATTTCCGTGAGGGTATTTCACACCTCATACTTCAGTGCCATCTGTGCCCCTTTCTCCCTATCTCTCTCCCTCTCGCACACATTCTCTCCGGAATACTACTTAGGCTTATCGCCATGGCATAACTCATGCTTATTACAACTTCATTTATAGAAACAAAGGAAAAGGTCTTCTCTGTTCTGTTAAAGCCCACTGTGCTGTAATAATATAAACTTGTTCTACTCCCTCGCCGCGTCCTGCTCCCTCTCTGTTCTCTTGTTTCCCCTATTCCATCTCAACTCCCACTCCCCAAGCTCTTAGACATACATACGTACATATAACCAGTATACTGCTCCTGGCTTACTTACGTGGAGTATATTTTAAGCCCTTTGATCAACACACGTTTCTCTAGCAATGAACTCCAAAGAACTGGAGGTATGCTACAACCAGAAAGTTAAGCCAAGGAGGAAGGGAAGGGGTTAGTTTGTAGAGGGATGAGAACGTAACTGGTGTTGAGGATCTTCCCTTGTTTCACTCTCTCCTTCAAAACGACCCTTTTCATTGCCTTTATTCTGTCCTTGTATTTATCTCTAAAAATACTGGCTGAAGAGAATGTAGTGAACAAACGATTAATTATAACAACATGTATTCACACATGTTCTTTGAATTTTTCTCTACAAATATAAGTAATCTCATTAGGGTAGTAATAAACTATAGAGAACTTGTAATACACACCAAAATATAATGGAAATGACAAATTTATGTACATACAGTGATTCCAAACATGTGAGAAGATAGCGGGGGAGTGAGAGTAGGCTAGGAAACCTCAAGACAGCACAAAGTCCCTATTAATATATAGCGTTCAGTCGATCGTTTACGAGCTACGCTTGTATTAGTTACAAGGAGACAGAAAATGACTTACTTAAACCTAAAGAGGCAAGTCAGAGGCAAGAAATTAAAGCAGGAAACGGAAGTATAGCAAATTCCCAAAACCATCTTACACTGTAAACAGCCAGCTTAGCACTATTCGGAGACAGTGTAACCTCCAACGGCATTCCGCAAAAATCCCGCAGAATTGCAGCTTGACGCGTCATTCGCATTCTACCCAACGAACAACTACAAGTTTACAGGAATTATGATGAAAATGGCAGTATGTTACTTTCCCTCTAACAAGAAGACTGAGACATTGCTATGGCTAGATTCGCTGTCGGTCTGCGAGGGTGTCCAGCACGCGCTTCACAGCATGAAACCCGTAGAAAATAGTAATATTCTCGGTCATTCGAAGAGTAAGGAAAATTATGTACATAACAAAAATGATTTAAGATGAAGGGATGTTTCATATGTAGTCTACACACTTTACAGAAAATCAGTAGTGTGTGGTGAAAAAACCCTTCTGGCTTTCCTATAAACCCCTGTCTGTGCAATGATTTTAAAATCATATGCATATCAATACCTGAGTAGACTATAAATATAAAGTCTGGTCGAGATCTATTCCGCCGTTTACCCGCGATGATGGACCAGACAGACAGACAGACAGACAGACAGACAGACAGACAGACAGACAGACAGACAGACAGACAGACAGACAGACAGACACGAAGACTAAAAATCAATGATACGATGTTGAGTTAACCTGAAATGGATAAATATTTCAAAATATAACACAGTAAATGACTTTGTCCCGGAAGTGTTGAAAACAGCCATATCTGTACCAGGTACATGGACATTTCCAATCAAATACGGTATATTGGACCGAAATTTTAAGTATCATTACATTTCTTTTCATCTCATACCATTAGGCGCTGATGACCTAGATGTTAGGCCCCTTTAAACAGCAAGGATCATCATCATCATCATAATTATCATCATATTGGACCGAGCGAGTTGGCCGTGCGGTTAGGGACGCAAATCTGTGATCTTGCATTCGGGAGATAGTGCGCTCGAACTCGACTGTCTGCAGCCCAGAAGGTGGTTTTCCCTAGTTTCCTATTTTCACACCAGGAAAATGCTGGGGCTGTACGTTAATTAAGGCCACGGTCGCTTCATTGCTACCCCTCGCCCTTTCCTATCCCATCGTCACAGTAAGAGGCATCTGTGTCGGTGCGACGTAAAGCAGAATGTAAAATAGTGCATATATATTGGAACCTGAAAAGAAATGCAGCGAGTATCATATGACAATTATCATTTCCAAGATTAAAGTGATGTCAGTTAGGAAGTAACGTAAGAGGATTGAATGTCAGATATGGTGTACGAAACTGAAACAGGTTGATCATTTCAAGTACTTCGGTTATGCATTCCCCCAGGATGGTAGTATAGTAAGTTAAAACGAACCAAGGTGTAGCAAAGCTGATGCAGTGAGCCCCACGTTGAGATCAGCGGTTTTCTGTCAGAAGGAAGTGAGCTATCAGACGGTATTAAGTTTCCATCAATTTGATTTTCAGACCGACTTTGTTGTACGGGAGTGAAAGACTGATAGATTCAGGATATCTTGTAAGTAAAATGGATGAAAGTAACGAGAAGTAAAGTAAGGAGATATGAAAGTAACGAGAATGACTAGTAGTGCCAACAGATGGGAACAATGGCAGGAGATAATGGAGAAGTAAGGAATTAACTGGTAGCAAATCCACATCAAATGTTACCCCATTACACTGGGAAATAGCCTGGAAGAAAAAGAAGAAAATAATAAGAAGAGTGTGTATCCTATCTTGGATAAATATTTAGTACCGTCTTGTATAATACCTTGATTTCCGAATCGAGTCTTTATTTTTTCACGCTGTTTACTAGCTTATAATGTATTTCGTAGTCATGGAACATTCGTGGAACATTTACAGGAAGATACTTTTCAACACTTTAAGTATTCTGTGATACAATCATCATCATCATCATCTTTTTCTTCTTCTTCCCTGTTAGAAGGGTGGACTTTCCTGGTCGCTCACCTCCAGTGCATCCTGTTTTGTACCCCAACAGAATCAGCACTGGAATATTCCAAGATTTTTCCATCTTATTTTTTGTCATCCAAATGCTGGTTCGCTCTCTAATCCCATCAACTCATGCTAATGAGGTAACTACTCTTCTCGTCTTCTTTTAATAATATTGTCGGACAATTTGAGTCACCTTTGTTTAAATTTTAATAAGATTGGTGTTATTCTCAGAGATCAGAAAATAACATAATTTTGGATTTTTTCCAGCCTGATCACTCCACAAGCCCTTCATGGCCTCTTCATTTTGGCAACATTTTCTATTCATACTTCTTCTTTGTAGTCCAACATTCGACTCCATATAGTATATAGTTTCGTATATTTTGCCTGTCCAATGGAGTAGCACCTTGTTTTATCACAGAGAAACCCTATTGCTACCAGTCTATTTATCATATTGATGAAGTCTGTAACAAAATCTGGATTGTCTCGAGTCACTCATCCAAGATATCGAAAGGCATTTTGTTACCAACTCTTTATTTCTAATTTTAGTCATTCACAGCTGTCTTCATCCACGGAGAAATTTCTGTGTACTGTACATTGTTTTATTTCTGCTGAGACAGTCTGGAGATCAACAGATATTTTCACCTAGTGCGTGGATTTTCACGAAACTTTGTGGGAATATCACCTAAATAAAAGTAGGGATATCATAAAAAATATCTTATAAATAACTAGCTGATGTACCCGTGCTTCGCTACGGAATTCTACATTGAATACGTTGTGAGCAAGATTGTATTAAATTGCATAGCTCTTAACATTATCCTAGAAACACGACGTGGAAGTCACCAAACGTCTCTTCTCCACTTGCGTTTTTACATCCTCAGAAAGACTAGCTTAGTAGTTTTCCCAACTGAAATGAACAAAGGTCATTACAGTGACCGGAATGATCAAGCCGCAGACAGCCGTAATCCGTAAAAACTCTACGTCTTTTTTCGGCGGCTGGGGAGGTCGAATACTGGAGATCCCAGGCCATAAACTATGCTCTTTTTTCTTTCTAATCTGTTTCCTAGGATTACCCGATGAATCGGAAAATCTCAATTCACTACACTGGCGGCGAAAAGAACTATTCTTCCTCCAAGCCAGAGGAGAAACACCCTCTTCACTGCTAATTTGGAATAAAATGAATGCAGAATTTAATAAAAGTGAAGAGGGAGAAGCTTTTCTTAAGAAACAGCTCTTTTCAGGGTTGGATTTTAATTTATTTAGTGAAATGTGGCGCTATAATTTGGTATAGGCCTAAATTTTAATTCTAGACCAGGTCATACCACAACTAAGTGAGCCTCTGCCTTAGTCCTAAATGTGCACACTGCTCATTCAAAACAGCGCGTCAGAGTAGGGATCGAATAGCTGGAATACTATGATGAACCAGTGTGTTACGTACCAGTAGTATCGTGAAATGTATGAACCAGAGGAATGGCATGCTAAAGAAGAAAGTTTTTGAAATCCCAAGCTATTTCCTGCCAATATTCAGGCAAGCTGTTACACTCGAAACGCAGGAATAATCTCATCTATCGGAGTTCAGTGGCTGGCAGCATAAGAGACAAAGAACATCACAACAAACAATGGTCAATTTAATGTTATTGTTGATCAATTTTAAGAGCTTTCGATGTTGTAGGCCTTCACATTTAGTTTTCTTCCGACTCTGAAATACCACTCTTATCATAGTCGGTACGGTAAAACTGAATAGAACACAAATGATTGGAAATTGTATTCTCCCAACTTTTGTTATGAAGTACTTTTCGATAGGACCAATAACATAGGTACTTAAAAATCAAATATTTGATGTCTTCCCCTAAACTACCATTTCATCCAGGATGAATACATTTTTATAGCTAATACCGTAGTTTCTTATTCCCCGACTCTATATACCGATTTTCATTAAATTCTGTTTACCCATTTTCTCGTAGCTCGTCGTTAATGTGGACCTAGCAACAAAAATACAAATTCACGAATATCTCAGTTATCATAGCCGGTACAGTAAAAATGTATAAGACATAAATGATCGGAAATTCAATTTTATATAACTGTAGTTTGCCTGCTGTCATTTCTTGATGGATCCAGTACTTTTTCATCCATCGCTTGGCACAGGCCAGAGTAAAGTGTAGCTTCCACCGAGGTCCCAGTCTCATCCATGGCTGTGACTATATGAAAGCTGCTGGGGTATGGGTGGTGCTGAGTAATGACATTCAGAGCACGACTAGTGTGTTTGAGTGTTATGAAAGGTGTTGTTCATAGGGTTAGTCGTGCTGCAGTAGCACTTTCTGGCCCAGTTAGGAAAGCAATGGCAAACTACCTCACTCCTCATCTTGCCTAGTATGCCTCATGTTGGTGCTCCCATTGGTTTTTGCGGTTTCCTTATAACCACATAACTATTGGTAGTGCTATTTGAGGATCCAACCAGCCTCTGGGCTGATGACTTAACAGACAGACATAACTGTAGTTATGTAACATTTGAGAATTAAATTTCAGGCCTTCCCCTAAACAACCATTCCACTCAACGTGGACAAAATAATTTATAGCCTAGATTGTAGTGGTTCATCCCCCGATTTTACATACCGATTTTCATTAAATTCCCTTCAGGCGTTTTCTCGTGATGCGTGTACAGACAGACAGACAGACAGACAGACAGACAGACAGACAGACAGACAGACATACAGAAATAGCATTCCTCTCAAATTCTGGGGGATGTACAGACAAAACTCTTATTATATATATATATATATATATATATATATATATATATTGATAGTTTTCCTAAACTATTTGGAAACATTTTTGGAAATTGTTTATTCCTTTCTGTTCATGAATTGTAATTGTGATGTTAATGAAAATTTGGAATTAGGTACATAATACTTATTTAGAAAACACTGTGCATTGATTTTTCTGTTCATAACTTATATAAGGAGATACACTGTACTAAAATGTGTAATTTTTGTGTTCTAAAATGTTTGATTTAAAGATTTCTACAACTTGAAAAAATTCTACCATCAAACATTCCATATACAGGTTTCCTAATATGGCTATGATACATATAGCATACAAATTTTGTTACATTTGGCAGGATATTATAGGAGAAAATGGGAATAATATGTAAAATTATAATTGGTGGGAAAATAAAAGCAAAGGAGACGCCACGTTCATTCTTGCTGGCAAAAATGCATTATTAAAGTTTCAATTTCAATTCAGTTTCAGTTCAAGGGAATAACTTCATCAGAAGAAATAAGAAACTCAATCCATTCTATTTCATCCATAAATGTTTTTTTGTCAAAATGACCAAAATGTCTATTTTTATCCCCAGGCTGTACCGTTCAGCCAATTTCTTTCCAGCACATCTGTAATACGATAGATATGAATTGATATAAAAGTTCATACAAATTATACTTCCTTCCGTTTTCCTCCTTGTCCTGCAGAGAACCTTAAAATATCTCCAGGTGTTCACAGGAGGGAATAGAACATGTGTTCATGCCATCATACAATTTGGCTCCACTTAGCACAAGAGGATCTGTTCCACTCTAGAGTAAGCGGAGAGTGAAGGAATGTGAAGAACATAGTTGTGCCGTTCCGAGGCTCAACTTATTCCAGACACTTGATAAAATTACCGCGTCTCGTCTGACAAGAAGCTCTCTCCCAGGGAGGGTGTCGGAATACTCCTTTAAAAGTTTATACAGAGTTTCAAATGAGTCTAAACGTGGCTAGTGATGCTCCCAACAAGAATGCTTTCCACTCCCTTTAGAGTAGGTTCACTCTGTTATATCAGTATAGTTATGGCAAAGAATTCTTGTTATCTCTCATTATTTCCTTATATCGGACACAGTTAATACCATGTTGAAATCAGTAACGTTTCTCCAGTCTGGTTACGTTAAAATAATTTTGTAATTAATTCATGGGCATATGCCAGATCCCTTTTGCTTGAAAATAACTGCTTGCTCAGACTGGTACAAAGTTCCCTACGATACAGGAAAATAAAGCCTAACAGTCCATCGTCTTGTCTACCTTATCATATGCTACCTGCTCCTTGGATTAATTATCAACGTAGTCGCCTTCGGTTCAGAGGACCCCGGGTTCGATTTCCGGCCGGATTGGAGGATTTGAAATGTACACGGTTAATTTCCCTGACTCAGGGACTGATTACTTATACTGTCCCCAACATCTCTGCAACTCTCACATCACACACAACACTATCCTTCACCAAAATAACACGCAGTTTCCCATACAAAGCAGATGCCACCCACCCTCGTCGGGGGGTCTGTCTTAGAAGGGCTGCACCAGGCTAGTAACAGCCACACGATTTAAAAAAGTAAAACATTAATTATTGAAAATTTAAGTTTCTGATATCGTTTGTGATATTAATTGGAACTATTATTTGAGTTTCTCTAGAAATCTTTGATTAAATATACAAACCTTCCCCTTCATGTCTTTGTGTTGAGTAAACTTAACGTTTATTTTCACATTGTTGTTCATCAAGTATTCAGTTTGTGCATTGTTCACGTCCAACTATTACTTATTTCAGGAAACCTGATTATGCTATATTTCGTTATACATTTGTTCAGTTATTGCATGTAAGCTTTGGAAAGGCATTCTTTCTGATTTTATTAGACATGTTTGCGAAATGAGTAACTGGTTCGATAGAAGACAGTTCGGGTTTATGAAAGGCTATTCCAGTGTAGGATTCCAGCAAGATATAGCAGATATCTTGGATTCAGAAGGTCAAATGGACTGTATCGCGATTGACCAGTCTAAAGCATTTGATACGGTGAATCATGGAAGACCAAAAATGAGTGCAATTGGACTGGACAAAAGAGTGACTGAACTGGTTGCTATATTTCTAGAAAATAGGATTAGAGTAGGCGAGGCTTTATTTGAACCTGTAATAATTAAGAGGGGAATTCCTCAAGGCAGTATTCTTGGACCTTTACGTTTCCTTATACGTAGTACAGTCATTAAGTTCTGAGACTGACCCAATGATGGCGCTGTGGTGTATTATAGTGCATAGGAGGCGCCGTGATATGGTACTAGGTTAGTCTCTCGTCCCTGCAGGAGACAGTTGAGTGCATGCACTGGAAGCAGACGTACGGTCGTTGATGTGACGGGGATTTGAATGCGCCTTCGGACCTTGACATTTCACAGTTTGAGGAACGAGCAGACATCAAGTTCTGCCAGAAATCAGCCAAAATCACTGACGAAACGTTTGAAATGATGCAGCAGGTTTACGGTGAGAAAGCATTGAGTCGCAGTGTTGTGTTTAGGTGGCATCGACGTTTTGTGTAAGGGCGGGACAGTTTGGAAGATGATGTGCGTACTGGTCGACTACAAACAGTTAGAACGGAACGCAAGATACAAGAAGTTGCAACGTTCGTGCGTGCTAACAGCTCCCAATCGGTATACGATCTCGCAGCTGCTACAGGGGTCAGCCATGGTACTTGCCACAAAATTCTGATGATGACCTCAACATGCCTCGTGTTACCCAACACAGTGTGCCACAAATCCTGTCGTAAGACCAACGTGATGATCGGATGAAGATTTGTGGTGACCTCATCAGTAGTGCTGACGATGATCCGACGGTTCTCAACCGAATTATAACTGGAGACGAAACATGATGTTTCCTTTACGATCCGTAACTGAAACGACAATCCGCCACCTGGAAAACGCCATCATCACCACGACAGGAAAAAAAAAGACACGACAAGTCAGGTCAAAGGGCCAGGTGGTGCTGGAAATGTTTTTGATGCAAATGGAATCGTTCACATGGAATTCCTCCCAGACGGTGCAACGGTAAACAAAACCCGCTACAAGGAGATCCTTGGCCGTTTACGCGATGCAATTCGCCGTAACCGACCTGGACTTTGGCGCACAAAGAATTGGCTGTTGCTACACAACAACGCCCATACACATCGCTCTGTCCTTATCCAAGAAGAGCTTGCAAGGCATCAGGTGACAGTTTTGCCACACCCTCCGTACTCACCTGATCTCGCACCTTGCGATTTCTTCTCTTTCCTCGCCTGCAAGCACGCCTACGTGGGCGCAGATTTCAGTTGTCCGAAGAGGTCATGACGGCCACAAGCTTTCTGCCAACTGCATTCAGCTGTGCTTACAGCAGCTATACCAACGTTGGCAAACGTGCATGACGGCCAATGGCGACTATTTTGAGGGTGGATGTGGTTTTTTTTAAGAAGTTAAGCGGCCAACGGCGACTATTTTGAGGATGGACGTGGTTCTGTGTAGGTGTACGCCGTGTAATGCGGCACTGCGTGCAACAAGTAGAGTCGTGTGGGTGCCTATCCTCCAGGCGTCAAGTCCCATAACTTATGACTGTACTACGTATATATCAATGATATGAATAAAGAAGTGGAATCAGAGATAAGACTTTTTGCGGATGGTGTTATTCTGTATCGAGTAATAAATAAGTTACAAGATTGTGAGCAACTGAAAAATGACCTCGATAATGTTGTGATATTGACAATAGGCAATGGTATGATGATAAACGGGGTTAAAAGTTAGGTTGTAAGTTTCACAAGTAGGGAAAGTCCCTCTCTGTTTTAATTACTGCGTTGATGGCGTGCAAGTTCCTTTTGGGGATCATTATACGTATCTAGGTGTTAATATAAGGAAAAACCTTCATTGGGGTGATCACATATATGGGATTGTAAATAAAAGGTACAGATCTCTGCACATGGTTATGAGGGTGTCTACGGGTTGTATTAAGGAAGTAAAGAAGAGGGCATGTAAGTCTCTGGTAAGACCCCAACTAGAGTTTGGTTCCAGTGTATGGGTCCCCCACCAGGATTACTTGATTCATGAACTGAAAATAATCCAGAGAAAAGCAGCTCGATTTGTTCTGGGTGAATTCCGATAAAAGAGTTGCGTTACAAAAATGTTGCGAAGTTTGGCCTTGGAAGACTTGGGAGAAAGCAGACGAGATGCTCGTCTAAGTGGTACGTTCCGAGCTGTCAGCGGAGAAATGGCGTGGAATGATATTAGTAGACGAGTAATCTTGAGTGGTATCTTTAAAAGTAGGAAAGATCACAATATGAAGATAGAGTTGGAAATCAAGAGGAAAAATTGGGGCAAATATTCGTTTATAGAAAGGGGAGTTGGTTCGAACCCCATTGTCGGCAGCCCTGAAAATGGTTATCCGTGGTTTCTCATTTTCACACCAGGAAAATGCTGCGGCTGTACCTTAATTAAGGCCACGGCCGCTTCCTTCCCACTCCTAGCCCTTCCCTATCCCATCGTCTCCATAAGACCTATCTGTGTCGGTGCGACGTAAAACAACTAGCAAAAAAAGAAAGGGGAGTTAGGGAATGGAATAACTTACTAAGGGAGAAGTTCAAGAAATTTCCATTTTTTTTTTTTTTTTATCATTTAAGAGAAGTCTGGGAAACAACAGATAGGTAATCTGGCACTTGGGTGACCACCCTAAATGCAGATCAGTATGGATTTGATAATTAATCTGCAGCAACATGAAATGTGACTGTAGCGAATAACAACCTATGCAGCATATGCTCCAGTGTTCATTCTGTCCATCTTCCTGTCCTGAAGACGATCTTTTCCATGCACTTAATGTTGCTATGTTCTTTTCAAGATTGGTGTGAAGTGATTTGATTTTTATCTGTGTTATAGTTTGATATGTAGATTACTATACATAACTGAACTGTGTAACTGATATTTCTGATATAATAATAATAATAATAATAATAATAATAATAATAATAATAATAATAATAATAATAATAATAATAATATAGGTGTTGCGGCGGCGATGTAATAGGAAAGGGCCAGAAGTGGGAAGGAAGCGGCCGTAGCCCCAATTAAGGTTCAGCCATAATATTTACCTGATATAAAAATGAGAAACCACGAAAAACTATCTTCAGAGCTGCTGACAGCGGAGTTCGAACCGACTATCTTCCAAATGCAAGGTCACAGCTGCGCGCCCGTAGCCGCACGGCCAGCTTACTCGTTGAGGAGATATGTACCTCCACTTGTATAACGCCTGGCTTTATCTGTTATATAAAAATAATAATGTATGAAAGTGGGGGCACATATTTCCTCTAATGCACCGTCACTGCATTGCCCTACAATACAGGCTTGTAGAGATGTACCAACGGTACACTAGCCGGCGGTGTCTCGGAATGGTGTAACAGTCATTTTGACGAGCTCGCGGCGGCGAAACGCGGCCAAGAACTGTAAAGTGCTTATGAGCTTGAACACTTCAATATTATTAACGTTAACTTAAAGAGCCAATTCTGCTAATATTTGAACTGAACAGTTGAGTTCACCAACTTTTCAACTTCAATTGAGAGGGTGGGGATTTCATTACCACCTCAGTTTGCTTTTTCAGAAACATAAGTTTTGATATTCAAGTATCCTGAGTTCTTTTTACGATTATCTAGCCACAGCCTCCATAGTGTATCAATCATATCATGCTAACATAGCAGTCCTTGCGGACGTTAAGCTCAAAACAATAGAGCGGGACACCACTAGTGAAATTCGGTGATATTATCCGAATTGTGAATGCAAAGAGTGCAAAACTGGAAGAATTTCATTGTGAAATTCGTTACGTGTTTAGAGAAATAGTAAAACCGACCATTCACTATCGATAAAACTCAAGATCTCAATATTTGACCGGTGACAAATTGGTGATTTCTGATAATGTCGAGGCATAGCACTGTACGAATTGAGGTCAAAGTGAGTTTTAACAGTAAACATAGTTGGGAGGATCATCATAAATGATGTTTCTGATTTTACCTCCCACTTACTAATTGTATAGTTTGCAGGAGAAGCTTATATGCTGGAATTTTTCCCCGCCAACTTCGGATCAGAAGGATAGCACACTTCCGCCTGATTCACTCAGCCTGGCATAGACTTTTCATGAATAGGGATTTTAAAAGAGGTTCAGTTGAAACGCGGAATCCTACAAGGAAGTTAAGATACAACAAATTGTACACTGTCACTACGAGAGTGTAATATGGGACATGCGTTTAAATGATGTCACGAATTTATTCTTTCGTTTCAACAACAAATAAGAATTTACTTTATGGGTGCAGATTGAACAATTTTCACAGTCCGACATCATGTAATCATTAATTTTCTCTAGATATTACGCTATCTCTTTTAATGTGTTACTGCTGCTGGTCTTACCGGCCAAGCCCGGCCCATTCGCTCGCTAGCTCGCTGGCTGGCTAACTCGGCACTCGCGTGTGTTTATTCGCTGTTAATTAAATTTTGTTCCCCACTCTGGCCCTATTCTAATTGGGTGTGGCGAAGCTGCCCCGCCAGAATGTGAGGTTAGGGTGAGGAAAGGCTAGATACTGTTGTTCCAAGATGTATAAATCAAACTGCGGCGGCTACTGTTACTGCTGCACTAAGGCGTACCGTGCTATATGTAACGAAATAAACATCGTCATACTATCCGGCTCTAATCCTGTATCGCACTATTTTGTAGTGTTGCAAGTATCTCTTTTTAAATTGAAACATATTTTATTAAGATTTTAGTTGTAAATAAGCTCATTTAGGAGTACGCAAAACACAGAGAGGCATTTGTTTGTCTTATTTTAATGCTCATATTTCCTTTTTCTTCTTTTGCTACCGGGCGAGTTGGCCATGCGGTTAGGGGCGCGCAGCTGTGAGCTTGCATCCGGGAGACAGTGGGTTTTAACCCCACTGTCGGCAGTCCTGAAAATGTTTTCGTGGCTTCCTATTTTCACACCAGGCAAATGCTGGGGCTGTACCTTAATGAAGGCCACGACCGCTTCCTTCCCACTCCTATCCCTTTACTATCCCCTCGTCGCCATAAGACATTTCTGTGTCGGTGCGACGCAAAGCAGCTTGCAAAAAAAAAGAATATTTTTGCTGTTGCCTTCTGTTCTCCCAATTTCAAATTGTCCTGGCCATTTTCTTAGGTTTATCCTCTTGGTCAGTTTGCCATTTGTTGTTCAGAAAGAAGAACCTTCCTCTTTTAGATGTCTTCATGTGTGATTCCTGCCAATTTAACGTTGCTTTCATTTCGCTGATCCATTTCAAAGTGTCCTTTATGGTTTCACTCCTGGTTGCATTTACTTTATGAATGTCGGACTTCATTTCGATGAGTCCGTACAATTTTAGTCTATACATTCTAATGTCATATTCATATTATTATTATTATTATTATTATTATTATTATTATTATTATTATTGTTATTATTATTATTATTATTATTATTATTATTATTATTATTATTATTATTAGGCCTTTGCTGGCAAGATGTAGTGTTTACAGTGCACTATGTCTTCTGGTATGGGCTAGAATAAAATTGTTACTTTCATTGACCTGTCTCAGTCTTATACTTGGCTTTGACAATATGAAAGTGGCTGAGGTGTGAGTGACGCTAGTAATGCCATTCCTTATGCAGCCAGTCCCTGCTATGAATAGTGTGAAAATGTCGCTCATAGGGTCGGTTGGTGCACGCATTTCAGTGAGCTTGGCAGACTGGTGTGCAATAGCAACTCCTGGCTCAGTGAGGAAACCAACGCGAAACTACCTCACTCCTCATTTCCCTAGTACGCCTCTTCAGTGACACCTAGGCCATCTACGACAGCTAATGGTGAACCTGTTGAGGATCCAACCAGCCTTCGGGCTGAATACCCAACATACATACAACATTATTATTATTATTATTATTATTATTATTATTATTATTATTATTATTATTATTCTTTTGTTTCACCCTCTTTGGTGTACGTTGAATCAATCACTTCTTTGTGTGTTGTTCTTTACTTAGTTCTCAGTATTTCTTAATTCTGATCTTCGTTTCCTCTTGTCTTCCGAGATAATAGGTTTCGCTTTTAATGTAGATATTTCTTGGAATTAGAATAAAAACTATACACAATATAAAATATTTACGGTTTGACTTGTAACTGATAAAATCTATCACAGCTGGAGCTGCTTCCATAAAATCACCGAGTTTACCTTTGTAGGAGCTTAAAGGACTCTCTTCTCCTGTATGGCGGGTGGTATGCTCAGGAGCTCCACAACTGTTATCCAGGGAACGAGCTTGTTTCCACTTGTACAGCAGATCAGCACATCTGGCGTGATTTGCCCTAATCCTATTTAAAAGTGACCACGTTTTCTGACGCAAGTATAAACCACTTAATTTTGCTATGACCGGGCGAGTTGGCCGTGCGCGTAGAGGCGCGCGGCTGTGAGCTTGCATCCGGGAGATAGTGGGTTCGAATCCCACTATCGGCAGCCCTGAAAATGGTTTTCCGTGGTTTCCCATTTTCACACCAGGCAAATGCTGGGGCTGTACCTTAATTAAGGCCACGGCCGCTTCCTTCCCACTCCTAGTGCTTTCCTATCCCATCGTCGCCATAAGACCTATCTGTGTCAGCGCGACGTAAAGCCCCTAGAAAAAAAATTGCTATGACGTTTACAATAGTTTGATATCGGGATGGAGATGTTTCGACTAAATTTTGTTTTCAAGTCTGCAGTAGGTTGGACTCGCGGTCGATCAAATATCTTCATGTGTGACGGGTGGGTTTCGGGATTGCAGTCTTCTGGTTTCGGCATCGCTTATGGCCTTATTAATTGGCAGCTGGATATTGGCAGTTATTTTCCTATACTTCGGAACGAAGACATACTTACGTCTGATTTCAGCTGGTGGAATATGAGCCAGTACTGGTAGGCAAAATGTAGATGTTGATTTGACTGTCCCCATTATAATCTTCACTGCCTGATTCAGCTGAACATCGGCAAATTTTCAGTAATTACTGTTCTTTTTTGCTAGTGGTTTTACGTCGCACCGACCCAGATAGGTCTTATGGTGACGATGGGATAGGAAAGGCCTAGGAGTTGGAAGGAAGTGGCCGTGGCCTTAATTAAAGTACAGCCCCAGCATTTGCCTGGTGTGAAAATGGGAAAACACGGAAAACCATCTTCAGGGCTGCCAACAGTGGGATTCGAACCCGCTATATCCTGGATGCAAGCTCACAGCCGCTCAATTACTGCTCTAGCCATACTGGATGTCAACACTCAGCTGTCAAGAAAAACCAGTCTGAGTGTTGATGTACGTAGAGTTTCAGTCAAAGAACTCCAGGAAGTGTAGCACAGTTTCTGAATATGTTATTTCTAGATAATTTTCTTGCAATCTTCTTAAGGTGTTCCTTGAACGCCTGTGTATAGCTGGACATTTTGTTCGTTTCTAAGTCTATATTGTTTGGAATGAAAATGGAAATCCACAGTCTGTCTCCAGTCATTTGACCGGGTAGGGAATGGAATGAATGAAGTCCCCTTCTAGCGGCGAGGATGGGAATTGTGCCGGCTGCCGAGGCCCGTCACAGTCCTCTGAGGCAATTATTAATGAATGATTAATGAAATTAAATGATAAAGGAGAGTTTTGTTTGAATGAAAGATTCAGGGAAAACCGGAATATCCGGAGAAAAACCTGTCCCGCCTCCGCTGCGTCCAGCACAAATTTCACATGATGTGACCGGGATTTGAACCACGGAACCCAGCGGTGAGAGGCCGGCACGCTGCCACCTGAACCACGGAGGCTTATATATTGTTTACCAGTATATATTGGGCCTAGTATTTCCCATACGATTTTATGTTCTATTATCCTAAATGTGTTCGATGTCTGCTTTCTGTTCATAAAAACTTTTTTCGATCGATAGACGCATTCTGCTTCGATGACCGTATTGTAATGCCTTTGTTTTGTTCGTTTGGAAAGGATTTTCCGTAGATATTTTGAGTGAGTTGATAAGGCGATTCCATGTTGGTATCTAATTTCACTGTCTTCTTCTTCTTCTTCTTCTTGACACTGTCACCGCCAAGCTGGACAGATACCGCATTTATGGGTCATCGCTGAATTAGTCTTAGGTGCATATGCATCTTCGCCAATATAATATCGGCTAGTAAGGGTAAGGGTTATACTGCCCGAAGGCAGGTCCAAACCTCCGCAGAGGTGTTCCTGGGCCGGAGTTTTTTATGTGCGGTAGGGTGGCCAGTTCCTTTCCGCTCCTCCATTCCCTTACTCCTCCACCAACAGCGCGTGGCAACCCATCCAACTCCTGACCACGCCCAATGTTGCTTAACTTCGGAGATCTCACGGGATCCGGTGTTTCAACACGGCTACAGCCGTTGGCTAACGGCTAGTCTAGAGTTGAAAAACTTGCCTGCAAGAGTAAGGACTGCAACTTAACATGAAGACTATTGAGTTTTACAATTTGCTTAACGTCGCACTGATACAGATTGGACCGGGCGAGTTGGCCGTGCGCGTAGAGGCGCGCGGCAGTGAGCTTGCATCCGGGAGATAGTAGGTTCGAATCACACTATCGGCAGCCGTGAATATGGTTTTCCGTGGTTTCCCATTTTCACACCAGGCAAATGCTGGGGCTGTACCTTAATTAAGGCCACGGCCGCTTTCTTCCAACTCCTAGCCCTTTCCTATCCCATCGTCGCCATAAGACCTATCTGTGTCGGTGCGACGTAAAGCCCCTAGCAAAAAAAAAAAGATACAGATTGGTCTCTTGGCGACAACGGGATTTCAAAGGGCTAAAATGGGAGGGAAACTTTTTTTTGCTAGTTGCTTTACGTCGCACCGACACAGATAGGTCGTATGGCGACGATGGGAGAGGAAAAGGCTAGGAATGGGAAGGAAGCGTCCGTGGCCTTAATTAAGTTACAGCCCGAGCATTTGCCTGGTGTGAAAATGGGAAACCACGGAAAATCATCTTCAGGGCTGTCAACAGTGGGGTTCGAACCCACTATTTTCCGAATACTAGATACTGGCCACACATAAGCGACTGCAGCTATCGAGCTCGGTTAGATGTATTGCAGAGCAACACTAATTTGGTTTCAAGTAAAGAACTCGATCTGAACCCTGAATGCCACCGATCACGGATATCCCCAAAGAAGCGTCGACTTCACACACTACGGTATGACATGTTCTTGGTGGGAGTTACCTTTCAGGACACGAATGATCAAGGTGCAAACAAGCAGACCCTGCATTAAAGAGGGATAAACGCTAGGAAGAATAAATATCCATCATCATCATCATCATCATCATCATCATCATCATCATCATCGTTAAGAACAGAAACCTTTTCTCCAGGTGATTATTCTCTGTATGAATAACAATGAATAAATAATAATAATGTTATTTGCTTTATATCCAACTAACTACATTTACGGTTTTCGGAGAAGATGAAGTGCCGGAATTTTGTCCCGCAGGAGTTTTTTTACGTGCCAGTAAATCTACCGATACGAGGCTATTTTTTTAGCACCTTCAAATACCACTGGACTGAGCCAGGATCGAACCTGTCAAGTTGGGGTCAGAAGGTTGGCGCCTCAACCGTCTGAGCCACTCAGCTCGGCTTCTCTGCATGAAATTGTACTCATATGAATATTCAGTTGTTTATACAAGTCGAGAATCACCTTGCAAGGTATCTATGATGCCTCACGGACTACCTACATGCTGTCCAACTTTGGCTTCCAATGTAACCTTATACTCCATGGCACATGAACAGAATATTGTGCTCATGCAGTAATATTGTAAGCACTTCTCTTTTCCGTAGCAATTATCTCAAATAGAAACGTTTGTCATATTTTCAAAGTGACAAATTTGTGTGCAGTTAGCAAGTTAAAATAATTCTATGCATGGTAAACAGCCACAAAAATAAATCAGATATACGAGAAGTCTTAATTTCCTCCATGAGAGATATGAACAAAATAATTAATTGCATTGCATTCAGCGGAAATGAATTTCAAAGAGGAAAACGCCTTGGCATAAAAAAGGAACGGCAACATTTTCAGCACGCTTTCACGATAGGCTGCCTAATTTATAGGGGCAGTTATGATACCTCCCTCAGTGCGTGACTGTTAAATACTGCCGCTTACAGGCGTGGGGCCTGATTATTTTATGAAACATGTCCAAGACTGATTAGGCAAGATGATCGGGCTGAATAAATACCGACTTTTTCCCAAGATATGGAGATATGGGAATTGGTCCTGAATGATAACCAAATATTAATCGGAATGTGCAGTATAAAATTATTTCCTTCCGTCTTCTTCTATTTCGAAATTTGGGTCTGAATTCTATGAATTTTCTGCACATAATTTAAAAGACATTCATTGACGAAATATTTTCATATTAATAAAGAGCTTTGAATTTATAGGATTTTTCTAGTGAGATGATTGCTGCATAAAATAGAAATGATTACAATATTATTGCATTAGAACAATATTCTGTCCATCTGCCATGGAGTATAAGGTTTCATTCAGCACCTCATCCAACTGCCTTGCGTCTGTATCGAGGTTGTATCTTATCCTACATTGGTTTATCCACTGCTGTTGTTAGTTGTGCTTCAAATCACGAACACGTAGAGAAAGCTGACATCTCATTTAATCGTGCAAATGATTGATGAGCTAAATGTCAGCTGTCTTAGTAGGACATAGAAGTATTGAAATATCATCTATTCGCTCTAAACCTGATGTGGGTGCAGGGGAACGTTATCTTTCTATCAAATAGCTGTTTGGTAATCAATGGGGAAATGTTGACTCCCCCAACGTTGGACTGTGTAGTCAATGGTCCTCATATAACTACTATCGACTAACTATTGTATGCGATAACTCCTCAGACTCTCACGCTAATAATATGCTACATGCGCTGTTGTTATTTGAGACAAGTTTTGTAACAATCGCCTATCGGTCTTCGATGTCTTTCATGATGGTCATCTCCAGTACAAGCAAACGAAAACGTGATTCGATGCTAAAGGCAGCATGTCACTAGTCTGTAACATTTCACGTTGCTCTCTTCTGGTAACACTGTTGTTACGTGCCAGTCCCTTTCGGTACTCCTTGGAAGGGACTAATGAGTCAGGCGACCGGGGAGTTCTCAGACGGCCTGGAGGGTATTGTTCTCATCGGCTGGCTTACCTGTGAGTTCCTTGGAGATGTAACGAGAATATTCCGTTTCTGGCCACATCGTAAATATTCCGATGCACATCACCCGAGGTATAAAAAGGGAGGCTAACCGCGGACAGTCAGTTTGTGCTGGACTTGGACTCAGTGTTGGAATTGGTGTCGGTATCGAACCCCGTGGTTCGTGAGACTCAGTGTGTGGTGGCTGGGCTGAGGGCATCAGAGGTGTTGGCTTTCGCTAGTGTCCCATCGAAGTCTAAACGAGGAGCTGAGGTGGTTGTGCCGGAGTGTCCGGCAAGTAGCTGAGCTGAAGACGGCGTACGGATCGGAAGTGTGTGTACTACCTGAGAGTACTGTATGTTTATGTACTTCTGTCGATTGAGGACCGCCGTGAGTGAGCGTCAGTGTAATTGGACTTGTGTTAATATTCACTGTTATGAGTATCGTCCTTTATTTGAATACTATTGAGCTATTGCTCTTTACTTGTTCACTGCATGTGAATGTGTGACTTGCTGGACTGTCTCTGGAATCGAACCAAAGAATAGTCATCGTGTGTTGTGTAGCCTGTAGCACTGTGTTCTAATCCAGAAGGCCTACACGCAGTTGCTGTCTGAGGTGACTGAACTTGGAGAAGTGAAAGTAAGAATTACAGCCGTCCCAAGGTAATAAAAATATTAACGGGCCGGGCCGCCTGTGGTGCCGAAAGAAGAGATTTATAAGTAGACAGCAATTAGTGAGTGTAGCCATTCATGATTCATTAGAATTGTGAGTGTGTGTGTGTGTTTGTGCATTTATTTGGTTATCCTGAAATTATAGTAATAAAACAGGCGCTGTTTTATTCGCAACAATTTACAACAAAGGTGACGATGTAGAGATGTGAACAGTAGAGATCGTATGATACGCATACTACCATGTTTATTTTTAACATTGTCACCGGGCGAGTTGGCCGTGCGGCTAGGGGCGCGCAGCTGTGAGCTTGCATCCGGGAGATAGTGGGTTCGAACCCCACTGTTGGCAGCTCTGATGATGGTTTTCCGTAGTTTCCCATTTTGACACCAGGCAAATGCTGGGGCTATACCTTAATTAAGGCTACGGCCGCTTCCTCCCCATTCCTACGTCTTTCCCTAACCCATCGTCGCCATAAGACATATCTGTGTCGGTGCGATGTAAAGCATATAGCAAAAGCGTAGCAACATTAAGTGTCAATGTTAGTAGAGTAGTGGTAGCCGTTTCTTCTCACCGCATCAGGAAGCTGCGCTCATTTTTTCTCAAATGGAACAGCAGTGATGCAACAGCATACTGACGTTCACAGGTCAACTCCACGTTGAGTAAACATTGCAATATATCAGGGTCATTGATTGTGGTGGTGCTCGCAACAACTGCTGCACGTATTCTACTGTATACATTTAGATTTATGAATAAAATACACTTGATCGCAAGAGAATACAAGAACAAGTAGCAGAAACACGTTTTCTTGAATTGCGAAGGCGATGCGGACCTGAATCGCTTGATGACCTACACATTTACAAAGATAGTGTGCAATTAATACAGGCCATTTAGATCACTTCCCTATAATGAACTTCTGGAACTACGTTTGGTCAAGATAAGGTACCCTAGATAAGGTTTCATTCGCCACAACATCAGGGTAGTAGCCAAGTGCTGGGGATTAGATACCCCCCCTCCCACCTCACTATGGAAATTTTCCAAAATTAAATAAAGAGAAACTGACAATAAACAATCAACTAAATATACATACAGTTACGTAATTGTAGAACCTACAGATCTGTTGAAGCTATTTTCTAAGAGAACTTGAGAGTTGGATTTTAGATTGTAAACTGAACATACCATTAGTTGGAATTCTGTTGACCTTGTTAGTATTGTCCTTATTCTGTATTTTAGTGTAGTGTTCTGCAATCTGAATATTAACATAATTCACTCGTGCCAGTGTCCTTATCCCCCTGTGGGTGGGGCTGTGGAATAACACACACGGTATCCCCTGCCTGTCGTAAGAGGCGACTAGTAGGGGCCCCAAGGGCTCTGAACTTTAGAGCATGAGATGGCGACAAAGGGGCCCTTAGTTGAGTCCTGGCATTGCTTCCACTTACTTGTGACAGGCTTCCCAATTTCATCTATCCTATTCGACCTCTCTTGGTCAACACTTGTTCTTTTACGACCCCGACGCTATTAGTTTTCCGAGGGCTGGGGAGTCCTTCATTTTCACGCCCTTCGTGGCCCTTGTCTTTCTTTGGCAGATACTTCATTTTTCTAAATGTTGGATCCCTTCCATTTTGTCTCTCTGATTAGTGTTATATGGACGATCGTTGCCTAGTTATACTTCCTCTTGAAACAGTAATCACCAAAACCACCGCCTCCAGTGTCCTTATAATGACAAGTGTTGCATGCGCGCACCACACGCACAAGCACTTTCATTGTGTTCTACCATAATTTTGTAACTATACCCTCCACCCCCACCCCCTACATCGGCCGATCCGGGCTACGCTACTGTACTGCATGATGGAAACATAACCTATTGGTTGTGACCATATTACTTTCTGCAACCTATAAGTCTGTCACGGTCACCTAGAACTGCCCTGCTGGGTTTGGATTCTTCGAGTCCATTGATCCCATCCCAACAGACCCTGACACCACAGTTAGATCACTCCAAATCACGAATAATCCAGCACATCATCCACTCCGCCTCTCGCAATCTAGTATGTATCCATATAAAAAAACCAAACCCCATGACACTAGAGCCCTTGAAGGGCCTTGGCCTACCAAGCGACCGCTGCTCATCCCGAAGGCCTGCAGATTGTGAGGTGACGTGTGGTCAGCACGACAAATCCTCTCAGCCGTTATTCTTGGCTTTCTAGACTGGGGCCTCTATCTCACCGTCAGATAGCTCCTCAATTATAATCACATAGGCTGAGTTGATCTCGAACCAGCCCTCAGGTCCAGGTAAAAATCGTTTAAACGGTGTTTAAATTAATCATTTCCGGACATTTTATGTCGATTTAATGTTGCAGTTTCAAAAGAGCAGCGATATGTTGATAACAAGGAATACTTTTTCAATTCATTTTCCTTTCGAAGTTACCTCTTTGTTGAAATACTCTAATTCTCCAAAATTTTCGTCACGTTGATTTTATTTGTGAGTAACTGAATTCCTCATTGAACCTCCAAAACTTTGTGTTGTTGAAATCCCTGTCAGTGTGTAACATCTACTTCAACACAAAGTTCCGAGAACATATCTAAAATATTTGTGTTCATGATCAGCATGTACTTTGATATCCAGATTGCAGTGTGATGTCTGTAATTGAAGTCTTAATTGTGGCTTGCTTGTGCTGTTCTAAACATAATTATTTTTCTGACGTTGGAGTCTAATTTTCTAATCAAACTGAAAAACTAAGTTTACATGATTCATTTGAGGAGATCTAGCTTATGCAGGCTGAGATAGAATGGATGCTGCTGATGTATAAATGGTGCTGGGTAATGTTATTCAAGGCAAGGTAATTAAATCTGCGTGATTTGCACAGTTTTACTTACAAAATCAGCCTTACTACAATAGGAACTTCTGGCTTAGTGAGAACCAGTGGGAATCTACCTCAATCACCAGCTAGCTTAACATACTTCATTATGACGCCGCCATCGATCGGTTTATCTGGTTTCTCTGTAACCACTTAAACTTCTGTGGTATTATCTAAGGATCTGATCATCCTAAAAATTACCACCACCACCTTGTTGATGATTTAACAAACAATCGAAAACAACAAAACAAACAAACATCGCTTAAAGAAAGAACGTACTGTGGTTTTTGTCCTTTGTTCAGCATCACTAAGTGATTTCCATACTAGTATTTAATGGTTCTGAATAAATGAATTACATTGCATAATGAGACACTTATTCTGATAATAAAAGCTTGACTATATCCTATACTTCACTTTGTCCTTTGAATTAACAAGTCGCCGATAACTTATCTGCTTCTTAAGCCCGTATTCAGCCGTAAACTTCACTAGGCATTTCTCGGAAGAGCAATCACAAATGCATATCACATGCGTGCATATGTTCCCACTTCTCGCTCTCCGTTCTGCATGCACTCGTCGCTCATACTGAACAAAAAATAACTGTTCTCCCCATTGGCCATTAGTATGTTGCTTAGTGTAGTACAGATTTTTCTTTCCCGCACTTTAACATTTGTTTTGGCTGGATTGGTTTTACAAGAACTACCATCAGAATACGAATCTTGAATTTCTTCAACCTTTTCTGTTTCTTTTTTAATTTACAGTTCTTCCTTACATACCAACACCTGTCTGGTTAAACTAATAATGATGTTGGTAATAAGACATTACTAAAATAAGGCAAATTGTAGAGACGAACTGCCTTTAAAGGAGATCTAATTGATTCATTCATTGTCTGAAGTTGGAGTTCTATTTCGTGCCCGATGGATTGCAAGCCTCACTAATATGTATTCGTTTTGTTGAATAAGTTCAGTAGTGGCTAAAGTGTGTGACTGCCCAGATCTTGAATCTTCCAGTACAATTTCATGAGCTTTATCGAAACCTACTTCTTATAAGTAGACAGTTCTGTCTGGCATATAATGATCTCTATACACGAACCCCCTTCGTCAGTGAGCAAGTTGCCTTCCTCAGTTAGAAAGCGTATGTCTACATGTTGTTCATTACGTGAAGAATTCTGTAGTTGAGAAGCCATTTTTACTTTTACACGAACTCCTCAATTCAACTGACAGTCCTACTGAGTGTCAACAAATACCACAACTTGCTATCATACTATTTTATTTCTTGCTGCGTGAGGTCAGTTTCCTGATAATGAATGGTAGTTTATTAAAAATCCCGTTCAGGGAATATTTCGTAGAATACGTCACTTTGTCATTCGACGAGTCAGAATTGCGGGAATGCTTTGTCACTGTGACCGTACTGGGCATTTTATCTCTGCAATGGATTACGTTCAGCAAACGTTTGAATTAACCTAGCGATCGTTTTCGAATTGACTTTTATTAAATTTTGGTTTCAGTGAGACAAGAAAAAGCTCATTTTTGTGAATTGACTCAGTTTAAATTCTATAAATGAAATTTCAAGAAAATTCTCAGCATCTTTCACTGTCATGCCATATTTACTTGTTGAGTATGATCAAAATTTCTTCCTGAAGTACACAAATTTGTTATGGCTTGTAAATTCTCATACTAGTGGCTGAAGTAAATCTGATCTTTGATCATTTAGAGGGGACACTCGAGCTAAAATAGTAAAGGTATATGCCTTTCACCTGCGAAAAACGAAAGCTGCATGTCCCATCAAGGAGTCATGAAGCGAGGTTTACAATTCTGTAGAGACCTGAATGTACTTAATGAACGACGGAAATGAGTATCAGACGACTTCCTGTAGACAAGTGCAGAAACCAGCCTTGCGGTGACGGAGTACCATGCTTGCGTCTTATCCGGAGGCCCCGGGTTCGATTTCCGGCCAGATCAAGGATTTTATCTGCATCTGGGGGCTGGTTCTAGGTCCACTCAGCCTACGTGATTACAAGTGAGAAGCTGTCTGACGGTCAGATAGCGGCTCCGGCTTATAAAGACAAGAATAATGGTAAAGGGGTTTTGTCGTGTCGACAACATGACACTTCGTAATCTGCAGGCTTTCGGGCTGAGCAGCAGCCGCTCGGTAGGTCATGGCCCGTAGGGGATGCAGCGCCATGGAGTTTGGTTTAGTTTTAGAGATGTGCAGAATAGGTCTAACGACAATATTCCAGATAGGGACGAGATTACGACTAGTGAATGGCATTCCTTTCTACTTGGTGGCTCACGGGTTTATAATGCAGTACCTACCATCGCCTGTAAAGAGAAGGATTTCGGAAGGTATTTCATAAGATGGTTTGTCGTTATCTCATGTGACTTAATGTTAGTATAACGAAATTTGTAAAGGGTCAATTCAATAAACAAATATCTCCGTTATATCTCAATACAGTCATTGAACCTACTGTTTCTACTACATAGGGCAGAAAACTAAATAATGCATTCTTTTTTATCGATAGCATGATTAAAGAAACGGGTATCATAAAAGAAGAATGGGGAAGTCAATAAAATATTTTGCAGTCCGGCTTTAAAAGATTCTTTTCAGTAAGTTTCAAATTTTCTAGTATTCATAGAATAACCTACTATTTTTTTCGGAAAACCTCACTGATTTTCTGCTGTATGCTTACTCTGACAGCCCACATTCCACATCCTACAGGCTCAAAACATTTGAGAACATGTAGCGAAGTTCATATTGATACCGCTGATTTTGATATTGATTCCTGTTGCGTTAGTTTATTCTCTTTCATCGGTCATATCCGACCTCCTTTCTCATCTTTCTGCTTTCTTGCGGAAATAATATTATTTACAATTTGTTTTGCGTCGCACCGACACAGATGGGCCTTATGGCGACGATGGGATAGGGAAGGCCTAGGAGTGGGAAGGAAGCGACCGTAGCCTTAATTAAGGTACAGCCCCAATATTTGCCTGGTGTGAAAAGAGGAAACCACGGAGAACCATCTTCAGGATTGCCGACAGTGGGGCTCGAACCAACTATCTCTCGGATGCAAATGACATTGTTAGGTTTGTGACGTCATTCATGGCCCTTGCCTTTCTTTAGGCAATATTCTCTCTCTCTCTTCGAGAAATCAAGCGTTAGTGTTCCACTTTTTCCTTGGAAATCGTTTGAGAACGACTGATCTTTCCTTTTAATATGTTCGCGACGGAGTTCGATATTACTTTCACCGGGCGAGTTGGCCGTGCGCGTAGAGGCGCGCGGCTGTGAGTTTGCATCCGGGAGATAGTAGGTTCGAATCCCACTATCGGCAGCCCTGAAAATGGTTTTCCGTGGTTTCCCATTTTTACACCAGGCAAATGCTGGGGCTGTACCTTAATTAAGGCCACGGCCGCTTCCTTCCAATTCCTAGGCCTTTCCTATCCCATCGTCGCCATAAGACCTATATGTGTCGGTGCGACGTCTAGCAAGAAAAAAAAAAGATATTACTTGCCATCCTCCCAACCGTCTTCTGTGTTGTTATGTATCGTTGTGGCAGATAGTGGAAAATTACGCCCTTTATATAGTGCTGGAAGCACAGTTTGCATACTTTTCCACCTTTTAAAAGTTGAAAATGTTTCTTTGTAGGCAAAGTAGGGATATCCATACTACGAAAAACGTAAAATTAAACAATTTCCTCAATTGTGCCAAAAGGTGAAGGGCTAAAGGGCCCGAAAATATTTCGACTTTTAAAAAATTTGAAAATAAATTCCGGCCTAAATGCAGTTCCGGAAAAACAGCCTAAAATCGCTTGTTTCATTACTCTCTTTTTTATTTAAATGCTATCCAAGTTGGCCTACTTACATAATTCTTTTTCTAATCTGTTCCTTGGTTCAATGCCCTCAGGCGTTTGTTAATTTTTGAAAAAATTCTACACCGAATGTCGTTGTATGGGCTTAAGTGCAACTCTGCATTGACTGACATTAGCGCTCGTAGTGATGCTTGAGTGAAACAAAGCATTGACGGACATTAGCGCTCGTAGTGGTGGTTGAGTGAAACAAAACATTGACTCACATTAGCGCTCGTAGTGGTGCTTAAGTGAAACTCTATATTGACTCACATTAGTGCTCGTATTGGTGCTTGAGTGAAACAATGCATTGACTCACATTAGCGCTCGTAGTGATGCTTGAGTGAAACAAAGCATTGACCGACATTAGCGCTCGTAGTGGTGCTTGAGTGAAACAAAGCATTGACCGACATTAGTGCTCGTAGTGGTGGTTGACTGAAACAAAACATTGACTCACATTAGCGCTCGTAGTGGTGCTTAAGTGAAATAATGCATTGACTCACATTAGCGCTCGTAGTGATGCTTGAGTGAAACAAAGCATTGACCGACATTAGTGCTCGTATGGTGGTTGAGTGAAACAAAACATTGACTCACATTAGCGCTCGTAGTGGTGCTTAAGTGAAACTCTATATTGACTCACATTAGCGCTCGTAGTGATGCTTGAGTGAAACAAAGCATTGACCGACATTAGCGCTCGTAGTGGTGGTTGAGTGAAACAAAACATTGACTCACATTAGCGCTCGTAGTGGTGCTTAAGTGAAACTCTACATTGACTCACATTAGCGCTCGTGTTGGTGCTTGAGTGAAACAATGCATTGACTCACATTAGCGCTCGTAGTGGTGCTTAAGTGAAACAAAGCGTTGACTCACATTAGCGCTCGTAGGGTGCTTGAGTGAAATAATGCATTGACTCACATTAGCGCTCGTAGTGGTGCTTAAGTGAAATAATGCATTGACTCACATTAGCGCTCGTAGTGGTGCTTAAGTGAAATAATGCATTGACTCACATTAGCGCTCGTAGGGTGCTTGAGTGAAACAAAGCGTTGACTCACATTAGCGCTCGTAGTGGTAGAAAACGGCAAACTGCTAGTCTAATCGACCGGATAACGATGATTAAGGAAAGGATTATAATTTTTAGGAATAAATAAAGAATAAATTCTCAAACTTTATTATTTTATTTACCTAAAATTCGTAGCTCATATCCCTAGGATGTTTTCAACATTGAGTTGCTTGCCTGAAAGGATAGAACTGTGGATTTTTTCATGTACCACTCGTGGTACACGATGGCCCTCAGAAAAGTGGGGCATACTCCAAGGTGGTAGGCCTATACTGGCTATCTGCCACTTTTTATTATCACTTCTAGCTTGAAATACCTTACAGTCCTCCGTAGGAGCTCGGATTTGTTGCAAATCATTAAACGCAGTTGGTAAGACTGCAGAGATTTATGTACTTATCAAATTTTCTCACCATTATTAATGGTTACTTCTCGTTGTTGTATCTCCCACATTGTTGCCGCCTGAGGGAGGGGGACGATGTTCACGCCTTGCACTATGACGTGTACTTCCTGGTAAAGCAATAATCATCACCACCACACCATTCTGGAACCGCAAGACGAGAATTGAATTCCACACTAAATCTACTGAGAAGCCAGTATATGTATGTTCAGTCCCGCCCCGCGGTGTAGGGGGCAACGCGTCCGACTGACACCCGATGGTCCCGGATTCGATTCTTAGCCGCGTCAGTGATTTTTAATTGTAAATGATTAATATCCCTGGCCTGGGGACTGGGTGTTTGTGTCGTCCTTAATGTTCCTTTCCTCACATTCAACACTTTACACTTCTTCAATATCCAAATACACGCAGGTTCATAACATATGGTGCAAGTAGGGGCAAAAGATATTTGTAGGTCGACGCCCCGAAAAAATAGCATAAAAATGTACTGTATATGTTCAGCCGGTGGTGTATTGCGTCGCAAACTTATTAATCATCATTACCATCACAACCACATCATCCATAGTCGAATAAAATTTAAGATCTTTAATTTCAATGAATATAGAGTCCGAGTACCGTTTGAGGAACATAACCCCATCGATCTCCGTTAAAAATTAAGAGAAGTCGCGTCATCGTTATTTTGCTACCTACGTAATTACTATCTTACTTTTCACAAAGGCAAGACTCTTCGAATTTCTTTCTAATTAACTTCTCACTTGAAACATAGCAGAGTAAGGTCCTCTAATATTACATTACCATATTATGTTACATTACCAGTTGTAATTCAACATAAGGGCAAGTTTAGCGGAATGTTGGTGTACTGTAAAGTGACGCTATACTCAAGCGATGAACATTAGGAGGAAGATGTCCTTGACGAAATTCTCCGTGTGTGTATCCTCTTGGCAGAAATTACTTCGGAGAACATTGCTCTTCTACACAGTGTGCAACCTTATAAAAATTCCCCCATTAGTAAAAATTGTTTTCGTAAATAAGAGACAACATTACAGATTCTCACGTCAGAGATTATGCTATTGCCGTAATATTGCGGAATATTTTATTGTTAAATACAATATACTGAAGAGCCTCCGTGGCTCAGACGGCAGCGCGTCGGCCTCTCACCGCTGAATACCGTGGTTCAAATCCCGGTCACTCCATGTGAGATATGTGCTGGACAAAGCGGAGGCGGGACAGGTTTTTCTCCGGGTACTCCGGTTTTCCCTGTCATCTTTCATTCCAGCAACACTCTCCATTCTCATTTCATAGCATCTATCAGTCATTAATAAATCACTTTGGGAGTGGCGACCCCATCGTACTAATAGCCTATATCTGATTCATTCATTACATCCTTGACCCGGTCAATGACTGGAAAACAGGTTGTAGGTTTTCATTTTCATTTTCACAATATACTGAATGGTAGCCTATAAACAGTTTCCTAATTAAAAGATGAGGGCAACTCCGTGTACCAAACTTCACCTTTCCTACTATCGTCCTTTCATAGCCAAGTTCTCACTATGATGTAGGCTATAAGATGCAATTACTACACTACATGATAAAAATAAACTAAACTGAACCGCCCAGACGAAATGGTCAGATGTCAATGTAACTATGTACCCATACACACCATTGGTAGGTATGTAAATTATTAGAATTCTCTATGAGGGGTAGAACGACCACCACAGTGCATTAGTGTTAATTGTGTTTAGTGTTGATACCAGGCCAAGTATGGGTTACTATAAGCGTGAACAGCATCAGGTGTTTAGTGACCATTGTGGAGGACACGGAAATGCCGCGTACTCGTGTGGGACAGCGTTATCAGCAACTGATAGAGTGTGAAAGGGGATCTTATTGTGGGTTTCCATTTGGATGGCTGATCGAATCTTGCAATATCCAGATTTGTGGGGCATTCGGATGCGACAGTGGCACGATGTTAGACTGCATGGGAACGTGAGGACAAGCATACTCGTCGTCAGACCATGTCTGACCACCACAAGGGAGGATCACCGTATTGTGCACCAAGCACATTGTAACCCCTTCACATCGGCACCTACCATCCGAGAACAAGCAAGGGACTCCCTGCAACATTCTGTGTTATCCCGCACCATTGATCGGAGACTAGCGTAGCAGGAATTAGGAATTAGAGTCCTATGCTTAGACTGCTATTAATACAACATAAATGGCTGCATTTAGAATGTTCCCGTGACCGGGCAGCATGGACTGCTGATGAATGGCGTCACATTGTGTTCAGCGATGAATCACGGTTCTGCGCTTCCCGGATGAACATCGTCTGCGAGTATGGCGACGACCTCAAGAGAGGTCACATTTACTAAATAATGTTACTAGTTTTACGTCCCACTAACTACTCTTATGGTTTCCGGAGTCAGCGAGGTGCCGGAATTTAGTCCCGAAGGAAATATTTTATGTGCCAGTAAATCTACTGACACGAGCCCGAACTATATGAGCACTTAAAAATACGAGGATCGAATCTACCAAGTTGGGGTAAGAAGACAAACCCCTCAACCATCTGAGCCACTTGGCTCGGCCGAGAGGTCACATTCTTCTAATGTTTTGGAGAGGCACAGCGGTGTTACTCCTGACGTGATTGGGTGTGACTTCAGGTCACGGCTGGTAATGCTGACGACCCAAAGGTACATGCTCATGTGTTATCTCTCATTCGGCAGTATCATTGTGCCATTTTTTAACAGGACAATGCACGTCCGCACATGATACAGGTGTCTATGAACAGTCTGCATGGTGTTGAGGTACTCCCGTGGCCAGCAAACTCTCCAGATCTGTCCCCGATAGAACAAGTGTGGGACGTCAGCTCCGTCCCAGTGCCAGTATCCATTTACAACAGTTATAGGCCAGCCTGCTTCAGAAGAGGATACAACGACTTTAAAATACCCGTCCCAAACGAATCAGTGCATACAAGCAGGCCAGAGGGGACTCAACGTCATATTGATAAGTTGGCTCGTACTGCCAAGGTTTTTGTAAATATGACTCGATTTTGTATACACTGAAATAAGGTTACATACGCTCTCTATAGGTGAAATTTCATTTCGTATCCTACTCCCCTTCTATGTGCTTCAATTGTTTTTGTCAGGCAGTGTATTTGCTTTGTATCGCAATCTTTATTTCATCTTCAGAACAAAAGATTTCACATAATCTCCTTTCTCATTCACACACCTGTTTTTAGTGACACCGCTTTACGTCCATTAAACTATAAAACAACTTTAAGTTTCTATAACTAGTGAAGTATTAATAAACGATCCAGAAATTATTTCTAATAATTAGAACATTTTAAACTATTGGTTATTTCAAACATACCAAAAGTAAAGTTTTGTGAAATGAAATCAATATCGGACTACACTGATACCTAGAGCATAGGCTAATGTAAGTAGGCCTACCCCTACCTGGATACTAGCGACGTGCATTATTCGAACTCGAGACGGGACAAGATGCCCCTTCCTGCACATGCTACCACCATTACTCATGAGTGGAACGTGTAATCTAAAATGCCTGAGTTTCGTCCAGTTCTTTCAACAGGTAGGTGTACATCGTTATCAGACCCCACATTCAATATCATATGACCACTGTTTGTGTTTACCGATATTCTGGTCACAAGGGAAGTAATTCCTTACAATGCCATAGATAGAGCATAGGAGACTAACGCCTAAATAACTTTCAAAGTAGATAACATGGTGATGGCTGCATTTATAATGGCCCAGGAGGCTTTTATAGGGAAAAATTCAGAGTGGCAGGTTACTCGGTGAATTAAATCCCTATAAAAATATCAAAATGTGTTATTCTAGTGTCATTATACTTCAGTATGTCTCCTTCCCCTTCAGATAACTCGTTCATCGTCACTCTTTCTCTTCTTTATCCAGCTTGACATATCACCTTGAGCATTATTATGTACAAACGTTACAATTCTGCGCATTACCCTTACTGATCACACAGGTCAAGATAGCTCCGCAGATACCGTAAACAGATAGATTTGAATTACACTCTGGCTCAGTCTTGGTCAAAGTGGAGTAGCCTTCAGCTGTCACAGGTATCTCAGGGGCCACTGTAGAGGCATAATGCGGAAATGTGGAGTGATGACGCATTCGTCTCTGAGTCAGGAGGTGATGTTACACATCAGTCTGTCAAGTTCACTGAAACGCCTATATCAACCTATCCTGTGACACTTTCTCATCATTCATCACGATAACTGGCAGCATGAGAAAAGGCATTACTAGCATCGCCCATACCTCAGGCACTTTTATATTGTCAGAACCAATTATGACATAAAGACTGGTCAGGGAATGTTACAAATTTTGTTCTTGTCCATATCACAAGACATAGAGCACTGTATGTCTTATCAGGAATAGGTCAGAGCTAAATTCGTTCGTTTATTTTTGGCAAGAATTACAAATTCATTCGACTGTTATTCGTCTGATTATCAGTGACTGCTTTCATGAGTTATGAAACTGTTTTATATTTATAATTTTTGTACTGGGAGTTTAAATACAATAAGCGACTTAAATTTTGTCTGTTGTTGAACCTTGGCTAAAACAGCATCATGGTACGGATAAGGGTAAACTGAATGACACTGATATTCTAAGCAATTAGAACGTGCAACTTCTAGGGGATTTGCTTGTTGAATTGTTCCAATAAATGAAAATTCAAGGAATTATTGTGATGAATGTGTGTAGTTCGGATGTGTTTTACGAGTTCGCAACAATAGCAACCTCAGTGAACGGTATGTTTAGACGTACCCTGGAACGAATGTACTGAACCTTCTGCCATTCATAGACACCTTGGCACAAGTCATGCATGTTATTTTGATAAAACCGTTCAATTTTTAAAGTGAAAGGCAGATAATTAAACAAGAAATATGATTGAAAAAGTTGCACCATAAATTAATAATGATAAAGCAACCCTTGCTTCATGTGAAGTGTCATTATTTTTGTTCATTATGGTTATTTGAAGCGTTAAATATACAGTTAATGTGTCCAAGGCATTGCCTGAATGGTCAGCATACTGGCCTTCGGTTCAGAGGGTCCCGGGTTCGATTCCCGGACGGGTCGGGTATTTTAACCTTAATTGGTTAATTCCAATGGCTCGGGAGCTGATTGTGTGTGGCGTATTCAACATTAGAAATCATCCTAGGTAGGGCCCTCGTCTTCACAGACATGCAAGTCACCTAATAGGCCGTCTATTAGAAAATGGCCAGCACCAGGCCTCTCCGGAGGCCATACGCCATTTTTTATTATTTACAGTTCATATTGATTGAATTGCCTCCGTGGCTCAGACGGCAGGTCGTCGGCCTCTCACCGCTGGACACCGTGGTTCAAATCCCGGTCACTCCATGTGAGATTTGTGCTGGACAAAGCGGAGGCAGGACAGGTTTTTCTCCGGGTACTCCTGTTTTCCCTGTCATCTTTCATTCCAGCAACACTCTCCATTATCATTTCATAGCATTTATCACTCATTAATAAATCACCTTGGGAGTGGCGACCCCATTGTAATGACAGCCTATATATGTTTCATTCATCACATCCCTGACCCGGTCAATGACTGGAAAACAGGTTGTAGGTTTTCATTTTCATTGATTGAATTATGATCATTCCTTTAATGGTCATAAAGTCCTTTAACTCCACGTTTTCAAACACACGGGGCGAGTTGGACGTGCGGGCTGTGAGCTTGCATCCGGAAGATAGTGGGTTCCAATCCCACTGTCGGCAGCCCTGGGGATGATTTTCCGTGGTTTCCCATTTTCACACCAGACAAATGCTGGGGCTGCACCTTAATCAAGGCCACGGACGCTTCCTTGCTACTCCTAGCCCTTTCCTATCCCATCGTCGCCATAAGACCTATGTGCGTCGGTGTGACGTAAAGTCACTAGCAAAAAGCTTTCTCAAACACGTGATAACATGGCATTGCACGTAGCCACAAGGATCCAGAATACCACATTCGCTAATAGCCATCAGCAGTTATACACACCTTTATCGTATTCATGATAACCATAGAGAGCTGATGACCACACTGCCTCAAGTCATACAACGCTGTCTGGATATCCCTGAATGTACGCGACAGTTTGGCTAGGCAGGCGATGTTGCATGCTGTGGCGGCAGGTATCGGGCGAGTGCCTAGCTATCTGACCTCTTGGAACACAGATAGCCACCAGCTTGAGGGACAGCACGCACATTCACTGTGGCTTACTGAACCATACCTTGCCTTACCTCGCTACTTTGACAAATTGCTAGGAATTCCTTTAATGGTCATAAAAATTCCTTCAACTCCACCTTTTAAAACTGATGCAGATCTTTGGTGTGGAGAATAAACACGCAATAAGTAAGAATATGGCGCGTTGATTGGCTCAGGCAGTAGCCCAAGCTGGCGGGCCCTATTGCAGCTGCCGGGTTAAGTGGCTCAAACGGTTGAGTGCTGGCCTTCTAACCCCAACTTGGCAGGTTCGATCCTGGATCAGTTCGGTGGTATTTGAAGGTGCTCAAATACGTCAGCCTCGTGTAGGTAGTTTTTCTGGCAAGTGAAAGAACTCCCGCGGGATTAAATTCCGGCACGGAGGTATCTCAGAAAACCGTAAAGTAGTGGGACGTAAAGCAATTTTTTTTTTTTTTGCTAACACTGCCCACATTTTTGGTTACGTTTTCTTGTGGTAGACTGGCAGTCGTGGTCCTACTTATTACTTCACCACTTAACAGGCCAGTCACACCTCTACGAACATATCTTTACATTAACAATTTCTTTTTTTTCTTTTTTTGCTATTTGCTTTACGTCGCACCGACACAGATATGTCTTACGGCGACGATGGGATAGGAAAGGCCTAGGAAGTGGAAGGAAGCGACCGTGGCCTCAATTAAGGTACAGACCCGGCATTTGCCTGGTGTGAAAATGGGAAACCACAGAAAACCATCTTCAGGGCTGCCGACAGTGGGGGTCGAACACACGATCTCCCGATTACTGGATACTGGCCGCAATTAAGCGACTGCAGCTATCGAGCTCGGTCGTAAAGCAAATAACATTATTAATATTATCTATTGTAGCTCAGTTAGGTGGTATTTGAAGATGCTGAAATACGCCAGCCTCGTATAGGTAGATTTATTGGCACGTAATAGAACTCCTGCGAGGTACAATTCCGGTTCCTCACTGATAAAGGTAAGTGTAGTTAGTGGGATTTAAAACCCATCATTTAAATATGAAAATTCATCAAATGTTTTCACCGTTCATTTCGTACAATTCTTGGACCAATCACTTTAAACTATAACCCTCCCGCTACTCAGTTCAGTAACGCTATTGTAACGTCCTATTTAATGCATTCAGTATTATCTTCTACTCATCCTAACACTGCCCACTTTTTTGGTTACGTTTTCTTGTGGTAGACTGGCAGTCGTGGTCCTACTTGTTACTTCACCACTTAACAGGACAGTCACACCTCTACGAACATATCTTTACATTAACAATTTGTTTTTTGACATTTGAAGTAACACTCCTCTTTCTCCATCTTATCACACTTTCTTATACACTCACATACTGTCGATCAGTTGGGATAGAAGTTTTGTTCCTGTGAAATCTGTTAACATAATTACTCTTTTTTGGGCTCTCCAAACATACCATAGAGATAAAAGCTTTCCCTTTACCAAGCTCGGTGGCTGCAGTCGCTTAAATGCGGCCAGTATCCAGTAATCGGGAGATAGTGGGTTCGAGCCCCACTTTCGGCAGCCCTGAAGGTGGTTTTTTATGGTTTCCCATTTTCAAACAAGGCAAATGTCGGGGCTGTACGTTAATTAAGGCAACGGCCGCTTCCTTCCAATTCCTAGGCCTGTCCTATCCCATCGTCGCCAAAAGGCCTATATGTGTCGGTGCGACGTAAAGAAAATAGCAAAAAAAAATGTTTCCGATCTCGCTAACTGTGGACAGGAAAGATGAAGACATTTCTACAAGAGTAATCACTGTCCTATGTTTCCTAGTCTTCCTCATAACATTTCATACCTCGTTACTAGTACGAGGATATTTCATAGAATGCGTCTCGGTTCCTGTAACTGTCAATCACGCAAAGCGCATAGTAAAGTGAAAAATCAATTTTGGGTAAAAATATGACAAACGAAGGGCATTTGTTAGTACCTAAAATGCCTATTTTGACTGTTAGTGGCTATGTTACGATAACTGCTTTTATATTATTAGTTTTTATTATGTCTGCTTCGATATAGCTTGTTGATCGGTGGAGAGAAATAGACAGCTAATGTGCGGTACTCTTTGTGTCCTGCTACATCCATCAAATCAGTGTGCAGACCAGCGTTCACATCACAAAACGTATGACAGCGTCAGAGATGAAGAGAAAGGCCGCGGCGCCGTTCTTCGGCTCTGTGGCAGAAACAATTTGGACATTAAGAACAATTTAGAATCGTTAAAACCAAAATTAAACAAGGTAAAATACACGGAAACTAACGGCAGGATGTAGACAGCGGAAGGGACAATTCGAGGTCATGGATCGAAGAACTTTTGTGGCCGAAACTTCGAACAAATAACAATTTAGTTAATACATACTTATATTAAATACTTATTTATTATAAAAACACGTAGAAAGGAAACAATGAACACTACCGTTAATATAAAGCACAAAATAGGAAAACAAACACTGAAGTTGCAGTCTTACAATCTTACCGATGCTAGTCTTCATAGAAAAAACTTTAAATGTGAAGCGACCACCTTCACTAAAAAACAGATCGATGTAAATTAATTCCAAAAGAAGCAAGTCAGTAAAAATCGACGGCTAAACTCCTGTGACATATTAAAAAGGTGAAACAAACCAAAGTTAATTTCGTTCGTTCGTAATCTGTTTACCATCCAGGGTCGGTTTTTCCCTCGGACTAATCGAGGGATCCCACATCTACCACCTCAAGGGCAGTGTCGTGGAGCTTCAGACTCTGGGTCGGGGGATACAACTGGGGAGGATGACCAGTACGTCGCCCAGGCGGCCTCACCTGCTATGTTGAACAGGGGCCTTGAGAGGGAAAGGGAAGTTTGGAAGGGACAGACAAGGAAGAGTGAAGGAAGCGGCCGTGGCCTTAATTAGGTACCATCCCGGCATTTGCCTGGAGGAGAAGTGGGAAACCACGGAAAACCACTTCCAGGATGGCTGAGGAGGGAATCGAAACCCCCTCTACTCAGTTGACTTCCCGAGGCTGAGTGGACCCCGTTCCAGCCCTCGTACCACTTTTCAAATTTCGTGGCAGAGCCGGGAATCGAACCCGGGCCTCTGGGGGTGGCAGCTAATCACACTAACCACTACACCACAGGGGCGGACATAAAGTTAATTTACATTAGGAAATTTAAGATTTGCTTACCCCAGGAGAAGCCAGAGCTCCCGGACAACACGTCCGATCTAAATGATGCCGAAGACAGAATTCCGACACTCTGCGACGCGCTTCCCGAAGGAAGCCCACGCTGGATGGTGTAACCGGAAATGCCACGGCAAAATTATGACCAATGAGCGCACAGGAATTACCTTTCGATTAATTTAAACCTATATTTAATTAGACGCTTCTTGCCTTGTCCTTGAAAACTTCTACTAGAAGCTTGCATCTTGTGCAAGTTCCAGAAAAATCGACACCTGCGGTACAGGATGTCCCATAAATTTTGACGATAAAATGTAATACAATTTTAAACGATCCAGACTTCACTTGAAAAGCCCAAATATATAAACTCTCGCAGCACACGCCACAGGCTCTATCGGACAGAGTGATGAGATTTTGGCACACTGCCATGTGTCATGTCGTCGCTAGAGACGAGAGAGGTGCTGCAAGTGAAAGCATGGAATACAGGAACTGGTCTGGTCAAAATTCCTGGAGATGCGGACAAAGCTCTCAGAACCACATTCACGAAGATTCAGCAAGGAATACTGGTTGGGAAGTTGTAAATGATGTCTTCTGTGGAAATTCTTTACACACGACATTAGACTGTCACCAGAGAAAATGGCCTCGTTTAAGTACTGCCCGATATATTATACAATGATGTATAGCTGCAAACTTGCAGTCGTGACATAATGGGTTCAAGCCTCATCGTTGACACTCCTGAATACTTTCTTTCGTGATTTCTGGTTCTGACATCAGGAAAATGCAGGGGCTTTACTTTAAGTAAGCCCACAATGTTACTTTCCCAATTCTTAGGCTTTCCCATCTCAATGTCGCCTAATATATGTTCTTACTGTGGCGTTAAGCCACTAACCACTTACGAAAAGGAAATCACTAGGATATGAAGTATAATTAAGGAATAGACGACACCACAAGATTCGACATATGATGGCTGTCCCCCTCAAGGAACGAGGCTATATGGTCTACGAAGAAGTGTCTGGATTGGCGACAAATGGAAGCACTAGACGAATAGATATCATAACCTTTAAAGCAAAAAGCAAGAACGGAATGATCATTGACCCAACTGTGTTATTTGAATCGCATTCTAGTCAACCGGAAGAAGTGGATTTAGAGACGAAGAGTACTTATGAACCTACAATCTAGTAATATAAAGAAAAGTATGCACTGAAAAATATCTCAGTTGCAGGCTTGATAGTAGGACTCCGGGGACCAATTCCTAAATTCATATCGCAATTTTGGACTTTATTAGATGTATAAAAACATATGTTGACAAATATAGTGGTAGCTGCTATCCATGGATCAATATTAATTTTTAGAAACCATTTATAGAGTGCATACTTTTTGCTTAATTCCTTTTTGTACTGTATGTGAAAGACATTTCATATTCCATGTTGATACGATTTATTACATAGTACATTTTATAACCTGTTAAATAGGGATGGTAAGTTGCGTATTGAAAAGTGATGTATACTTTGTGCTAGTGACAACGCTATAATTAGGGAAGATATAAAATAAAATACGAGAGAATTATTGAAGTGAAATATCCGAAAGCTAATATGATAAAATAACATTCATTGAAGTAACATCTATCCTGATACAGCTGGTCAGTTATACCACCAGAGAAGTAGCCCCCTTCAATATCCACAGCAGTTTGCTCAGGACACTTAATTATACGGTTCACTAGTTTGTGCACAGCAGGCACACTAAATGCCAAGTGTATTGACAACTGACTGCTGTCTGTCCAGCTATCCCTATGTTTGAATGTGTTCTTCCTCCTTGCCAGATTTGGTCTCACCCTCTCTCTCACCATATGCATGTATACGATATAATTATGCTTGTGCTGAACAGGTGATAATAATAATAATAATAATAATAATAATAATAATAATAATAATAATAATAATAATAATAATAATAATAATAATGTTGTTTGTTAGGTCATCAGCCCAGAGGCTGGTCCGATCCTCAAATAGCACCATCAAAGGCGATGCAGTTATAGGAAAACCACAAAAACCAATAGCAGTACCAAAGCGAGGCGTACGCCTACTAGGCAAGATGAGGAGTGAGGTAGTTTGACATTGCTTTCCTCACTGGGCCAGAAAATGCCACTGCAGCACGATTGACCCTATGAGCAACACCTTTTATAACACTGGGACACACTGGTCGTGCTCTAATGTCATTACTCAACACCACCCATACCCCAGCAGCTTCCATATTGTCACAGCCGTGGATAAGACTGGGACTTCAATAAAAGCTACACTCTGCTCTCGCCTGTGCCATGAGATGGATGCAAAAAAAAAAAAAAAAAAAAAAAAACCTGTATCCACCAAGAAAGAACAGCAGGCAGGAATAATAATAATAATAACAATGATAATAATAATAAAATAATTTATTCCTCTTCCCATGCCGCAGGAAGTTGACGATCATCATGGAGCAGTTATTCTATTGTTTTACACTTCCCGTATCAGAGTTCTATCGTGGATGTCCAATCGCTGTCGGATGTTGTGGGAACAAATTAATCTTCTCCATTCATGACCAACTCTTCTATCTTGTCTCTGTAATCAACTGCGTTCGTGTGTAATTGTCATTTCGAAGGATGTGGTCGAAATAGACTGATTTCTTGCATTCTGTAAGGGATATTCGCGTGATTTCCCGGCACAGCTGAGAATCTCCTCCAAGGAGACGTAATATTCCCATGTTACCTTCAATACATCGGCTCATGCACATTACGAAAGCCTTAAAGATGCTTTAAAAGTCCAGAAACCTTATCCAGCGGGATTCGAATAGAAAGTCACACAAGATATTACATTATTATGATTATTATTATTATTATTATTATTATTATTATTATTATTATTATTATTATTATTATTATTATTATTATTATTATTATTATAACATCATTTAAGGCTCCGTTTCATTTCTCAAGCAAACAATAGACGATTCAGCATATATGATGGAGGTGTTAGTTCATTTAGTGTTTTTTGGTACAAATAGATTTAGTACTTCGTATTGTGAATTAAGGATCATCTGTATGAAATTGCCGTGAGTTTTGCAAGATTTTGTGAAGGAACGAATTAAAATAACGACGAATTTAGAACCTATAGTTACGATCCAACTGCGAAGGAACTGTCTTATTCGAAAAGGATATTAAAAGTGATGGGATCTCTAATAGTGACCACATAGCACCCAGTTTTGCCCCCCAGGTGGGCAGATATCGATCGATATTTAAGATTAAAACAAATCCTTCCTTACTAGGGTTACATATGAACGTTCGTGATGACACGAAATTATTTAATCAGGAATGTAGCTAAGGTGGTGGTGGTGATTATTGATTTAAGAGGAAGTACAACTTGGCAACCATCCTCTATTAACACTAATCAAAGGGAAAAGAATAGAAGGGATCCGACACTTCGAAAATTGAATATATCGGCCAGAGAAAGACAAGGGCCATAAAGGACTTGAAAATGAGTCTCCCTAGGCTTCAATACCTAAAACTCTCGGATCAGAAAAGAACAAGAGTAGAGCAAGGGAGGTCGGATAGGGTAAAGGAAAGTGAGGAGCCTTTTGTGAAAATAAATTTGAAACGCAAATGTGCAGATGCCCCCAGCCATGACAGACTTTTCGTCAAAAGTACAGACGAAAAGACGATTGAATATAGTACCTTTAATTCCTTCCCAACTCTTCTATTGCTCACGGTGTAGCTTAGCGAGAGCCTCTAGCTTATCACTGTTTGAGTCCCACCCCAATGCAATAAAACTTCAAATACCCCTTGTCTTTGGATTCAGCAAAAAAATTAGGGTTCCTGTGACTCTGATCTCGACATCAACAACTGCATAAAAACTTCCTCGCGTTTTGCCGCACGCATTTACATATACTAATAAGAATCAAGATAATAAACGAATACCGAAATAATATAACTATAGTATTATTTCGGTATTTCGGTTTAACACCTTTGAATGTTCGTCAAAATACAATTGTAGGTGATACTGTGTTAGCGGTATACTGCAGTAACGTTTTTTGATATTTCAGAAAATATCTTACCAACATTTGATATGTAATGGTATGGAAACGAAAAACCAACAAGCCATTCGAAGAGGTTTATCGCAGAATTGGCACAGTCATCGGAGTGTGCAAATGCGATATATTTTCCTTTAATGGTACTGGATAATAGAAACAAAATGTTTCTACTTGTATTACGAGAGACCAAAAAATATTTCCACTCATAAAATTCATAACGAAGGGGAAGTTCCTATTAATCTCTTTGAGTACAAAACCTATACGCTTAATACAAGCAACGATCTTCATGTGAAACAGACTTTGCACCAGAACTATACGAAATACCTGTAATTAATTGTTTAAATTTTCAACGCGATCGTCCCGCTCCACTTTGTAAAATTAAACCTCTATTTGTCGCATATATAGCTTACACGTCCCGTGTATTGTTTCTGTTATTCGAATCCTTTTAAACTGATTTGTTTGAAATGTTTATAGATTTAATTAAAGCATTGATGGCTCTTGTATGTATCAGATTTGTGCACCTGAAAAGTATGACAAGAGGGCAGCAAGTGGGATAGAATTCTTTCACCGATCAAAGTCACATTATTCTGTCATTGGAATGCGAGAGTTATTTGGGCAAAGGAGCAATGACCAGCAAAGCGGCTAATAAAAGTCAGCAGAGCTCGTGCTGTCTACAATTTAATGCAACGTATGTAGAACATGTCACAGAGAAATGCTAGAGCTGTTTGAAAGACAGCAATAAATTACTTGTCATTTGAATTTATTGGGACAAGCAATTTCACCTGAATGCATCGGATACGGACCAGTCAAATACGTCTGTAGTAAGTATGGTGGATCTTTAAGACGATACGCTATGCAGCACTGCAATTTGAAAGGCCTTTTAGACCGTTGCTATAAACACCACACACTCTAGTAAGCCATAACGTAAGATAACAAATTCAACAAGATCGTGGCCTATGGATTTGTAAATTTGCATTCCGGCTGATTGTCGTGGTTATGAGATTGAAGTTCATTGTTCCATATTCCTGTCACTTTTCCCATCCAAATTTCCTAGTTTCTTCTGAAGCAAACGGTGTTAGGTTTGCAAAACCTAAGGTGTTTTTCATTTATCCAATTTTATTCTTCTTGAACTTCCTGAACCATACACCCTCATTCATCTAAGGATCGCATTGCTCAGTCAAGGCAATGATGACGTACATCTGGGCCTCTGCAACAATCATCTCGCCCTTCCCACCCCATTATACATCCCACTTTCAGTACCAGTACATAATATAAACTTACTTGAAGATAGTCTTGTGTGACGCGTACTAAGGGTGAGAACATCATTTATAAATCCAGAAGAATAATGACAACTTCACGGCCTTTTCACGTTCACTTTAAGCTATACTGTACATCGTCCTCATGCCGAATAAAATTGACTTCCAACGGGAAATGTTAACGTGTCTATAAGTAATACTTTAACAATATAATTGGAAAGGGTACTGGTATATAAATAAAGAATCTAACCGGAGTGTCACACTTGATGTTGTTCCCTTGTCAAATGAGTGTTGGACATGATCCTTTTGTTACCAAGTACATTTCTAGCTTTCAGTCCGCAAGGCGATACGGTGGCAGGAACGGTAAAATGGGAGTTAAGTTGTCATTGTCTTTGGGATAGTTGGCTAGTAACTTACGTATACCCATTTATTCCCCTCACATTTGCAGACTCTTAGAGCGGATATGGTGAAAGAGTAAGGGACGGAACGTTTCAATCACAATGTTTCAGATTCCACGAGTGTGTTGATGTAATCGCGAATCAACGTGTAAACATCTCTGACCTGGACTTCAACGTTACTTTATTCCACTTCCCAATCATCATCTTCTTCATCTTATGCTTCTTTTAGTTGCTGTTGTAGTAGTTGCGGCTTTGTTTACGAGTACTGACATCGTGTACCTGATTGCATCTAATGGCTTGTGAGGTGGGAAAATCGGTGCAACTTTTCGTAGCTTCTTCCAGGTTTCTTCGTAGAGTTTAAGTTATGAAATGACAGATTTACAACAGATTTATTTATATGGTCTTATCTCCTCACTAGTCCGACTCGTTGTCTGAATAGTCAGCGTACTGGCCTTCGGTTCGGAGGGCCTCGGATTCAATTCCCGGCCGGGTCGGGGATTTTAACCTCCATTGGTTAATTCTAATCCTGTGTCTGGGTGTTTGTGTTGTCTCCAACATCCCTGCAATTCACACACCACACATAACACTATCCTTAGGAGTGTCTGCCTTACAAGGGCTGCACTCGACTCGAAATAACACACGATTTTTTTAAAAAATCTCCTCACTTCGGTTCCTGGGATCAAAAAAGTTCTAAATTTACATATACGTCGGGCTGAATAGTTCAGACGGTAGAGCGCTGCCCTTCTAAGCCCAACCTGGCAGGTTCGATCCTGGCTCAGCCTCGTGGAATTTGAAGGTGCTGAAATATGTCAGCCTCATGTTAGTAGATTTACGAGCACGTAAAATAACTCCTGAGAGACAAAATTCCAGCACCTCGGCGTCTCTGAAAACCGTAAAAGTAGTTAATGTTACGTAAAACCAATAGCAGATCCTATTATTATTATTATTATTATTATTATTATTATTATTATAGTAAAGTTGAACGGAATGAGAAGTTATTGTGTTAAATTCTGCACTAGATGTGAGCATTCTTTTTTTTACTTTATTTACGTTCCAGATACATTAAATGTGCTTGTAAGTACTTTGTGGAACTCTATACTGAAATGACGTATGGCTTTTAGTGCCGAGAGTGTCCGAGGACAAGTTCGGCTCGCCAGATGCAGGTCTTTTGATTTGACTCCCGTAGGCGACCTGCGCGTCATGATGCGGATGAAATGATGATGAAGACGACGCACACACCCAGCCCCCGAGTCAGAGAAATTAACCAATTATGGTTAAAATTCCAGACGCTGCCGGGAATCGAACCCGGGACCCCTGTGACCAAAGGCCAGCACGCTAACCATTTAGCCGTGGAGCGGGACACTCTATTCTGAACAGCATGCAACGTATTATTGTTTATGTAGTTCGCATAGGACTAGTTTCGTTGGCTTGTTTTATTTTTAGCTATCTTTATCTCAATATTCCTAGAGTAGTATGTAGCTGAAAGCGTTAAAACAATTACGAGGCAAGTCTTTCATTTTCTTGGTAACTTATAGAACTTTGAAATGGAATATCTCTGATTTGGTCAGTCAGTAAATCACCCATTGCGTCGTTCAGTTCCGACCTTAACGAACTGTATATTCTGAATGAACTCGTAATTTATAACTTTGAAAAATCTCTAATATCTATTTTTCACCTATCTTAAAACAGAATCGTTATTTAAAGTGCTCCCTTTTATTGAATCAGTCACAAATTGGACATTTTTGAAGAGTGATTGTCACATCACAATGCAAACTAACTAGCCCTTTCTACTGAAGCTTACATCTACAACGTATATAAATTTGCACTCACCCACAACATGCATTTTTTTTTATATTTTATATTTTTATTATTGAAGAGCATGTAGCAAATAAATTGCAATTAAAGTATTGATTCCTAATAATTCTACGTGTTTTTGTTTTTTAACGGGATTTGAAAACTGGCTGCGAACAGGATATGCTCCAGTTCTCCTGGTCATCAAATAAATGTGTAACAATGACTGCGGAAAGCAGGGCTGGCGGACGTTCGCTTTGGGAGTAATACAAATGGAATTAATTGGTCAGGTACAGCGAGCTTATCGCGAAGTTCATTTCTTTTAATGGTGTCGTCAGTTCGCGTCCTTAGCTAGTCGAAAACGTATTTCAATTAATTATCGACACTGCAGATACACAATGCTAATTCGTTCTTTGTTTCACGGACCCCTTATCTAAGTAATCAAGCGGAATTGATCGCTGCTTCTCTGCGTGCTTGCCGTTACATTAGCGGTTTCAATGTGTAAAAATTAATTATTCTGACGAAACGGTAAATTAGCACTTTTTCCGTACAGTCAGTAGGCTACGTTGTATAATATATTCGTTCGAATTTAGATGTCAAAACACCAACATTTTGCGTTTTAATACCTAACAATTGATCGTTGTTATAAATAAATCTGTACTTCCTTTCTCCTTTCTCCTTTCCTCACCGAGCTCGATAGCTCCACTCGCTTAAGTGCGGCCAGTATCCAGTAATCGGGAGATAGTGGGTTCGAGCCCCACTGTCGGCAGCCCTGGAGATGTTATTCCGTGGTTTTCCATTTTCACACCAGGAAAATGCCGAGGCTGTACCTTAATTAAGGCCACGGCCGCTTCCTTCCATTTCCTAGGCCTTTCCTATCACATCGTCGCCATAAGACATATCTGTGTCGGTGCGACGTAAAGCATGTAGCTAGCTCTCCTGTCCTCTTTTATTATTATTATTATTATTATTATTATTATTATTATTATTATTATTATTGTACTTTAGGAAGCAATCGGTGAATCGGTGTTCTTCTGTTTCTAAGATAACTCGTTCAATTCCTTTGATAGTACAATGGGTCAGTTCCATGTTGTTTACTTTCAAAACGGTTAAAGATCTATGGGACAACATTCGTGTTAAAACCTACATTAGTCAGAGTGAATATTGAATAATAATAATAATAATAATAATAATAATAATAATAATAATAATAATAATAATAATAATAATAATAATAATAATAATAATAATAATAATAACACTTGGTGTTGGTATTTCGCAGGGTGAGGTTTAAAGAAGCGGTAAAGTCTCGGGTCGGAACGAAGAATAATAAAAAGAATCAAAGCGGTAATTTCCAGTAATATATGTAAATATACTAACTCTTCCTTTTCTAAAATCACTTGAAACCTCATAAATAACATCAGAGAAACAACCTACTGGTACACAACTGCCGAAGATAAACAGTGATTAAACCCAAACTATGCAAACACACGCAAAGTTCGCAAGTCCAGTTGCACACGTAGAATATACGCTCGCTAAGTAAATGACTTTCTCTTTTATAATTACCTGGCTGGTCGCTGATTGGACACATTTGGTGCCACCTTCATAACCCAGAAAGGGGTGTCAATCCCGAAAATGCGACTTGGCCGTGCGCGTAGAGGCGCGGGGCTGTGAGCTTGCATCCGGGAGATAGTAGGTTCGAATCCCACCATCGGCAACCCTGAAAATTGTTTTCCGTGGTTTCCCATTTTCACACCAGGCAAATGCTGGGGCTGTACCTTAATTAAGGCCACGGCCGCTTCCTTCCAACTCCTAGACCACTCCTATCCCATCGTCGCCCATAAGACCTATCTGTGTCGGTGCGACGTAAAGCCCCTAGCAAAAAAAAAATCCCGAAAATGAAGTTTATTACGTTTAAATAAAGCTTGATGGCGGGCGTTATAGGCGCAAAAGGCGTACTAATTATAGGGGATTAATAATAATAATAATAATAATAATAATATCACTAATATAGAGCAAGATCCTTCTACAATCCCACTAGGAAACAACACCATAAGTAAGTGCGGTCAAGTAATGAGGAGAATGGATCTCAGCAAGGGAGAGCGAAACTTGGCCATAGACACCAGGTGCACCAATTCCTGTAAAAGCATCTACACCTCCAAGTACCTCTCCACGAACCTAAAGCTCAAGTACTACAACTCGGTAGTAAGACCCTCTGTACTCTACGCCTCTGAGTGCCTCGTGATAAATCGAAAGGGACCCCTCAGGAAACTAGAACTTACAGAGTGGAAGATCTTGAGGAGGATACTAGGAGCCATAAGAGAGGAGGATGGCACCTACAGGATCAGGCAAAACAACGAGTTCTACAAACATAAGGAAGACATAGTCACACGTATGAGGAAAAGGCGATTGATTTTCTAGGGCACATTAGCCGCCTGGAACCCTGCAGGCTCACCAGCAGAATCCTCACAGTGACAAGTAGGGAAAAGGCTTCCAAGACCAAGTGGATCACGTCAGTAAAATCAAACCTAGAGGAACTCCAGATCCCATTAGACACCATAGAGACCCGATCTCAGTACTAAGAGGCCATCCTACAGGGAGTCTTCCCACTGGCCCTCGCAAGCAAAAAGAGTACAAAGACCACCAGACCTAAGTGGACGGATGGAAGGAAGCAGGCACACAGCCAGAAAATGAAGACATACTTGGCCAAGAAAAAGCAGACCATAGGTACGAGTTAAGACGAGCCCCGTTGTCCCTAGAAGGCCAATACGAACCAAAAAAATAATGATAATAATAGCTGGTTCCTAATCGTAAGTAGTTTATTGCCAGTTAGAGTGAAGGATGTAAGAGGCTTGTGCCTGTTGGCACGTTGAAACACCTTTCAATAGAAAAAAAATCGTCAATCTGACATAATTATGTAAGTACCTCCAGCATAAAAATGAAATTAAGATAATAATATCAAATATAATTAATATATTATTATTTTTTTGATTCGTTGTGCCCAACTGTGGAGCGCGTTTGAACTTATTTTGCACAATGTTTCTTCTTCTTTTCTTCCCAATATCTCTTCATTTTTCCACTGTGTTCCTTTCTGCATGTTTCTGTCCAGCCTGTATTTTTTCTTATTGGTTTATCTGTAAACTAAAGTTTACTAAGCTTCTAAATTGCATTCTATCTTGAATGGTTTCGTCCTCAATACCCATTTCGTGTAGATCTTCATGAATTTCTGCTAGCCAATTGTTGCGGATTTTCAGGGTTAGAGCTAGATTTAGAATTGTCTTTGTCAACCTGTTGTTATCCATTCTGTGTAGGTGTCCGTAGAATTTTAGTCGTCTCTTTCTGATGGTATCTGTGATATTTTCTGTGAATTGAAACATTTCGTGTGGTTTCTTTTTCATCCAAATTCAATTTTCGAACTTTGGTCCTAGGATTTTTCTGAGAATTTTCCTCTCTTGTTTCTCAATGCTTTTCATTTGTGACCTTCCGCCAATGTTCAGTGTTTCAGATGCATAAAGTGCCTCTGGTTTGATGACTGTATTGTGGTGTCGTAATTTTGCATTTTTTGATATACATCTTTTGTTGTATCTGTTCCATATGATTTTGTAAGCCCTTTGCAGTTTAGCAGTTCTTTCTTTGTTAGCTTCCTGATTTAACCCTGCTGGCTGAATAATTTCACCTAGATACTTGAATTTGTCTACTTGGGAAAATTATTCCACAATTGGTGATTAATGGTTGATTGTCGAATCTTGATTTAGTTCCTTCCATAAACTACGTCTTTTCAAATAAAATTTGAAGTCCGGTTTTCCGGCTATTTCATTCAATTTTTCTATGGACTGGATTTCTTCTTGTCTGTTATTCGAAAGAATCGCAAGGTCATCTGCGAAAGCTAAGCAGTCAAGGTGAATTTTGTCTTTAAGAAGTCTGCCAATGTTTATACATTTAGTTTCTTTTCTCCATTCACGAATCACTTTTTCCAAAACTAAATTGAATAGTAGTGGGGATAGTCCATCTCCCTGTCGGACACCAGTTCTGATTTCGAACGGTTCAGAAATTTCTCGCAAGAACTTAACTTTTGATGTTGTGTTGGTCAGAGTTTGTTTAATCAATTCCCTCGTTTTCCTGTCGACTTGAAATTACTCTAGTATGTGGAACAGGTCTGCCGATCTATGGAATCATACGCTTTTTTGAAGTCAACAAAGGTGATTACTGTTTGTTTGGTTTTGCGAATCTGTAGTATGGTTTTTAGGTTTAGGATTTGTTGAGTAGGATCTCCCTTTTCGGAATCCAGCCTGATAATCTCCTATCAGGTGGTCTGTTTGTTTCTCTAATCTATTAAGTAGAGCTTTAGAGAAGATTTTATATACGAGTGAGAGGAGAGAAATTCCTCTGTAGTTATTAATATCTGATTTGTCTCCTTTCTTGTGAAGTGGGTGAATCAATGCACATTTCCAATCCTCCGGAATTTCTTCAGAAAACCAGATGTCCTGTAAGATTTTTTGAATACTCTGCGCCAGTTTGTCACCACCATTTTTCAACATTTCAGCGATTATTCCATCTTCTCCTGGTGCTTTGTTGTCTTTTAAATCTCAGATTATTTGTTTGACTTCTTGTAATGTGGGGGGTTCTGAATCTGGATTAGGTATTGGTTTTTCATAGGTGAATTGTTCTTTCGGAGATTTACAGTTTAAAAGGTCCATGAAATGGTTTGCCAGGAGTTCACAATTTCCCTTATTACTTGTTTCCAAAGTCCCATCTGTACGTTCGAAACAGAGACTAGGTGCCTGGTACTTGGATAATTCTTCTCTGAATGTTCTGTAGAAGTTCCGTGTATTGTTTTTCTTGAAATCTTCTTCCATTTCTGCCAGTCTGTTTTGATCATATTTTCGTTTTTCAGATCTGATGATTTTTGAGGTTTGTTTCTGTGTTTTGAAGAATTCATCACGATTTTGATCAGTTTTATGGGAACTCCAGTTTAGCCAGGACCTAATTCTGACTTCTATGGCCTTGCCACAGTTATCATTCCGCCACCTGTGTTTGCGTTTCCTTGGGGGGTTGCTGATGTTTTGTGAAGCTTTCAAGAGTGTGTTCTTGAGTTCTAGCCAGTTTGAAGGAGCATCGTTGGAGATATTCGCAGGGAAATTGTCTGAGTTCTGTCTCAGAAATTAAGGGTCGATTCTTGGGTTTCTGATTGTTTTGGTTTACTTCCTGTTGGGTTGAAACTTTACTTTAAAAAGAGAAAGGTGGTGGTCGGAGTCAATAATTCCCTTTTTGACTTTAATGTTCATAATTTCTTTTTGGTTTTTCTTGGAAATAGCCACATGGTCTAGTTGAAATTCTCCTAAATGCTTGTTCGGGGATCTCCATGTCATTTTCTTTTGTGGAAGTGCCAGGAAATGGGTTGACATCAATTTTAGATCGAAATTCTCGCAGAAGCCAATTAAACGTTCTCCATTTTTATTGGTTCTTTTGTGAGCAGGGTAAAGTCCTACAGTGGTCCTAAATTTCTTCTCTTTGCCAATTTGTGCATTGAAGTCCCCCAGCAGAATTTTGACATGATGTTTTGGAATTTTGGCTGTAGTTTCTTCTAGTAATTCCCAGAAGTCATCTATCTTCTGTGGGTCTTTTTGATTGTAATAGTTTGTAGGTGCATGTGCATTGATTAGTGTATAAGCTTTGTTTCCTGATTTGATTGTCATTAGTGAAATTCTTTCAGAAGGAGATGTAAAGTATAATACCGAATTTGTGATATTTTTTCTCACTGCAAAACCAGTGCCAAATTGTAATATTTCTTAGGGAGGAGGGTAGCTGGTTTACCTTTATAAATTCTATAGTTTCCTGATTCAAAATGATTTTCGTCACTGTACCTAGTTACTTGGAGTGCCAGAATTTGGATGTTGAGTTGGTCTAATGTGTCTGTTAAGTGCTTCAACTGTCCAATTTTGCGAAGGATGTTGATGTTTAAAGTGCCAATAAAATGTTTTTCCTTTGGGCGAAGAGATTTGGGAAGCTCCGATACATTCCCGGCTGATGTTCTCGGTCCCCCAGAATCCGATGACCGAGAAAACCTAGTATGAATACTAGGGCCTGGGGTAGTAGTATCATTAACTGACGTTGCCATCATGCTAGTAAGTTGAAGATAATGGGGAGATTGATCTTTGTCAATCTCATAGTTACAACTAAGGTATTGAGCCTCAGAGGTTGCATCAAGATGTTTTCTGGCTGTGCCTGTTTTTTGGTCCGCGTGAGGTATTTTATTTCCCTCAAGCCCTCCGGACAAGTCCGGCGAGCCCCCCGATCCGCCACCTGGGACGCGCCCGATAGGGGAACAGGCAAAATAATTTATTATTATTATTATTATTATTATTATTATTATTATTATTATTATTATTATTATTATTATTATTATTATTATTATTATTATTATTATGCGCCAGGTAACTGAAACATGCTACGAGAGGAATAGACAGTTGTGTTTATGTTTCGTAGATCTAGACAAAGCATATGACAGGATACCGAGGGAGAAGATGTTCGCCATGCTAGGGGACTATGACATTAAGGGTAGATTCTTAAAATCAATCAAACGCATTTATATTAACAATTGGGCTGCAGTGAGAATTGATGGTAGAATGAGTTCTTGGTTCAGGATGCTTACAGGGGTTAGACAAGACTGTAATTTTTCACCTTTGCTGTTCGCAGTTTACATGGATCATCTCCTGAAAGGTATAAAATGGCAGGGAGATATTCAGGGCGGGTGGAAATGTAGTAAGCAAACTTTCCTATGCTGACGACTTGGTCTTAATGGCAGATTGTGCCAAATGCCTGGAGTCTAATATCTTGGAACTTGAAAATAGGTGAAATGAGTATGGTATGAAAATTAGCCTTTTGAAGGCTAAATTTATGTCAGTTGGTAAGAAATCCAAGAGAATTGAATGTCAGATTGTTGAAACGAAGGTAGATTGATTTCATGTTTTTAGTAAGTGAGATTGAATCAAGGTGTAGTAAAGCTAATGCAGTGGGCGACAGTATTCTGTAAGAAGGAAGTCAGCTCCCAAACGAAACTATCTTTATATCGGTCTGTTTTCAGACCAACCTTGCTTTACGGGAGTGAAAGCTGGGTAGACTCAGAGTATCTATTCATAAGTTAGAAGTAACAGACATGAAAGTAGCGAGAATGGTTGCTGGTACAAACAGGTGGGAACAGTGACAGGAGGGTACTCGGAATAAGGAGATAAAGGCTAAGTTACGAACGAACTCGCATAACTGTATGCATAAACCGGCTGCGGTGGTGGGGTCATGTGAGGCGAATGGTGGAGGATATGTCACCAAGGAGAATAAAGACTCTGTTATGGAAAGTAAGAGAAGTAAAGGGAGACCAAGACGACGATGGTTAGACTCAGTTTCTAACGATTTAAAGATATGAGGTATAGAACTAAATGAGCCATAGCACTAATTGCAAATAGGGGATTGTGGCGAATTTTAGTAAATTCACAAGGGCTTTCAGACTGAACGCTGAAAGGCATAACGGTCTATAATGATAATATATATTATTATTATTATTATTATTATTATTATTATTATTATTATTATTATTATTATTATTATTATTATTATTATTATTATTATTATTATTATTATTATTATTATTATTATTATTACCATAAAGGATAGAAATGCATGTATTATGCTGTCATTTATTTGATGTTGAGTGTGTGGAACTTTAAACTGATATACTAACGCAATGAGAGATTTGATACAATTTTAATTTTGTAATACAATGCTTCTGAGATTGCATTACTAGGCATGATGTCCTGTACCGTTGATATTTATTCATTTCAAATTTTACAATATGTATTGAGTGCCATTTCCAAAAAAAATGATGTTTCTATCTGTTTCTATCGTTTCAGGAGATGAAGGTTAACTGGGCCACATCGCCGGGGAATCAGCCAAAACAGGACACAAGCAGTATGTATAGACCCAATTAGTGAGCTGCATGCTAGATTCATGATAACGTTTTGCGAATTTATTTTGTGTCAAATTTTCTGTTTACAAATCTTTTTCTATGGTGGACATTGTTTTTACAATGTCATGAAAGAGACCATATTTACGTTATCACCGCCTCTGCATCACTTTACATAGAAAACTGATGTTCGATGTATTACTCAAACAGATGGGGCACATTCAAAGATATTTATATGTTTAATGAATTATTTCTGTTTGCAACTCTGTATACTACTGTAACTTAGTAAAAATAATTACATCCATACATACTGTCAGAATAAATTTGTGTAAATAGGTTGGTATAGGATCCTAGGCAAATTAGAAAGTGGATTTCCTCTCTTATTACTTCGAAAGAAAATTACTGTGCACACTATAAGTTGAATACTCATACAGTTAGGGAGTACAGATCCTACTGTCGAGTGCAACGAAACCTATATGCCACACTGGTAGAAAAATGATTTAATTGTGGAACAATATTCATCGAATCGGGGGTGAGGCGGGTGGGGGAAGTACGCTGACCATAGTTTTAAGGAGCCGGGCACATATATAGGATGAACCGGAAATCCACCGTAAAACCTTCTGAGTATATTGGAATAAGGCATACGTGGTCTCCGATAGCTCTTTACAGATTAATTGCATTTTGTTTGGTTGTATCTGTATTGACCTTTTTCAATACAAATTCAAGTAATGTGGTTTACTTTACTAGTTTCGAGTCATTATCAAGGTCATCATCAGCCAAAAGCACGAGTTGCACAATGTATCAAATAGTCCAAAGAAATTGTAAAAATGTCGCAAAAGAACATAGTGGATTAATTTTGACACTATAAAGATGAAGAAGGAATATTCACAATTGTGATAAAAGTTTCAGATATTGCATAAAATGGATAAATTAATGCACTCAGCTGTCGCTGAAGGAAGAACTCAAGATGATCAATTTGGATGTCGAAGAATCTTGAGACTTGTAATTATTTTGTTATGAAGTTCTGGCAGCTTGCGCTGCATTGTGTTGGACGTATTGTATAACTGATACGATGGGAAGGTCACAATGGTGATAGAAGTTTCAGATTATGGATAAAATGCATAAATTAATGCCTTTAGTTAGGGTAAAAGGATCAGTTTAATATGATCAATCAGGATACCGAAGAATCTTTGGTGTTGTGTATCATTCGTTATGAAGTTCTAACAGCTGTATGTCATCAAAGGTAGAAGTGGTGTTAAGAAAACTATGTACGCACACGTAGTGAATAATGTAGAAAGATGGTACATAGATGACATTCAAGGAGATCTTTAAAAAAATGAAGGTGAAATTAGCGCTTGAAAGTCAAATTTTGTACCGAAGGAGTTCTTTAACACCGGAAGCCAACGATGCTGAAAAATACCTGTGTGAGAAGAGTTCTGCATTCGTTACGTACTGTACTGTACAGTGACAAAACAGATTGAACACACTGTGATAAAAGTGTACGTGTTTCGCCTAAGCGTTTTTGGCTTTCCATTATTCTCTGAATTTTGTGTTGTTCGTTTCAGTTATTGCGTATTACAGGCTTTTACACAATTGTGAAGGTATTTTCACAGAAATAAGGATGATTGGGGTAACGAACCAAATAAATCATAATTACATTATTAATGTGTAACACGCCACTGGAGACCACGGATTGCTGATACCGATATGCTCAGAAATTATCCCTGAACAACCTCCAAAAGTTTGTCGATGGAGATGGGGTTCATCCTGTATGTAGTATGTATATATTCGGAACACACCTATTTATTGATTTCAAGTGCTTTATCATATTCGTATAATTGTTACAGTTGCATTACACTTCCTTTTCCTACATCTAGCTACCTTCAGAATGCCTTTACAATCATCATAATCATCATCATCATCATCATCATCTTGAATAAGCGTTCTCCATTTACTTCTGTCCATGTAAATGTCTTCTTCCATAACCTGATGCGAATCCAGACCTCCCCCAGCTTTATCATTTCTAATCTGTTCGATTCATCTCATCCTTGGCTGACCTCTTGATCTTTTGCCTTCGAGTTATTTCTAGCTGTTCTTTGTGGGCCCATTCTTTTGAGATGATCAAACGATTTCAGCCTTGCTTCGACACAGATCTTACCCTGAGTTATTTTTCACTTGTACAAGATGACGTATCTCGTCGTTTCTTATTTTGTCCCTCCTTGTTTTCTGAGTCATAGTTATTAAGAAATTCATTTCCATTGCTTGTAGTTTGCTGGTATTTCTGTTGGTTTGGATGCATTTTTCTAGGCTGTGTGTGGTAACTGGTACAAAGAAGCTTCTGCAGGGTATTAATTTGCATCTTACTGGAACTTGCTTATACCGAAGAAGTTTTTTCACGAGATGATATAACTCCATTTTGCACTAGTGATTTCTTGAAGATGATCGGCTATACTACACTCCCAAGATAACGGAACTGATTTACTTGTACCAACTTTAATCTATCTAGAGTGACGTTAGTACGGATGTTCTGTCGTCTAACCGGCAACATTGTCGTTTTTGACTTGCTTATCTTGAGACCAAATTGCTTGAATATAGCATTTCAGTCATTCTACTTCTGTTGTACTTCAGCCTTAATATCTTCCCATGTCACATCATCATCTGCAAACGAAAGAGCTTTAAACTCAGAGTTGTTGTTTAGTCTCTTAGCTCTTTTCATAGTTTCATCAATTACAAAGATAAATAAAAGTGGTAATAGTGCGCTGCCTTTTTGTGCACCCTGTCTAGTCTCAAATCACTTCGAATATCCATCGCCTGTTTTTTTCAAAACTCTGGCGATGGTCACACGACATTTTGAATTTACTAATTAAATGACATGGCGTAGATCTATTCTCAAGGCATTTCCAGATTTTTATGTCTCTCTACACTGTCGTAAGTCTTCTCAATATCTAGGAAAATGAATATGACTTATTATCCTTTTTCATTATGCTTCTCCGTGATCATCCTCGCAGAAAATATCAGATCTTTTGTTGCCCTATACTTTATAAAAACCATACCGTTTCTCTTCAAGCTGTAGTTCAATGGTGGTTTATGATCACTGTTCTGTGATTCGTCCCATTATTTTGAGTCCATGAGATAGAGGAGTGATGCCACGGTAGTTGCTGGGTTTCCGTCTGTCTCCCTTCTTAAACAGAGGAACAATAACTCAACATATCGTGGTGATATATTCATATTTGGCTAGCTGAAAACATGGAAAGTATAGCCATTTTAAACATTTTTTACCGTAAGCAAAATTCTATTTAGAATCTTTTTTATAATATTTGAGTGTAGTTCTTTAATATGAACATATATTTCTCATGTACCAAAATGCAACAGAATTTAGATTTATTCCATTTTATAAAATAATACTTGTTTCGGATCACCTGCATTTCCAAACCAAATCGCATAGTAGTCTCTGGTTTCTACACTTACGTGGGGAGACTTTTCTTTACGTTGTTACCATTAGCGTTACCAGTTTGGCTTCCCAGATTTTCTTGTCTGGTTTCTGCTGCTGTTGCTGCTGCTTGTTGTATAAAGGGAGCTGACATCTAAGGTCATCGGCCCCTGTCTGGTTTCTAATCTAGTGTTTGTTAGCATTTGACAATTTCAGTGTAAAATAAATGCATCGGGTATAATTTACAATGTAATAATTCAAGAATTAAAAGGACTAATTTCATTACATATATTCGCTCACTGCCTTTATTTATACACATTTATATTTCAGCATAGTTCCCCTTTATGAATTCCTTGACGTAGAATTAAATAAATGTCATTCAAATAATTAAAGTAACTTAGATTTAAGAGAAATCAACGTATGCTAGACATGGAAATCAGTTCTAAAATTCGAAATCCTTCCTGCAGTAGTTTCAGTGATACAAGAACATAATTTTGGTAGTTTGAACGTTGGGGAGAGAGGATATTTACCAAACACATCTAACTGGGATTGCGCAAGCTGTGCCGTATGAACTACAATATGTTTCATCTGTTGAAAATATTTGAGCGATAATGATGTTGAGAGTTTGTATATTAATAGTCAGAAACGAAACATAGTTAAGAGACTAGTAACAGGAATTGCCCCCTTTTTTTTTACGTGGATTCAGACAAATTAAAATCCCTATTGTCGCATACGATACAATATGAACTCTGTGGAGGACATAACTTTGTTAATTAGAATTGAAGATTGACAACATACACAATATATTCATGATTTTCTGGAGAAAATTATAATAGACATTTACCGCAATTACACTTTTAAAAGAAATTATCTTCACTTCAATAGAAAAGTAATCAACCAAGTTAGGCGCAATTAAGGTATCAGTAATTATTATATTTTTGTAGTTTTTCATCCGCATTTCCCGCACCTTCGTGGAGTCGCCGGTGTGAACTGTGTCGCACATGTGGTCTTCGCTCTGCTTTAGTGCTGAATGACCTTGATGACACCAACCCTACGTGGATGATGCATTCACTGTTGCGAGTTTCTCTGGTAGTTGGTAGTGCAATATAATGTGCGAGTATGAAAATTAATATATTGGGACAAGCACAAACTCTCAGTCCCCTAACCATGCGTGAATAAAATCCTCGACCTGGCCGCGATTTGACTCAGGATCATCCGAACCGAAAGTCCCGTCGCTGTCCATTCAGCCAAGGACTCGGACTTATTTGATATTTCATATTACAACTAGATATTTTATTTCAGATGTCTTGTCTTTGACTGTGGTAGTGAACGCCGGCAACCGTGAGCTGTGCTAAGGGAGTGGGTTTCCTTTCCCCGTCTTCCCATATTCTGTTCCCACGCGACCTTGCTGAAGGCTTGCGTGCTTCTCTGGAACATCTCAAACACTTTGCATATTTTTTTTGTTCTAAGTTTCTCCCAAGCATCCATTATATGATAGGACTGCTACAGTGAATATACCAGCGGGATTTATTTTTTCCCCCTTGCCAAGTTTTCTTCTTATCTTGATGTGAGAGGGAAGCAGACACGAAACAATCCTCACAAGAGCTGACTGGTCGTGTGCTACTACAAGCCACTTGTGTCGTAAAAATAAAAGACAGCCTAATTATGTAATTAACACAATCAGTAAGTCAGGCCATTTCATTTGCGTTTTAAATGTATACGTTGGAGCACGTGTGTCCAAATAACATATGCCTGAATTATATTTGGCGTGTGGAATTTTCAGCATGCAGTCTAATTTCCTTTGACATTGTTTGTAATCTTAGATGGCATATCTAATATTTTGAACGAAGTAGAAAACATGGCGTTATTTATCGTGATATTCATCTTCAACTTGCGAGAAAAGAAGCGTATAACTTGGGTATCCGCAAAGTCTATACATAACATTCTTCTCCTGAAAGATTCAGTATATAAATTATAATATCATTTCATTTAGACGTACTTCACATTCTGCATATAAAAGTTCCTTCCTTCTTGACTTTAGAACGATGGGACTACTTCATGAACAAAGTACGGATACGAGGCTGGATCTTGACTTTTTTGCTAGTTGCTTTACGTCGCACCGACACAGATAGGTCTTATGGCGACGATGGGATAGGAAAGGGCTAGGTGTGGGAAGGAAGCGGTCGTGGAGTTAATTAAAGTACAGCCCCCCAGCATTTGCCTGGTGTGAAAATGGGAAAACCATCCTCAGAGCTTCCGACAGTGGGGTACGAACCCACTATCTCCCGGATGCAAGCTCACAGCTGCGCGCCCCTAAGCGCACGGACAACTCGCCCGGTCTTGACGCTTTTAATACATTTTAAATAATTACAGGAGAGGGAAGTAATATTAACACATTGCTTAGCGAATGGATGTACGAGGTTGGAATTCTGGCTGATCTTTTTTGGAATCATCATTTGCCGTCAGGAAGGACATATGGTTTAAGCCACAGACCAAAATCTAAAATTAGCTAGAATGGCTCTAATAACCCTAATATAACTCTAATAATGCGATTTAAATGAACTTTCAACTATTTAATTTATAATAAGAAAACCAGTTAGCGATGACATATCGTAATATACCAGCAAGTGAGACTTAACCCGCATCTGTGAGTGAATGACGTATTGTTGATAAAGACGTCTCCGGAAACCTGTTACCGAGACATTAATCAGCGAGAAAAACAATATAATAGGCCTATTACTTCTTTAATCCGAATAGTAACCATCGACTTCTTTCTGAAATACTGATCGCTTACAATTGATTGTTTTATTCTAAGCAATTCATCACTTCAATATCTTCAATATCTGCCTAACATAGTTCACCCTTCTGGAAGCTATCTCTAACTTCAGTGCCTAGATATGGTGCTGATTATTCACGCTACTTTACCCTGAACAGTGGATAGATACATTATATATTTTTCGTATATATATCATATTACAAGTTTAGGCCCACTGCTGTATACTTTTAAGCCTAAGAAATTATTATTCTAATCTCAAATAAACAAAGTACACTAGAGGAAATGGAAAGTGCTACATCATGAATTACCAATCCGATATTTATAAAACTTTGTGGAGATGTTCATCACATAACAAATATTAAATTATTAAACTTTCAGTCCATTAGGAACTGTCCATCATCACCATCATCATCATGAGTATGTGGTTTGACCTCCACGGGCACAAATACACTCTTGTATTCGGCGTGACATGGAAGCGGACAGTCCCCGAATGTCTTCTTGAGCAATTTCTTTCCATGCCTGAAACACATGCTGTGTCAGTTCATGAAAATTGCTGGCTGGAGGCTGGTATGACTGTATACTTCTTCCCATCACATTCGAGACATTCTTTGTGGGTGATAAATCAAGGGTCCGGGCATGCCAGTCACGGATCCGTACATTCCTCAAGGCGATTCTGGTGTGATCTGCAGTGTGGCCCCTTGCATTATCCTGCTGGAATATGCCATTCGGTTCCCCCGTCATAAAGGGTATGACAACGGGATTTACTATTCTTGCCACATACTGGCGAGTATTTAATTCCCATTCAACAAGTACCAAATCCTTCCTGTTGTCATATCCAATAGCTCCTCACACCATGATTCCAGAAGTTGTAGAGGTATACGCCTCGATAATCGCTTCTTCTTGTGATCTTTCACCAGGTTGTCTACAGACATGTTCACTTCGATCAAACCTCCACAAACAGAAGCGAACCTCATCGCTGAACACTACACAGTGCCATTCAATGTCACAGTTGACTCTGTCTCTACACCATACAAGTCTCGGTTGTCTGTGGTTTGGTGTCAACGGTAAACAACGCATGGCAACTCGAGATTTCAATCCAGCTTCCAGTAATCTGTTCCCGACGGTTTGTGGTGACACACTCTCTGTAACCTCAGCGCGGATTTCAGCTGTTGTCATCCGTCTGTTTGTCAGAGCCGGCCAACAAATTCTACGATCCTCTCATCCTATAGTCCTTCTGAAAGGACTCGTGTTGCTCTTCATGCCACACCATTGTCCTGAGTCCATCTCATCACTACTCGTTTTGCAGTCATTGCACTACAGCCAACTGGCTGCGCAATCTGTCGCTATGTTGCTCCCATATCTCTCATGGCAATGATTCGACCTTTCACCAAGTCTAAAAATTGGAGATTAACTGCACGTGCATGTTCTCTAGGCATGCTGGGTTGCGATCTCTATTTGAAAACAGGCATTAACGTTAGATACACCCAACATCACGTACACACACCAGCCGCCTTATTTAGGAATGATACTAACAATTACATCGTATGAGGATGAAATTTTAGTCAACATATCTCACAGCTATGGAAATACTGGGGTATCAATTTGGTGGCATTCGGTAAAGGTATTTATGGTGTAACCCTTTCCATTTCCGCTAGTGTACAGTAAATTTCGTGATTACACAAACGCTGGAAATGCAGAATTTAGTAGGTAGGCCTATGCTTTTCTTATGCACCTTTACTCTCTAGATAGCACATCCCAAAGCCAATACTGCTATAAAGATCTGATTTTATAGAAAATATTTTAGAAAAATTATGTGGGTTCTACTTTGTATTTCTTCTTCGTTACTACACTCTGCGAAGTTCATTGTATTCTTCCGAATTCGCGGCGAGATCAATAGTGGGTTTCAATTTAGTGGCTGCTTCTCTTAACGGGAAACATCCAGTCTAATCTTTATGTACTTTATAAACGTGATGTTGTCCCAGATATTATAACGCTTTAAATATTGTCAGTAGCGTGCTCCATTCTCAGTACAAACATATGTTGGGGAGTCTTGACATACAACCACAATAGGAGACCGTGAAGTCGTCACATATTCAAAATACAACCGCAAATTATCGACCTTCAAGTGATTATACACCGAAGAGCCATTGCACTTTATAAACCCTACCCGGGAATATTTAGCGCACCTAGAGCGAGGAGCATGCTGGTATCATGGTATATATGGGGAAGGTCTGAAGGCTTGCTGTTAGTAGTATCTTCGGAGCCAGAACGGGAAAGGCGGCTGATCTCACCGCGCCTGAAAGAGGTGAAATGGTGATGGTACGGTGCCTTCGTACCAGCATCTCTGAAACGGCGTGGCTTGTGGGCTGCTATTGTGCCTCAGTTTCGAGCACGAATATCGAAATAGATGCAACCATAAGCAAACTACGAAGTGTCGTCCAGCCGTGTATTGACAGCGGCTTATTCATTCCAGAAGGCAGCGTAGACTGTCGCCCAAGTTTGGGCCACAGTTCGAGAAATTACCAACTGGGAACAACGGTAATGATCTAGCCAATGTTTCGCAGCGCATTTGACTGCTAAGTTGACGACCTATGCTTACTTCACTCTACCGAAAGCAGCGCATGACGTGAGGAAACAATCACCGCTACTGGTCTGTTGTTGGTTATAAAAAGGTCCCCTTGATCCGATGAATCCGGAGTCTTGGTCCATCACGTTGACAGCCGAGAGCGTGTACGCCGATTTCTTTCGGAGACTGTGCCACTTGGTTGCACGGTTGGCGGAGCTCGTGAAGGACGTGTGATGATCTGGACGATGTTTTTTAGGGGACACAGTGCGGCCTATTATTCCGATACGCCAATCCCTAACAGCTGTCCGATATCTGGACGTTATTGGGAACCAAGTACATCCCTGATGGTGACGGCCAATTCCAAGAAGAAAGTGCCATGTCACTCAACGAGGTAAAGCGGGTTCGTGCTACACCACCACCGCCAAGCAGTGTACACTAACTGAAGGTCCTGCTGTTGCGCTTGTGGTGCCAAATAACACAGGATATCTTCCGCCACCACATTGAATCGATGCAGCGCTGAATGACTGCGTTTCTATGGACGAAAGGTAGTCGTATATCGTTTTAAGTAGGTGGCCATAATGTAATGACTCATCGGTGTAAATACCACTGATATATAGAAAAGGAATGGGATTATAATCTTGATTATATAGATAAAATATTAGTATATTTGCGTGCGTATGGGGGAAAATTTTCAACCGATTGTGTTTTATTATATATAATAATATTAGGTTGTAATATACAGTATAGTGTGCGTGTCCATGGTGAAGTTACTGAAACGTTGACTTGCAGTCTTACCTAGTAGAAAGAAGAAATGTATTACTCCACTAAATTTTTACGGATACTAATTCAATAATTTCTCCTTTAAGTTGTTAGATGCCACGTAATTACCGAAGAAAAACAGAAAAAGTGTCTACCTGGACGAAAACTTAAGTAATGGTCTATGAGCTACTAGAACTGATCACAGGGAAATAAGAGAGATAGGCAGGTTTCTTGGGATTACTGAATATAAGTTGAGGAAGCAACTGAAGCCGTAAGTGCTTCGTCTAAACCGTAAACATCTTTTCGATAAACATATTGAATTGAATTGAATAATTTTATTATAATATTTTTATGGTACCAATTTGGTCTATGATATAACGCCAGCAGGCCTCAAGAGACGCTGGTGTTGCTGGGTTTCTGAAGCTTTATCCTGAAATATAATTGAGGTATCCTTAGGTAGCTAGCCTTTAGGATTAACACATTAAATTCATGGAAGGTGTTAGTAGGAGCTTCTCTATGACAGTAAGACAAGTGAAGCAATTTTGAGCATTTTATCTTCATTTTACTCCATGATTTCACAATTGAATATATGATATATGTTTGTAACTGTGAAAAATGAATTTGATACGCATTCACACCATTACCACAATGGGTGGGCAATCATGTACAAGCTCATCATTCACAATGTCACCGAAATTTTGGTAGTAGTACCATACTAAAGTTGAATAATGCCCGTCTGAAAATACATAATCAGTCTAGTATTTTACCGGGCGAGTTGGCCGAACGGTTAGGAGCGCGCATATGTGAGCTTAAATCCGGAAGATAGTGGGTTCGAATCCCACTGTCGGCAGCCCTGAAGATGGTTTTCCGTGGTTTCCAATTTTCGCACCAGGCAAATGCTGGGGCTTCCTTCCAACTCCTAGATATTTCCTATCCCATCGTCACCACAAGAACTATCTGTGTCGGTGCGACGTAAAGCCGCTAGCAATGAAAAACAGTTTAGTATTTTCTTTCTACATTGAATTTCCAGCATGCTAATGCACTATACGCGTATGATTCCCCCGCTTTCCTGTATGCAGCATTTACTCACTAATACCAATGCTGACGGTGTTATATTATTCAATCACTGTGCTGTTGGTACTTCTGTTTCGTCGTCGCGTGATCTAAAGTGGCTAGAGGAAGATGGAACAGATATACCCACAATATGAATAAGAAAGAAGTTGGTGTGAGCACGTTGCATTGCTTGACTTTGCTGAGAATGACTATGGTAATATCTTTGAATACAGTACCAGGTGTGGCGGTCTGGTTGCAGCTACAATCTTTATGAGGCGCAAGACTCAGCGTGTTGGAGTGGGTTAGATGGAGACGATCCAGAATTGCATAGTGAGGTGTGCATATGTGTTTGTATACAACTGTACAGTTCCGATGTAGATAAAGTCGTTCCTGAAACTTATATTTTATGTCTCTATAAAAGAGAACTCAGACATTTCCATTCGCTAAAAAATATCCTCGAAAAATCTGCCTTTTGTAGGACAGAATAATGTAGACCATATTCAGCGTCATTTCTCGAATGTAAATTTTACTTCCTTTCGTACTGATGTAGTATCATTGTTTTTCTAAGCACCTTTTTAATGTTTTTATATGGCAGTATGGTGTACTTCACCAAGACATTACTTCTTATCACAGTCATATTTGGTACATATTTTTGTAACGCGACATACAGAGTAAAGAATGTGAACGCAGATATTTCAGTATGATATGGTTCAAGAATGTCCTGTATTGACCGCAGCTGCCCAGATTTTCAAGTTAAGAACTACCATGTTTCCATGTTAGCTGAAACCTAGTAAGGCACAATTCGTCATTGCGCCTGTTTACACCACTACATGACGATCTTGTTGGAGAAATACTGACCCGACCTAAAATTCCCAGGTAAACTTGTGCAACATTGAACTCAGATGACAGAATCTTACCGGCCAATGTTCTAAGCTGAAATATTTTACATAGCACTTTTGGCAGGTGCAATGACGATGTGTAAACACTAATATAGTGCAGTCGTCACAAAATGTGGTCTTGAGACCTGTCCCTGAACACAGACAAGTAAAAGTAAGATATAGTATAACACTCCTTGCATTCCCCCTTCCTAGAAGATATGTCAACAGCGGTCTCATTCATCTATTCACTACTATTGAAAAATTGTGTGTGCTGTGTATAGGTTACACTATGTCTGTCTCAAAATCACAAAAACAAGATTATTTCGTTTATTTTGCAAATATTTTAAGTAAGACTAAAATATAATAGTAAAGAGCAGAATGTTATATGGTACTGAGATATGGGAAGTAGAGGAGGCGAGTGAAATGCTGAACCAAATAGTAAATAAGTTTAGTAAAACTGTAATGGGACTGCCATTCTGTACAGCAAATTGTGGTGCAAGACTAATATGTGATTATAATATTCAAGTGAACATTTTAAAGAGAATTATGAGTTATTGGTTAAGGGTCAAAAAAGGAAAGAGGGTCTGCTCCTGCAGAGGGCATTTCAACACCAAAGGGACAGTATGGCCAAAGATTATTGTTTAGGTAAGGTTAAAAGTACCCTACAGAGTTTGGGATTGGGTCATTATTGGGAGATAGACTTAGTTAGGGGAGAGGCTACATTATGGAAGAGAATCGTACGAAGGGTCAAGAGTATTCAAAGACAGTTGTTGGGGTCTGAGTGCGGGAGCACTCTCGGTATTTAATATGATAACCCAGGAAACTATTGTAAGAATAAGTAACGTAAACAGATGAGAAAGAAGTGGGCTAATAAGGTGGATAATGGGAATTCACTAAAACAAGGGATGTACAAGGGAAAAGGACAATGCAAGAAGTGTGTTCTGTGGGGAAATGAGAGAACAATTTGATCTCCTAAAAGTATGAAAAGAAACTATAGATATTAGAAAAAATATTTGAGTAATAGTGAACTATTAGAGAGCCTCCGTGGCTTAGACGGCAGCGCATCGGACTCTCACCACTGGATACCGTGGTTCAAATCCCGGTCAGTCCATGTGAGATTTGTGCTGGATAAAGCGGAGGCGGGACAGGTTTTTCTCCGGGTACTCAGGTTTTCCCTGCACCTTCCATTCCAGCAACACTCTCCATTCCCATTTCATTGCATCTATCAGTCATTAATAAATCACTTTGGGAGTGGCGACCCCATCCTACTAACAGCCTATATCTGCTTCATTCATTACATCCCTGACCCGGTCAATGACCGGAAAACAGGTTGTAGGTTTTCATTTTCATTCAGTGAATTATTAGTATTAAGTCAGAGAGAAAATGGTATTAAAATTATAGAATGGATGAAGAATGGATGGAATTATCCTAGTAATGTAACCAAGTACTTAGCTGTGGTTAAAGATATGTGTATACGAAAGTTACAGGAAAGGAGTAGTTATAGTAATGGAAGGAAGGAGGAGAGAGACAAGGACGTACCCACAGCTGGCGGTGATGCGTAGCTGGGGGAGTAGGATATGGTGTGTGCATGGGCGCTCTTAGCTTCTATATCGGTTATGAGGTGTTAGCGTGTTCCCCTCAGGTGCCCGAAATCTGTGGCGGGGAAAGATAGGAAGCTTGCACCCCGGTTGGTAGTTATCCGTGTCTGGGGGGTAGAATTGGCATATGCGCCCATGCAGGCACTTGCACAAAGTAAGCTTATATTCCAGATATCATAGGGTCTATTAATTGCAGGAAACTCTGTATAGACTTCTGGAAATAAATTGTATACTGAAATATACCTGCCTTTACTGGCAGGACCTTGCGTTTACAGTGCACTATATCTTCTGGTATAGGCTAGAGAACTTTGTTACTTTCACTGATCTGTCTCTGTCTTATCCTTGGCTTTGACAATATGAAAGTGACCGAGGTATGAGTGATGCTACTAATGCCATTTCTTCTGCAGCCAGTCCCTGCTATGAATGGTATAAAAATGTTGCGCGTAGGGTCGGTTGGTGCACGCATTTCAATAGGCTTGGCATACTGATATGTAATAGCAACTTATGGCTCGGTGAGGAAAGCATCGGGAAAACTACCCCGCTCCTCATTTCCCTAGTACGCCTCTTCAGTGAAGGCTAGGCCATCTATGACAGCTGATGGCGGAGCTGTTGAGGATCCAGCTAGCCTTAGGGCTAAAGACTGAACATACATACATACATACATACATACATACATACATACATACATACATACATACATACATACATACATACATACTGTACTCGCTCAAAGCCTGAATCCCAACCAGCATTTATCTCAGGGAGTGTTACGGTCCGAATCTATCGCAACTCATAAACAATAAAAAATATTTTGAGATATAAGATCTCAAACTAAATGTAAGGGCGCCATCCAATCAGTACTACAGGGTTGAACGGGACACTCTAATCTTTAACTTTAAGGCTCATCATAAAACACACAAATCATATATATATATATTCATATCAAAGGGAAATTATGAAGGCTACATCCTAGGGATGGGGACGGATATTTAAACGGTCACCAAGGGTTTACTATTCTACAAGAACAAGAACCTGGAACTGTTTCCTTGCAAATGCTAAAGGAGCATTTTATTTAAGTAAACAAAATAAATTTTACACACAACAAAATCTGTTGACCCTTGATTTGCCGGTAATTTGGCAAATTATTCCTGAAAAATGATTACATAATATTTGTCACTTTTGACCACCCTTCCATTTGGGTGGTGGAATCGTTGATATCTGAAGGTATCAGATTTACCTTCGTTAACACCATGACCATATTTGATCATGGACCAATTACCTGTTGGCTAAGTAGGCGCGATCACATGGACCATGTTATCGCCTCCACTTTGATTGAGATGAGACCAACCCGGGAAACTACAAACTCTCCCCGGGTTCCTAACCAAGATATGCTAATCGTTAGTTGAAGGAATACGACAAAGGGACTCTAACCTAATGGTCCAGATGTAGGGATTTGCCTTCATTTTACACATATTAACTTAACTTATTAGTTACAACCAATTGACATTATTACGTTAATTCGCCAGCTGACTTCCCTAGTATCATCCATCATCAGCATCCGAAATAATAAGAAAAATAAATAAAATTTAAAAATGTTTTATTAAATATTATTATTATTATTATTATTATTATTATTATTATTATTATTATTATTATTATTATTATTATTATTATTATTATTATTATTATTATTATTTGTGGAGATCATGATTATCGTAACCCGTAATCATCCTCGGAATAATATTACAACTTTTCGCGATTTTTATTTTCATCTGAAAGAAATAAAAGTAGCTTCTTTGTTTATTCTTCTTCTCCTTCTTCAAATACTCTCATTATTATTATTATTAGTTAAAAATCTCAAATTTTTCATTTCAACTCCCAACATCATTATTATGTCCAAAATATAAAAAAAGTAAATTCTTCTTCAAAAAAATAGTTTTTTATTATATATATTTATCATTATTAATTTAAAAAAAATTAATTTCGCCTGTTACACGGTAGTCCACTCTTAATATGTTTAACGCATAACCCCTTTTACAATTTCGATTTATTTTGGCACTAATCAATCCAGATATGATTTACTTGGAATATTATTATTATTATTATTATTATTATTATTATTATTATTATTATTATTATTATTAATAGTATTATTATTCTTTCGTGAATCTTTATTTTTATTCCCCATCTTTATAATTTAGTCACATACGTTCTCTCCCAAACAGAAATCACCAAGATCCGAATTCACATCGGTCGGGACATAATAGTGTTCGAACCCGCAACCTTATTTTCGTACTGTCGTTAATTCATGGAGACCATATGCTCCTAAGACAATTCTCAAATCCCCTAACACCTCGCAGTTGGGCAAATACCTCCAATCTCTGCAAGTGTTAAATTATTCCTTCCTTTTCCATTTTGAAGGCCATTTACCCATTGGAACTCTTGAAAACATTTTCACTAATTAACCCTCGGTGTGTGGACTCTATTCTGCCACTCAATACACCGGTATATAAATACAACCTCTATGTGGGCCTTAAGATCCATCTATTTCTTCATCAACATCAGTACAGTTCACTTTCATTTCGGGCCGGATTTCTGTCCCACAAAACTCCAAATCTCAACTTTTGGTTCAAATCCCTCTGGATATCAAACATAGCGTGACCATATTATAAAAGTGCCTATCTCGTTTCTACCAAAATTATTTATGATTATTATGGAGTCCAAAAACGTTAAATCAACAATTAGTGTTAAAATCGGATTCAATGCCCAAATTAATTATTCACGGCACATGTGATCTCCACATTTAAATTACTTTAATGTGCAATCATTCTATCCAACTTTATTCTCAAAGATTATTATTAAACACGCCTTTACACATTACCAAATTTTTATGTACTACTTCGACACTTGTACAGATTATTATTATTTTGTCCACTGGCGAACTTCGCGATATTTACAAACAAATCAATGGACTTCATTCCGTCCCACAACAATTTAAATCACTTGGCAATCCTACCTCTGGATTATCTTAACAACATGCCTTAATATCTATAAAGGTTCCGATAACGGAAAACACTTTGGAAGCACTTCTAAATGAATATGAACATTATCTGTACGTGAAACGTGCTCCTTAACATATCAAACAACTCAAGCACTTGAATGAACAACTCAACACTACTATACTCTATTTAATAATCAAAATTATGATGAGTGCTCGATCTAATCATGTACATATTAATTTGTCCCTTTGTCTATCTATCTTTGAATTTATACGAGCCGGAAACGGCTCGTTTCACAATCAAGTTACCATGATAAAATAATATGATTTCCTCCCCCTAACGATAGCAATCTACAAATATTTTAAAAGGTTACTCATCTCTGCCATTGTAGTCTGCTCAAACTGGACGAGAAGCACAGGCCCCGTCCAGTCTTTAGCCTTGCATTCCACTGGTATTCATGCCAGCTTGCAGAATTAATCCTTGACCCTTTTAAACTTTACACATTTTGAATAAAAACAAATAAAATAACTGTTGCACTTTGGAATAATTTCCACCCTAAATTCTACTCAGAAATTTTACACTCTCGGCCTTGTATCTAGCCCACTTAATGTAGATATACATTCTTCATTCCTTTCCCGGACACTAGGAACATGGGATACCTCGGGATTCCCTTTACAACGGCCCGTGCGCGCACTTGAATTTCCCGTCTCACGTTCGTGTAGCTGACCAGGTATCAGTTTAGAATCGACTGTTTACTAGGTGACATAAATTCTCGTGACCGTTCTCATGTAACGCACTTCCTAATCTGTTGGTAGAATCTCACACTCCGTAAGTTATGCTTTACTGAGTCCTGTCTATTTGAAACACTTCATACTAGTAGACTGCTCAAGACTGCAATATGAGCTACATCACGTCATGAATCACTGTACTATGTAACAATATAATACTTCGAACCCTACTCCACGAGTAAGTACACACTCGCACCCCTGGCGTAATCACGGCTCGATATGGTTGTCACGCACCCCTGGCGTGGTGACCGCTCGAACGCTTTGTCAAAAGTAGTTACGCACCACTGGCGTGGTGACCGCTCGAACACGTTGTCAGAAACGACACTTTGCGGTTCGGCCCGTGGCTTAAATATGTGATCCAATGATGTAATTATGTTCTCAAAGGCTCTATACCAATTCTCAACTATTATCGTTCGCTGGTAATGGATATATTCGCGAATTTAGCTGCCGTATCCCGGCTCGGGATTTCGCGTTCTTTTGTGGCTCCCTTTGCCTTCAGCCAATCAACGAATAGCGTCCATGAATTCTCAGAATTACACCATGCAATCTCCCGCAATTATTAACTTTTTATAAGTTTTATGATATAGTAAGGCTCCTAAATTCCACTTTATTCTGAATTGATAATTCACTTCCTTCTATCAGTTTAATCCACGGAGTTAGCCTCGCTAGTGCTTCTTACAATACGAAGTTGTCGCCTTGCTTTGGTCAAGTGAATTTTTCCATCGGTCCACCTAAACCACGTGACCGGGAAGGCTCATATTTTTTTCTTCCAGTGCCAACCCCGCGTTCAACTCCCGCTAGTTACATGGAGATACCCCACCATCATTTCTCAGAAATTTGCACCCGGCTCTCTGCGCTCTTTCCACTACCTAGACTGCCCGGGGCTATGAAAACCTTCCGCAACTAGTCAACAACTCGTGCCTTTCTCTTTCCCCCTTGTCACGATTTCTGAGAATTCTAATTCTGCTGTTCATTGTTTTTGTTAATCTCAATGGAGACAATATTCTGTGCATGTTTCATCATACCATCTCGGCCTGGCCTGTTCTTACTGTATGTACAGTACGATCTTCTTGCTTCTGAAAATGAAATATATATTCCTCCATAACTAATTATAATTGCATGACGCTTATCACACCCCCACCAGGGCGCAATACATACATACATACATTCTGAAATTAATTGGAAGCTGCTCACATGCAAATCAACACCTTTGTGAAAATAAATATAGAGTTAGTTTTACATTTTAAAAATATTTCCCATCCCCTTTATATCTACTTCCATGGTCATTTCTGACGAAATCGCAGCTCTGTTTGGATCTAGCCACATTTGTGAGCAGTGGATCATTTTTTGCAAAAATTAACTTCCTAAAATAACTAAGGTGAACCCACTGAGCAGATGTCAATCTTGATCCACAAATAAGAGTGGCTACTCTAATTTTGAAACCCTAGTGAGGTAAGATGCATGTTGCACTGTACCAATGACCGATTGAGTTGGCTGTTCGCTTATATTCAGGGGATGATGGATTTGAACCCAACTGTTGGCATCTCTGAAGATGGTTTTCTGTGGTTTCCTATTTTCACATCAGGCAAATGCTGGTGTTGTACCTTAATTAGGCCACGGTCGCTTCCTTACCACTTCTAGCCCTTTCCTATCACATAATTGCAATAAGTCCTATCACCTCAGTGCGACGTAAAACAAATAACGATATAAAAAATTACCTCTTTCTCTTGTTTCTTTGTTGTGAACAGTGTGTCCACAGTCCACCTCTGCGTCTCGCTCACTACCTTCATTCCGTATCGAGCGGATAGTATTCACAATACGCCGTTAATTTGTTATATTTTGCGACCAATGATGAAGAGTAACATTTGTAAGGTAGATTTTAGAGAGTGAGCAACATTTGAATTATTCATTGTAGCCACGAGGGATAGATTAATACTTATTTTTGTTTAACGACGTTTAAATTACCATAGGCTTCAAGAGATTCCGAGCGAGTTGGTCGTGTTGTTTGGTTCGCGTAGCTGTGAGATTGCATTCGGAAGATGGTGGATTCGAATCCCACCACCGGCAGCCCTGAAAATAGTTTTCTGTGTTTTCCCATTATCACACCAGGTTAATTCTAGGGCTACCGGGCGAGCTGGCCTTGCAGTTATGGGCGCAATGCTGTGAGCTCACATCCGGGAGATAGTTGGTTCGAATCCCACTGTCGGCAGCCCTGAAGATGGTTATCCGTGGTTTCCCATTTTCTCACCAGGTTAATTCTGGGAATGTACCTTAATTAAGGCCACGGCCTCTACCTTCCCAATTTTAGCCCTTTCCCATTCTTGCGTCGCCAAAATCTTTCAGTCTGTCAGTGCGACGTTGAACTACTAGCAAGAGTCACCGAGATATATTAATTCTTTAACGTTACGGAAGCCAACGACGTACGGTACAGCTGTCTCGTTTATAAATCCACTGTATTGAACTGAGATCGAACTCCCTGTTTACGGAAAAGAAGGTGACAACTAACTGGCTGTGTCTCTGAAATCAGCATCCTCCGAAACATACGCTGAAGACCAGCAGTAAGCTTGCATTTGGGAATTTGAGTCCTAGCCTTCGTCTATTAACAAAGCTGTATGTGTTACGGGACATCGAACCACTAGGCAAAGAAAAGAAGTGGAGGACATCGTAAGGTTCTATTAGCGGCTGTAATCCCAATCAGCGTATATGAGAATTTTGGTATGAAATGTGACGTCTCTGTGATCTATATTCCCAGTAAAACAGTAGATCCTGTGTTTATGATCACAATATCTACAGTCACATAGATTTCCAAGCGTCTCTCCTTTCATCTTTTATAATTAATATTGCTGTTCAATACATTATTACAGTTTTAAAATATTTCAGATTCCTGAGAATGTAGAAAGGATTAAATTTATATTTGAATCGTTTCAATTTTGTTTCAGTCCCTGCCTACATACCATCAGACAATACTGTATAAAAAAAAGAGGAGGAGTTGTAGCAGGTGCTTCAGACACATACTTTGAAGTCTGTTGGTTTGCCGCACATGGGAGGCGCATTCGTACGGACCAGCTTCTCTCACTTTCCCCGGATCCCTCTGCCTTGTCCTCAGTGGACGAGTTGTCACATGAATCGTACAATGCTGGCATAGTTTCTTCTCTATATTCTGAAACATACTACAATCTGAACGTTGTCTGTCTGGATATTCGTTGGTAATGCACAGTTGCTTTTTGTTCATTCCGATGACACAATACAAACATTAAAAAACTGAACCCCACGGGACTTAACGCCCTTGGTTGCAGATTACGAGGGGTCGTGTGGTCAGCACGACGCATCCTCTGGTCCGCGGAACCTCATATAAGTACTACAGCTCTTCCGTACGCACATTTCATCACAACAAATATTCAATAATAATCCCCTTCTTTCTCCGCACACAGTGTTTCTGTTGCACTCTTGCTAGCATTGCCGAAATTCATGCAAAATTCCAGCCCTGTTTTCAGAAAATGTTGCATTAATTTGATCATTAAATGTTTCCATATTAAGTTAGTGTGAGTTCAGGCGATCGTGGAGGCAGACCAAAACGACACGAGACTATACAAACACTGTTGAGCCATTAAATTATGACCACCCTGACCCGGGAAGATCCATTGCGCCTAGAGCGCGGAGAGTTACACATGGCAAGTTGGCATCATGGTATACTGTATGTAGGGCTGGTCTACAGACTCGCTGTTCGTTATGTCTCCAGCGACAGAATGGGAAAATTGGGTGACTTCTCGAAATTCGATAGAGGCCAATTTGTGATGGCACGGCGCATTGGTACGAGCATCTCTGAAACTGTATGGCCTGTTGCCTGATATCATGTCACTGTTGTTTCCGGTTCCATGGCTAAATGGTTAGCGTGCTGGACTTCGGTCCAGAGGGTCACCCGGTTCGATTCCCTTGGCTCGGGGATTGGGTGTTTGTGCTATCCCCAACATCCGTGCAACTCACACAACACACGTACCACTATCTTCCACCACAATAACACGCACTTACCTACACATGGCAAATGCCGCCCACCCTCATCGGAGGATCTTCCTTACAAGGGCTGCACACGGCTAAAAATAGCCACACGAAATTAATTATGTCACTGTTTTGAAAATGTATCGAGAGTGATGTGACTGTGGTCATATCACGACATGTCACCCAGCCGTGTGCCGACAGGGGGTCATTGATGACAGAGGCCAGCAAAATCTGTCGGGTATTGTTCGTAGCGACTGCAAGGCCGCGGTTCGAGAAATATCGCAAAATATAACAGTAACGACCAGAGCAATTATTATTCACAGCACACTGTAGTGAACTCCGCTACGCATGGGACTGCAGCATCGAAGACCCAGTTGCATCGCAGTCATGACACCACATAACATGGGAACCAAATCATCGACACAGGACTGTGGATGATTGGAAAAGGGTCGTCTAGGCCTATGTTTTCAGATTCCCGGGTCCTCACGTAAACGACCAGGCGCGGGATTACCATCGGAGCTTAAAGCAATTGGTTGCACTGTAGGGCGAAGACGGTTTGGTATAAGAGGTGTTACTATCTTGGCGAAATCTTCTTCACTCTGGAGCCAATTATACCGGCACAAACATCCCTGACAACTGTCCGCTATCTGGACCTTTTTCGGAACCGTTCTTGTCAACAATGTTCCCTGCTTGTGATGTCCACTTCCGCTGGGGCTGTTCCATAATTAAGGCGACAGCCGCTTCCTTCCAACTTGTAGCCCTTTCCTATGCCATCTATCTGTGTCGGTGCGAAGTAAAGCAAATTCCAAAAATATAAAAAAATAAAACAAAACCGTACGTTTCCAAGAGGACAGTGCACCATGCCGCTCTGCTAGTATTGTAAGGATTGGTTCGAGAAACATGAAAGTGAATTTGCTTTCAACCCGTTTATGAACCCAGTTGAACATTAGTAGTTCGGCTTGAAGAAGCTGGTTCGTGCTATACAGTATCAATACTCCGCAGTTTATACCAACTGGAAGACCCACTGCAACGCTAATGGTATGATATGAAGGTTATGAAGGTTAGGGGTAGTAATGTAATTGCTCGTTGGTGTAAACATTTACGACCGAGCTCGATAGCTGCAGTCGCTTAAGTGCGGCCAGTATCCAGTAATCGGGAGATAGTGGGTTCGAGCCCCACTGTCGGCAGCCCTGAAGATGGTTTTCCGTGGTTTCCCATTTTCACACCAGGCAAATGCCGGGGCTGTACCTTAATTAAGGCCACGGCCGCTTCCTTCCAATTCCTAGGCCTTTCCTATCCCATCGTCGCCAAAAGACATATCTGTGTCGGTGCGACGTAAAGCAAATTGCAAAAAAATAAAAAGAAAAAATAAACATTTACTGTATCTAAGTAAGAGTGCAATTTATGCTCTGGTGTACGCAACTCGCTTGTTCAGCAATATGCTAGCAGAGAGCCTCAAAACGGGCGCGGACATCTGGTTGCAGGCGCTGTGTTGTGTGCCCTTTGAACAAATGCCAGTGCAGACTGTTCTTAATAACTCAATGCACTTTAACGTGATGTATCCTAAGGTATGGGTAAGAGCTGTAGTACTTATATGAGGTTCCGCGGCACTAGCATCTCTCACTTTCCCCGGATCCCTCTGCCTTGTCCTCAGTGGACGAGTTGTCACATGAATCGTACAATGCTGGCATAGTTTCTTCTCTATATTCTGAAACATATTACAATCTGAACGTTGTCTGTCTGGATATTCGTTGGTAATGCACAGTTGATTTTTGTTCGTTCCGATGACACAATACAAACATTAAAAAAGCGAACCCCACGGCACTTAACGCCCTTGATTGCAGATTACGAGGGGTCGTGTGGTCAGCACGACGCATCCTCTCGGCCGTTATTCTGGGCTTTCGAGACCGGGGCCGCCATCTCACCGTCAGATAGCTCCTCAATTATAATCACATAGTCTGAGTGGACCTCGAACTAGCCCTCAGGTCGAGAAAAAATCCCTGACCTGGCCGGGAATCGAACCCGCGGCCTCCGGGCGAGAGGCAGGCACGCTACCCCTACACCACGGGGCCGGCACAATGCAAACATAAGCATCATAAACTCCAGTTTTCACTCATAAAACACGACTGTTCCATTGCCATCCATGAGGCGTCTAGTATCAAAACCGGCCAAGTCACAAAATTTACGAATATGAGTTAAGGTTATCAATTTGAAGTAGAAGTACAGCACTATCAGGTGAAACAAGAATCTGCTTTAAAATCGTCCATGTCTTCATGTTATAGAGCACTGAATTCTCGGTCGTGCAACAGAATTGGCCAAGTCATGCAGCCAGTGAATTCAAAACCGGCCAAGTCAAGGGACAAGCGACAATCTTTATGCTTGTGTTGTTAAATTAAGCAACAATGTGATAATATCAGTAGGCAAAATCGTTCCTTTTAATGTATATTCTTTGAAGTCATAATATTTTGTCTTTTGTTCGGTTGCAACACTGATTTACGTATTCGCGGGCTTCTTACCGTCATTGGCGCCAAAGCAATCCTATTTCCGGTGTGCTCGTATTTTGTCATTATTGTGTGCTGTAACGTGGATATTGTTCCGAGTGGTGAACTGAAAAATTTACTTTCATACTTTGTGCCACATAATGGAAACATCAATAAATGAAAACCCCAGAAAGAAAACAAGAGATACGTCACAGTGGAAATCACAACAACGAAGACGAGAGCGGTAAGAATAATATTTCATTTTATTTTAATACAGATTATCGAAGTTTCTCGTTCGATTCTTGAAGCAGTTAGGTTGATTTTACGTAGATGTCTTTTCAGAAATTAGCCTCGCAGAACTGTCAAACCTAAAATATGGGTTTCTATGTTTCATTTTTCGAGATTAAAAAAGAATTCAAATGAGCACATTTGAGAAGAAAATAAGATGATCTAACTATGCATGTTTGTGTGAGTGTGTGTTCTAACTCACATTAAAAACCATAGTAATAATAATAGTATAGCGTCAGAAATCTTCCAGCACTGCAGTTTTATAAAACTGTAATATTAGCAAGTGAAACAGCTTTCGTTGGTCATGAGAGTTCCAACACCGTCTCTGAAGTCTGCATCAATAGCCCACGAGAAATGCCTGATATTGTATTATAAATGAGAGCAAATTGAAGACTTTGAACAACAATATTACTTAGTATGTTTGAACTGTACCTATCTTAATAATGATTCTATTAACATACGTGACTATTATTGACGATCATTTTATTTTACTGTGTTCAAGATCTAAGTAAACTATAAACTTTTAGTGAGAGAAATCCTATTTTGTATTCTCCTCAGCTTTATGATGCTATTCTTCGTTTATTATTATCTCATTTATGCTGAAATGCTTTTTTAAAATTGCAATAAAGAAAAGTAATTAAAATGTCAATTTATTTTCATTTAATTGCTTTTTTCACAAGCGTTTGGAATTTAAAAAGAATACAGTTTTACAAAAACAGACTGAAATTGTACAAAATTGCAACAAAAACGGCCAAGTCAAAATTTAAATTAACAAAAATGATGGGTTAATTATGAGTAAGATTTCTCAAAACAGCGGAACTTAAATATTAAACCATTAAGGATATAACTGTGAAAAAAATGTTTTCTGACCATCGTTGCTTTGTCTCTACAGGTTTTTCATCCATATTGAAAAATATGCCTTGAGTGACTTGGCCGGTTTTGATACTAGACGCGCAGCCAGTATCCAATATTCGGGAGATAGTAGGTTCGAACCCCACTGTCGGCAGCCCTGAAAATGGTTTTCCGTGGTTTCCCATTTTCACACCAGGCAAATGCTGGGGCTGTACCTTAATTAAGGCCACGGCCGCTTCCTTCCCACTCCTAGCCCTTTCCTGTCCCATCGTCGCCATGAGACCTGTCTGTGTCGGTGCGACCTAAAACAACTAGCAAAAAGATACTAGACGCCTCATTCAATTAGTATGAATGTTGACGTGTTAGAGCTAATTGTACCCTAAGAAATTTACAGAACACGCACGGGATGATTCACCCAATACAGTTCCCGGTTAGTCTGCAGCCCCTATAACATTCGGCAACTCCTTGGACTTTATGTTGAGACTAAGTTAGTATTAGATTTACGTCGCAGCGAAACAGATAGGTCTTAATAATAATAATAATAATAATAATAATAATAATAATAATAATAATAATAATAATAATAATAATAATAATAATAATAATAATGGTTTTACGTCTCAATAACTACTTTTGGCGGTCTTCGGAGACGCCAAGGTGCCGGAATTTTGTCCCACAGGAGTTGTTTTACGTGCCAATAAATCTAGCGACAGGATGCCGACGTATTTGAGCACTTTCACGTACCACCGGACTGAGCCGGAAGCGAACCTGCCACGTTTGGGTCGAGATAGGTCTTATGGTAACGATAGGATGGACAGGACAAGAAAGGTGAAGGAAGAGATTGTGGAAACAATCTTCTGGATTGCCGACAGTGGGGTTCGAACAGTCTATCTCCCGAAAACAATGTAACTGAACTAAACTGCGTGGTCAGATCGCTTGGAACTAACTGTTCGACCTGTCTCTCACAGATGACGCTATTCTTTTTAGCACAGCACATGTGTAGAGAGTTGGATGGACCAATCTATGTACTGTGAAGTAGACTGGGTATCACCCTAAAGGTGGCATGTACAGAAAATCTTTAAGGAAAAAGCCCCCGGGTTTTCCTCTACCGAACCCTCGCCCACACACAGAGAGGACTTTCCTCAAAGAAATCCTCAAGGAAAATGTCTTGGGGATTTTGTCCAGGTTCAACTCCAGGTCAACACATCAGTTATGTGTTGACTGGTGGCGGTTGTTGGTTGTTCTCGTGGTTTTGCCCTTTGTCATCATCATGGCCTCAATGTATGATATTATGGTGGCTGTCGGTTGTGTAATGGAACTGACTTTGCAAGAAAAGGCGCAACAGGTATGTGTGGAGCAATCAGTGGCTTTTGAAAGGAAGCGTGGATTCCGTCAAAAATCTAATTACTGAACTGTAGGTCTTCCCGAAAGATTTCCACAAGTACTTGAGGATGAACCAAGATACATATTTACATCGTCTTTCATGGGTCACCACTTTTATCACTAAAGAAGATACGGTTATGTGGCAAGACGTCCACCCCACCCCCAGTCACCCCCAGGAAAGACCCATCAACAATGAGTTTCTTGGCTTCATACACGCAGAAAGAGACTAGGAAAAATCCGGTCTCAAGCGGAAAAATAATTGATTTTTGTTGGGGATTTTTATGGCTCTCCTCACTCGCGTCGTCCTCAAGGACTCTGCCTCACACGTTAGGGAATTCCTTAAGGCTTGGACTGTTCAGGCCTTGAGGAAATCCCGCTCATGTATGGCCATGTTAACATGTGTTTGCGCGAGAAAGACTGGTTCCGTTTCCTCGTCTACATACAACAGGGTTGTCACGAATAACGGACAGAGTTGACTCAATAGTACCTCTTTAGATGGTGATAGACCTTCTACGTTACGGCATAATATAGTTAATTTCGGCCTTGAAAAAGGCCTTTGAAGAGTAGTTGCCATCAGAACACCTGGAAGGATCATCAGAAAAAGTCAGGATATCCAATTGGAAACAAAGGACCCCTGGCCTTTTGAAATGGATGGAACCACGGGAAGTGTTGCCTCACGGTCATACCGAGGACCGGTTGATGGAGGTCCTTAAACAGACTTAAATCTGGAGTTGGTAGAACCAGAGCGAATCTACAAAAATGGAACTTCCCCATCGATAGGCCTTTTGTGACTGTGGTAACTTCAGACAACCGAACACCTGCTATGCTGACCCCTGTGTCCATCAAACTGCACAATGGAAGACTTGGTGCTGGCCAATCCAAATGCCCTTGAAGTGGCCAAATTTTGAGCTAAATCGTTGTGACATCTGTATGACCTATATTATTGTAGACCTTTTACTTGTATATATTTGTGTATATAGTTTGTTTCTTTTAAATGTAGTATTATTCTATTGTACTTCTGATTCGAATAAAGAAGAACGAATAAAGGAACTTCCCTCTTAGTTAAAACACAATTATAATTTATGGAATGGAAACTCTTAACGCTGAGAAACGTTAGTAGAGAGAATCTCAATGTTGCGGGTGAAAACTAAAGAAATATTCGTTTAATGACTTTCAGCTGCATCATAATTTGCATTAAAACTGTGAGTTAATTAATTGACGTCAAGCGGAGCCTTTAACACGCTAGCTTCATTATAACATCAATGGAATGAACCATTAAATAAATTGACTCTCTTCCTTACTTGTAATTTATCTCGGGGGCTGGACACAGCTTGGTTGAGTGGGGGCCGTTCTGTAGAAGACTATAACTCTTGATAGACTGAAGGAACGTTTGATATCTTATTAAGAAGAGCTTTTAAATTTATATTGCAAATTAAGTAGACTAAGTTATTCACGATAGATATTACTCGTTTCGGCTGAAACTAAGCATTGACTGCGGTTCAATTTCTGATTCCTTGGATTTCTGAAATGAAAAATTCACGTAAACTTAAGGCTCTTTGTCTATGGCCGTTATATTAACAGTCGCGTAAACTGTAAGTTTGTTTGATTTCATTCAAATTCTGTATTTTATTTTCAAAACCTTATTTGTCCTATAATCGTTCAGAATATTTACCGTATGACTGGAATGTGTGATAAAGCAAAGCAAAGTCTCTGTTTATTTTTCGTTGATTATGGAGGAGCCTCAAAGAATGGGAGGTTAAGAATTCGACCATTCCTAACCTTTGCATTGAGTGGGATAGAGTGGTTAATTTTATTACTTTACCCACTCTCTTAGAAAGCCAACGGCCGTAGGCGTGTTGAAACACCGGATCCCGTGAGATCTGCGAAGTTAAGCAACATTGGACGTGGTCAAGATTTGGATGGGTTGCCACGCGCTGTTGGTGGAGGGTAAGGGAATGGAGGAGCGGAAAGGAACTGGCCACCCTACCGTACGTAAACTCCGGCAAAAGCACACCTCTGCCTTCGGGCAGAATACACCCTTACCTTACCTCTTGGGAACAGAACGAATAAAATGTCACTGGCTCCAGGTCACACGAACTACTGTTCCAGTTTTTGAGAAGCCGCGCAGTGGCCCTTTTATGTTCTCTAGCCACGTAAAATGTTAGTATCACGTTTTTATTTATTGTGATGTGTTTCGGTAACCTCGAACTTCAAACACGTGATCTTTGTTCCAACGATGCATATTTTCATACACATTATATTGCAAACGAAGTTGCAATTGAGCTTATTCTTCTCGCATCCTCGGTCGGAAGTCAAGTTCATCTTTTATGGAGCCCCACTGTCGGCAGCCCCGAAGATGCTCTTCCGTGGTTTCCCATTTTCACACCGGGCAAATACTCGGGCTGTGCCTTAAATAAGGCCACAGCCGCTTCTTTACCACTTCTAGCCTTTTCCTGTCCCATCGTCACCATAAGATGTATCTGTGTCGGTGCGACGTAAAGCAACTTGCAAATAAAGTGCATCATTTATGTTTGGCAACCGTGCATGAGAGAATGTGTTTCTTTGACAGTTCTCATCGCATTCTAATTGGTATACTTTGCTTGTGTTTTATGAAAATTTGAATATCATTGATCGTCTATGAATGAAAATTGGTTGAAAATTGACCTTGCCTTTTCATCGTTTTAGTGCTGTCTGAAGGGGGTATTTGCCGGCCCAGTGGTGTAGGGGGGTAGAGTGCCTGCCTCTTACCCGGAGGCCCCGAGTTCGATTCTAGGTCAGGTCAGGGATTTTTACCTGGACCTGAGGGGTGGTTTGAGGTCCACTCAGCCTACGTGATTAGAATTGAGGAGCTATCTGACGGTGAGATAGCGACCCCGGTCTAGAAAGCCAAGAATAACGGCCGAGAGGATTCGACGTGCTGACCACACGACACCTCGTAATCTGCAGGCCTTCGGGCTGAGCAGCGGTCGCTTGGTAGGACACGGCCCTTCAAGGGCTGTAGTGCCATGGGGTTTTGGTTATCCGGCAAAAGAGTAGCGTTACAAAACATGTTTGGGCTGGGAAAACTTGGGAGAAAGGAGGCAAGCTGTTCGACTAAGTGATATGTTCCGAGCTGTCAATGGAGAGATGGCGTGGAATGATATTCTTAGACGAACACGTTTGAGTAGTGTCTTTTAAAGTACAAAAAATCACAATATGAGGATAAAGTTGAAATTCAAGAGGATAAATTGGGGGCAAATATTCGGTTATAGGAAGGGGAGTTAGGGATTGGAATAACTTACCAAGGGAGATCTTTGGTAAATTTCCAATTTCTTTGCAATCATTTAAGAAAAGGCTAGGAAAGCAACAGATAGGGAATCTCCTACCTGGGCGACTGCCCTAAATGCAGATAAGTAGTGATTGGTTGAATAACGCGAAACGCACTTTTGATATTACGCGCCATGCATACTGGAAACCAATATATTTCTAAAAGTATGAACAGTCAGCTAAAAACGAGATGACGAGAACCATGAAATTATGAAGGATTCATCCCAATACATGTAAAGGCGATGTTTAAAATAGATTTAAATTGTAATTTTAAGGTTTCTGAATTGGTTTTTGTAGCAAATAATTTTACCCGGCCAGATAGCGTATAAGGGACGCTGTGCTCTTCATGCTGTAATGTCGTCCTATCAGAATTCTTTTAGGTGACACTGAATCTTCCGACACGAATCCTATGTAGGTGAATACCTTCAAATACTACTGACGTAAGGCGGAATGGATCCCACCAACCAAGGCCCAACGGCCTGCATTCTACCGTCTGAGCAACTCATCCCAGCGAGAAATGTGACAGTTAACTTGAACCGATACCAGACTAAGATGATGCTTCGTTGTCACATTTCTCACTAATTCAAGTCCATTTAAAAAAAAAAATCACTACATGAACGAAGAAGCAAGTTACATTGGAAGTGGAGAATTTGTAAAGGTAGTGCACGAAACATAGGTAAAAAAAGAGGGTGTACTGACAGATATGAACCTGGCGAGATATAATTAACCATAGTTTATTCCTCATCATCATCTCTGTCTTGCTTTTCCAAGTATACAGACGTGGTTTTAATAGCCCTCAAGGTACGCTGAGTCGATAGCTACACCATCCCCTTTCCTCTGAAGCTACCTGCCTCGTTTCCACACACACACAAAAACAGTTCCTCCTTCTCCCTGCTTATCCTCCTTTGTTTTGTGTTTTGTGCTGAAGGCAACAGTTGCTCGTTCTCGAAGTTTCAGCAGCAGCGTTAGTTGTGGGACGGAACAGCAGAAGTGAGTCGGAGAGAAGCACCAAAGGCTATCATCGTTAGCTACTCCATCTAATGTATTTTAATGTAGTGATAATAAGATGGCTGGAGTAAGTCAACTGACTGTTTTGTATTTGCATCAATTAATATTACACTTCCAGACAACTTCACTCAAATTTTATTCAACAAATTGCTCCACCGTATGTATTCTTTGACCGCCTATTAGTGAGAACTGTGACAACGAGGCATCATCTTAGTCTGTTATTGCCTCATTAATTCATGTCTATTTTCATTTTTCTCCTTCGCGACACTGAGTCTTGCGTCTGTTAGTATATATTTCCATCTTTCTAAAATGTCCGTCAACACTTTCTCGCGGTTCGATGTAAAAAATTAATGTGGACTTGTAAAAACTTGTAAGCCCACGAAAACAATAGATTACCGTTTTGAAAAAAAGTTTGCATTGTGTGAAAAGTGCTTCCGTTTTCGACCTTACGCTGTTTTGCAAGTCAATATGATGTCTGAATTCACTTAGCAATTCATCATGAACGTATTGACAGTGCATGTCCCGAGTTATCTCAGCATTAATATAGAAAGATTCTGGGATGTGATTCCAAGACACGTTAATACATGTCAACAACGAAGTTAGCACAATTTGACAGACTACAGTATATTCTTCTTTTTTGTAACGTTTGTCCCGCCTAAGTGTGCGGTCCGCTTTGTTACGTGCTAATCGCCATTTCTGACCATCGCGGACATCATTGAGGGGGGCACTGAGGAGTCATTCAAGCCAGCGTTTCATGGACAGCCACGGGCTGAGACAGAAAGCCCTTTTGGTCACAGACAACATTGGCGTACCATGTGCAAGCACCAATCCAAAGACAGCCCGGACATCTTCATTGATGTGGTCCAGTCTCGAGGGGTCTATAACCCGTCGGAGCATGTACATGAAGAGCTTGAGCATGTTTCGGTGACAGGGCGCGCGGCACTTCTGTAGAACTTGGATTCCAGATGAGTGGGTATTTTGTGGGCACAGACGACTCCAGGGACCTGTCTTCAATTCAGCCAGGCCGTATTGACACGAGCACAAGCGTCGAGTAGGGTATCGCCATCAAGACAAGTGAGGGAGCTGAGGTATTTGAATTGGCCAACTTGCCACGAGTTTGGATTGATTCGTCTGTCTCTAGTCCATATTCTGATGTTTATTCATAATCCACCTTCCGAAAGCCTGGCTTCCTATGCTTGCGTTTATTCCTGAAGGTCTCGACGCTCTCCGTCATGGCATGCAGGAGCGGTTGATGGATGCCCGTCGTCGCACAACTGGAGATACTACTTACTTGGATTCCTACTTAGTTTATGAAGACATAAAAGCTATGTGTGTGTTCCTCCGGAAGTACTACTACGGTATATTCTTCTGTGTAATAAGCTTCTTACAAAGTGCGGGTATCAATAACCAACAAATTAAGAGTACAAAATATGGTATTGGTAAAAAAATGTAGATTTTTGCTTTCTATGGAAAATTATCTGGAGCTTCCTCGTTAATTGATTTTGGATGGCTGAAAATATTTTATAAGTTTTTAAAATATATATTATTGCACAAGCCATTTCTCCAGATTTCGTGAGCACTTTATCAGTTACGATATCGCGGGAAATATTTGGTCTAGAAGGCAGTAATTTACGCTGATTTATAGCAAACATTCCGCTGCATGAATTGGCTAGGTGTATGCTATATCACATTCTGTGTGGTATTTGTGTGGTAAGAAATATAGTAGCACGATTTTTAAGTGGCATTATATTTTCAAGTTTGGTTTCTGAAATATTAATTTTTAGCGAATGTTTTCTCATTAACGACTTAAGCTAGAATTATGATATCTTTACTTCTCATTAACCGCATCTTTGTTTTCGATATAGGTCGTCAATTGTAGAGATGGCACACATAATTTGATTTTAAATAAATTTTAAAAATAAATGTAGTAACAAATTCAAGAACATAAATTTTAAAATCTATATTTTGATTTCTAATAAAGATGGAACCAACAAAATAGATCAGTAAAAGTACTAGATATGAATATATATTCTGTCAAAATTTCGTTTTATTAAACTACACAGTTCAAGTAAAACTGGGATGTGAATCGGTTAAAATAAGGATAACCTTTGATACTCCCCTTTGAACATTACATGGTAGATGATAATGCACCGTTTCACCTAGTGATGTTCCAGATTGAAACAAGGATCTTCAGGGATGTAGATAAACAAAATCCTGATAACTACACTTGTGAGTTTATCGTTACATTCTGACAAGAGAGAGGTCCGATTCTTGTGCATGTGTGCTTTTGTGTGTAGGGGAAGTCACTAGCTTTTCAGCAATGCGGCAATACCTCGAATTTCATTCAACAGATGTGAATTTTCCGAAAAGTTAAATCATTTCTCACTTGTTTGGATTCGATGTGAAACAGTACGTTCTGTGGCCTGTGATTTAAGATAACTAGTCACGTCAAATTCACAGCCTTCTAGTATTTTCTAACACGTGGGGAACATAGCAAAGAATATGTTGGGGAAGGATTTAAAGCATCGTCTCGTATTCTGTATGGGCTGTTGGCCAGGCATTCTTCATCTGCAGTATAAAGTATGGCATAGATAAACTGGCCAGGCAATATCTCAGGGGAGTTCAGACTATAAAGCTGCATTGGGTGTTGCCATGAGCATCCCATCCTACTACCACACTCGATATTTATTAAGCCAACACGCTTCCTTCCAGAATATTTAAATCGAAACACTCTTTCTTTTCATCATTGATTAATCTTACGTACAAAGATTTGGTACACCGCTTATGGGAGCTTCATCGTAAGGATAAAGTAAAGGATTAAGGAAAGTTAAGAATTAAAAATTTTGAATTGACAAAGAAAGTCTTGACGCAAATTCCATGCCTGTTGTTCCACACTTCATTCAGATTCCATTAATATGTACATTGCTGGGTTGAGTGGCTCAGACGGTTGAGGCGCTGGCCTTCTGACCCCAACTTGGCAGGTTCGATCCTGGCTCAGTCCGGTGGTATTTGAAGGTGCTCAAATACGTCAGCCTCGTGTCGGTAGATTCACTGTCATGTAAAAGAACACATACGGGACTAAATGCCGGTACCTCGGGTCTCCGAAAACCGTAAAAGTAGTTAGTGGGACGTAAAACAAATAACATTATTACTATTATTCATATTATTATTAATAATAATAATCTATATGTTCTTCCACCACAATAACACGCAGTTACCTACATATGGCAGATGCCGCCCACCCTCATCGGAGGGTCTGCCTTACAAGGGCTGCACTCGGCTAGAAATAGCCACACGAAAAAAAAAATCTATATGTTGATCTCATCGATGAACTGGCCTTCGTTATCAGTTGTAGACTAAACTTTACCACTCGTGCCAGATTCTCGCCACCGACAATTCCTTATTAGTTTGACGTATAATACAATATAGGACTAACATAAGTAGCACAGTAGCCTGTAGGCTATGTGTCAACGAAAGGAGAACCGAACACTGCATCACGCTTCACATCAATATATTTCGTTTTCCGTCAAATTTGGTTGATTTTCCTGCCAGCTGTAATGTGTTCTCTAATGTCCTGTGTTGAACGGTATATTTTCTTTATCTTACTGGCTTTCTCTCGCTTACTTGGGGTCGCATTTATCTGGATTTAGCCCACTTTTTCGGGTGGGTACCTTTCCTGATGCCAACCTCGTTTGGAGGGATGTATTCACTATTGCGTGTTTTGGTAGTTTGATGTGTTGTATGCAATTGAAGATATGTATTAAGACGACTACAAACACCTGGTCCCAGGGACCTCTGGATCGAAGATCACGACAATGACCATTTATCAACGAGCCGAAGGATTGCATTCCTACCATCAACATTCCTTGCCGTTATTGTACACACACAGTGAAGCTCTATATTACCTGGACCGAAGACGACATGTTTTCTTAAAGATTGCCATTGGCTAAATAATCATTAATATACTACGGTAGCTTATAAAGAGAACTGGTAGTTTTGGAAAGGTATAAAAAGTCAGAAAATTGTGCGACCGAGATCGTTTAAAGCGATTCTCTGTCGTTACTCTTTCCTGCTTAAATGGTGCCTAACAAGCCAATTTAGAATTTGATATTCTACGCACACAAAACTATTTCCTATGCGTTGTGTTCACATATCTAACCGTTTGCTGTGAAAATCCGCTTATATGTGTTTGACACGTGTAATTGTTGGATAGAAACCAGAAATAAAACTTTTAGTCGTATTAAAAAGGAGTATATTTTACAGGATTTATAATTAGATTTCCTATATCGAAGAACAAAGGCATTGTCACTCTAACGATTTGCCAGGAGCTCTTGAACGTCGAACGTGGTACATCTCGGTGGTTGGAGTGCAGATCATTATTCTTATCTACAGTAAACCATACTACAAGGTTATTAAGGTAAGAAATCATTAAAGTCTGAAAACAGGTAGATGAATTCCGAAAGACTGAAAAACTTAGTCAACCAAAAAGGAAATTCGAAGAAGGGAAACGAGGGTATACACTCGTGCGTCCTTGCATTTTACCAAATTCCCTTTAGGGGAGTAATTTTAGAGTCCAGAGACTGCTTACATAAGCCTCCATTAAATTATTGAAAAATTTAAAGAAGCACCGGTCGATATAATAGTTACATATTAAGGAGTGACGTAGAAATCTTCATCTTGACAACGCAGCAAGGTTCGCATCGTTAAAAATTCTGCCATACCCGTTGTTTATTGCCACATTTTCATGCAAGCCTCCACCCCAGCAATCTCCTGAGGGAGATGTCCTCGGTCCTTAATCACGTAGCACACTCAAATATTATTAGCAGCAAGATGACTTTGCTAACAAATTCACAGCTTTTATGGAGTGCTGGCAAAGAGTTCTAGATCAATTTGTGCTAGGGACTTTACGTCGCACCGATACAGATAGGTCTTATGGCGACGATGGGATAGGAAAGGCCTAGGAGTTGGAAGGAAGCGGTCGTGGCCTTAATTAAGGTACAGCCCCAGCATTTGCCTGGTGTGAAAGTGGGAAACCACGGAAAACCATCTTCAGGGCTGCCGATAGTGGGATTCGAACCTACTATCTCCCGGATGCAAGCTCATAGCCGCGCGCCTCTACGCGCACGGCCAACTCGCCCGGTCTAGATCAATTTAACATCATCATTGATTGGATAGAAAGATTTTGATATCGAAGTCTCTATTGGCGGATCAATTTAATCACAGTGGTAATAACTCCAAAATTATAAATGAACAACTGAATATTTATTAGGTTACCCAACCTCCAAATACAAACATTCTCAATGATAGTTATACACTCTCAACACTAGGTAGCTGTAGAAAATTGCTGCTAGGGTCACTTGGTCCCAGAAGGTAAAACGTTTACAATATAATAGTTCAGTCAATTCTGAACAGATAACAGCACATTCGAAGATACTTTAAACGGACGGGAAGGCCTAACTCATGTCACAGTATCTCTTATTGTTACTAGTTTAACAATCATTTAACTTTTTTTCTCTCTGACGAAGCTCGTTGCAGTGGGAAGTGGGACCAATGGAAAAAGTAGAGCAGTCTGAAGGTAATCTACGACTAGGACCCTTGAAAGATAATACACTACCTTATCAAACAAATTAAAGAACGTGGATGACTTCACCTAACTAGTTAGCAGGATAACATCCGATAATCGAAGTATGGCAGATATTGTAACCAGGATCAACCAGGATGAAGCAGTTTTCAACAAGGAGGAACCAAACTTTACGTCCCACAACATTAAACTGGGCCTAAGGGAGAAGATACTTGCTTGGAGTCTGCTGCTCTACGGCAAGAAGAAGAGAATTGGTACCAGAGGATCCTCAAAATATCGTGGGTAGACAAGGTTACCAATGAGGAGGTCCTACGCAGGATAAAGGAGGTCTTCGGAACACCATCATTTCAAGAAAGGATTCCTGTTAGGGGAATAATGGCCTTCTTATTGAAGGGCGCAATCGACGATCAGACCCAGACTGGAGTACATCAACCATCTCCTGGATAAAATAATGTTTCCCCTACCTTAGGCACGCCCATTGACGTAGAGGCCGAAGAGAGAGACGGAATTAGGCAGACTGATCAGAGGTAAGTTGTTCGTTCTCTTGTATTTCATAAAATCTATGCACAACCGCTTTGAAAGTATTATACTTGGAGGGGACTATACACTTTCCCTAACATTAGGTAAATCATATTTTCCACCCTCCCGTAATGCTTCTTGCGATGCTGCCTTTTTGTGTTTTGTAGATGATATTTCATTCACGGAAAGAGGTAAAATAGTAAGACTGAATTCGGGTAAATAGGTGGTATATTGAAGAAAGAACTTCCAACCTTTTACGAAAAACTGTGAGAACAGTAGCGGGACCGATGTTCTGGTACTCTATCGAAGACACCGCTAAATGATCGTCACCCCACTTGTTATTCAACTAGGCTCGCTTTCATTGAGACAATAGCCGAACAAAATGACCTAATATTTCTCTGGTCTCTATAGATATTGATCCCTTCCATCGCTTATCACTGGCATATCGTTTATCTCCGAGAGGTGGGTGAGATGCTCTGTCTCCACCCTTCATCTGTACCTCTGCCTCACAGAAGGGATTTTATTGGCACTCCGGTAGAGCTATAGATCTTGCTGTCAGGGGATGCCAAAACTTGCCTTTCAAGATTGAAATGGAATTATTTAAATTATTTAAAGGGACTGTCGCGGGCATCTTTGAGTGTGTGAGAAAATGAACTGAAATTCAAATTTCTGACTTCTTAGGACAAACACTACGAACAACAGAAGAACGCGTCTGTTTCTAAGTTCACATATGAAACCATTCTGATTTTTAAAGGAGGTATGTGATTTACCGGAGGCGACCAAACAGGTGGCTGCGCGGTTTGGGTCACGTAGCATTCGGGAGAGAGTGGGTTTGAACGCCAATGTCGACAACCCTGAAGGTGATTTTCCGTGGTTTCCTATTTTCACACCAGGCAAACTCTAAGACTGTGCCTCAATTAAGGCCAGGGTCGCTTTCTTCCCACTCTTTCCTAACCCATCGTCGCCATAAGACCTCGGTGTCGGTGCAACGTAAAGCAAAATGTAAAATTAAAACAATGAGTTTCTGGATCCTACTTTATACAAATTGCAATGAACTGTTTGTAATATATTTTAGTGGTGATAAATCGTTCAAATTGTAGAATCACTGGTCTTTAGAGCTTAAGTTGGCAAGTTCGATCCTGGCTCAGTCCTCTTGTATTTGAAAGTGTTCGTGTATGCCAACCTCCTGTCGGTAGATATACTGACACGTAAAAGAACTCCTACAGAGTAATATTCTGGGATTCCGGCGTCTCCAAAAACCATAAAAGTATTTAGTTGAACGAAAAACCAATATTATTATTATTATTATTATTATTATTATTATTATTATTATTATTATTATTATTATTATTATTATTATTATTATTATACATCATCTGGAGGTTTGCCATTCCACATGCGTTGATTAAACGGTGTCCATTTGCGTTAGTCTTCTTGTGTGCTGAGAAACATCCAGTAATATGCCTGTGTTCCCTTTCTCTGTCGATTTGCTCGTTAAAATCTCCAAGGAGGATTTTTACATGATGCTGAGGGATCTTGGTAAGTGCCCGTTCGAGTTGTGACCAAAATTTTTCAACCTTGTTTTTGTCAGGTTCACTGTTGACTGGAGCGTGTGCATTAATTAGTGTATAGGCTTTATTGGCGCATTTAACTGTGAGCAAGGAGATACGTTCTGAAGGTGACGTGAAATTTATCACAGAGTTCTGAATACTGTTGTGTACTAGGAATCCAGTTCCCAACACATATAGGTTGCTATTTGGCACTTTTGTTGCTGGCTTCCCCTTGTAGAAGCGATCGGAGTCGCGAAATCGTTTTTCTTGTATTGCAAGTATCAGGATCATAAATATGTCACAAGTATCCGTGACTGTCTTGAGTTTCCGTATTTTGGTCAGCGTTTGTGCGTTTAGTGTACCAATGAATTTGGTTTCCTTAGGTTTGAAGAGTTTTGGGAAGCTCCGACTCCTCCCAGCATGATGTCCTGGTCCCCCAGAATCCGAATGACCAGGTTTACCTTTGCTGTTGTCAGCTCGGGACTGAGGTAGTTGCTTTGTTGCTGTTGTTTCCATCATGTTACATTCATGGTTGATTTTAGCTGGGGGGCATGAGCCCGGGGCGAGCGAATCACTGATGTCTGATTCACTCTCATCGTAAGGGTTGTTAATCCGTACGGCTAGCTGGTGTTTATTATTGTATTATCGCAGACCACCAAGATGGCTCCCAGCAGTAGGCAAAGATCTGTTTCCTTAGGAACGCCTCAATAGAAGAGGGGAGTTATATATCTAGTTGGTAGTATCTATGGAGACCAAGAAAATTTAGCAAGTGGGTGGTTGTTAGGACAAGGTTAGTAACCAAAATACTCTCTTAGTAATTTATCTATGGAGCAATTGTAGCAAAATCCAGCATGGAGGCACTTAGGGCAATAAAATGAAATAAAATTATGCCCTCAAATCAATTAAAACAAGCTCTAGACTCTTAAGATAACACGTTCACACAATCACCACACCAATTAAATGCTCAAATACTCCCTGATACCCACTAACACTACACAGAACGCGAGAAAAGATGTTAAGATCGCGGAGCTCCACTACACATGATTATTATGTCCGACTCGTTGACTGAATGGTCAGCATACTGGCCTTCATTTCAGAGGGTCCCGGGTTCGATTCCCGGCCGGGTCGGGGATTTTAACCTTCATTGGTTAATTCCAATGGCCCGGGGGCTGGGTGTTTGTGCTGTCCCCAACATCCCTGCAACTCACACACCACACATAACACTACTCTCCACCACAATAACATGCAGTTACCTACACATGGCAGATGCCGTCCAGCCTCATTGGAGGGTCTGACTTACAAGGGCTGCACTCGGCTAGAAATAACCACACGAAATTATTATTATTATTATTATTATTATTATTATTATTATTATTATTATTATTATTATTATTATTATTATTATTATTATTATAGCACATTCATGATTATATGATAAAACTTACAATATTGTTTACAATTCGGGATAATGTATAAATAATCTTTACCGTGTTGATTTGATAGTTAATGCTCTGCCGAAAGAAATGGTGGATCTACTTTCGTTTATGTTTTCACTAATACGGGGAAAAGAGCTGGTTTGTAAAATACCTGAATTCCAGCCTGTCTTCTCTGTGTGAATAATTTGCGTCGGATTAGCACATGTTTTTGAAAACATTACTGCATTTCAATTTTTTGTGGGGTTACTTGTTCCAAAGCACAACGTTATTAAATGCGTGGAAAATCACCTACAAAAATAATGTTTTTGGGCATGCTTTTTGGTTAATTGGTTCGTTAGTGTCTGATATCGAAAGAGAACAAAATCACGTTGTAACATTTAAACCTACCCTTTGTTTCCCTTTTGCCCGTAAAGTATCTCTCGCCTGAATACTTTTACTTGAACAGTTATTAGGTAATCCTATTCTTTAAGGAGATACGGAGCCGCCTGTCTTACCAATGTTAAATTTGTTTAATTCATGTTCCTTTTTTCTCAGGATCTAATAAAGTTATGAAAATGAAATTTATGTCACATTTGAATCAAACCTTATTTGACATACTGACGGAGCGTTTTTGTAATTGGACTTAAGGGGACTCAGACACATATATTTTAAACAATCAATAAATAGAATAATTGTTTTCCTAAAAAACAGTCAAATCTCAAACAGTTTTATATAAATCAGGAAATCCCTCCGTTAAAATATTAACCAATATGAGACAAATTAAGGATGTAAATTACACAGCTCTGTGATAAATAGTCACCTAGAAAAAGGAACATACATTTGAAAAAATTGGAAACTGAGAAAACTGCAGTTAAAATTTTCCACACATATGATTTTTTCATGGTTAGCGCAAGTTTAAATTAAAATCGTGGAAACTTTTAATTGTTAAACTATAGTGTACATCATTTTAAAGAACAGACTTCAGAGATTCATAAAATATAAAAATATAAAAAATGATATTTTGAACATTTTAACCGTTCCGTATCCCCTTAAACTGAAGTATCCTGCTTTTTCAGTAATGACATTGCTTGAGATGGTGGTTATTGTAATTCGTCGCTACTGGCTTCTCACAAAGTCAGACGTAATTCGAATCCCGGGCATTTAATATGAGACATTTCAAACAAAACTTCGCTTGGCTGTGACTCTGATTACACGTAAAACTCGTGACTATGACAACGATTTCTATTGCAAGTAATATATTTCATAGTGGGGTCCGTATTGAACTTCGTATAAACACATGAAAGAAGTATCTCTTGGAAGTCCACCTTTTCAATACATTATTTTTTGATTTATTACAAATCAGAAACGAAATTACATGTTAAAATTGAGACATGTTTCGGGTAAATGTAGGCGTGATTAATGGTATGATTAATAATAAATAATGTTATTGGCTGTACGTTCCCCTAACTACTTTTACAGTTTTCGGAGACGCCGAGGTGCCATATTTTTCCCGCAGGAATTCTTTTACGTGCCAATAAATCTACCGACACGAGGCTGGCGTATTCACCATCGAACCTGCCAAGTCTGCGTCTGAAGGCCAGCGCCTCAAACGTCTGAGCCACTCATACCGGCGTTGTTGTAATTGCTGACTTCATTAGGCGTTGATTGTACTTCATGCAATAACACTTAAATATATATTTTTATTCCGTCTAGGAGTCATCCTTATCCTTCAGTAAATAATAATTCAGGAATTTTTCGTTATATAGCCTAGCTCTCTCGGGGGACCAACACTGTGTGTTCATTAATAGAAACAAGGTTAGTTTCTAAATTTAATTCGAAACATTGTAAAGGAATGCCAGATATTGTGATAGAACATCTCTTAAATGCATCAACGTTGACAGAATTATTGAATTATTGGTTTCACATAAGTCAGATCTATATCCTATGACCTGCTCCATAGAGAATGACCACCGTGTACCCTCCCTCTGCCACTATCCTTCTCTATCGGATGTTCTCTTGTGTCTCTTTTCCTCCCTGAAAAAGTCATCACGCATGTCTGGTCTATTGTAAAATGCCCCAGTCGTTCAGCACTGGAACAATTGACACACAATGATGAGTGAAAATTCAGTGGGGTGTGGCGGACGTCGCATGGCCGTGCTGGGAATAGAAACAGCGTCCGCCCTTTTATTTTCCTGTTGTTAGGTTAAACAGGGTGTGTCTTGATATACGAGACCCACATAAACTTGAAGTCAACTCGCAGTAATTAAATAATTTGGATATTCTGGTAACTAAGCCCCCAGTCTCCTTGAACAAATTTTCAGTAACCTCTAGCATAAATATGCTCTTGTTTGAAACGTTATATAAAAGAAAGGAGAATTACCTTTCTCTTAAACTTATTTATAAAGAATTCAGAATTAAATCCGAAAAACCATGATTCGAACGAAAACTAGCCAAATAGTTTCTTCAGGTAAAGAAAAAAAGCAAACACACGAAGATCATGCAGTAGTGAAGTTTCAATCAACAGTTTGTAATATATTCTTAGCACAGCTCAGTGGCACAGACGGTTGGAGCACTGGCCTTCTGAGCCCAAATGGGCAGGTTTAGTACGTGATATTAATACTGTTATTATTTGCTTTACGTCGTACCGATACAGATAGGTCTCATAGCGTCGATTGAATAACATAGGCCTAGGGGTGGGAAGGAAGCGGCCGTGGCCTTAATTAAGTACAGCCCCAGCAGCATTTGCCTGGTGTTAAAATGGAAAGCCACGGCAAACGATCTTCAGGGCTGCCGACAGTGGGGTGTGAACCCAATATCTCCCGGATGCAAGCTCACAGCTGCGCGCCCCTAACCGCACGGCCAACTCGCCGGGTGTGACATTAATCAAGCAATATCGAATATACGGGTTAGACCGATATTGTAATTAATTATAATGATAATAATAATATTATTGGTTTTACACTCCACTAACAACTTTTAATATTTTCGGAGACGCCGAGGTGCCGGAAGTTGGTACCGCAGGAGCTCTTTTACGTGCTGTTAAATCTACCGACAAGAGCTGGCGTATTTGAGCACTTTCAAATACCATCGGACTGAGCCAGAATCGAACCTGCCAAGTTGGGGTCAGAAGGCCGGTGCCTAAACCTCCTGAGCCACTCAGTCCGGCTATTATAATTATACTTTATAGGATGATCTATTAAGACATCGGAATATCGCTACATTACTCGTTGTTATATGGGCGATCCACGGCATGACAGAATGAGGATTCTGAACAGGACTCCGGCAGTTTTCTCCTTTATTCTAATACAATCTCAACCTTTATATACAGAGTGTTTCAAAACTTGTGAAAAGTAATCGCGGGATGGATAGCGCAAAACAACACAGAAAGTCCCCGTGAACATATGATCGATCGTTTCAGAGTTACAGACTTCCCAATTTTATACGGAAAGTATTGGTAATAACCTTACCTGATATGTCCAGGAACTGTTACCACTGGATACTGCATTCTAATTCATGAAGTCCTCAAAACGTTCACCTGTGCCTAAACACACGCCATCTCATTTATTGTTGGACACGTTCGAACACTCCAGGCATCGAAAGCCACCTAGTTCCACACCTCAGTACTATGTCCGTAATGTCTGTAAGGATATGTCTTATATATATTCTTTTTATGCTAGTTGCTTTACGTCGCACCGACACAGATAGGTCTTATGGCGACGATGACATGCCTTATTAAAAAACTTAGCCCTAAATATGAACTATCCGCCCATTCCAGCTAATAAATAAACCAGACGTAATATTTTCATATATATATATATACGTAGGTCGAGTCATAAGTGATGGCAACGTTTTTGTCTCACGAACAGGAGACAACACGGAAAATCTAAGATATGCATTTGGTAACGTACGATATGTACTTGCGTATGATGCCACTAGATGGTGTATGTGAACAACAGTATAGGTCTAAGCGTGCCCCTAAATTCAATGTGTGAGTGAGAGCGTCACAAAATGGAAGTCAACAAGCAGGAGCAACGATCGTATATTAAAATAGCAGTTCTCCGCGGCAGAAATGCACGCCAATCCCATGCATGCATGCATGATCTAATCCCCAAAGTCAAGATTCCATTACGTGGACAACGTTTTGCTAACAAAGAGGACATCGTAACAGCATTTCGAAGAGCGGTCTCACACATTAGCAATACACATGCGGCGAATGGTATTCAGCGCCTTCCCCACCACTGGCAACGCACAGTGGAAACCTTGGGTGATTATTTCGAAGGTCTGTAACCAGTGGAGACCTGTCCTTTGTACGTAGTCTTGTGTATTTGCTGTCTATACCATAATAAACAATGTTTACCAATGGCCTGTGTTCTGTCACTTTCCTACGAGAATCTCCTGAAGTCAGAATTTATCTTCAGGCACTGTGCATAAGTACATGCCCTATATTTTCAAATGCATATCTTAGATTTTCCATGACTTATGACTCGGCCCTCGTATATGTTAGTAAAACAAGTTGGAAGGAGTGAGATTCGGTGCATGTCGTCAAAATCTCATTTTCGGTATAAATTGTTTCTACTTCAAAATGGAACTATCAGCATATTTGTACAATGCATACTGCTCCGAGACTTTCAGCTATTTTTCAGTAATTAATTAGAACACTACTATTGATTTTACGGCAAAATTTTCATCACAGTTGAATTTCGGATATGCTAATTTATCATTTTTCCAAGTTTCACAGAAATGTGCCTTGTCAAACCGAATGTGGGATAGAGTGTTCAGCTGTATCCCAGCCCAATTTTTCCCTTAGGAATTGATCTGTTATCAATGTATGATGTATATTGAGTGAAAATCAAGGCCTCCTGCCTGTCAAAAACTGGAAATCTCATAGGAAAATATTTCGACTTCCAGACTGGGAACTGAACTACCGTCCTTCCTGGTGAACCGAGTACGACAACGGCTTTTCATCAAATGATATTTATTTCGTAGTCACTGTCAGTATTTCCAACGCATTTTCCATCACAAAAACTACATAATTTTAAATTTGATGTATGTTACTAATGTGTCTTTAACAATATTAATCCTCCGATACACTGAAATTAAATTTCAGTGGAAATGTGATTGTAAATGACTCCCTTGAATTTACATTCACTTTCTAGACATTTCTTTTGATGTTCCCGAAATATGTCTCCAACAGTATGTTACTTTACCTGAAGGTACATCATTGGCTCCATCCTCCCCCTTACTCTTTATGGAGGCCTTGTGATATCTCAGTCTGCCCTTTCCCCTCCCCTTCAGATGCTATTTTTAAGTGAACGCTATCAGTCCTTTGTTCCCTTCTTAGTAACTCTCTCAGCGAAATCTAAAGATAACTGAAAAAATCTCGAGCTGATCTCAAGGGAGACGTCCTCGTGATCTGCTCCCGGCTACCAGCATATGGAGCGCTGTTAGATGTAGCCTCTGGGGCCCTCACGAGAGCAGGGGTGAAGAAATGGGAAAACGTCTGACCTGAAACAAGTTTCCTTTGACTGAAGGTATTGATCTCACTGTATCTCTTTTAATGTTCATCTCTCTCAGAGAATTACTGCCATCAAATTAATATACAGTCGAACCTCGATCCCTCCATCACTCGAATTTTCAGTATCTCTAAGCAACTTACATTTCCCGGCCGTTTTCCCTATTATTAAAGTGTACTTGTTTCTCTATTACTCAAAATTCGGTTACACGAATTTCTCGATTTTTCGAATGAAACATTTCCTCTGTTGAGGAAAAAAATACTCTGTAACTTGAATTTTGTGCAACATTAACTGTGAAATAGAGCATTTGTGGTTAGTGAGAAACAGCTAACATATTATAAAGAAAGGTTTACAATGATGCTGGGAGCTAATATGACGGGAACCGGAAAACTTCTAGTGATCGGAAAATTGGCGAAGCTTCGCTGTTTCTCGGGTGTGAATTAATTACCGGTCACGTATGGAAACAATCCCCGAAGTCGCGGATGACAAGCTCCATTTACGAATCTCGGCTGCAAGGTACTGGCGAGGAGTTTCAACGTGAAGGGAGTAAGTGTTAACCGCAACAAACAAAAGAGACTATTGGATTATTTTTCAAAGGAGTTAACGGAGGTATGATTCTTGTTTCACTACTGTATGTACTGTATCCTGTCTTCTAATAAGTTACTATAATAAGGCTAATAATTGAAGTGATGCCGTAAATAGTTTGTTCATAGATTTTATTGTTAAGAATGTCCGGCTCTTTGGCTAAATGGTTAGAGTGCTGGCCTTTGGCCTCGGGGGTCCTGGGTTCGATTCTCGTCAGGGTCTGGAATTTTAACCATCATTGGTTTAATTCCTCTGTCACGGGGACTGGGTGTATGTGTGGTCTTCATCATCATTTCGTCCTCATCACGACGCGCAGGTCGCCTACGGGAGTCAAGACAAAAAACCTGCACCTGGCGAGCCGAACATGTCCTCGGACACTCCCGGCACTACGCCATTTCATTTCATTGTTAAGAACAATGTGTTCAGTATAAGACCGTAGATACATATGATTCAGTTATGTGCTATACATGTTCAAAAATGATATTCTCTATATCTTGAAATTATGGTAAGTCGAAATATAATTTAGCTCCCATGGTGATTCCAGATATGGAGGTTCCACTGAACCTTCACAGATAATTAGTTGATAACGCTTGCAAAATATTAAGGAGTTTATTACACAGTACTCCATAAGTAAAGGAGTAAGGATCGGATCTAATAGGAACCAATATTTATTGGCCACATCCCTGCCTTTCATTCTTGCTGAGTTCGTCATCTTCATTTCTCACACCTTGTTTCGTCAACCACACGAGTCTCAACAATATTGATTCTTAAAACATATTAGGAGCTCAATTTATCTGCACTATAGGACATTTTCCTTCCCATAACTAATACCCTTATCCTTCGTCCCACACACTATTGTTCCTAATTCGTATGAATGATAGCTCCTGCTTACGTTACATGGGGCTAATTACCTAGCTATAAACGTTACAGGGTGATTCTAGTAGACTTTTCATCTCTCCACAATCTGGAATATTCGTATGGGAATATTACATGACATATGCACATCGGTTAAAGGAAGAGAAAGGCGTCGTAGGACGTAAAAATGAAAGATGGTTATAGACGTTGTCGATGTAGGCAAGGAACAAGAGTTGACCGAGGTAGAATATAAAAGACAAAAGAAAGGAAGACTAATACAAGTCTTTGTTCATTTGAATATCTTTACCCCGAGTAGGAGAACAATCCTTGTTTTGATTTGATTGCGTTATTGTATAATTTTGTATTGCTGGTAAATTTCTATAGATGCTTGAGTTTGGATATGATGTCATTTTTCTCCATCATAAAGATCGATTAGGTTATATGCTGTAAGATCTCGAGGAAAACAAATATGAAATGATATTTAATTAATGGAGTGTGGCCTCCGAAAAGGCCGGATGCAGGTCTTTCGAGTTGACGCCGTGTAGGCGACCTGCGTGTCTATGAGAATGGGGCCCTACCTGCGATGAATTCTAATGCTGAAGACGGCACACGTACCCAGTCCCCGAACCACTGGAATTAACCAATGAAGGTTAAAATCCCCGACCCGGCCGGGAATCGAACCCGGGACCCTTTGGACAAAAGGCCAGCACACTAACCATTTAACCATGGAGCCGGACTGAAATGGTGTGATAATACAAGACTTCTTCCTGGCCTTTCCCTCTTGAGATCGGGACTTGAAGTGGATTTGGCCAAGTTTCACAGCCGGTTGCCACTCCTGACGCCAAACCTATGTGGAGGGATGCGATCACTCTTGCGTTTTTCTGTGGTCATTAGTAGTATGGTATGTTGTAGGTAGATGAAGAGAAGTGTACTAAGACGAGCACAAATACCCAGTCCCCGAGCTATAAGAATTAAGCACAGGTAATTAGAATCCTCATCCCGGTCGAGAATAGAACCCGGTGCCTTCTGGAGCGAAGGCCGGTACACAGGCCCTTCAGCCAAAGAAACAGACATAAGACTAGCACTAGTGAGAAAATGAATGACCAGACTCGTTTATAGTCTTTTAAGTCTCCACTCAAAGCTCACAAGTTGCGAGAATCCCGACTGGTTGTGGGATTAACGAATGTTACCTTGAGGCCACCTGTATTCGCCTTTGTTTACCCCTAGTGACCTACACCACTATATCAAAGGGGAGTAAGGATCACGACTGAGTTAATCTTAGTGGGAATTACATACTGGGCTCGAACACCTGATTGACAAGACAAAGCTGGAGATCCACGCTTCCATTACAGATGGCAGCCTGCGAGGCTTCAGTCCATGTTAACCATTACCAGAACTAAGCGATTACTCCCATGTTATGGTCACAGAATGGAACACAAATGGGCTGGACTGTGGAGACAATGGTAATAGCAACCGACAAGGCACTTCCCAAATTGAATCAATGATCGTATTCCATGTTGAACCTGTAATAGAGCAGTTAGTTCCCCTAGTCTTGAGCAAAGTGTCTAAATAATTACGCTCTATGACTTTCGATTAAAACATATGTACCAATCAAATGTATTCTTCACTGCAAGAAAAATAATGTAGCAATATGAATAATAAAATCCGTTACAGTCTTCCAGGAACTACAAAAATAATGTTAATACTAGATGTAGTTCCGTGCTTCACAACGGTCAGAAATGGTTAAAAGTAAATTTTGCAATTTTTGAGGGGCAACAGGTCCACATTCTTCAGAAAGGGATCAACACTCGCAATTTTGAAAATGGAGTTAAACCTATGTTAGTGATCTTCAGAGACAGCCTTGGCTATATAACTGTGATATCCATGGAGGGATGAATCGCTGGTCTCAGAGCGAAAGGACTGTGATCCTTCTACTTCTTGACTTACAAAACAAGGAAAATCGAGGAGCAGGTTAAACAGTTTTGGAGTTCAGAACAGAAATATTAAATTGGCTCTCATGCTAAAGGCTGGAATTGACAATTCGGTTACGATTCCTTGTTTCGGACCATAGCATTCTGTTCTGAGATATTTTACTTTTATTACATAGAACCAGCGTAGAAAAACTAACAACGTCATTAATTTCCTGAAGAATACGAACACAGTGATGAAGTCTTGCATAAAATAGAATCTCCAAGCGGTAACGAAAAAAGAGCACATTGCTTATAATACGTCAACTAGAGCGAATAATAACAAACAAAGTTGACGCAAAGAAAAATATTTCTGGTAGGGAACAAGATACATACTTCTCTAGAAACAGAAACCATTCTTTATATTTTAAAGAAATCTTTTTCAGGAGAATTTTCGGAAACTGGCGCTAAGAAAATACAAATTGGTCGAATATCTACGAATCTCTCTGAAAATCTGGTAGAGCTGTGGGCGAACGGAAAACCCATACATGCCCTAAAGCTCGAGGACTTGAAGTCCCTTAAGGACTTGAAGAATGGGGATGCTCTATGTGTTTATAGAGCTTTGATATGATACTCGAATGTTTTATAAGATCCCGATTATTATTATTATTATTATTATTATTATTATTATTATTATTATTATTATTATTATTATTATTATTACGAGGTATCTGTGGAACAGCAGAGGTGAAAGAAGGTGCTGGGTGGAATAGGTCTCAACTTACGAAATTAAAGTTAATTTAAAACTTTAACAAAGGTTATATTTTCTTTTCAAGATAAATAAATAACAGAATGTAACAGGTACCAAGTAGCAGATCAACAAATTAAGAAAGTACAATTTTAGTCCATTACAAAATTAGGGCTTCGATCCCGACACTCACGAACCTTGAGCTATAAACCCAACTTTACCTATGTACCAAGTTCAAACAAAGGGGCAGAAAACCCAGTCATGCCAAGGAGCACTGGCTCCTCATACCATATTAAGCCTCCTCGAGGCACACAGAAACCACATTTAAGAAAGAGCAAACCCGCTCTCAAGATTCAAGCCCATCAATGGCCACAACAAACTATACTTCAAACTGCCCTCAAGGCATACCAAGAACAGGGGTAATAAATACCCAACCTACTGGGCCTATTCAGTAAAGAAGCAGGTTAATTACATGGCCCAAAATACCAACTTGACTGGAGGCTTAACTTGCACTCCTAATACACTTTTAAAACCTACTTGGCACTAGGCCGCATACACAAGGGCTAATCCCATACTAAAGAGGTGACTTGTATAAAAAGACTTAATTACAGTAAGAAAGGAAGAAACGGTTGTGAAAACAAAGTCACCTCAAGACAATAGGAGTGGGATCTCGAGAGGGTTTAGCACACTCTATCCCAATTTATAGTTAAAGAGATGAAGTTTTACCAAGTGTCTATTACATTTCAAGATAGGTTACATGAGAAAAGTTTCGAACCTGCCCCAAGGGTTAAACTGCTGAGCTAGCGAGAAATGAAGTTATTAAATGGCCATTACCTTATGGATGAACTGCTGCCCGAAGAAAGAGGCGCTTCCCGCCCCCTGCTACATAATCACACTAGGAGAGATGTTACTGAAGTGGTGAGGTGACCAGAAAATCAGCAGTTTATAAACCCTCGCAGAACATTCGAGACCTTTCATGAATGATAAGACACACCCACAGCAGTTTATTGGTTACAGAACACAGTTACAGAGCAGGTTGCGGAAGAAAGCCCCGATTGGCCGAAAAATAATTTAAGAAATTTGGGATTGGCCGATTTCAAAACTGGCGGAAAGAAAGGATTAACATTGGCAACTCTCAAACCACAGAACAAAATTTAGCAAAAACAAAACTTATGAATGTTAAATTTCTTCAGGACAGTTCATTTTACACCAGAGTGCGTTATTATAGTTTTTGTAGAGACATCTGTTAGAGAAAATCCAAATTTCTTGATCCGGAGGAAACAAACACAAGTCGAAATAGACACCGTTCAGACACTGCAAAATTACCAAATTAACTGTGGTGACATCTTTCGAGAAACCATTGGATTAATATAGTTGTTAAAGTTCAGGCGTTCTCCTGTAGAGGAGTTTCGACTGGCGCAATATTTGAATTTGCGTCGTGGAGGTATACCGCCCGGTACAGACCTCCCCCCCGCCCCCAAAAGTCCTTCCACGGGGTGACACAGAAGAAAACAACTTTTTTTTAAGGTCCAAGTTATTGCTGAGGAGATGAAGAATTTAGACGAGAAAAATATAACTTTTCAGTGGTCGGAGGTCTCAGAAGTTGTTTGATATAAGTAGAATCTAGTTTTGAAATTTCTTCGTAGTAGCTTTTCAGAAAGGTACTTTTGCTGAATAGTTAACAAATCTTGAAGAGAGAAAAAAATTCAAGGTCTTTTGTGGTTATTAATTTAAATTTCAATTTAAAGATAGGTGAAACCACTACACGCTGCTAATGCTTGACGGGCAGACCTGCCGCCGCAGCCGATGTTTGTACGAGTCGCCCGGACTCCTCCCGTACCCTGAGATACCGCTCTCCCGCACTATGAGAGGGGTAGTCGAGGTGAAGCACGGCGCAGATGCGAAGTTTAGGAAGCAGTCCTCGAGTAGCTTGCGGTTGGTGCGCCGCACATCAGCCTTTGCCGGGAGCTGAACTCGGGCTCGCCGTTCTTAGAGAGTCTTCACAGGAACGAAGGGGGCCCAGTTTCCGTTCAAGTTGCTGTGCGGCGGTTGATGGCTGAGGGGGCACTGAAACAATAAGATCTCCGCAACAGACTTTTGTTGGAAATTTTGCTTTAGGGTACAGTTATTGTGGTTGAGGCTGAGGGGCCAGCGGCGTGGAAACATTTATTTCATTTATATAGTTATTGCCACTGGTGTGGTTTAGCAGGAGGCGGGAGCGTGGTAATGGCCGTAGTGCAAGGACAGCAGAGTAACCATGGGGAAGGTTTTATATATTGGTACAAGGCAGATTCAACCACATGTAAAAATATAAGGGGCAGAAGGCCTTAAAATGAAATCAAAAATATAACCTTCAGGATTCTTAAAAAATTATAAAGTCAAAGTTAACACGAAAATTATACAGATTTCACCTGTGACCGGTAAACCCTAAACACCCTCTCGGTGGCTGGGTTACTCACTAAGAATGTAACAAGTGTCAAAAACTAAAATGACACACAGCCCATGAAATCTGGGGGCAAGCTTGCCCGCGGGAACACACCTTTTAAACATGAATAGATTTCCGACATTAAAATGGGTGGACATCCGTCCATGCTCAGATCTAGTTCATTACCAGGGTACCAAAAAGAAGAAAGAGCAACTCACTTTACGATATGAAAACACCGACTCAAAAAAAATAGAGGGACACGGAAATTCAGTAACATTCTATCAGGGAAGACAGTTATGATACACTCCCGAAAGAATTCAACGGAAGATAATGAATGGCGCCTACTTCCCAGGAGGAATTCTTGAGATGGTAAAAATAAAAGAAATATTGAGAACTTCACAGGGATGAACCCCAAATTAACGATGCAGATGGTTTACTATCGTATAAGAGCCTGCCCCAAAGAAAAGCACAACTCCCAGGAGTAATTAATGTGTAGAACCTCATCGATAAATCCAAAGGCCGAAACACGCCTCATACCGATATAAACGTCCTACCGGGGATAATCACTCAGGGATGACTTAGTTACACCCATGTTACAAGACAAATTACCCAATACAAGTACACATGAAAAGAGGTAACACCATGACCTCACAATACAGACAAGAAATAACACGAGAAGATGCATCAATACCCAAAAGGAGCAACCTACTCCCAATACATCCTCCCATTCTCTTACATCATAAATACCCTAAATCACAAAAGAGAAAAATGTATATAAAAAGGAGCCTATAATTCCCATACAACTGTGAGCTTGCATCCGGGAGATCGTGGGTTCGAATTCCACTGTCGGCAGCCCTGAAGATGGTTTTCCGTGGTTTCCCATTTTCACACCAGGCAAATGCTGGGGCTGTACCTTAATTAAGGCCACGGCCGCTTCCTTCCATCTCCTAGGCCCTTCCTATCCCATCGTCGCCATAAGACCTATCTGTGTCGGTGCGACGTAAAGCCCATAGCGAAAAAAAAACAACTCCCATACAAGATCCCCTATTACACAAAAATATGACCCTACAAAGCATCAAAATACAAAAGACATCATGGGTGAACTTCAGCAGGGGGACCAGATAGTGGGTCGAAAGAGTAGGAATACATCTCAAATTAAAGCAAAATTCCTCAACTGAGTAGGCACAGTCAAAAATAGAGAAGTGAGACCGAGAGATGAGTACGTCGTGAGGACGAAAACAGGGAAGATCAAAAAACATGACGGAGACCACTTAAGGTACGTTGGAAGCTTTACCCCATCTGACACATCACCAACGGGAGGGATATCTAAAGTGAAGACAACCGAGTGTTGGGCGAAAGGAACACATACTTCATTTGCATACCTCGCAATCACGCTACCCTACCAACCAATACGCGCCGCAAAATCAGAAAACCCTACGATCAAGCCTAGGGAATAGACGATATACAGATCCTGCCTAGAGGCTACAGGTCCCAAAGAACTTAGATTCCACACAACATAGAAGGCTTCGATTACAGAGAACTAGGACATAAGCGACCCCAGAACGCCACAAAACTCCTTCGATACACGGGAAGAATTGGGCACAGAAATGCCCGACCCAAGAAGAAAAATAAGACGAGCAAATAAAATTTACACATTTTACCATAGCAGACAAACACTAGACGCGACATCCAGCAAGGCTTAACAGGAGAGATAAGGAAAGGTAGGCCTGACGGCATAGTGCCTATGCAATTAGAGTAGGTCTATCGCAAAGAGTTTAGGCCCTGAACTTCCCCAACGACCTCGCCCAAAAACTACATCTAAAAGGTTTAACCGATAGGAAAAGTGCAGTTAAGAAGCACTCGAAACGAATGACAAGGTTGATGTCACACGACCAAAGCAATGATCATCACTCAAAAGAAACCACTTGAAAGGGGCGACCAGACGGAACCTTAAGTTTCACAATCCCTTGAACAAGCATGCCACCATATTCGACCTTCGTAATGGGGAGTTTATAGAAAAATTCCTCCTTTCGCAAATGGCAAGGATGGAGGACTTCGCGAGGGTCAGACATGATAGAAAAGATTAACAGTTTTGAAAAATGAGAAAGCAAGGTCCAGCGACGGAGAAAATTGTTAAAGTTCGAAAGCAAAGCCATGTTTAGCCGTCAAAAGGGGCTAAATTGAGACCCATTCAACCACGCTCTGCTACCACTTGTTCCGAGGTATCTGTGGAACAGCAGAGGTGAAAGAAGGCGCTGGGTGTAATAGGTCTCAACTTACGAAATTAAAGTTAATTTAAAACTTTAACAAAGGTTATATTTTCTTTTCAAGATAAATAAATAACAGGATATAACAGGTACCAAGTAGCAGATCAACAAATTAAGAAAGTACAATTTTAGTCCATTACAAAATTTGGGCTTCGAGCCCGACACTCACGAAACTTGAGCTATAAGCCCAACTTTACCTATGTACCAAGTTCAAACAAAGGAGCAGAAACCCCAGTCATGCCAAGGAGCACTGGCTCCTCATACCATATTAAGCCTCCTCGAGGCACACAGAAACCACATTTAAGAAAGAGCAAACCCGCTCTCAAGATTCAAGCCCATCAAAGGCCACAACAAACTATACTTCAAACTGCCCTCAAGGCATACCAAGAACAGGGGTAATAAATACCCAACCTACTGGGCCTATTCAGTAAAGAAGCAGGTTAATTACATGGCCCAAAATACCAACTTGACTGGAGGCTTAACTTGCACTCCTAATACACTTTTAAAACCTACTTGGCACTAGGCCGCATACACAAGGGCTAATCCCATACTAAAGAGGTGACTTGTATAAGAAGACTTAATTACATTAAGAAAGGAAGAAACGGTTGTGAAAACAAAGTCACCTCAAAACAATAGGAGTGGGAGCTCGAGAGGGTTTAGCACACTCTATCCCAATTTATAGTTAAAGAGACGAAGTTTTACCAAATGTCTATTACATTTTAAAGATAGGTTACATGAGAAAAGTTTCGAACCTGCCCCGAGGGTTAAACTGCTGAGCTAGCGAGAAATGAAGTTATTAAATGGCCATTACCTTATGGATGAACTGCTTCCCGAAGAAAGAGGCGCTTATCGCCCCCTGCTACATAATCACACTAGGAGAGATGTTACTGAAGTGGCGAGGTGACCAGAAAATCAGCAGTTTATAAACCCTCGCAGAACATTCGAGACCTTTCATGAATGATAAGACACACCCACAGCAGTTTATTGGTTACAGAACACAGTTACAGAGCAGGTTGCGGAAGAAAGCCCCGATTGGCCGAAAATTAATTTAAGAAATTCGGGATTGGCTGATTTCAAAACTGGTGGAGAGAAAGGATTAACATTGGCAACTCTCAAACCACAGAACAAAATTTAGCAAAAACAAAACTTAGGAATGTTAAATTTCTTCAGGACAGTTCATTCCTTTACACCAGAGTGCGTTATTGTAGTTTTTGTAGATACATCTGTTAGAGAACGTCCAAATTTCTTGATCCGGAGGAAACAAACACAAGTCGAAATAGACACCGTTCAGACACTGAAAAATTTCCAAATTAACTGTGGTGACATCTTTCGAGAAACCATAGGATTAATATAGTTGTTAAAGTTCAGGCGCTCTCCTGTAGAGGAGTTTCGACTGGCGCAATATTTGAAATTGCGTCGTGGAGGTGTACCGCCCGGTACAATTATTATTATTATTATTATTATTATTATTATTATTATTATTATTATTATTATTATTATTATTATTATTATTATTATTATTATTATTATTATTATTATTATTATTATTATTAGGGTTATTGAGTTATGAATTTTGAAAATGAGTGAATATCGTGAAATTCTAGTATTATGATGATGATGATGATGATTGTGGTTTACAGGGCCCTAACTTGTAGGTCATCGGCCACTAATGGTACGAGATGGAACGAAATGAAATGATAATTCAAATTTGAAAATGTATCCATTGAATAGAATTTACAACGAATAGTATGAAAATGATCGTGCATTTTTTTATTTTTTTATTTTTTTTGCTATTTGCTTTACGTCTCACCGACACAGATATATCTTGTCTTATGGCAACGATAGGATAGGCCTAGGAATGGGGAGGAAGCGGCCGTGGCCTTAATTAAGGTACAGCACCAGCATTTGCCTGGTGTGAAAATGGAAAACCACGGATAACCATTTTCAGGGCTGTCGACAGTGGGGTTCGGACCCACTATCTCCCGATTACTGGATACTGGCCGCACTTCAGCGACTGCAGCTATCGAGCTCGGTACTGTCATCTCAAAAATACGACAAACATGTATCTCAGCTTGTAAATCCATTTACCACAATCGAAAAAAAATATTCTGTGAAATGCTTATTTGCATTTATACGTCCTAGCCGAAGCAATAATTCACCCAGAAAGGCGTTTACTTTTCTGGATTAATGAATGAAAAATTGAACTCATATCAACCAAAATCTGTAAGATGGGCAGGAAACTGCATTACAACTTTGGTATAAAAACTGTCAAAATTCAGTTGTCCACTAGAAACTAACACTTGTACCCGGGAAGGTGCATTTGTTCGTTTTTCCAAGGATTCTTCATTTTTATATTAATCCTATAATTACCCACCTCTTTCATAATAACCTCCATTTTTCCTCAATTCGGATGCAACTTTCACCTCTTTACAATTGCATTAGGAATAATTTAGGTCTTAGAAGAAGTGAGTTTTTCTTGTCTGCCTCCCCAATATCTATTCTCAGTTATTCCGGCTGAGCCAGTAATACCATATTGTTGACCATCGATAACACTAACCAACATTTAAAACTCATAATTTTATATGCAGATTACATAGTAATTTTGAAAAGTATTTCGTGCCGTTCCGCATCATTCCGTTTATCGCCTTGTATCAATACTCAACACTTACCTGCTCGTAACAGTCGAACACCTGCTGTTCTTCGTAATTCCTTATGTCCGAGAACATTTAGCTACGGTTCCTGCCCGTATCATGGTAGTTATGTTTGCGATCGTCATCAACAGAATGGCGCATTTTCCTTTACGTCGCTTTAACTAGTTGACGGTCTCTCCTCTGCGAGCTGGTGATTAGCATTAGTAATATCATTGTGAATTCCCCGTGTCCATTCCCTTCTATTTGCCATATATATCATGGCGACATGCAGTGATTTAGAGAGCGAATCGCGGGGCGCGCGCGGGGAGTGTGAGCTAGGGAGAAATTTTAATGTTTTATCTGCCTGCGACTACTGTACTGCTTCATGTATGCAGATACATGCACACTCACACAAAAAGCAGTCTGAACGTTCGTTGTTCACTCAGTACGGTGGTTTACTCATCAATACATTATACCACTTACACTTCCCGTGTTTTAATGATTACCTTTGATTAACAAAGCTCTAAGTTGAGTGTGGGACTTTGCCTCTGTATTCCACTCACTCTTCAAAGAGTGAATGTAAGTAGTAACACAGGACACAAGATCAGAATTTTGTAGTAGGTATAAAATCACTTTTTTATTAACTATATTTAATCTTCAGCACATGTACATCCTTTCTAAGCTTATCAACGACAAAATAAGTTATGTAAACGAATTATAAGGAAAGAAATAAACTATTTTTTATGCAGTATTTTTATGTGAAGTCAGCCTCCTACAGGCCTTTCTGTAACAACACGCGAGAGCTCAATTTAGTAAGAGAAGATATGGAGGAGTTTCGTTTTCTAAAATAGGTCGTCTTCTGTTATCTTCTTCTTTCGAATAGGCCTACTTGATTTGGCTCAGTACTGTCGCATCTTCTCCCGGTGTAGTTCCTTCCTTTCCTCTCATCACGGGTTTTTTTTTCTTGAGAAGGGTTTCCTGAAAACTAAAAAAAATTCTTCAGGATATATCTCATAACCTGCTTGTTTTGTAAGACTGTCAGCCCCAGTCCTTTTATATCCTCAGCATTCGTAAGTCAGTTAGTACGGAGTTTCTTGTTTCACCAGAAAGTGAGAAAGTGGTTGGTCACTCTGTTGGGAGACAATTGTGCCACATGACGACAGATAGACACTCTCTCTTTTTTTGGCTCAGTTAGAGAGTCTCTCTATCTCTCTCTCTCTCTCTCTCGGAGCAGACCCGTGAATTGTGTCATCTTCGCTATTCTGCACTTGTCATTACCGGGCCAAGGATGTTTCTGAGAATTCTCTCCTTGACTTCCAGTTTGTCAATCAAACCCTTTCTGTTTAGTGACGGACACTCCGTGACATACAGGACTTCAATACAGATGACTATTATGTAGTGATTCGGCTTGACATTAGGTGGAATGCGTCACTTGTAGTAGGTGTTTTGAGTGAATTGATAGGCAACTCTTACCTTGTTACCTCTCGCAGAGAGGGATGCTTTCTTTGACAAGCTGGGTTCAATCCAGCTTGATTTTATACTTTTGTGATGACATCTCTCTGATAGCTCGTTTTATGTTCGTAAAATACTCACAATCATTTTCCTCCAGCGACACTTGGTGTCCCGCTTTGGACGCCTGTCTTCTGAGACAGTTGATCTGGAATGCTACTATTTGCAGAGATTGAGTGGTCAGTGTAATGCCTTCTGACAAGGCTAGGCTACCTACTGTCAGCCTTTTATTTCTTGTGACCCAGTGTAGACCTCAATCTGAACACTCAAATTAGCCATTTCCATGCACCATTCTCTCAACCATTTTCATGGGCGGAATTTAAAGTCTGCCACCTTGTCTCGCACCTTTTTTGAACTCGTAGATTTCCAATATCTCGCCTATGTGACTGGGATACAACAAGCTGGACAGAAGATAAGAATGTGATGAGTCACATGTTGGACAAGCTTCCGCCTCATGTGATCTGTCACGCAAAGAATGGGAGGAAAACACATTGTCAGCAAGTTGGCTGTGGGGTCCGGTATCCGATATCTGACCACAGGAGGCGGGGCTGGGAATGGTGGTCTACCGGTTGGACGGGCAGTTTTCATTACCACGGGAGATATCACGACCAGCCAGTTCTCCTAATAATTTAATTTTAGGCAGTAGAAAACCTAGTGTAGATTGTAGTTAAGGTAGCATTTTACATGTGTTGCTGGAAATCCGCGCATGTGTAAGATGCTGCGCAGTAGATTTAATAGATTGTAAATTTAGACATAGGGGAAAGTAGTGGCTTGTTATCTTTATTACCTAACCGATGGTTTGTACTATGGTGGAAATAATGATATGTATTACATATCTCGCCTATGAATTTGACTTTGAAGTGTGTGTCAATCAGGGTTTGTAGAACGAGTTTGAGGGGTTTTGTTGGCTGGTACTCAATTATCGGTTGGCCGGCAGGCTGACCCAGCTTATCTCCATCCCGTTGACTCACCACTCCCCGCTCCGCGGCAACAAGGACAGCACTTCGCTCACTTTATTCGTGCATCACATGAGATAGCAACTACAATTAACCCTCTACTGCACACTGTTGCCTTTAGGCAACAAATAACTTTTCACCTCTATAAATGGATAAATATTGTAGAATCAATTAAACACATATCCCAGTGATGCCTTGTTTTTTTTTGTTTTTTTTTTTTTTACATAACATAAGTCAAAACAGCCCTACAACCAAAGGTACCGTCAGCATCCGCACGAACCAACCACCGTTTATTTTACGTGGGCCCTCCCCATCACATTACCACAGGCTTCAGGAGTACCTCTGGCTCAACCTCAAAGACATTACCGACCTACGCCTTGCAGTACGTACCCATGGCCAGTAGGTAGTAATGTTCGGTCTTTGAATGTTAAAAGGTTAGCGTAAAATCGTAAAAAAAAATATATATATATATATATTCAACTATGGCAGTCCACATCACATATGAGCGTTAAGCTATTAGCCCCAGTTATGAATTGCTGGTACATTTAATACACTGAACGTATGTTGAACATTCCTCAGCAAACGAAAACGAAAAATAATTCATGCAGTAGAGGGTTAAGAAAATAAGAATTAAGGAAATAAGAACTAAGAAAATAAGAATTAAGAAAAAAAGAATTAAGAAATTAAGAATTAAGAAGATAAGCTCGTACTTTATGATACTAGATGTTGGAATAGTTTATCCACACATTTCAGGTATCATCCACTTTGTATAGTTTCAATTTGTTCATTTTTTACATTTTCGTAGCCCACCATGCTGAGCTCTTCGAAATTCCGGCTTCTTATTCAAGTCGTCTTACGAGATTTTGTAGATGTACGTTCTGATCATTTTGCGATTTCATTTACTTTTTCCTCGTTAAGTACACGTTTTTTAACACTTCACTTCTTATCGAGTAAAGAAGCGATTCCTCTCAATTTGTTTACGAATTTCTGCCAGTCTCCCTATGTGGAGGGCGAACACCTGGAAATTGTGTTACAAATCGCCTGACGACTTCCCTGCAAGACTCTGTTTTCACATAATTATCGCACATGAATAACCTTTCCTCTACTGTGTACACATATGGAGGCATTATGAGAATTATACCCCTAAAGAAACACTTCACATCTCGAGAACAGTTAGAGCGACAGATCAACACTTAATACACGTTCTAAGCACGGACCTGAACTGCGAAGTGCGGGCATTTCCGTGCTGCCGCTGCGCTATGTAACGGGAAGTGATGTTTTCTCATGGGGGGGAGCGAATGCCGTTCCCCCCGCGTGGCAATCAACACGTTGCCTCCGACATGCTACTAATTTCTAAGGAGAAAAGAGTGGGAAAGCTACTACAGGAGTACCTGCCTGTCTAGAGGTTAGACGATTTACCAGGCGAGGTTTGTGTTGGTAAGGTGGTATTAAGGTGTGGTATTAAGGGTCAGGGGAAAACCACATAGGCAGAAAAAGAAAGAGCCTACATGTAAAACCTGACATACTTTGATAGCACATGCAAGGATGTGGGCTAGAAAAGTCCAGAGGTTGTATTAGTTGAGAATAGGTATTATGCACCAGCCATGAAACGTAGTCTCGCCAGTCCAGTAATCCGGGGATCAGTCCGTCTGGGCACTGCCGTGACTTGCGTGGGCCTTGCCGGTTGCGGAGCCATACGTTAAGCACCACTAGGATCCCCCGCACAGCGCCGCCTCCTTGGGGTCCCTCGTACCCAGTCTCCGATCGCGGAGAATGAGGCCAAGCCCGCCTGGGGAGGGGGGCCTCCTGGATGAGGGTGTTTCATGACGCCGGGCCTCCTTCCTCTCTGCCCACGCCATGGCCCGATAGACAGGGCAACTGCGATGAGAGGCTGGGTGGCCCCCCGCGCAGTTGGCGCACGCCGGCGCGTCTTTAAATGTTGGGCAGGCCGTGTGGTGGTCATCACCCCCACAACGGTTGCACCTCACTAAGAGCCCACACCTCTCCTGCCGGTGGCCCCACCTCAGGCAGCGGAAACACTGCAAGAGCTGCCGAGGGGGACGGTTCGGTCTCACCTGATTGCCGTTTCTGGCTGAGGTCCTGTTCTGATTGGCTCCTCGGTCGGCTGCTATCCTGGGAGCAATCCTCGATTGCGGCTGGGCGTCCCTCTCCTGGTGGGACGGCGTCGTCTTTTTCCTCCTGGTCCGGGGGTGTCGTCTTCTTCGCGGGAGTGGGGGTCTATTCTCGGCAGGGAAGAGGCTTCGTCTTGGTGGCCCTCCTCCCGGCCTGGTGACCTAGGAGTTGCTGGTGACCCCGCTGTAGAGACGGCGTCTTCCTCCTCCAGTCTGGTGGCCGTGGCGTCAGTATGTGCCGACACTCGACTGCATTGCCTATCCTGTGGGGCGCACATCGATGTCTGCACCTCAACTGACACGCTGGCGGGCCGGGCCTGGATAGCAGCATCCGAACGCCAGGGGGCGTCCTTTTCCACCGCTGTGCTGCCGTCCGCCGTCCGGGGTGCCTTCCTGGATTGCGCCCTGGTGATAGGCCCTTCTTGGTAGGCCTTGGTCTGTGTCCACTTCGACCACATCACCGCTAGCGGATTCGGGACCTCGGTCTGCGTCCACCTGGCAGAGCCGAACCGCTCGGTCTGGGTCGCACAGTCGCGGCTCCGTGGGTTGGCGCGCACCACCTGGGTGATGGCGTAGTTGGTTTCCGGGTGGGTGGCTTGGACTAGGTCGGTGTTAACCGCCCTATGCCTTTGCCTCCTCGGCGTATGGGTGATGTCCTCCCTGGCCTCCGTCTCGGCCCTCCTCCTGAGGGCGCCGGCGTTCGTCCCTGGCACGCAGTCCCTCCCTGGTAGTTGGACGACCTGAAACATACTCGAGAGCTCGGACTCAAGTCATAATAATAGTAGGCCCTAAGTAAAAATTAGTGTTCGTGAAAACTTTGTTGTGGAAAAAATAATTTGAAAACAATGTAGTGTACAGTACTTTTCTTTAGGCTATAATAATTGTTATACAAAAATTAAAATTTTAATACACAAACGGTGTTCTTCAAACCATGGATACTGTGTTAGTTCAGTATAAAAAGGTTTGTTTTCTTCCTTTAGGTACGGAATCATCTTTTTCAGATCTTCCTTCTTTTCAGACTTCAATCTTGATGTCATTCCCAAACGTGACAGTTCAAAGTTCTTTTATAGTTTCATTCGTTACCCCTTTTTTAAACACGTTTGTTTTTGCCCAGAGTTCAAAATCACTGAATTTTTTTTGTGTATACAGTTCCTGGATTTTTCTTGGTTACTTTGACCCAAACAACCTTATAAATTTCTAAAGTTGTCGTATTAAGGCTACTTTTAGCTGCTGGGCTGAAGTCATAAAAACCTTCTTCGTCCATCAAAGTTGTTATAAATGGTTTTTTGTGCAAGGTGTACAGAGAAGTCTGTTAACATCCAAGGGAACCTCACGTTTACCAACTCTTTTCCTTCTTTGTACGAGACCAAAGTTGCGATCGCAGCTTAAGTAGGAGTGGCCTGGGACAACATACTTATGTTGAACCTCATCAACATAGTTGTTAGAAACCAAATATATGCAAAGAAACAATAGCATCTTATTCTTATTTTGCCCCCCACAGTTGTTGCTCCATACGATCAGTTTTTTCTTGTTTGTTATGTTATTATTAATGCATCTGATTATGCAAGCGGCAATTTTATTGCCTCCTCGGCCACTCAAAATCTCGTGCCAAACAAACATAAATCCCTGAATGTTGTCAGCCATGTGCAAACCCAGATTAAAACAAAACAATTGCCGTAAGTAATACATTTGGCAGCGGGTTAGTGTTGGTAAAGAAAACACTTGCTGCAAGTCGACTGAAATTGTACAGGTATCACTTACGGGAGCAGCTGATTCTTTGCGATTTAGTTTCATCACTTCTCTGGCTCGGTCTCCTTTCTTGAGGTGAATTTCCAGTGAGGTTCGGTATAGTTCGTTGTTCCTCTGGTCATTTTGTATTTTGTAATAATAATAATAATAATAATAATGTTATTTGCTTTACGTCCCACTAACTACTTTTTAAGGTCTTCGGAGACGCCGAGGTGCCGGAATTTAGTCCCGCAGGAGTTCTTTTCCGTGCCAGTAAATCTACCGACACAGGGCTGTCGTATTTGAGCACCTTCAAATACCACCGGACTGAGCCAGGATCGAACCTGCCAAGTTGGGGCTAGAAGGTTGTATTTTGTTGTACAACAAATCGCAAGTATTACACGTGTCTCTTCTCGGTTTCCGAAATCTTAGGTTTGGAAAGTGTTTTCTCACTGTTTCTAAGTAAAACCGGTACTGAACTGCAGTATCATGTAACTCCAATACCAGTCACATGGCGCTTGGCACATAGCCCGGATTTTGATACATGGTAGATGGCACTTAGACCCAGGCGAATTCTTGTGGTTAAAGTTTGAACTACTTGCATACTGAATATCACATAGCCCGGTTTTTATTGCACAAGCATAGGCACATAGCCCACGTTTTAGCAATAAAATGGAATTTGATTGTTTTTGCACTTATCCCGGTTTTTATATTCGGTGGACAGTTGTATATAATGAGTATGCCTCGTACAGGAGGTGACTACTGTAATACTAGCGAAGTACTGAAATTTACCTATAAGAACAATTAAAAATGATACAAAGTCGAAAACTAAAACAGCAGTTGGAATTGATAAGATATCTGGGGAAATTCTAAAGGCTATGGATTTGGAATAGTGCTCAAGTGCTTATTTGATTACTACGTGCACGGTAGATATATACCAAATAAATGGGGAAAAAAGGATAACAAACATAAAATGGATAATTACAGGCCAGTCAGCTTGACATATGTTTCACATAAGCAACGGGAAAGCATTATTTGAGATTATGTTAGACACGTTACTACTAACTGATTCTAGAGAAGGCAGTTCGGGTTTAGGACCGATTACTCCAGTGAGGATTCCAGAAAGACATAGCAGAGTTTTTAGACGAGATCAAATGGACTCTATCGCTGTTATCGTATCCAAGGCCTTCGACATAGTAAATCACGAAAGATTACAGATCAAAATGAGGGGTAATAGATTTGACAAAATAGTGATTCAGGGGGTCGCTAAATTTCTAGAATATAAGAAGAGAATTAGAGTAAGTGAGGTGTTATTTGATCCTCTAATGATTAAGAGGTGATTCCGCAAGGCAGTATGGTTTGATCTCTGTGTTTTCTTATGTGTATAAATTACGTGAGTGAAGGACTAGAATCACAGAAAATTTAAAGATTTTTGAGAACGATTTTATACTGTATGGAATTACAGGGTTGCCAGTGACTACAGAAGGGACCTTAACAATGTTACGAGATGGACAGCAGACAGTGGCATGATCATAAGCGGGGAGAAAAGACATGATGTAAGTTTCACTGACACGAGAATTCCGCTCAGATTTAATACTGCATTGATTGGGTCATAGTAACTCATGGGGATCACTGTGTTAAAATAACTAATATGAAAGATCTTCGTTGGATAACCACATAAACGTGGCTCGTAAATTAAGGTTACAGATATCCTAATTTTTATGTTTATGTGGTTATTTAGTAAGGATATAAAGGCTTGCACCTTTAAGTCACTGGTAAGACCCCAATTAGAGAATGGTGTCAGTGTATGGAGTTGTCGATGTGTAGTGTTCATTTTAAGAGCATCCAGTTTTGGAGTGTTGTTGCTGTGTGGCGTTGAAGTGAAGAGTGTCGATTTCATCGCTCTGAAGCATGTTTCTAAAAGGTGATCAGCGTTCTTGGATTAAAATAGAGGTTGGCAAAAATGCATCGGAATGTTATCGGGGACTAATTGAAGCTTGTGTCGAGAATGCATTACCGTATAGGACGGTTACACTATGGGACAAGGCGTTTTGTGTGGGTCGGAATGGCGTCTTAGAACACCGTCCGTACTCACCAGACACGAGTCGTTGTGACTTCGGCCCGTTTCCTAAGTTGAAGGAACCCCTCTGCGGCCACCGAATTCCTGATGTAGCATCTGTACTCCCCGCAGTAGGGCGCTCCATCGCTGTCATTAAGAGAGCACGCCTTGCTAACGGTCCCCAACGCCTTCCCGACATTTGCTGAAAGGTAATAGACTTTGCGGGTAACTACGTTAAAGGAATGTAATGCATTTGTACTTGTTAATTCATTAAATATTGCGCTCTATCTCTATTGCCACTACTTTACTTAGAACCCTCGTATTTTATTACCTAATGTCTCCATCTACCAAGGAAGTGGTTGAAAATGGTAAGTAGGTTTAATAATAATAATAATAATGATAATAATAATAATAATAATAATAATAATAATAATAATAATGGCTTTACGTCCCAATAACTACTTTTACGGTTTTCGGAGACGGCTAGGTGCCGGAATTTAGTCCCGTAGGAGTTCTTTTACGTGCCAATAAATCTCAAGATAATATGGTGACGTATTTGATCACCTTCAAATACCACCGGATTTAGCCAGGATTGAACCTGCCAAGTTGTGGTCAGAAGGCCAGCGCCTGAACCATGTGAGCCACTCAGCCCCGCAGTAAATATGTTTACTTTGAATTATTTCCTAATCCGATCGACTTTTTTCTTCAAAATATCAGGAAGAAGCCATTTCAACCTCCTGTCTTAGCCCTCCTTTATTACTTCAATACTTCAGTGCCAATCAGCCCAGTATGAGAGGTAGAAGAATATTTTTACATCTATTCCGAGTTTCATGAATGTGTTATCTGACGCTTTCAGGTCATAATCGTACAGTTATACATATTTCATTTCTACATAAATTGACCTGGTGGTCTTTAAGGTCTTTATTTGACATTGAAATGTCAATCAAATAATATACATAAAAAATATAAATGTTATTTTTATATGCTTGTTCACATACTTGTTGATTTCGCCATTCTCAAACCACTACAGAGTTATTTTACAAGATTCACTTGTTATTTGAGGTGATCAATCACTCTGTCATCCTCTAAATTACAAGGCGGGTGTGGTACGGTGTCGAGTGCTGGTTCGGACTAAGGAAATGCTAATTACTTCCCCTTATGAAAATGCAACAAAGAGGAATATTCAAATTATAAACATGAAGAAATATTGCAAGACTTGTTTACAACCTTCTCTTAGATTTGAATTAAATTACAACCATTCAGTCATGGACTAAATAAATACGTCGTATGAATTTCAGATATTTGTTCTCCTTCTTTTGTGTTATACAACTTCAAATTAGGCCACCTTTCCAAATATTGGTGGATTTGGACATTCTAACTCATGTCAATGTGCTTTTCCACGAGTTCGTTTTCCTTGTGTTTGTTTCTATGCTGTATATGGCCGAGGATAACGCTTGTACATCTAAATATGATAGAAAATTAATGATTTGAACTCCGGTCAGTGCATGCGGAATTTTTCGAACGTAAATGCATGTTTCTGATGTTCGCATTTCGCTTAAAATTCAGGATTTTGTAATTATGGTCACACTGTCCACACTCACGTAAAATCAACAAATTTGCTTTGCCTTGGATAAGCTTAAGTTTTATACTCCAAACGAAATCTACAGTCATTTTATTTTTGTTGTACCAGTCGCTATCCATATCACTCTTTTTTTCCACTATTTTCCGTAAGACAGGTCACGTCTCTCAGCCGCATATGGATATACAGTCAATTAGGAAAATGTTAGTTATGTTCACACTCTAGAACCAGTGTTACATACTATGTTATAAATTACATGTTTATTTATTTAAATTATGTTTAGAATCATCATTTAATAACCGCAGTAATCTAGTTGGGTTACATACAGAATATATTCAGGAAGGACATCTTCCACACCATCACCATAATCACGGTTAAGTGTAAAAGATGGCCAAGAGCCTTAACCTCGCCACTTGTAAATAAATAAATAAATATAAAGTACATTTCTTTATTTATATAGCCAGTCTGTACATAGATATCCTCCATTTACAACAGACATATGAATGAACTGAACAAATGAGCGAATTTAATTGAATGAACAATTGGTTAGTGGTTGAATGACTGAATTGTATTCTAACTTCAAACGGCAAAAAGCTATGTACACGTCAAGCCTGGGTTGAATCAACGTGTCTTATCATCCAACTCTAAATTCGAAGGCCACGGTCTAGAACAATGCATCACCTCGTCCTTGAATCATATTTCATTGATTCTCGACAAGGCGGCATGCTTCCGGCCCTGATCTGCCACACTACCATGCTCAGATCTCCGTCGTTATCTAAGACCGTTTGCTGATTCAACTCCCTCTCCCCTCCGTATACTTGCTGAGTCTCAGTGCCCTATATTTCTCATTTCATCCTTTATTTACCCGGAACTCAAAATATCGAACAAAAAACACAAGATATCTAACAACACAAAACAAACATAACAAACCCCTCCGTACACTACCACAGAGGGGAGTTATTGTGTGTGAGTACTGCAGATGTATTAGTGCAATGATGAAATCTGTATATCTCAGTTTGTTTGTGACATTTTCCAGTTTTGTGTATATATGACAACATGTTTTTTTATTATTTTGAATTTAGGTATTACATCCTATCTTCCTCAAATTTCCCCCCAATGACACTTATTTCCAATAACATATCCTCGAAAGAAATGTCATTAGCGTACGGCGAGCTCTTACGGTGACAATACAGGGAATTCAAACACATATTCTTCTCTCTCTCTCTTTCTGTCTCCCGATATTAAACCTGAACCAGACCACCTCATCCATCTCATTTTCAATGTCATCAATTAATTCACTAATTCCTTCCTTTGGGGCCGATGACCTTCGATGTTAGGCCCCTTAAAACAACAAGCATCATCATCATCAATTCCTTCCTTTAATAAAACAACTATACCCCCCGGAGTCCTGCCCTTCATCCTCTCTTTTCGTTTTGTTTTATTCTTGACCACAAACACCTCCACGTTAGCACCTTCCCTATTTCTAACCACATCTCTAACAGAGCCACACTTCCTCATTCCCCGTCTTAGTAAGCCTTCAATGTTAACAAAACCTATCTTCCGAACTAGTTATAAAATTTCCTACCCTACTTCTCCTTACTCCCTTATTTTTAACCCCTCTGCCACATTACTTGATTTATTCTTGTTATTATCTTCCTCTCACTTTCAACTTCCATTCCGTCTTTTTAGGCGTTCTTTATCTGTCAAAAAAACCCACATTGACACTTCTCATTAAATATCACTTTTAGTTCGAGAGAATACGCTTCTCTCAAGGAACACGTCTATAGTTTCGGAATTGTACAGTCATTTTGCCGATGAGCTGTACAAAATTATGATAGTTTTAAAATATTGCATAAACGATACATGCGACGGCAGTGTTCAATATCTTACTGTAAATAAAATGAACAATGCCGAGTGTTTAGTAGGCCTACCTCATCGGGAGCGTCTCAGAATTAAGACGGCCGGTTGTCGTGGGACGAGTTCCGTGCAACTGGATTCTCAGTCGAGCATATCTGTTGATCCAATAGAGGCAAATGATTTGAAACTCACAGATGAAGATACGGATCACCTTAGTGATGATGAAGAGTCGAAGAGCACGACTCTGCGTGGTACAAATATAGATTGAAATTTCGGCCTAATATTGATGTCGATCTCTTTCCATGTGTATGTTACTTCTTATATCACAGGCTCATTTTTCATGAACTCTGTTTTAAAGAGGTGTACATTTCTTTAAATTTATTAAATAAGATATCAGCTTCCAAATTTCGAACACACACTGACTAAATACCTATCACGTATTTCGTACAGCACCTAATAAAAATTTAAGACCACCAGCGAAAATCATTTAATGAACTCCTGCTAATACATTTATGGTACGAATTTTTCTGCAAATATTTTTGGCTTATTCGTGTTGGTATGCAACTTACAGTATAAAAAAAAAGAACCGTTGAAATATCCAATGACCGGGCGAGTTGGCCGTGCGTGTAGAGGCGCGCGGCTGTGAGCTTGCATCCGGGAGATAGTAGGTTCGAATCCCACTATCGGCAGCCCTGAAGATGGTTTTCCGTGGTTTCCCATTTTCACACCAGGCAAATGCTGGGGCTGTACCTTAACTAAGGCCACGGCCGCTTCCCTCCAACTCCCAGGCCTTTCCTATCCCATCGTCGCCATAAGACCTATCTGTGTCGGTGCGACGTAAAGCCCCTAGCAAAAAAAAAAATATATATCCAATGAAGTTTATGAATTAAATTTTTGAACATTTTGAGAGCGTACGGTATAAAAGTGCCCTCCCCCCCTCACTTTTGGGTGTAAAGGCCATCTTGTTCACTAAACTACACCATGTATTATAGCCACTTTTTTTATTCCTATCCGATGAAGTGTATTTTTTTCATTTTTCATGACACTCACTTCCCAGTTCGGACGGTGGTTTTAACCTCAAAGGTAAGCTGCCAGTCAGCGATAAATCTCCTTCAGTAACATGTGTCGACCTCTGCGATCTGTTGAACGAAGCCTGTATTACGCGAATAGTGCCAGTTCGGTGACGGTAGCTCATTCCAAAGATTTTTTTAGCGTTTCTAAATACGGTGTTAGTCTTTATTATTTAAATACGAAATTGAAAGAACATTCCCAGAAAACTACGACCCTATGATACTCTCATCTTTCGGCTTTTATGCCAATATACACTCTACTGGATAGTTATTAAGAAAAAATAAAGTAGCCATATACCTTCTGTAGTTTAGTGGGTCAATACACCCAAATGTGGGGTATAACTATAGGTTCTCAAAATATTTGAAAAATTATAACTTCACTCGATATTTCAGTGGTTATTTTTCATAATGTGTATATCAACACAAATAATCCAAAAATTATTTTGCAGATTAATTCTTACAACAAATGTAGGAACTACACTCCACTGTGGGAAGCCCTGAAGATGGTTTTCTGTGGTTTCCCATTTTCACACCAGGCAAATGCTGGGCCTGTACCTTAATTAAGCCCACTGCTGTTTCCTACCTACTCTTAGGCCTTTCCTATCCCATCGTCGCCCTAAGACATATCTGTGTCTGGGCTACGTAAAGCTAATTGTAAAAACAATACAAAGTAGGACCAGCCGTTCATTAACTGATCTCTTGCTTTGGTCTTCAACGTTTGTAAGGAACTGTATTCTACGTCAAAACTTACGGTCGTGGCCCCAATACAGTTCCGTTCAATTTTCCTTTTAGCGAACGAATCTAAACAATACGTACAATCACAGCCTCTTTTCGAACATGACTGTGCACCCCAAATTATATAGGAGATCACGACTCACACATGCATCACGAGTCACTAATAGGAGATACGCTGATACTTAAATGAACGAAATCCATCAGTAACATCAAACTCCTGCCGAATTTCGTTACGCCAGCTGTTCTAGCCTACACTCCTACCAGCAGGCCAAATTATAGGACTTTATCGGTCAATAAATTGGACATTACACAGTGAACAGACATTTGTTATAATGTGTTACACTCTATCTTGTTAGCGAAGACTTTGACCATATTGTATTAAAGGAGAGAGGACATGTGTGCTCGTAAGCACGTTCAGGACACGCGTGACAGAGGCAGAGGAAAGGCAGTAGTGAAGCCGTGATGAATGAGTTACCTCCGGCACTGTCTGCAATGCAAGTGAGGGAGGGACTAAACACCTCTTATTTCTCTCGACCGTGGCTGTCCAAGGCGAAGTAAAAGGAAGGCACAATAATTAATGTGTATGTCATATTCGTATATTAATAATGTCACGTGTTTATGCAACGCAGGTGTGAATGAGAAGCTTATTAGATATTCCAGGGTTGGCACTCCTTAATTAAACCTTCACTATCTCTCTCTCCGTCTGCATGTGTTGGTAATTGTTAGGCATCGCAAGAAGTGAGTGAGCTAGCGAGCGAGCATTGCACGATGGGTAACGGAAGCGCCATGCTGCGGGACTGTTTCCGGCATTTCCGGTTGTGGGATCTGTGTGCTGGCCAAGGAGAACCGCAAGTGGTAGAAAGCTGTGGTGTTGGTCAGGCAGTGTCTTCATTATTGCACGAACAAGTAATGATGTGCGTGCGTGCTTAAGACAAGCGAACAGTTTAACAAAACCATCAGTCAGAGTGCTAAAACTTCCCCCTCCGAGGATCACCGCGAAAATCACTGACTAACCAGTTCATATCGAACTTAAGATCAATATCATATTCCTGTTGGCAAGTAACGACTGACTCATAATCGTACCTTATTTATTTTATTTTTCATTTGAAGGGACTTGAAGAATATATATTCTCATAAAATACTTCAAGAACTCTACGATATGACAATCTATATAAATAAAATTGTAGGGGGTCCGCTGTCTGTAATTTCTTTTGTTTTGCCAATTTTTTAGATATTTATCCGTTAAGGGTCAACTCAAGACCGAATCGGTGGTTTTTACGTTTGGTGTCTGTTTGTTTGTCTGTTTGTCTGCATGTCTGTCTGTTTGCCTGTTCCACCATCACGTCAAAACGGCTAGATAGATCTCAACCAAACTTCATATTTAGAGTATACTCATCCCGGGGAAGGTTTCGATATGCATATCATTTTAAAATCTTTGAATACACGGGGGGTTTATAGGAAAACCAGAATGATTTTTCCACCATCACGTCGAAACGGCTGGATAGATCTCGACCAAACTTCATATTTAGAGTATACTCATACTGGGGAAGTTTCGATATGCATATCATTTTAAAATCTTTGAATAGACGGGGGATTTATAGGAAAACCAGAATGGTTTTCCTCCATTTTCTCTTATACTATTGATTTTCTGTAAACTTCGTTTACCGTACGTGAAACGTCTCTTCATTATAAACAACTTTCGTTATGTTCATAATTTACCTTACTCTTCACATGACGGGGAAATTTACAATTTTCCGCTGGTATCATGCTCTGCATTGAGTGACCGACAGACCGACAACGAACCTACAGGTTACCATGGCAACGTCTCTGACTGCATGCCAGCAGGGAAGTAACGTATTGCCATTTACCTCATCATGCTTTTAAATTCGTGGTTGTTCCTTGGGTAGAAGGCAAGAGAGGCGTCAATCGGCCTATCTGCGGGATATTGGCGGAATATCGTTGGATGTTATAACCGCCCTCGAATAGATTAAGTAATAAAACCATTTATCATCTTATTATTATTTGTTTACCTAAGAATCACTGGACCTAAATTTCTCCTCTGTTACCGCTTTATTATATCCATAACTCACACTAGCATAATTTATTGAGGGGCATTTGATTTTCCAGTACATTCACTTGGCATTTACATATTTGTCGTCATGAGGCTGTCCTCAGTTATAATCCATTTTCTATTACTTTCAACTTTCTTAACTGTATTATTTTCTTCCTTAATTACGCCGTATGTACGCGAGTGCTACAAACTACTGGATGTATTTCCACCAAGACTCATCTTTAGAATATACACCTGTCCTTGATAGGTTTTAGGGCAAATACTGTTTCTAAATCCCTGAACTGACTGGGGGTTTATACGAAACCGAAACAGTGATTTTGCACTTCCACAAAATATACACAACCAACATTAATTTAAATCTACCTGCCTTGGTAGAAATTAATTTCTAAACCTCTTTTCTCATGTGCATCATTTCGATACGAGGATTGATAAGGGAGATATCATTAACGGACCGTTTTTCTGTACAAGTTCCATCGGACGTAACTCACGAGCGGGTGCGTGTAAAGCGTATTCCTTACAACTTGAAAACTACTGAAGACATTCGAACCAAAATTATATTTAGCATCCACATGTCCAAAGGTATGTTTCAAACGTAAATATCATTTCATGTTCCGGAATGGACTGGCGGTCTATAGGGAACCGAAATGGTGATTTTACTCTTCCACAATATATACAGAACACGACCAACCCGACTAGAAATCGACCAAACGTGATAGAATTCCACCTCTAAACCTTTTTTTCATGTGCATTTTTTCGTCAGGAGGATTAATAAGGGAGATATCATGAATGGTCAGTTTTGCAGGTTAAGTCCAGCGGACATAGCCAAAAAGGTGTTTTAAATGGAGCAGATTCCTTATCTATATAAATCAAATCGTAACGACAGTGTGCCTCTACACTGACGATTTTGGCGAAATTTTCGTACAGCTTTCCGTTTAAGGGGTAATAATGACCATCTCCATAATTTTTGGTTTAGTTTCCTGAAAGTCCTAATTTTTACCCGCCTCGCCCAAAATCCAGATTGCGGCATAATCTGCCAGATGAAAAAACGAAGATAATTGAAATTTGACAAAATTATACGTTTTAGCCTGTAACGAACGGAAAACATCCAAGATCATTAAATTTTTCACTTTTTATCCCCGAAGAATATCGAAATATGCAGGCAATTTTAATGATGGTGCAGACCTTCGGAAATTCCTATCACATAACAGATTGCACAATCTCCGTTCAATTAGGAATGATCTACAACCTTGCTCTTATGACTTTTCGCCGTATCTGTATCCCTTTTACGCTTGATTTTTCTCTATTAATCGACATTAAGTCAATTTGGAATTTTCACAGCATAATTCATACTTTCGATTACTTATATGAAATATAGAATCATCAAACTCTTCACGAAAATTGGCCCACCCAGTTGCCATATGTGAGCCAAATGCTATGTATGTAGCTGTCACATAATTATCCGAAAAGTAATGTAATGTGAGATAATCCTACAAAAAAGTTACCCTGTTCCACGTTTCTAACTCAATCTGACCCAACAATAGATGACATATCATAGGACCAGCCATTTTGGCCACTAAATCCGGCGTGTCTTATGGTATAATCCTTTGTCGATATGACGTACGTTTAGTAGCAGTTAATCTGTAAATGAAGGTCTTCAATATTGTAAACACGCATATACTTTCGTATGTCGATCTATATATATTCACTGATGTCGATTTGTAGCGATCGAGAAAGGGTGGGTCTGCTATTGTAATCAGTACTCCCCACACGCACTTTGACTGGCAGTATGAAAGGGTTCCTTCTCCAACTCCTGTGTAACTGTCATTAGTAAGGAAGGTCTACAATTGTAATGAATAGTTCCCTTCTCGGTTTGACTTGCAGAAGGCAAGTGAGCATGCAGTTTTGTTTAAAACTCCCCTACCCGATTGTGTTTGGCAGTAGGCAAGGGTACCCGCCATTATAAAGAAATGTCCTCATCTAAAATGTGACTGGCATTAGGCATAGTGGCCTGCTATTTTGATGGAAACTCACCAACTTGATGTGACTGGCAGTAAGCTGGCTGGAAGTAGGAAAATGGGCCTGGCATTATAATGATAACTGCACAACTCAATTTCGAGTGATAGTAGTGTAATTGCCTGCCATTGTAATACAAACTCCTCAACTGTAATCTGTCTGGAAGTAGGAAAGGGGGCTGCCATTTTAACGAAAACTCCCCAAATCGATTCTGTCCGCGTAGTAGGCAATGGGGCCTGCAAATATAATGTAAACTTCCCAACTCGATTGTGAATGGCAGTAGGCAAGTGAGCCTGCCGTTATATCACAAATCCATAACAAACACTTTACATTGGAAACAACGTACAGGGGACCTCCCCATGCTCTTTCTCGGATAACGCTAAGAGACGTGCAATTTTAAAACAAATTTACTGCATGCACACTATTTACTTCGATATTCGAATACAATGTAGAATACCGTAGCGAAGCACGGGTACATTCGCTAGTAGGAAAATAATCTATATAAATAAAATTGTAGGGGGGCCGCTGTTTGTTTGTCTGTTTGTCTGCCTGTTTGTCTGTTCCACCATCACGTCGAAACGGCTAGATAGATCTCAACCAAACTTCATATTTAGAGTATACTCATCACGGGGAAGGTTTCGATATGCATATCATTTTAAAATATTTGAATACACGGTGGGTTTATAGGAAAACCAGAATGGTTTTTCCACCATCACGTCGAAACGGCTGGAGAAATCTCAACCAAACTTAATATTTAGAGTATACTTATCCCGGGGAAGGTTTCGACATGCATATCATTTTAAAATATTTGAATACACGGGGGGTTTATAGGAAAACCAGAATGGTTTTTCCACCATCACTTCGAAACGGCTGGATAGATCTCAACCAAACTTCATATTTAGAGTATACTCATACTGGGGAAGGTTTCAATATGCATATTATTTTAAAATCTTTGAATAGACGGGGGTTTATAGGAAAACCAGAATGGTTTTCCTCCATTTTCTCTTATACTATTGATTTTCTGTAAACTTCGTTTACCGTACGTGAAACGTCTCTTCATTATAAACAACTTTCGTTATGTTCATAACTTACCTTACTCTTCACATGACGGAGAAATTTACAGTTTTCCGCTGGTATCATGCTCTGCATTGAGTGACCGACAGACCGACAACGAACCTACAGGTTACCATGGCAACGTTTCTGACTGCATGCTAGCAGGGAAGTAACGTATTGACATTTTCCTCATTATGCTTTTACATTCGTGGTTGTTCCTTGGGTAGAAGGCAAGAGAGGCGTCAATCGGCCTATCCGAGGGATATTGGCGGAATATCGTTGGATGTTATAACCGCCCTCGGATAGATTAAGTAATAATACCATTAGTCATCTTATTATTTGTTTACCTAGGAATCAGTGGACCTAAATTTCTCCTCTGTTACCGCTTTATTATATCCATAACTCACACTAGCATAATTTATTGAGGGGCATTTGATTTTCCAATACATTTACTTCGCATTTACATATTTGTCGTTATCCGGGTGTCCTCAGTTATAATCCATTTTCTATTACTTTCAACTTTCTTAACTGTATTATTTTCTTCCTTAATTACGCTGTATGTACGCGAGTGCTACAAACTACTGGATGTATTTCCACCAAGACTCATCTTTAGAATATACACCTGTCCTTGATAGTTTTTAGGGCAAATATTGTTTCTAAATCCCTGAACTGACTGGAGGTTTATACGAAACCGAAACAGTGATTTTGCACTTCCACAAAATATACACAACCAAAGTTAATTTAAATCTACCTGCCTTGGTAGAAATTAATTTCTAAACCTTTTTTCTCATGTGCATCATTTCGATACGAGGATTAATAACGGAGATATCATTAACGGACCGTTTTTCTGTACAAGTCCCATCGGACTTAACTCACGAGCGGGTGCGTGTAAAGCGTATTCCTTACAACTTGAAAACTACTGAAGACATTCAAACCAAAATTTATATTTAGCATCCACCTGTCCAAAGGTAGGTTTTAAACGTAAATATGATTTCATGTTCCGGGATGGACTGGCGGTCTATAGGGAACCGAAATGATGATTTTACTCTTCCACAATATTTACAGAACAAGACCAACCTGACTGGAAATCGACCAAACGTGATGGAATTCCACCTCTAAACCTTTTTTCATGTGCATTTTTTCGTCAGGAGGATTAATAAGGGAGATATCATGAATGGTCAGTTTTGCAGGTTAAGTCCAGCGGACATAGCCCAAAGAGCAGATTCCTTATCTATATAAATCAAATCGTAACGACTGTGTACCTCTACACTGACGATTTTGGAGAAATTTTCGTACAGCTTTCCGTTTAAGGGGGTAATAATGACCATCTCCATAATTTTTGGTTTAGTTTCCTGAAAGTCCTAATTTTTACCCGCCTCGCCCAAAATCCAGATTGCGGCAAAATTTGCCAGAGGAAAAAGAAGATAATTGAAATTTGACAAAATTATACGTTTTAGCCTGTAACGAACGGAAAACATCCAAGATCATGAAATTTTTCACTTTTTATCCCCGAAGAATATCGAAATATGCAGGCAATTTTTATGATGGTGCAGACCTTCGGAAATTCCTATCACATAACAGATTGCACAATCTCCGTTCAATTTGGAATGATCTACAACCTTGGTCTTATGACTTTTTGCCGTATCTGTATACATTTTACGTTTGATTTTTCTCTATTAATCAATGTTAAGTCAATTTGGAATTTTCACAGCATAATTCATACTTTCGATTACTTATATGAAATACAGAATCATCAAACTCTTCACGAAATTTGGCCCACCCAGTAGCCATATGTGAGCCAAATGCTATGTATGTAGCTGTCACATAATTATCCGAAAAGTAATGTAATGTGAGATAATCTTACAAAAACGTTACCCTGTTCCACGTTTCTAACTCAATCTGACCCAAGAATAGATGACATATCATAGGACCAGCCATTTAGGCCACTAAATCCGGCGTGTCTTATGGTATAATCCTTTGTCGATATGACGTACGTTTAGTAGCAGTTAATCTGTAAATGAAGGTCTTCAATATTGTAAACACAAATATACTTTCGTATGTCGATCTATATATATTCACTGATGTCGATTTGTAGCGATCGAGAAAGGGTGGGTCTGCTATTGTAATCAGTACTCCCCACACGCACTTTGACTGGCAGTATGAAAGGGTTTCTTCTCCAACTCCTGTGTAACTGTCATTAGCAAGGAAGGCCTACAATAGTAATGAATAGTTCCCTTCTCGGTTTGACTTGCAGAAGGCAAGTGAGCATGCAGTTTTGTTTATAACTCCCCTACCCGATTGTGTTTGGCAGTAGGCAAGGGTGCCCGCCATTATAAAGAAATGTCCTCATCTAAAATGTGACTGGCATTAGGCATAGTGGCCCGCTATTTTGATGGAAACTCACCAACTTGGTGTGACTGGCAGTAAGGTAGCTGGAAGTAGGAAAATAGACCTGGTATTATAATGATAACTGCACAACTCAACTTCGAGTGATAGTAGGGTAATTGCCTGCCATTATAATAAAAACTCCTCAACTGTAATCTGTCTGGAAGTAGGAAAGTGGGATGCCATTTTAACGATACTCCCCAAATCGATTCTGTCCGCGTAGTAGGCAATGGGGCCTGCAATTATAATGTAAACTCCCCAACTCGATTGTGAATGGCAGTAGACAAGTGAGCCTGCCGTTATATCACAAATACATAACAAACTTTTTACATTGGAAAAAACGTACGGGGACCTCCCCATGCTCTTTCTCGGATAACGCTAAGAGACATGCAATTTTAAAACAATCTTATTTACTGCATGTACACTATTTACGTCGATATTCGAATACAATGTAGAATACCGTAGCGAAGCACGGATACATTCGCTATTTTAATATAAAGGAACTTGAATTTTCCTTCCTTGATGAGTAAGTTATATTGTTTAGTGAGAAAAATTTATAATCAACGTGCGTCACCACATATTAGGCATTTCATCGATTTGTCCAGCGAAAGAAAATATCTTTATCTTTGTCTTAGTTCGTACTTAAAAATTAAAAATTAAACATTGGTATTAATCTACAAATAATAGTTTTCAAAATAATATAACAAGCAGGTCTTTGTGTACGTGGTAGAGCTCAGGCTATAACGTCTTGTTATAATTCTAAACGTCTGTTTGTACACTTTCATAAATTGAGTGTACTGTACACTATAACTATTTAAATTAAGACATGAATTCAATCAAAATCAACGTAAATATGTTATGTTATAATTTAGTTGAAATATGAATTAACATATAAACTATAAAACTGAAATTAATATTGCTTCCATAATTAGAAATTCCAACGGTCATGGCCGCAAGTTTTGACGTAGAATACGTTTTACATGATAAGTATTGTCAAAATAAAATATCTGGTCCGAATGCGTTTAATCTTTTACTGTCGAACTAATTCAGATATCTTCAAGACAAATCCGGATGTGTGTATGGTGTAATATGTACTTGCCCACGACGCTCGGCCATCTTAATTTTGAGACACTTCCTATCGACTATCGTTATTGGTAGTTTTGAAATTTCCGGTAATTTTGAAGTAATTTATTGTTCATATGTCATAACATTTTGCGGAAGAAAGATATTTTTCGATGTTCTCTGCACCACAGTGAACTCAGATGTTTACTATTTGATTTCGTTTGGCTGTATACTTGTAGAAATAACTGGGATAATTTGACACCTCACACGAAGTGCTACCGCGCCTTAGTTCAGAACCGCGCGGCACGATGAATTGAACACTCAAGATGGTGGCATTAATTCATCACCTCATGATGTCATACAGAAGCTAGAATCTTCTTGCTCAATAATAATAATAATAATAATAATAATAATAATAATAATAATAATAATAATAATAATAATAATAATAATAATAATAATAATAATAATAATAATGTTCCTTGCTTACTTTCTTAATCTGTTTACCCCCCATTGTTGGTTTTTTCCTCAGGCTCAGCTAGGGATCTCACCTCTACTGCCTCAAGGTCAGTGTGCTGGAGCATGAGACTTTGGATGTGGATGAGACTGGGGAGGAGGACCAGTACCTCGCTGCCATCATAATAATAATAATAATAATAATAATAATAATAATAATAATAATAATAATAGTGATTTTACGTCCAACTAACTACTTTTGTCCAGCAGGAGTTCTTTTACGTGCCAGTAAATCTACCGACAAGTGGTTGACGTATTTGAGCACCTTGAAATTCCACCGGACTGAGCCAGGATCGAACCTGCCAAGGTGGGGTCAGAAGGCCAGCGCCTCAGCCGTCTGAGCCACTCAGCCCGGCTTTCTTGCTTAGTACAAAATGTCTTCCTCTTTACACTGTAATGCTGAACACAGCCGTGGCACGTGTTATCGACAAATTATTTCAATTCTTTTAAAACTGTCATTCGTTTGTAATTTCATCAGCACATGTACTGTTCCGAAACTATAGACTACGCCAGAACTCAATCTGGCGATCTTTTATGACCAGATGCCCTTCCTGACGTCGTCATCAGAGGAATTAATAAGATGGAATGGATGGCGTGATGTATGACGGGAGGAAGGGAGAGGATGAAACTCGCTTCCGGCACATAGGCTTAAATGTCCCCATCCGTTATAAGAATCACCATCAAATTCGTCATATACCTAGAGCCCTACACGGATGCGGATATCCACACATTTATCCGCGTATATGCTCGAAGAAAGTGTCTTGCCGAATGCAAACTGTATGCCAGTGATATGCGAGAATGGTGTTATATAAAGAGCCTTGAGACCATAAAGCTGTAAATCTGACCGTAACCTAACTGGTTCCTGCCCGCACTTAATGGAAGGAAGGAAAAAGCAACGGTCAATACGTCGCAAAAGTTGTCGCAAGAGAAAATCCCTCATAAACCTGTAGGGGGGGTTCTGGTGCCTGGTATCAGGCCGAATGTATATGTTAACAGATCTATCCATGTCAATGCTTTGGATGTAATATACTGTAGTTAAATATTATCAATATCCGCGGATAACTATACGCGAATGCGGATCACTATTTGCAGATTCCGGCTCCATGGCTAAATGGTTAGCGTGCTGGCCTTTGGTCACAGGGGCCCCGGGTTCTATTCCCGGCAGGGTGGGGAATTTTAACCATCATGATTAATTTACTTGGCACGGGGGCTGAGTGTATGTGTTGTCTTCATCATCATTTCACCCTCATCACGACGCGCAGGTCGCCTACAGGAGTCAAATCAAAAGACCTGCACCTGGCGAGCCGAACCCGTCCTGGTATCTCCCGGCACTAAAAGCCATACGCCATTTCATTTTTACCATTTGCGGATGCGGATAATATTTTGTATATCCGCGCAGGGCTCTACATATGCCCCCACTCCACATGAACACTGCGGAGTGGTTCGAAACTTAACCCAGACTTTTGACATGCAATCTAATCATTAGAAATTGTATACCACCACCTCTCCTTCCGACCAACATTCTGATGGTGAACATTTTTCAACTAACGAGATTCGAAGTAGTAACCACAGTGTCGGAAAACATAGACTTGACGCTTTAACGATCACGTCCACCTGGTTAGCTTTACATAATGTTTATATAATAATTCAATTTAGAGGATGCGTCAGAACTTCTTTAAGCGGAAATGTAACTTCCAGCACTTTTCTTGAGTACCTTCAGGTTATTTAATTTCAGCCGGGATTGAATTTTGTCCGCCCCTGTGCTGTAGTGGTTAGTGTGATTAGCTACCACCCCCGGAGGCCCATGATCGATTCCAGGCTCTGCCACTAAATTTGAAAAGTGGTACGAGGACTGGAACGGGGCCCACTCAGTCTTGGAAGGTCAATTGAGTAGAAGGAGGTGCTATTCCACTTGAGTCATCCTCGAAGTGGTTTTCCGTGGCTTCCCACTTCTCCTCCAGGCAAATACCCGGATGGTTCCTAACTTAAGGACACGGCCGCTTCCTTCCCTCTTCCTTGTCTATCCCTTCCAATTCTCCCATCGCCCGCAAAGCCCCTGCTCGGCATAGCAGGTGAGGCCACCTGGGCAAAGTACAGGTCCTCCATCTTAGTTGTATCTCCGACCTAAAGTGTCACGCTCCAGGGCACTGTCCTTGAGGGGGTAGAGGTGGAATCCCTCGCTGAGTCCAAGGAAAATGAACAACTCTGCACGGTAAGCGGATTAAAAAATGAAATGTCGTATGGCTTTTAGTGCCGGGAGTTCCCAGGACGGGTTCGGCTCGCCAGGTGCAGGTCTTTTAATTTGACAGCCGTAGGCGACCTGCGCGTCGTGATGAGGATGAAGTGATGAAGGCAACACATACACCCAGCTCCCGTGCCAGGGATATGAACCAATGATGGTTAAAATTCCCGACCCTGCCGGGAATCGAACCCGGGATCCCTGTGACCAAAGGCCAGCACGCTAACCATTTAGCCATGGAGCCGGACACGGATTAAGAAAGAAACAAAAGAATGTAAGATTAAATTTTACGAATCAGCTTTGCATATGATTTCACTATAATAGCTGTGAAGTATTAGGAAGGCTGTTCAACCAAACAGGACAATATGATGTATTACCTACGTTGTAAACACCATGCTATATTTTTATCTTGTCTCCAGTACGAACCATTCGAGAAGAATAGTGTCTTATTTCTTACCTAACACCACGCTGTCATTATTTCCTACCCGTTATCTCGTCGCCAGTACAAACCATTCGAGGAGAATAGTGTCTCATTTCTTACCTAACACCGCGCTGTCATTATTTCGTACCCGTTATCTCGTCTCCAGTACAAACCATTCGAGGAGAATAGTGTCTCATTTCTTACCTAACACCGCGCTGTCAATATTTCCTACCCGTTATCTCGTCTCCAATACAAACCATTCGAGGAGAATAGTGTCTCATTTCTTACCTAACACCATGCTGTCATTATTTTCTACCCGTTATCTCGTCTCCAATACAAACCATTCGAGGAGAATAGTGTCTCATTTCTTACCTAACACCATGCTGTCATCATTTCCTACCTGTTACAAAAATAGTCGTACGTATTTCCTGGTCATCGTGCATATGCTGAACGCTAAACTGAATGAGTGACTGCAAATCATCATATCTCCTTTAGTAGGTATTTCCTCGGTGTCATGCAGGGATCACTGTCGATGGTCGTAGTTTTCCATAGTATTTGATACCAAACAGTGGCTCACTAATTACGGTAATATTGGTTAGCCACTACCCTAGAGTGTAGAGTTAATTGAGGAAGAGCGACTCTCAACACCCAGGAGTGTTCCCACTCAGCAACCGCGAGAGCTGCCATTTAGCTATCATTGTCCATCAACCATGAGCCATTCTATGTTCCGTGTATTTCTTATTAATTTATCACCATTATTCGGTGAAACGGTGCATGTTTCTAGGAAGATGGTAAACCAAGACGGTACTTACTCATTCTAAGGGACGTGAGTTCAATTTTCCGTCAGAATGCCGAGTAATTTATTACGTGAGTTTAATACACGACCCTGTGGTTGATTCACCTTACAACGGAAATGAGTACTTTGTTAATTCCTGCATACTAAGGCAGCTGGATATAGAGCTAACAAATCTATATTTTCCCTCCCTGGCCATGTTTCAATAACATGGGTCTAAGGCAGCTGGATATAGAGCTAACTAATTTATATTTTTCCTCCCTCGCCATTTTTCAATAACATGGGACGAAGGCAGCTGGATATAGAACTAACCAATCTATATTTTTCCTACCTGTTCATTTTTCAATAACATTGGGTAGCATTTCATCTCAGTTTGGGCCAGTTTGACATTCGTATGCTTTTCCTGACGCCAACCGTAGGTAGGGGGATGTATTCGCCCATTTTAGGGCACTGTTCTAACATTTTACTACCTCACAGAGTATACATCAATTGATAAATATAAATATGGTATATCCATGTCATAATGGCATTTACCGGTTGTTACCATAGTTAACACTAATCAGAAAAGAAAGAAATTCGAACTGGGCTCTGTCGTGGTCGGCAGCAAGGTATGACGTAAGATACATACCGCGTAATAGGTATTGCCCAAGTAAAGTATCTGGTTAGTATAGTTTTGAAATTAGCCCCAGTTGTACTAAAGTCGCCTCACGATGCAAGATATAAACGCAACCTTAAATCACCCAAACAGAGATAAGTTTCTCTGTCATCTGGTAGAGTAAAAAGGAACGTCAAAATTGACATTCAGGCAGCGTAAATTGTGTCATATCACAATGCCTGCACACGCTATCTGAGGTCATGCGATTATTGGTCTCACAGTAACTGACTCACTGCCTAGCATTTGTCACCATTTACAGCTATTTGCATATCAAAGAAACCACGTATATCTAGTTTTTCGTTTGAATTTACAGAATTAGTTAGCGTACCATAACTTTCAGACACTCCTGATAAGCCCCTTAACTCTCATCATTATTGGTTTAATTAATTTTGAAGCCAGTTTTGTCCGTATGTCACGACATTTCGCGAAATAAATTTTTGACACCTTCGCACCACACTTCTTATACTCACTATATGATTTGCTTTCAACTTGTAGAAATCACTCAAACGAAACAAATGACACCTGTAGATTACGACGTGACGTGTGGTCAGCACGACGAATCCTTTCGGCCGTTATTCTTGGCTTTCTAGACCGGGGCCGCTATATCACCGTCAGATAGCTCCTCAATTCTAATCACGTAGGCTGAGTGGACGTCGAACCAGCCCTCAGGTCCAGGTAAATATCCCTGACCTGGCCGGGAATCGAACCCGGGGCCTCCGGGTGAGAGGCAGGCACGCTACCCCTACACAACAGGGCCGGCTTAATGGTGAAAACAGACCAATAATAATTGGCATTTACACAACAAAATTAAAACTCAGCCATAAATAACAGATACGTTTCTCTGTCAATAGAGTAAAATGGAACGTCAAAATTGACATGCAGGCAGCCTAAATAGCGTCAAATCAAAATGCCTGCACAAGCTAACTGAGGCTATACGATTATTGTTCTTACGGTATTAGAACCCTCGCCTATCAGTTACCATCATTTAGAGCTATTTCTGTATGAAAGAAATTGTATGTTTTTATCTCGTTTTTCACCTGATTTTTTTCTAGTTGCTTTACGTCGCACCGACACAGATTGGTATTATGGCGACGATGGGAGAGGAAATGCCTCGGAATGGGAAAGAAACGTCTGTGGCCTTCATTAAGGTACAGGCCCAGCATTTGTCTGGTGTGGAAAATTGGAAACCATGGAAAACCACCTTCAGAGCTGCCGACAGTGGGGTTCGAACCCACTATCTCCCGGATGCAAGCCCACAACTGCGCACCTCTAACCTCACGGCCAACTCACCCGGTTCGTCTGAATTTCCAGAATAAGTTATCGTACCTGTCCGGAGAATGTGGAGTTTAATTCTGGAAGTGATCACAATTTCAGTACTTTCACTCAAAATGTACTTGCTTTGAAAAACCTGCTGGCACATTCTAAACTTTCATAAAAATGATTTATTGCTTATGATTTGTAATCAACGAGTCGTTGCTCTCCTCCTTCAGTGTTTAAATTGCAAGTTGAACCTTGTGCATCAGAAAGGCTGACTGAAATCGCTGCTCTCTTTCATATAGGTGACCCATATTCCTACTTCCACACGCCATTTATCAGCGAACAACACCATCGATTATCTGTCTATTACGTTTAATGGTGAAAACAGTCTAATAAAACGGAGTCAAATTTCATAAATTATTCTGGCACACTAGTCTGTCAGATTGGAAGATACAAAATGTATCTGTACATCACTTGGAGAAGGAAAGTATTGGTGGTGGTCGTTGATCTAAAAAGGGCAGTTAGACCTGTATTAAATATGACAAGATAATTTATATTATCCGCATGATTAGTACAGGCAGTGCCTGGGAGATTCAGTCGCCTTGACAAAGAATACTGCAATGTATTCGAAACGTCGACAGACTGTACGGAATGTACAGAAGACAAGAACACGGTTCAACCCAGAAGAAAAACTAAATAAATAACACACTCTGGAAGCTTCACTGGAAGTTAGGTTATCTAAATTTGAGCCTTATTTATTTATTTATTTATTTATTTATTTATTTATTTATTTATTTATTTATTTATTTATTTATTTATTTATTTATTTATTTATTTACAGTTTGTTTTATGTCACACTGACACAGATAGGTCTTAGGGGACAATGGGATAGGAAAGGGCTAGGAGGGGAAGCAAATGATCGCGGCCTTGATTACGGAAAAGTTATAGCACTTGCTTGGTTTGAAAATGGAATACCATGGAAAATCATCTTCAGGGCTGCCGATAGTGGGGTTTGAATTCACCATTTCCCGAGTGCAAACTGACAGCTACGTGATTTAAATCACGCAGCTTCTCGCTCGCTCGATCATATTAAATTTATCAGATGTCTAACATTCAATATGAATCGGGCATGAGACTACGTTACGAACCACACATATTTACGTGAAAAAGAATAAATTACTGAGAAAATTCCAAAGCAAATTAAAAATAATTGGTTAGAAAATATGTAACCTTATCAAGAAATTCACATTAAAAGGAAACTTTGAAAATGATCAGGAAAGACATGAAGTTGTTACAGTATAACTTAGACTAAATTTGGTCAGTGGGTGAATAAGGTCAGTTCTAAAACTTTGCTTTTCACATCAAGAATTGGTAGCATCAATCGTTCTATCTATATTTGAACACTGGGACATGTATGTGTTTTGTGCCTAAGCGTCTTATTGCTGGAAATGTTAGCACTGTGGTTAGCGAAAGCGAGATAGTTGTAAAATGTTAGGGCTATCTATTTTCTGTACTTCAAATAAACTTTTCTTCTTTATTAAGCATTATTATTTGCAGGATCTGTGATCTTTACAAAAATGTAATCCTCACTGAATAGGTTATGGTGCTGCAGCTCCTAGCAAGCGAGTATCAGTAGTACCAGCACATGTTCAAACTTTTTTACCACATTCGGGGCAAATAGAGTCACAATATCAGTGTAAAAGTGTGAACTCGATATGACTTTTTAATTTTATATACATATCACTTTGTCAACAGTGTCTAGTAATGCGTGAGCCAATTTTAAGATGTTATTAGAAACATAAAACATTAATTGAAAAATCATATAGTTATTAGAAAACATGAAACACTAGGAAATATACAAGGTTAAAAAGTAATGCCATATGTTATTAAAAACTCTGCAAGTTTTTAGTATAAACAGTTGGACACACTTTCCACCTTCACGCAAAACTGACCTTACGCCTACACCTTAAGAGAAGTAATTCATAATTGTCGATTCAGGCTTCTTTACGTCTCATATACGTCTTCATGTTATGTACAATACAAACAGTTTTCGTCTGCGATAAAAATGTTTAAATTATTTTTAAGCGCATATTGAGCAACTTAGAGAAATAATGGCATTTATTATTAACAAACCGAGCATACCTATCATGAAGATTATGACCTTTAAAGAGATCACTAACTTGAATTCCTTCACTGATAGTTACTAACCTGAGTATCAATTGTCTTTCAGTAACATTTTACCTAGGAAAGTGATGGATACACTCTAAATGTTTACAACTGATCACAAGTCTGCGAGAAAACTCTATAAAATAACATTATCTTAAAAGATTCCTCCTTACAAATAGTAAGTGAAATTAAAGACCTTTTTTTTTTCATTTCTCTTTCAGAGATGTTTAAGATTTATCAAACCTCTTGAATAATTCATGTCCGCTGAAAGTCACATTAGTGTCTTACTAGTGTAGTTCCTTTGATCTATTATGAAGTTTACGTTGATGCAAGAAATGGCAACTTTTCTACTTTTTATAAGCATGTCCTGAGGGCTTCATTGAAAGTAGTATAAATATCTTATACCTACGCTTTCATAACAAATTACCTTTATTTCTTTAAAGTATGTCAGAGTAAGAATTATGTCAAAAATGTGAAACTAACAGGTGTGTTCCTATTTGTCATCCAGGCTGCAGATGCTCGCGTGTGGTGTTCTTATGTTTGAGAATTCGCAGCATAATTTATTTTCAGATTAACCTGGGAGTTAACTGTATATTCTTGTAGCTGCTCCCGTGGCGTTCCTTAATGCCTTAAGAATTATTTGTAGATATATTCGACCTTAAGCAGTATGTGAACATGTTGCTGCAATATTGAAGCATAGAACGTGGAAAACAATACATTGTAGAGCATAGAGTGGTGGTGACGTGCTTACCTTTAGCTGCTAGATTTCCATCTAAATGGTCAATCCCAATGGATTCTAGGGTGGAATTTCCACGTGTAAAGTGATGTCGCATTAGGTAGGGCAACCTAAAATTATGCTATATCAAAACAACATGGTTCACCATAACTAAAGAAAAAGTGTAAAGATTGTGTCAGATATCCTTATGGGTATATCAAATGATCACAAATATATGTTATATGTCTCTCGGTCGTGGCCATCCATCAATGGCTAATAATTTCAGATAACCGCCAGCCATAAGAACGGTTGCTAGGTTACACTGGCTGGCCATTCCATCCATAATTTACATCACAGCCTGCATGGTGCTAGGTTACATTGGTTGGCCATTCCATCCATAATTTACATCACAGCCTGCACGGTTGCTAGGTTACAATGGCTGGCCATTCCATCCATACTTTACATCACAGCCTGCACGGTTGCTAGGTTACACTCGCTGGCTGTTCCATCCATACTTTACATCACAGCCTGCATGGTTGCTAGGTTACACTGGTTGGCCATTCCATCCATAATTTACATCACAGCCTGCACGGTTGCTAGGTTACACTGGCTGGTTGTTCCATCCACAGATTACATCACAGCCTGCACGGTTGCTAGGTTACACTGGCAAGATATTCCATCCATAGTTTACATCACATCCTGCACGGTTGCTAGGTTACACCGGCTGGCTATTCCATCCATAATTTACATTACAGCCTGCATGATTGCTAGGTTACACTGGTTGGCCATTCCATCCATAATTTACATCGCAGCCTGCACGGTTGCTAGGTAACATTGGCTGGCCATTCCATCCACAGTTTATATCACAGCCTGCACGGTTGCTAGGTTACACTGGCAAGCCATTCCATCCATAGTTTACATCACAGCCTGCACGGTTGCTTGGTTACACTGGCTGGCTATTCCATCCATAATTTACATCACAGCCTCCACGGTTGCTAGGTTGCACTGGCTGGCTATTCCATCCATAATTTACATCACAGCCTGCATGGTTGCTAGGTTACACTGGTTGGCCATTCCATCCATAATTTACATCGCAGCCTGCACGGTTGCTAGGTAACATTGGCTTGCCATTCCATCCACATTTTATATCACAGCCTGCACGGTTGCTAGGTTACACTGGCAAGCCATTCCATCCATAGTTTACATCACAGCCTGCACGGTTGCTTGGTTACACTGGCTGGCTATTCCATCCATAATTTACATCACAGCCTGCACGGTTGCTAGGTTACACTGCCCGGCTATTCCATCCATAATTTACATCACAGCCTGCATGGTTGCTAGGTTACACTGGTTGGCCATTCCATCCATAATTTACATCGCAGCCTGCACGGTTGCTAGGTAACATTGGCTGGCCATTCCATCAACAGTTTATATCACAGCCTGCACGGTTGCTAGGTTATACTGGCAAGCCATCCCATCCGTAGTGTACATCACAGCCTGCACGGTTGCTTGGTTACAATTCCGTCACATATTTTGTTACACGACACTATTTCGTTACACAAATTTTCGGATGACCACCAGCTCGGCAGACATTTATGTCAAAACACATTCATAAAAACACGAAAGAAATAATGTACGAGTTCTAAATAGTCGCAGAGAAAATCACACTAAATTTACAACATGTAACAGAAAATATTACCTAACACCTAACCTAACATAATAATTACCTTGTCGTCAAACAAATATTTCAGATTATAACTTACCGATCTCGATAGCTGCAAGCACTTAAGTGCGGCCAGTATCCAGTATTCGGGAGATATTGGGTTCGAACCCCACTGTCGGCAGCCCTGAAGGTGGTTTTCCTTGGTTTCTCATTTTCACACCAGGCAAATGCTGGGGATGTACCTTAATTAAGGTCATGGCCGTTTCCCTCTCAGTCCTAGCACCTTCCTGTACCATCGTCGCCATAAGACCTAGCTGTGTCGGTGCGACGTAAAGCACCTTGCAAAATAAAGAAAGGAACCGTCGTATTTAAAATAGGCTACACGCATTTAGGGTTGTGCTATCTGATGCATATGGCTTTAAGGACACCACGTGGAGTAGGAGATTATATGAAGATTAAAATAGTCATTTTATATTTCCGTTAATTAGTTATTACGTGTATCTGAACATAAATGAAATTTGTAGAAATGTTAATTTTCTGTCGTCTGTACCTTGACGCGTACTTACCGTACGACGGATAATCACAGAGATACTAACGAAAATTGAATGTTTAGCCTAAGTCCCGAGAGACAATAATAATGGTATTGGTTCTTGCGTCCAACTAACTACTTTTGCGGTTTCCGAAGACTCTCGAGAGAGACTCGGTGCATAACAATACAGGATCGTTTCATTGTGGCTGTACAAGTAAAATGTAAATCATTAGGTTAGGATAATAAAGAAAGGGTTTCATGTGTCTTCAGTCGCTGACCCTCACCAGTGGTAAGATAAAGTACAGTATTGTATGTAACTAAGCAACACAGGCAATTTCTTACAACCTCGGACAAGAAACTGTATCGTACTATACATTCGTAAATCGTCCTTATTCTGTCTCCTTTTGGTCCGTCTTTAGCACCCTATCTTCCAGTGCAGTTTTTGCTCTGAAGTCCGATACATGATTAACCATGCTGGTGAACCGTTCGCCAAGTTAAGACCTAGAGTTTTTGACAGCCATGACGTCATTGTTGGATCAAAAATATGTTTATACAATTCAGTTGTATTTCCCACCTTACTCTATGGATATGAATGCTTAATAAGCTACAGGCAACATACTAATAGACTGGAACAATATCACCAGCGATGCTTGAGAAGAATACTTACTTCAAATAACACGGCAAGTTTGACGCATAAATGTTAGTGTTTTTGAAGAGGTACACACCGCCAACATAGAAGGCATGATTATAAGACTGCATTCTCGGTGGAAAAGCTACATAGCCTGCATGCTACACAATCGCATTCCTAAACAAGTGTTTTACTCTGACTGAGCGAGATGGCCGTGCGGTTAGAGGCGGGCAACTGTGAGCTTGCATTCAGAAAATAGTGGGTTCAAATCTGCAGACTTGAAGAATTTTTCCGTGGTTTCCCATTTTCACACCAGGAAAATGCCGGCACTGTAACTGAATTAAGGCCACGGCTGCTTCATTCCCATTCCCAGCCCTGTCATATAGCATCGTTGCCATAAGACCTATCTGTGTCGGTGCGACGTAAAACAGATTCTAAAGCCAAGAATGGTTATATTAGGTAGGCCCGGTATTATACAACATTTAAGTTCTTCTAAAATGTGGACAGTTGCAATGTTGTAAAGCACAGGTGACAGATAAGGGAGAACCCTGCGTTAAACAGATAAGGGAGAACCCTGCTTTAAACAGATAAGGAAGAACACTGCATTAAACTTTTATTACAAACAGTTGATTTTGTATTCTTAAGATGGGATTCTATTTGAGTGGTATTATTGGATTTTAGTGTCTTTATTAGGTCAGTCAATTTTGAAGGTAGGCTGAAGGAGGAAAGGACACTCTTCAAGTGGTTTTTTTACAGATCTTAGTGATATCCAGGAAAACTAGCTTACAATCGACGTTGTGGTGTTTGGCTGGTGTTAGATTATATTCCAGTATGGAAGTGTTGATATGAGTGCCAGCAGAGTTTGTGAAACCACGTTGATTGTCATTAAAGCTCACGTAGGCTATATACGTAGTCGTGTATCTAATATGCGCTCTTTTACTCTTCTCACAAGTGAGTAGATGGTTTTTGGTCTCCATTTCTTTAGATCCATGGAGTCTCCTCCTTTATGGATAAGCATGGTTCTAACTCTCTTAAGAATCTAACGCACCAGTGTCCTTGTTAACGTCGTTGTTGCAGTCAACGCTATTTCGTAAGACGTGTCATGTTTAAGTGCTCTCATCAATATATGGTCTTGGCCATGGGAAGTGCCAACAGCTATGTCTTTGATTACATACTCTGCTTCTTGTTTAGAAATGAGCAGCTTGCATTATATTTTCTAATTCTACAGATTCTACTTCAGATATGGGTGAAGTACATGTTCGTCTTTTCATTCCGGATTGAAACGCGAGGGATAAAGTAATTATCTATTTTATTTATATCTAACTTGCAGGCATCTTTTTTGTCGTCGATTGCCGCACGTACATCTTTTCGCTTCTGATTATAGTATAGGGATTTAGTTTTTTCGTATTCATACTTTTATTCTATCTTTCATGGTCGCCCGTTCTGGATTGCTTGATTGCGTGGTTGTGAAGCAACTTTTTTCTCCATCGTATCTCATAAAATTTAACTGGTGGGTGTTTTAGACCGGGAAGCTTATGAACGGCTTTGGATAAGAATTCCATGAATTCCTTGACATGATTGCAGAAATCAATGTCACTACTGATATTCTGGAATTGCAACTTATATATTTGCATCGTTACTTTGCATGTCTGTGTGTTATTAGTTTGGATATAAGTACTGAGATTCGTTATGTCTGGCGTGTTTATATTTTCGTTGATATTATCTGGAAGCAAGACATGAAAATCTCCAGGAAGAGGAAATTAGAAGTATATGAATATTATTAGTGAAATGTTCGAAACAATAGACAGTAATCAAGTTCAGGATATATAAGGAGAATGGGTGGCATACAGGGATGCGGTAGTAAAGACAGGAAGGGAATGCCTAGGAACAACTGTGTGTAAAGATGGGAGGAAGGGAACATATTGGTGGAGTGATGAAGTGAGAGCAGCTTGTAAACGTCAAATGAAGGCTTCCCAGAAATGGCTCTAAACAAGGACTGATACAGACAGGGAATTGTAAATAGATGAAACAAATAGAGAGAAACAAATAACAATTGCTGAAAACAAGAAGTCGTGGGGACATTTCGGTAATGACCTGGAAAGGCTAGGTCAAGCGGCAGGAGAACCATTCTGGAGAGTAATAAAAAAATCTTAAAAAGGGAGGGATAAATGACATGAATAACGATTTGGGTAAATCAGGTGAAATTATAATAGATCCCAGGAAATTACCGGACACGTGGAATGAAAATTTTCACAATCTTCACAACGTAATTTTTTTCCTGATGACGTAGTGATAACCGAGTTTATAGGGAGGAAGACGGTGATGTTGGTGAAATTAATCTTGAGGAAGTGGAAATAATGATAAATAAACTCCATTATCAGAAAAGCTGCAGGAATCAATGTAATTAGACCTGAATTGGTGAAGTATAGTGGGAATGTAGGAATGAAATAGCTTCATAGAATAATGAGATTAGCATGGAATATTGGTAAGATACCTTCTGATTGGACAAAAGCAGTAATTACATCTATCTATCTATAAGAAAGGGGTCAGGAGAAAATGCAACAACTATCAAGGTATTTCAATATTATCAGTTTTATTTTACAGTTTGTATTCCGTCACACCGCACCGCCACAAATAGGTCTTACGGCAACAGAACGGGCTAGGAGTGGGAAGAAAGTAGCCGTGGCCTTAATTAAGGTACAGCCCCAGCATTTGACTGGTGTGAAAATGGTAAACCAAGAAAAAGTGAGTTCTTGGTTCAAGGTCCCCCACAGGGGTTACACAAGGATGTAATCTTTCACCTTTATTGTTCATAGTTTACATGGATCATATACTGAAAGTTATAAAGTGGCAGGGAAGATTCAGCTAGGAAATGTAATGAGCAGTTTGGCCTATGCTGACGATGTGGCCTTAATATCGAACAGTTCCGAAAGACTACAGTCTAATATCTTGGAAATTTAAAATACGTGCAGTGAGTATGATAGAAAAATAGCCCTTCCAGCACGAAAGTTATGTCAGTAGGTAAGAACCTAAGAAAACTGAATGTCAGTTTGGAAATACAAAGCTGTAACAGGCAAATCATTTCAAATATTTAGGATGAGTATTCCCCTAGGTTGGCAATACTGTAAGTGAGATTCTATCAAGGTGCAGCGAAGTTAATGCAGGGAGTTTGCACTTGCAATCAGCAGTATTCTCTAAGAAGGAAATCAGCTCCCGGACGAAAATATTTGTACACTAGTCTGTTTTGATTTAAGAGAGTGAAAGCTGGGTAAACTCAGGATATCTTATTCGTAAGTTGGAAGTAACAACATGAAAGTAACAAGAATGACTGCTGGTTAAAACGGGCGGAAACAATGGCAGGAGGTGCAATGAATGAGGACATAAAGGCTGAGTTAGGTATGAACTCGATTGATGAAGCTGTGTGCATGGACTGGCTTTGGTAGTGGGGTCATGTGAGTCGAATAGTTACGTAGGAGAATAATGGACTGTCATGGAGGGTAAGATAACTAAGGGAAGACTAAGACGCCGATTTTTAGGCTCAGTTTCTAGTGATATAAAAAGAGGTATCGAACTAAACAAGGCAACAGAGCTAGTTAAAATTAGGTTGTGACATGTTTTAGTAAATTCACAGTGTCTTGCAGACTGAACGCTGGAAGGTATAACAGTCTATAATGGAGATTTATGTATGATGTATGAATTACCAAGGCTAGCAGGAGGATCTGCAACATCGATATTGTTCACAGGAAGACCTCGGCCATCCTGAAGTTAGTCCATTACAGTACGCTACATTTTTATGAAAACCGTTGATAAACATCAAGTGGTAAAAGGCAGTATTGCATGGAAAAGAAAAAGAACAACTGAGAAGAAATGGAAGAACTCTGGCTGTTCCTGGAAACGCCTGACATCACTCTGGCGAATCATATGTCTCCCGCATTCGCTGTACGATGCCATTCGGCCTCATTAATACAGAGACTCTGTTGTTTGGAAGACCATCCTAGTTGATTTCGGGAGCTCACCATCATCACCATCATCACCATCATCATCCTCATCATCATCATCATCCCTAACACTACTGCCACATGCTTCCGGGGAAAAATTATCACATTAATGATTATACATGTGACTGAAGACACGGAACTTGATATGCATTTAATGAGAAAACGCATTCCATTGCAAATTGCCGTTCGAGGAACCGACACAGGTGCTAGTACCACATACATTAATCAATTAATGTAATAGTTCATTATATAACTAATTAATACTATGTGGCTCACTCTAGCCTATTTGCCATGCATACAGCCACGCCACGTACTATCAAGTGTCGTTGAAAGCATCGAACAACAGAATATCGTGTCTCTCCGTTGCATAATATTAAAACCCACATGTGCATTCTGCTCACGTAATGGGTAAGGTTTTGTTGGTTCCGTATAGGCCTATGTGTACAGAGAAGGAGAAAACCATACTAACCCCCACCACTACCACCACCTCCACATAACAGCATGACCAGAATACGACAAGACTATATAAAGCTAGGAGAAAGCCTTTAAAAGATGGATGCTTATTCTGCATTTGGTACAAGTGACAGTGCTTTTGTCTGTCTTTTGTATGGATCTTGAGGCGATAGGAATAAATACGTATATATATGAAAACAAAAGAAGTGAGACAAAGCGAGTTTTGAGATGGCCTGGCCTAGAGGAAAGAAAGAAAGAAAGACAGAAAGAAAGATGAAGAGAAAGAAAGAGAGAGTCAGGAAAGAGGCAGTTGAAATAAACTAGAATATTCATGGATAGTTTGTCCCCATGAGGCACAGAATACAAGAGAAACAAGGCTGCTATGAGTGAAGTGGTGAGGGAAGGGGGAGGAGTTGGGGGAGTCTATTCCATATGCCAGATGAGTCATATCGAGTTCGAGTAACTTTGTAGGATTTTGTATTTCTTTATTATTCATTTCTTTACGATAGCTTATTAAAGGGAACATGATGTTCTCCCTCGCCCTTGAAGAACCAGTTACAGTACTGTATTTCTTAAGATCACTCTGGAAGGAATGTTACATAATTATGTGTAATACGTATGCATTAACAGAAAGGGTTATGAAGTAATTACTTGTGTAGTGGGGTCATGACACGAAATAAAAAGTAAAAAGTGGCTGTTTTCAGCGAAACCTTTCAATTATTATAACATTCAAGTGAAATAATAATGGAGAGAATGAGTCCTAGGTTAGTGTTGTATAATCATATTGATTGTTAATGTGACTGACATTAAAATATATGTGAGATAATAAAAGATGTTCGCTAAAGAAAAACAAGCTCATGGAAGGAAGAGGCATACATGTCATTAAGAGGAGATAGAAAATTAATTACAATATTAAAGATTCAATTGTTTCTGAAATCATAAGAGATAACAGGTGAGGAACAGCGAGCGGGGAACATGTTAGGGTGTGTCCCCAGCTACTGTGAGCAGACATTTTTATTTGGCGCTGTTTAGATATAGCATCGTAAAGGAATTCCAGAAGTATAAGATAAGTAGTTATTTAATCACAGTTTTCCATTTATTTATTCTATGAATTCAAGCTCAATATTTTACAGTAATTTTTGGAATGAGTACTTAACCTCTATGCAGTAGTTACTCTATTCCTAAAGATATTGTATACAAATGTATATAACAATTTGCGAGTTTCTTCACAAATATTGATTTTATTAATGTATCTGGATCTATAGAAGATTGCTTGGTAAAGAAAATATATACTCCTTTCTCACCTTATGGTAAGATTATAACGTGTATCTAAAATATATCCCCCCTTTCAGGCACCCGTCTTCTTTTTTATGTAAGGTATTTATTAATCTCTAACATCGTCCTTTGCCATACACACCAGTGTCGTTTTAGTTAACGTAACAAGTAATGTGGCTATTTTATTTCATTCACACTTTAAAAATAATTGTGTACGATTTAAACTGACCACCTTCCAACTAATTTGTAACTAAATAGGTTATTAATTTTACGTCCCACTAATTTTATGGTTTGAGGAGACGCCGAGGTGCCCGAATTTGGTCCCGGAGGGGTTATTTACGTGCCAGTAAATCCACCATCACGATGGTAAAATATTCTAGCACCTTGAAATATCGTCTGACTGAGCCAGGATCGAACCTGTTAGCTTAAGTAATTTGTAAGTTTATCGTTTCTTTTTCGGTGGAAAGTTATAAATTATTAACTTTAGCCAGCAACACTGGAAGTGTTATCTTATAAAAAAATAATACAGTATCTGTTAATCGGTGATTTTATTACTAAGAACTGGGTGTGGGCCGAGCTCGATAGCTGTAGCCGCTTAAGCGCGGCCAGTATCCAGTATTCGGGAGATAGTAGGTTCGAACCCCACTGTCGGCAGCCCTGAAAATGGTTTTCCGTGGTTTCCATTTTCACACCAGGCAAATGCTGGGGCTGTACCTTAATTAAGGCCACGGTCACTTCCTTCCCACTCCTAGCCCTTTCCTGTCCCATCGTCGCCATAAGACCTATCTGTGTCGGTGCGACGTAAAGCAATTAGCAAATAAAGAACTGGGTGTACTTCAACCAAAGTTCGCACTGATATTTGTTTGTAACTTATTTGCTTGTTTGTTTGTTTTGTTTGTTAGTTTGTGTATTTGTTGTTTTTGGCCGAGTTTTCAAATCGAACAATGATTTTATCTGTTATACGGATAGGTTGTAATTGTAATTGTTAGGTAGATGCAATATAAGTGTTCCTCAATGTATATCGTACGATTTGCAAACTTTGTGCAGTCGCGACTTAACACGAATTTGTGTTTCTTCTCCAATTCTCTAACTCACGATTTTTTGCGAATATAAAGTGAAGTGATTTTTTATTACACCACACACTTTTTGCGATTTTGGTCAAATTATAAATAAAAACCGACACATGGATATATTTCGATATCAACGTATCTATTATCGATAGCTTTCAGTTCGAGGTATCGAAATTGTTCCCTTCGCCATCTAGCGATTTTATGTGCGATCCCCGATTGCGAATTAAATATGCAAGTTCTTTACGCCTTTTCAATTGTTCCGCCCTAGTCAGGCAGTGTGCTCGTGAGATATTTATATATGCATTTATGTGTAATTTAGAATATATTTTAATATTTGATATTAACAGATGACTTCAACTTACGAATTTCATGTTGGTTCCGAATTGTTTCTATTTTTTTTTTTTTTGGTGCTATTTGCTTTACGTAGTACCGCCGAAATAGGTCTTATGGCGGCGATGGGGTAGGAAAGGGCTAGGACTGGGAAGGAATCGGTCGTGGCCTTAAATAAGGTACAGCCCCAGCACTTGCCTGGTGTGTAAATGGGAAAGGACGGAAAACGATCTTCAGGGCTGCCGACAGTGGGGTTCGAACCCACTATCTGTCGGATGCAAGCTCACAGCTGAGCGTCCGTAACCGCATGGCCAACTCGCCCGGTGGGTTCCGTATTGACAATACTGTATAATATACATACATTCAATTCGCATAAAAGAATTTTATTAATGGGTCCATCTATCCAGTACCTGTCTTGTCATAGTAAAAATTACTTGAAAACGTCAGGACTTGTTTCGGCCTATCATATTTCGCCATCATCAGTTGAAAAATTAAGCTATACACTTTAAAAGAAAAAAAATCGCCAGGAGAGGGATTGGGACACCGATCTCCGACCTGACAGGACCACACCATAAAAAATACGCTACAATGACACCGGCTGAAGCCCACGGTGTGGTTGCGTTTGGTGCTGATGTCTCGGCATCAGTAACTGCTACGCGATCGGTCATTTAGGGTAATGTTTGCTAAGCAGCCATGTGGCGTGCGTACAGTCGAACTGAACTCGCATTACAATGCAAGCCTTCTTTGATTGGTGCTCTCAAGGCGGTCTTAAGCCATGTGGAGATTTAACAACACCGCCTGAAAAAGCCCACTTGAATTCGTCCGCAAAGCGATCTGATTGGCTAACTCCAGCAGCTGATAAAAAGACTACGGCGCGAGATATCGAATTTAAAAAATATATCAGCATGATGAAGTCTCTAACGCTCACACACACGGTTCACATTGTTTTTGACCACCCTGTGTTTCTATATGCTCTATCTTCCCAGACCTATCTCTGGTGGGATAAAGTGTACAGACTGCATTTTGCCTCTTGGTATTGACTAGATCAAGTTTAGTATTAACGTATTTGACCAGTTTCGGTTCCTATTAGATCAGTATTGCATATTAATACCTCATTAACCTGTGAGAAACAGGGCTAACAATGGTCCGCCAGTCAATACAATTGATTATACAGTGTGTTTCTCTCATCGGTTGGCCGGCAGGCGCGCCCAGCTTATCTGCCTCCCGTGACTCATCACTGCCCGTTACACAGCGCAGCGACAGCACGGGAATGTCAGCACTTCCCAGTTCAGGTCCGTGCTTAGAACGTGTATGAGGTGTTGATCTGTCGCTCCAACTGTTATCAAGTTGTGAAGTGTGTTTCTGGGCTAAAATTCTCATAATGCCTCTACATGTGTACACGGTGGAAGAAAGGATATTTATGTTCGATAATTATTTGAAAACAGAGTCTTGCAGGGAAGTCGTTAGGCGATTTGTAACACAATTTCCATGTGTAGGCCCTCAACATAGAGATACTGTGCGGCAAATCATAAACTAATTTAGAGGAACTGGTTCTTTACTCGATAAGAAGCGAAATGTTAAAAACGTTTACTTAACGAGAAAAAAATAAATAAAATCGCAGAAAGATTAGAAAATACGCCTACAAAATCCCTAAGACGACTTGAATAAGAAATCATGGTTTCGAAGAGCTCAGCATGGCTGGTTACGAAAACGCTAAAATTGAAACCATGAAGTACACATTTCCAACATATCCTGTCATAAGGTACGAACTTATTTTCTTAGTTCTTAATTGCTTTCTTAATTCTTATTTTCTTAATTTTTGTTACCTCATGTCATGCACGGATCAAGTGAGCGAAATGCTGCCCTTGTTGCTATGTTTCAAGCAGATAGATCTATTCTCTACTTCAGCGATAACAACATGTCAAAATCCCTAAGGAGATACTTAAATGTATAACACATGAAACCTTAATTCAGTGAGTTCATCAGACTGATACATTACCTAAGAGCACCTTCTGGTTCGTCGAGGTAAGCAGTGGGGAAACTTTCTAACTCCTAATTTCTCAAGTACTACTCCTCCCCATTGACACATAGGCTACTTATGACAACTAATGGTGGGTCTACTAAGGTTCAAACCAGATTCGGACTGAGGACTCACCATGCGTGTGCTCTATGAAAAACTGGTTCATTTAGAAGTAGAATAACGTGTAGCAATGTTACCTTTCGCCCTTCTTTCCTATACTATACTATTTAAGTATTTTCACCGAAAATAAAGCATTTTATTCAACATTTTATGAAGTCCCTAGCAATAGCTCGACCACCAACTGCCATAGATAGCCCAGCCTCACAGAAGAGCCTCAATAGGAAAATGAGGGATGGTGTAATTTTCTGTTGCTTTCCTCAGTGATTTTCAGCCTCTCAAACCCACTGAAATGCATAAACCAGCCGACTCTTCAAGCAACACTTTCACATTGTTCATCGCAGGGACTGTTAGTATTTCTAGCGTCGCTCTTACATCAGTCATTGTCAAAGCCAAAAATGAGACTGAGACAGGTAAACGAAAGTAACATTCTTATATCTAGGCAGAATTTTTGGTTATAAGGTGGATATTTTTTCAAATAAATGCTTTATAAAGGATATTCATCTTCTTTATAAAAATAGCTTCTTTATTTCTTCTCAATCAGTATTTTCAATGTCTACATTTTAGAAAGGCCTTTATTCAAAAAGTAAATAAAAGTACTTTCTCCTGTATCCAGTCCAACGTATTTGTTAAGAGCACACATACTACATAAATTGGTACCCAACTGAAGAATACAGAGAGGATAATATCAGGCACAGTCAAACATACGCCTTTAAAATATGGTTACCAGTGTTATCCAACATCCACCCGTATATAAGAGGAGAACCAGCTTTGCTAAAATAGAAAAAATGTCACAGGAATCCCCAACTGCTCATACACCATGAGTATAATCCCCAGGAACTGTCTATGGAAGTTCATTAAATCAAATTTCAATGCTGATGAGTCCTGGCGTGAAGAATGGGCCACTTCTAATCCTGAAGACCTGGGTTCAGTCATGGATCCATACAGAGCACCACCTGGTCTGAACTTGCCAAGAAACGAATGGACGTCTTTGAATAAAATCCGAAAAAAGTATGGAAGATGCAAATTCTGGCTGCAAAAAAGGGGCAAAGAAGGAAAACCCATTCTGTGACTGACACTGTGCCTGAGACCGTCCAGCATGTCGCCATGGATTGCCCAAAGAGGAGATTTGTAGGATCGATCCAAGATATACACACGGCCACTGCAGATGCTATCAGCTGGCTGAAAACACTGAACATTAATTTACCAAAATGATACCCACAATTTACTCTGTAAATATCATATATAAACGTACTGTAACATATTTATTTTTTCCAGTATTGTTCCTTATAATGTACCCTCATTTTTGCTATACGCAGTAAATAAATACGTAAATAAATAAATAAATAAATAAATAAATAAATTAGAACTTTTTAATTGGTAGACTATGTGCTAATTTTAAACACTCCGCAAAGTTTCAAATTGAGTGATGAGTTTCCATGAACACTCGGTTATAAAATCGTGATTTAAGTAATTTGTGGATTAGACTCAACAAAGACATAAAGTTACTTACACTAGTTTGTCAGTTGGATAGTAAATTCCTATGATATTTCTGATTCGCTTAACAAGATCTTTTATTACGGTATCTCTGAATTCCGCGCGATATCCTGCATATGAATCAGCCGCAGAAATGAGATGAGAGAAATTGCCTTACATCCCGCGAGAGATCAACGCGACCTTATATCCATATATTCCACTTAGCGTTCCGGAGGATTATAACAGGGAGTGGTACCGACCAAAAAGTAAGAGAAATGACCATTGTGCTACAACACCATAGTAACAAATTTATTACTGTCTATACAACTTCAAATGGTAACAAAATATTTCTACACGTAGCTGAAAATGGGAGAGTTTACAAAAATAAATCTGTAAATGCGTCCTTATCCCGGCATGTTTAATTAAAATATATCCCCCTTATGGTTATAGCTACTCCTTACTTCATACTCGATGAATACAAGATGAATAATAATAATAATAATAATAATAATAATAATAATAATAATAATAATAATAATAATAATAATAATAATAATGTTTCTGTCCTCCTTTTTCTTCTTCCTGACCTTCTTCTCAGTTTATTAGGGTCAGCTCTTTCTGTGAATTAGGTCCAGTTTTACGAACGTATTCCCTCCCTAACGCCAACTCTGTCTAGATTGATGTATTTACTATTGCGTGTTTCGGCGGCCTTTGGTAGAGTGTTGTGTGGTGTGTATATCATTACTAGTGTATTTGTAATCATACGAACACTCAGTCCCGTGTCAGAGGAATTAACCAGAGACGCAGTTAAAGCTCCCGACGCGGGAAGAAATCGAACCCGGTAACTCTGAACCAAAGGTCTCGATGCTGATAATAATAATAATAATAATAATAATAATAATAATAATAATATGGGCTCAGTTACCATGTGAAAAATTGTGGGCTGCGTGCGTGTAAATGTTGACGTTCCTACTCTATCAGATGGCAGAGAAGCAGATCCCTGTTGGGTGATCTTCAGCCGAATTTTAATTAATTTTGTCGGGTAAATACCAAGCATATATTCAGATATATTTTACATACACACAACGTACTACGTGGATTGTCGAACATATTTACCAAAAATCTGACTACCTCTGCCAAGTTTGAAACCGCGTTCTCGGGAACAAATAAACACCACTCTACAACTGATCCACAGAGAGAGCTAACTGCAAGCTAAGATAATATCAAGTGAGGGAGACGTCGATCCCGTGTTCTATGGATACCGTGTCTTCCTATTACCTCAAGTTCTATCCTTGGCTCGTCCAAGGATTTTAGTCCTGAACTGAAAGCTAGAACGGGTTAACACATTCTAATGAAGTCTGCTATTGTATGTGTGGTGAAAAGAGGGACTCTACTCTCTCTTTTTTCAAACTATTGTCAAGCGAACGGTTAGGAAAGGGAACAGGAACCCGTAATTCGAAAATGTGAGAAACCTTTACGTGGGTCGAATACTGCTAGATTGCGCATGTATTTAAGGGGATTAGGGAAATCCCAGGAGCCATAGCAGATAGAGCAAGCATGTTGCAATTTGTGTAGCTGCGAAAGGTCATCCATACTCAACCCCCACCTGTAAAATTGTCCAGCTTCTTGGCTGAAATATCAGCTTAGAGGCCTTCGGTTTAGTGGGCCCCGGGTTCGATTCCTTTCCAGGTCAGGGGTTTTAACCTGAAATGGTTATTTTCCCTGGTTCAGAGGCTGGACTTTTTAGCTTCCCCAGCATCTCGTAAAATCATTCACGTCACTTAACATTATCCTCGACCACAGTAATATGCAGCTTCCCATACACGGTAGAAACCAGCCACCCTCGCCGGATGGTCTTCCCTACAAGGGCTACACCAGGCTATCAATATCCACGCGAAATTATTATTACCTCTAAAGGGATAACATGACCTCACCTATTATTTTCGGGCATTTAGGCGGCCTGAATTGCGATGTTCTCTTTTGTTACACCTGATGGCAGAGAATTTAGAATTGTACAATATTAAAGTATAAATTTATGGTTTTCCGTTAAATCACTATTCTTCAGGATTCATCCAACGATATCCAATATTCACAGGATTAACTCTCAATCCTAAGTGAGCATATATTAGACTACCGAACTAAAGGGCACGCCTAAGGCTGATGATACACCTGTTATTTTGAGTACTGATCAATCACGTAGACTTCTGTTGGGTGATATTGGGTATAATTTTAGTTCAGTATGTGAAAAAATAAAATATAGGAGTATTAGCCGACATAGCACGACTTGGAATGCCGAGTGGGCTTCTTTCCGTCCTTCAGAACTCTGAATATGTCTGTCGCACTTGAACCCACCGTCACTCTACCAATGAGTCACACAAGTAGTAAACTACCTTAAATATAAGGTATGAAGAGTCTATCTATTCGCCAAACACATTATAAAAAGCAAACCAATTTTTGAGGCAGTGTACTTGGTCAAGAATATCAACCTGTTCCGGCTGAGGAGATCATGGCACCGACCCAATAAGTACAAGCAAATTGGTTGGGCAATAGTCATCTTGGTAGGCCTAGACCCTAAACGAACTGTATCTGCCACGGGATAGCGATATGCGTTAGCTATTTGAATTGAGTCTATTTTCTTCCTTGAGATGTGTATCGCCGTTGCGTCTGCGAAAAACCGCTGCTTGATTATCTTGAGGGAGAAATGCTGCCCGCAGCTCGTATATCGTTAAGAGCGATATTTATTTCAAATTACTCGCTCAAATTGAACCTTAGATGACAGAGCCTTGCCGGCGAAAATTCTAAGGTGAAATATTTCGCATAGCTGTTATCGCAGGCGCAACGACGGTATACACACTTGCCACTGGCAAAATTCCAAAGATTTTTTACAAGACCAGAAACACGGAACCAGCTATTAGCTATTAGCTGTTTCCACCACTGAAAGCCAAAACTGTCTCCCTTAGAGGCCATGGAGTCTTTGAAGGAATCAAAAGCAAAGGCTACATACATTCCAAGCCTCAACATTACGTAGATATTTACATGAGCGTTTAGATTCTGAACATTGTCACGAAAACTCATGTTTTATGTGGAAGCCGAATCAGAAAGAGGTGAATTTTAATTTCAAAACTCAAATGTGCATTAATAGAGATTTGAACCACAGTTATAACTAGAGCCCGGATTTTTATGTGCTGATAGGTTAGACGACAAACTTACTTAAGCCAATAAGAAGTGTACCCTACCGTGTACAACAGTTATGCTATGAGGTTTGCATAGACATTAGGAGTACGGCCTATAGTACTCCTGCAATTTATGATACTGTTGCCACAGTATGGAAGAGCGGTTTGTGCGACACTTCCTATTAACCAAATCAGTTTGCATTCTAACCTATTACCACCTACAAATCCGAAGTCTAGTTATAACACCCCCGATTAGGCTTATGCCTGGCTGCCTTTGCCTCGGGGAATCAACATGCTGTGTTGACTCTGTGAATTCCTCGGCCATGTACCTCTCCAGAATTGTATTTGTTTCGTTACTACAGCAACTAATAATTATTAAGAAAAAAATTTCTTGAATTTATCCTTTTCCGTGGAGGTTGTGTGGGTTGGACTGGCCATCCGTTCCACTTGAACACTACTTTAGCGTCGGGATATTGATAATACGATAGCAGCGAAGTAGTATATTGTGTTTACTGTAAACAGTTCGGTGACTTCCGTGGATCTGTGTTCAAGAATCGACCTCTGCATCCCAAGATTGCGGACTCAAACCCGGCCGGTTTAGTTGGATGTTTGAAGAGCAAAAAAGGTTCATTCCTAGCTCAATGTCGAACGATGTCGGCATGTATACGATCTCTGGTGATTCGTTTGGTGTTTACCTGACAAAGGTAATACAAACTTAGTAAATAGATCGCCGAGTAGGGGTCGAGTTTTTCTCCCATCCGGTAGAGTAAAATGAAGCACGTAATTGACAAACAGGCAGCCTAAATGGTGTCAGATCGTAATATTAGCATCATGAGTCTAAGGCTATACTATTATTATTATTATTATTATTATTATTATTATTATTATTATTATTATTATTATTATTATTATTTCAGTGACAAGGGAAAGGATTGGGTGATTGTACATTCGGAAGTTCCTTGGTGAATGATATTACAGCAGTTAACCCTGTTACTCCAGAAGCAACACCAGTGCAGTTTATAGCAAGATTATGACGATTGTTAATTTTTGGGAGAAGGTCATTAGCCCCTGTTAGTCGCTATATACGACGAACATGTAACAATCTGCTTTTCTTATTGGACATATGTGAATAAATTCAAATTGAAAATATTAGTTCATATCCGGCAGTAACCCAGTAATTCAGAACAGTAATACCCGCTGTAGTCAGTATAGACATTAGACTGTTTTTCTAACTGTATGCAACTGGAATGCTGGAAATGTCATATTTTCATAAGTTTTTTTTTGCATATTTCTCTTCATCGTAACTATTTTGGTTAACGTAGTAATTTCACATGTTACCAACATTCAAACACTATATTTAAAACATGTTGCCAAATGTAACACAATGAAGAACCATTATGTACCTATCGGTCTTAGACAAACACTACTTCCGATTATTTTCTAATATATTATCTACTAGTAAATGTACCCGTGCTTCGCTACGGTATTCTACATTGTACAGTATACGGATATCGAAGTAAATTACTGTACATGCAGTAAATAAATTTTTTAAAAAAATTGCATGCCCCTTAGCGCTATCCAGAAACAACAGGGGGAGATCACCGTACTCTGTTTCCAATGTAAAGTGTGAGTTGCGGAGTTGTGATGACAACGGCAGGCTTACTTGCCTACTGGCATTCACAATCGAGTAGGAAAGTTTTCATTGTAATGGGAGTCCCCATTACCTACTGTGCGGTCACAATCGATATGGTGAGTTTTCGTTACAATGGCAGTCGCCCTTTCCTACTTCCAGGCAGATTACAGTTGAGGAGTTCTCATTATAATAGCAGGCACCTTCCCTACTGCCAGTCAAAAATGATTTGTGCTGTTATCATTATAATGACAAACCCCTTTTCTTAATGACAGTCACACCGAGTTGGTGAGTTTTCATTATAATAGCAAGGCCACTATGCCTAATGCCAGTAACATTTTAGATGGGTAAATTTGCTTATAATGGCGGGCACACTTGCTTACTCTCAAACGCAATCGGTTAGGGGTGTTTTGAACAAAATCGCATGTTCCCTTGACTTCTGCCTGTCAGATCGAAGGGAATTATTAATTACAACGGTAGTCGCTCATTCCTAATGCTAGTTGAAATGAGTTGGAGAAGGATCCCATTTCTACTGCCAGTCAAAGTCGATGTGGAGAGTAATGATTGCAATAGTAGACGCCCTCCTGCTGAGAGTCACTATCGATGTCAGATATTAATTATAATGGCAAGCACACCCTCTCTTCATCGCTACAAATTGACTTCAATTAATATATATATATACAGATCGACATACGAAGTATACGCATGTTTACAATATTGCAAACCTTCATTTACAGATTAACTGCTGCTAAACGATACATCATATCTACAAACGGATTGTTCTATAAGACGCCTCATTTAGCGTTCTAAATGGCTGGTCTTAAGATATTTTATCCTGTCTCGTCTATTTATGGGTAAAATTGAGTTAGAAACGTTGAATAGGGTGAACTTTGGGCAGGGATTTCCCACAGTGCATTACTTTTGGGGACTATTATGACAGCTACAAACATAGAATTTGGCTCACGTATGGATACTGGGTGGGCCATGTTTGCGTAGAATTGGATGATTCTACTTTCAGTATAAGTGATTCGAAGTACGAATTATACGTGTACAAAGAGCAATGTAGGTATAATCGAGAAATAGAGACAAATATAACATAAAAAATAGAGATACGACGAAACGTCACAGGACTAAAGTTGTAGATCACTCCAAATTGAACTGAGATTGTGCCATCCATTTTGTGATACGACTTATCGTTTAGCCGCGATATACCTCGAAACGAAGGTCTGCACCGACATGAAAATTGCTTCAATATTCCGATATCTTCCGGGGGTATAAAATGAAATATTTAAAGATCGTGGTCGCTTTCCGTCGATTACAAGCTAATACATATAATTTTGCCATATTTCAATGTTCTAGCTCGTCTGGCAAATTGTGCTAAAAATGAGGACTTTCAGGAAACTGAAGCTAAAAAATATGCCGATGGTCATTATTAACCTTAAACGGACAACTGTACGGAAAATTCGCCAAAATATTCAATGTACAGACACACGATCGTTACGATTCTATTTATATAGAAGGTGAGAGATAGGCAAGGGCACGTTTGTAAGTGCATACCTTCATTTCGAGATTTATTGCTCCTAAACAGTACATCCTATCAACAAATGGTTTACACCATCAGACGCCCCTTTTATTGCTCTACATGCTTGGTCAAAAACATTTCCTCGTATCTCCCATATTTATGGCGCGATTGAGTTACTATATTTGAATGGGTTAAAATTTGGGTACATTTTTAATATTTTACCTTATTTTTCACATACTTATGTGGAAGCTAGAATCATGAAATTTGGTCCTATGACTTTTTGTCGTCTCTATCTCTCTCTCTCTCCCTTATACGTTAGATTTGGCTATATTCCTTGATTTCTCGTACATTTTGTGCTTTTTTGCAAGAATATTACATACTGTAGTTTGACACACTTATAGGAAAGATAGCGTCCTTGAATTTGGTACGCCCATTGACACGATCAATGGCTATATGCGAAGTTGTATATTACTCCAAATGGAACTGAGATCCTGCCATCCATTTTGTGATACGACTAACCGTTTAGCCGCGAAATACCCCGAAACGGAGTTCTGCACCGTCATTAAAATTGTCTCCATATTTCGATATTTTTCGGGGATAAAAAGTGAAAGTTTTTAAGATCTTGGAAGTTTTCCGTCGGTTACAGTCTAAAACGCATAATTTTGCGTAATTTCAATTTTCTAGCTCGTCTGGCATATTGTGCCGCAATTTTGATTTTGGTCGAGGATGGGGGGATATTTAGGACTTTCACGAAACTATAGCTAAAAATACGCAGATGGTCATTATTAACCTGAAACGGATAGCTGTACGAAAATTTCGCAAAAATAGTCGATGTGCAGACACACGGTCGTTACCTTTTATTTATGTAGATAGATAAGGAATCTGCTCCACGTACAACACCTTTCGGGCTATATCCGCTGGACCTAACCTGCATAACGGACCGTTCATGATATATCCCTTATTAATGCTCAAGTCGAAAAAATGCACATGGGAAAAAAGGTTTCAGAAATGAATATCCATCATGGTTGTTCGATTTTCAGTCAGGTTTTTCTTGTATATATTGTGGGAGCGTAAAATTACTGTTTCGGTTCCCATAAACCCCCAGCCCATTCCGCGAATTTGACATGGTATGGGCCTAAAAACTTACCTTTGGACAGGTGGATGCTAAATATGAAGTTTGGTTGAAATATCTCCAGTAGTTTTTAAGTTGTAAGAAATACGCTTTATACCCACCCACTCTTAAGTCCAGTGGGAATGATATCTCGTTTATTAATCCTCGTATTGAAATGATGCACATAAGAAAAAAAGGTTTATAAATTTATTTCCATTAAGGCAGGTAGATTTCCATTAAGTTTGGTTGCGTTTATATTTTGTGGGATTGCAAAATAATGGTTTCGGTTTCGTATAAACCCCCAGACAATTCAGGGATTTAGAAACAATATTGACCCTAATACCTACCCAAAGACAATTGGATTCTAAATATGAAGTTTGCTAGGAATATATATCATAGTATTCAAGTTATAGACAAATAGACATGCACATAAAGCTAGAAGTATGTAGATGCTCATTATTACACCTGAAACAGAAAACTGTATGAAAATTTTGCCAAAATAGTCAATGTACAGACACACTGTCGTTACGATTTTATTTATATAGATAATCTTCTGAAACTTACTGAGATTCAGCTTTATTCATGGGCGTGCACACACATATATGCGCGCTCACACTTATTTCTATCTATACTTATACATGATGAATGTATTACCATACAGCTGACAGCGTAGACAGAAAAGTACTGGTCACCCGTACTGACCTTGGAAGCACAAATTAGTTATATCCCTACTGACTTTATGCTATAACTCAGGTATTTGAGGTAAAATACTACTGCGATAAAATAGAATTATTTGCAGATTCTGCAAACAGTATATTTCATCCAGAATCTCCTAACTCCATCTGCACTTTGTGCCCCTTTCGCAGTTAATTCTAAAACCTAAACTTGTGAAATATTACTGTTCTGCTTGTCATATTACAAACATGCCCCAACAACGTACCTCACCTTCACTCAGCTCACAAGAAATAGACAGTAAGGTATATATTGTGAGAAATCTCTCATTCCAGTCACGTACATACCGATAGGCCTATTGCATATTTCATGTTCCAAAAACGTCTTACAGGATGATATTGTCGGATGGACCTCTCACAAGTTAAATGTCATACTGACATTATTCCTGGCTTAATTCTTTTATTCTGACTCTTTCTGACCTTTTCACAATTTTCTGGCATTAGCACTTTGCATTGATTTAGCCCAGTTTTGCGGCCCTGTCACTTCCTGAAACTAACCTTATGTGGAGGGAAGTATTCACTATTACGCGTATCTGTGGTGGTTTGTAGTGTGTTCTGTTATATATAAATGAAGATAAACACAATTACCCAGTCCCCAAGAAAGAGGAATTAATCAAAATTAAAATCGCCTACTTGACCTGGAATCGAACCCAGGGCCCTGTGAACCGACATCCAGTACGCTGACCATTCTTCCAGGGAACTGGGCACATTGTCGAGACAATTTCCAATATTATTGTCATCTTAATAGGTATCTGTACCAGTACCACATTCTCTTTCTGTAGGTCAGATTGTTCTTAATTCTTGCCACTTGTGTTATTATTCTTACTAGAAGAGTAGCTTCGCGCTCAGTTTGTCCAGGTTTGATATCCAACAGTGTTATGAATTTATACCAATGTGACGATCTGTAACAGGTTGAATTTAGCCTCAGAAATAGGAAGTGAGAAGATAAACGGATTTCACCTGGTTGCTGTTCTAACTTGCAAGTGACTTTACCATTCAACCAGAAGAACCAAACATACAGTACAAGGAACATCTGCTGTATTCCTAGTTACAGCTGGAAGAAATTGCAAACACACACATACCAGTACAGACAGCACAGTCACACAGATTATCAGCCTACTTCATGCAAACGTAATACATAGAAATTTTGATAAACATGAATCAAATCCCTTATATGAAGCAACAATGACAACACAGACGTACTGTAAGGGTTGTTCAGTTAAAACCTGGACAGAGCTAGCAACACTGTAAGTAACTGAATGACCGGGCGAGTTGGCCGTGCGATTATGGGCGCGCAGCTGTGAGCTCGCATACGGGAGATAGTGGGTTCGAAACCCACTATCGGCAGCCCTAAGATAGTTTTCCGTGGTTTCCCATTTCACACCAGGCAAATGCTGGGGCTGTACGTTAATTAAGGCCACGGCCGCTTCCTTCCCATTCCTAGCCCTTTCCTGTCCCATCGGCGCCATAAAACCGATCTATGTCGGTGCGACGTAAAGCAAATAGCAAAAAAAAAAAAAAAATTAATAAAAAAATATGTAACTGAAGGGACAGCCAAGAGGTGGCAGCACTGCATTTTGTAGTGACAGCTCAGAATGTCTTCCGTATGAGACACGCGTCTGTTAATTAGATGAAAAATTGAAGCAATGGTTAATGGTTACGTCGAAATGAATACAATGGAGTATAATTCAATTCCTGCGGAAAGAAGGAGTTTTGATGAGGAAAAAACTGTCGCGTAGAGTGTTTTTGCTCTGCGGGATCGAACTTCATCACTCCGAAGGCAACAGTGAACAGTTGGCTCTGTTTTCCTTTCGATCTTCACAAATCACCCACCGTACAGCCAAGAACTCTCCCTTCATGGCAGTTGCGTCTTTGGCCTACTGAAAAAAGCCATCAAAATTTAAGTATTTCACAACCCATCAAACGTTTTCTGATACTGTGCTTCAACCAGCATCCGTTATTCTGGAGGATACAAATTAAAGCTTGCTCATAGTTGGAATAGATGCCTGAACGGTGGATTTGATTATATGAACCCTATCATCAGTGTGCTGTCGTTTCGTTTTGATAGAGTGTACGCTCAATACATGTAGTGTAAGTTTCTAGACTTACGGAACCTGACACCTGGAGATCAGGATTGATTGAATGACTGATGCATTCCTTCCTTGCAGATTGAAGTGGTCTTTGACAGTGTGCGAATATCTGCCCAGTGACTCAGACGGTTGAGGCGCTGGCCTTCTGACCCCAACTTGGCAGGTTCGACCCTGGCTCAGTCCGGTGGTAGTTGAAGGTGCTTAAATACGTCAGCCTCGTGTCGGTAGATTAACTTTCACGTAAAAGAACTCCTGCAGGACTAAATTCCGCCACCTCGGCGTCTCCGAAAACCGTGAAAGTAGTTAATAAGACGTGAAAGCCAATAACATTATGATTATTATTACTATTATTATTATTATTATTATTATTATTATTATTATTATTATTATTATTATTATTATTATTATTATTATTATTATCAGACTCTGTTTCAGTTGCACAACCCTTAAACTAGACTACTACTGGCTTAGACATATTGATTAATGGAACATAATATATTATTTTGGAATTTGAAAATAATGTGGCTGATAAAATCTTAATTAAACCAGATCAGTGAATAGATGCAGAATTCAGCCCAATCATTTCTCACATTCAATATGACTTAGTACACCTGTTCTATTTTTGTCGTTGGGGTATACTATGAACCACGTAAAGCATCATTCATTTCAGGTTATTTCGAGCAGCCTAGTATCTCTTCATCCTTTCGGAATTAGCTTCTTTACACTGGTGACCAAGTGTTGCTGCACGTTTCCTATTCGTGTGATCTTGGTTGATCGTTTGATCTCGGAATGTCGTAATAATGTAATGTAGTAATATCTGTTGTCCGCCTCTGTGGTGTAGTGGTTAGCGTGATTAGCTGCCACCCCCGGAGGTCTGGGTTCGATTCTCGACTCTGCCACGAAATTTGAATAGTGGTATGAGGGCTGGAACGGGATCCACTCAGCCTCGGGAGGTCAACTGAGTAGAGGTGGGTTCGATTCCCACCTCAGCCATCCTGGAAGTGGTTTTCCGTGGTTTCCCACTTCTCCTCCAGGCAAATGCCGGGATGGTACCTAACTTAAGGCCACGGCCAATTCCTTCCCTCTTACTTGCCTGTCCCATCCAATCTTTCCATCCCTCCACAAGGCCCCTGTTAAGCATAGCAGGCGAGGCCGCCTGGGCGAGGTACTGGTCATTCTCCCTAGTTGTATACCTGACCCAAAGTCTGAATCTCCAGGAAACTGCCCTTGAAGCCGTAGATGTGGAATCCCTCGCTGAGTCCGAGGGAAAAACCGACCCTGGAGGGTAAAAAGATTACGAACGAACGAATAATATCTGTTATGTACTGCAACCTGCGGTATGATATTTTCCTCCTTGTCCTCCTTGACTCGTTTAAGCCAATTGATTTGTGTCTTTCTGCTCACCATATATTCCAGAATTATCTTAGCTGTCCTCTCAGGTGGCATTAATTTCATGTAACCAAGAAAACAAAGAGGGGATGCCTGGCCGAGGCGGTAAAGGTGTGCTCGGATCACCCAGAAGGACGTGGGTTCGAATCCCCGTCAGGAAGTCGTAAAATTTAAGAAACGAGATTTCCACTTTTGGAAGTGCATATGATCCTGAGGTTCACTCAGCCTACACCAAAAATGAGTACCAGTGCCGAGGTTACAGATAGTTGGAAACCTTCACCTTCCACCCCTCCAAGGGCCTTCATGGCCTGCACGGAATTGACTTTGCCTTTGTAAAAGCAAAGTATTCTATTTTTAAGTGATGTAATTTTCTTCGTCTTTCTGTGTCATTATTATTATTATTATTATTATTATTATTATTATTATTATTATTATTATTATTATTATTCTTTGTTCGTATCGGCCTAGCAAGGAGCACGTGTGTTGCTCTTTTCTTTCGTCCGTCCACGTCTTTCCCGTCTTCAACTTTGGCCTTTCTTGAAAACCCTGGTGGTCTTTTAGTTTCCTCCTGAGTGGGTTGCGTTCTTGTGTATCTTTCCAGCTCCTTGAACTAAGTTGGCTGGGTCTTCTTATCTTTAAAATAGATAAAGATCTGGTTCGATAATCGTGTGGGTTTCAATCTTAACAAGTGGCCATGAAATGCAATTCTCCTTCTCCCCATGACATCAGAGATCTTCTGGACGTGAGTATAGAGCTCATAGTTATGCCGACGTCTATATTCATCTTTGTCTTTAACTGGGCAAAGAATTTTCCTTAAGATCTTTCTCTCTTTAATTTCCAATTTTTCTATCAGGCCATTCTTGTTCATAGTAAGGCAATACGCTGCATGCAGAACCTCGGGTCTTATGACAGTGCAGTTATGTCCGAGTTTTGCGTTCAAGGATATGGAATTCTTGTTGTAAACGTCTTTGGTCAGTTGATAAGCCGTTTCCATTTTATTCAAGCGTGACACGGAAGCTTATTTTTTCAGAGATTATTATTATTATTATTATTATTATTATTATTATTATTATTATTATTATTATTATTATTATTCACAATTTTATAATTGGGTTTATGACCTTCTTCGGTACAATGTACATGGAAGAAGTACCTTTTAGTACATACGCACATATGCTTCATACATATCGGTATATACTTACATTGTTAAGAAATAAATTTGACAGATATTTATGAGATATTTACTATACATAAATGGTCAAAATTATGAGTGGTCGATTTTCATTAGTCCTCTGTAGATGGTGGATGTTCATGCCAATAAACTTCCTCACTATATGTGTTTTTTTTTGTTGTTTTTTTTGTTTTTGCTAGCTGCTTTACGTCGCATCGACACAGATAGGTCTTACGGCGACGACGGGACAGGAAAGGGCTAGGAATGGGAAGGAAGCGGCCGTGGCCTTAATTAAGGTACAGCCCCAGCATTTTCCTGGTGTGAAAATGGGAAACCACGGAAAACCATCTTCAAGGCTGCCGATAGTGGGGTTCAAACCTACTATCTCCCGAATACTGGATACTGGCCGCACTTAAACGACTGCAGCTATCGAGCTCGGTATATATGTGTGTTATTATTATTATTATTATTATTATTATTATTATTATTATTATTATTAACGCTACCTTGAACCATATACAATGACGCAGCAGTGGTATGTTTTGCCATTGAACGCACACGCTACCAACCCCAATCGCTGTATCTCACTGTTAGTTGTGAGGAGATTCTTTTCCCCATCAGTGGCCGACAAATGTAATGCCATTAGCATGTTACGCCCTCCAGCATCCCCAGAGTAACAGCTAGCAAATCGCAAACGGCCATGTGATTGAGGTTAGTGACGAAAAGAAATCTCTTGCGGTCGTTGAATGCAAGTCTCAAAGGACGTAAAAGACTATATGTTGGATCTAATGAATGGAAGGATTTGTTACTTGTAAAACTCAGCAAGGAGGATGAACAAAAAGGGTATTTTTTTCTCATCTTTCCTTTCTAGGCGTAATTTTCAGTGTAATAGGTTGTTACGGCCGCTAAAACTGCATGTTAGACACAGAATAACACATAGGACTATGCAACATTAATAACCCGGAAGATTCTTTAATTTATAAGTAAATCGTAAATATCACAAAATTCAAATAATAGAACTATGAAAAATAGATAAACACCCATTGCATGAAATGCCAATATTCGTGACCAGTGCTGAGAATTGTTCTGTATATACTCAGTTCTTGAACTACAGTCGGTGGTTGAACCTCTGGTGACAAAACTGTAGTGAACACCAACAGTTATAACTGCTGTCGACCGAAATATTATGTGTACTCGAGCTTGGAGGTTCTTTATGAAATCACCAATAGGTCTACAGAAAATTCAATCACACCAACGTTTTTACCGTTTAATATCACGTTATTTTATGTAGGTTTCGAACTTTCAATTTATAGTTTAATATTTTTTAATCGCAAGTGGGACGCGAAAAGTGTCCGAATTAAGCGTGCTTCAACCATGCATCAAGTTAATTCAGTATGCCGCGGGGTATTTTTTATCCGTTATTTATAAATATTATAATTTTATATTTCCAATGGAAAAGTTGTCAGTTTTGTAAGGTAACTTTTCTTTCGGTTCGGGGTGGTTGGAAAATTGTGTTCTTGGTCACCTTGTGATCTTTATGTACCCAATGGCAATGCTTGTATGACTATGAAATACTTATATTAATTCCTTCTTTATATCGGTTTGTATTTGTTTAGCTGAGTACAATAATATGCATATGTATTCGGCCGATGCAGGGTAAGTCGTGTGGGAGATAATGGGCTTGAACCACACTGTCGGCAGCCCTGAAGATGGTTTCCGTGGTTCCCTCTTTTCACACTAGGCAAATGCTGAGGCCGTACCTTAATTAAGCCCACGGTCGTTTCTTTTCCACTCGCAGCCCTTTTCTATGTCATCGTCGCCATAAGACCTATTTGTGTCGGTGCGACGTAGAGCAAATTGTAAAAAAAAAATGCATGAGAAAATTACTTGTCCTGTAACAGATAATTGCTTATGAAGCTGCTTTGCTAATAATAATAATAATACCGGGCGAGTTGGCCGTGCGCGTAGAGGCGCGCGGCTGTGAGCTTGCATCCGGGAGATAGTAGGTTCGAATCCCACTATCGGCAGCCCTGAAAATAGTTTTCCGTGGTTTCCCCATTTTCACTCCAGGCAAATGCTGGGGCTGTACCTTAATTAAGGCCACGGCCGCTTCCATCCAACTCCTAGGCCTTTCCTATCCCATCGTCGCCATAAGACCTATCTGTGTCGGTGCGACGTAAAGCCCCTAGCAAAAAAAAAATAATAATAATACCGTAATCAGAACTGATAACACTAATTTTATAACTAGCTTTACCACAGATCTCAGGAAGTTCGTGTGCTGAAGTAACATGATCCATGATATTTTATACCAGGAATTATTTCAGTTTTGTTTTCAAGAATGTGACTGTATCTTGTACACTTTTTCACTGGTAACCGAGTGTATCATTTTCAAATGAGCTGACTGTAGGAGTACGCTACAAAAACCAAGCGTACGATTATTAAAGCTGCTATTGTACTGCAGGTCCCAAGTCCTCACGAGAAAAAGCTGATGGTAAGTGTTTTGCATGACCTTTTATTCTTCTTCTTCTTTTCTAGCCCATTTCAATCCACTGCTGGATATAGGCCTCTTCCATGTGCTTCCATCGTCTTTTATTATCAGTTTAATACCAATGTAATTTTCCAACTACCTCAAGCCGAGAAAAAGTTACCTTAAAAATAAATAACTTTTTCTTGGAAATATGCCATTCCCAAATTTATGAACAATACATAAAACATCCCGAGCCCCCGTGTCTCAGGTGATAGCCCGCCGGCCTCTCACCTGTGGGTTCCGTGGTTCAGATACCGGACAACTCGAAGGTGGGACAGGTTTGTCTCCGAGTACTCAGATTTCCCCTGTCATCTTTAATTCCAGCAACACACTCCAATATCATTTCATTCCATATGCTAGTCATTAATCATTGTCCCAGAGCAACGCGACAGGCTTCGGCAGCTGGCACAATTCCTATGCTCACCGCTAGATGGGGCCTTATTCTTCCCATTCCTGGCCAGGTGGAAACATGCTGTGAATTTTTAATATAAAACATTCCTATGTATATTCTGTTAGAATTGAGATTCGATCATAAGAAGGGTTTTGGAGAAACAATGTTTTAAAGTTGACGCATGGTTGAAACACGCTTAAATAAGGGCACATATTTGCGTTCTGCCTGCGGTAAAACATATTAAAATATATCCAAAATTCTAAACCTACATGACCTTGCATTAAATGAAACTATGAAAATGATGGAGTTATTGTATTTTCTGTAAGCCTATCGCTTATTTCATAAACAAATTCCAAACACGACTGCACATAATATTTCAGTCGACAGTGGCTCGATTTAAAGTAATACACATACATTATCTTACTACTAAAATGACGTGGATTAACTCGCTAATACCCGGTATCGTGAGTCGTTTCCAATTTGAATGTCATAGGGCAGGGGTTGGTGGGATGGGGTGGTTATGTCACTGGTTTCTCGCAGAAGCAGACAAGTTTCGAATCCCACCCAGTGCATGTGGAATTTTCTAATGAAAAGTGACGTCCCTTGTTGTTCACAATACACGCTATATTATTATCACGATATCAACGGTCAAGTAAAAGTACAAGCTTACTGTTTTAGAATTGGCATGTGGTGAAAGACTAGCTACTCTTCCCGTTGCCACGCGCAATTAACCTGCATTTCTGGATGTATTGAAATCCGCACGTGAAGGCACCCTTAATAGTGGAGCTAACATCGAGTGGCTAGATAATTCATTCATTCATTCATTCATTCATTCATGCATACATTCATTTTTAACGCCACGTATGTCCATGTTTTCACTACCTACTTGCCCTTGTACCCCTCAGAATTGCGCCATTATTTGCACCCCTGCCAAAGGGGCCTCAGGGGCTCTGAACGTTGTAGCGTTGGTCGGCGACCACGGGGCCCTCAGCTGAGTCCTGACATTGTTTCCACTTCCTTGTGCCAGGCTCCTTTCATCTATCCTATCCGACCTCCCTTGGTCAACTCTTGTTCTTTTCCGACCCCGACGCTATTAAGTTTGCGAGGGCTAGGGAGTCTTTCATTTTCACGCCCTTCGTGGCCCTTGTCTTCCTTTGGCCGATGCCTTCATTTTTGGAAGTGTCGGATCCCTTCAAATTTTTCTCTCTGATTAGTGTTACATAGAGGATGGTTGCCTAGTGATACTTCCTATTAAAATAATAATCACCACCATCACCTGCCAAAGGTTTCTAAGCATTCTCACTACCCATTTCATGCTCTTCTGCCGATATTTTCGAGTATAGTCCTTTGGTAAGTTGTTTCACTCCAGGCCTTATTTTTTTAATTTTTTTTTTTTTTTTTTTTTTTTACAAGTTTCGTTTATGTTGCACCGACAGACATATGTCTTATGGCAACGACGGGACAGGAAATGGCTGGGAGTGGAAAGGAAGCATAATTAAGGTACAGCTCCAGCATCTGCCTGGTGTGAAAATGGAAAACTAGGGAAAACGATCTTCAGGACTGCCGACAGTGGGGTTCGAACCCACTATCTTCCGAATACTGGATACTGGCCGCACTTAAATGACTGCAGCTATTGAGCTCGGTAGGCCTTAATTAAGGCCACGGTCGCTTCCTTCTCAGTCCTACCCTTGTCGTATTCCATCGCCACCTTTAGACTTGTCTGAGTTTGTGTGACGTAAAACAAATAGCAAAAGGCGTGTTTGTCCCTCTTTGATACCCACTTTCTCCAAGTATTATTATTATTATTATTATTATTATTATTATTATTATTATTATTATTATTATTATTATTTTAGAAGACGAGAAAAATTCAAATCTGCCGTTAAATACAGGAGTTATAAATACGGTTTATAAACATTATACACTGACTGACAGAGCAAATGCAACACCAAGGAGGAGTGGTTCGAAAGGGATGAAAGTTGGGGAAAAAACAGAGCCGGCACGGAAGAATAATTGATGTTTATTTCAAACCGATATGCAGGTTACACAATGCGCACGGCATCGACTCAGTAGGATGTAGGACCACCGCGAGCGGCGATGCACGCAGAAACACGTCGAGGTACAGAGTCAATAAGAGTGCGGATGGTGTCCTGACGGATGGTTCTCCATTCTCTGTCAACCATTTGCCACAGTTGGTTGTCCGTACGAGGCTGGGGCAGAGTTTGCAAACGGCGTCCAATGAGATCCCACACGTGTTCGATTGGTGAGAGATCCGGAGAGTACGCTGGCCACGGAAGCATCTGTACACCTCGTAGAGCCTGTTGGGAGATGCGAGCAGTGTGTGGGCGGGCATTATCCTGCTGAAACAGAGCATTGGGCAGCCCCTGAAGGTACGGGAGTGCCACCGGCCGCAGCACATGCTGCACGTAGCGGTGGGCATTTAACGTGCCTTGAATACGCACTAGAGGTGACGTGGAATCATACGCAATAGCGCCCCAAACCATGATGCCGCGTTGTCTAGCGGTAGGGCGCTCCACAGTTACTGCCGGATTTGACCTTTCTCCACGCCGACGCCACACTCGTCTGCGGTGACTATCACTGACAGAACAGAAGCGTGACTCATCGGAGAACACGACGTTCCGCCATTCCCTCATCCAAGTCGCTCTAGCCAGGCACCATGCCAGGCGTGCACGTCTATGCTGTGGAGTCAATGGTAGTCTTCTGAGCGGACGCCGGGAGTGCAGGCCTCCTTCAACCAATCGACGGGAAATTGTTCTGGTCGATATTGGAACAGCCAGGGTGTCTTGCACATGCTGAAGAATGGCGGTTGACGTGGCGTGCGGGGCTGCCACCGCTTGGCGGCGGATGCGCCGATCCTCGCGTGCTGACGTCACTCGGGCTGCGCCTGGACCCCTCGCACGTGCCACGTGCCACATGTCCCTGCGCCAACTATCTTCGCCACAGGCGCTGCACCGTGGACACATCCCTATGGGTATCGGCTGCGATTTGACGAAGCGACCAACCTGCCCTTCTCAGCCCGATCACCATACCCCTCGTAAAGTCGTCTGTCTGCTGGAAATGCCTCCGTTGACGGCGGCCTGGCATTCTTAGCTATACACGTGTCCTGTGGCACACGACAACACGTTCTACAATGACCGTCGGCTGAGAAATCACGGTACGAAGTGGGCCATTCGCCAACGCCGTGTCCCATTTATCGTTCGCGACGTGCGCAACACAGCGGCGCATTTCACATCATGAGCATACCTCAGTGACGTCAGTCTACCCTGCAATTGGCATAAAGTTCTGACCACTCCTTCTTGGTGTTGCATTTGCTCTGTCAGTCAGTGTATAAGATGCAGAGAGCCTCCGAGGTTCAGGCGGCAGGGCGCGGCCTCTCACCGCTGGGTTCCGCGGTTCGAATCTTATTCACACAATATAAGGCTGGACCAACCGGAGGCGGAACAGATGTTTCACCGGATACTCCGGTTTTTCCTGTCGTCTTTCATTCCACAAACATTCGCCAATATTGCGTTTCATCTGTCAGTCATTAATTATTGCACCAGATGAGTGCGACAGGCTTCGGCACCCGGCACATTTACTATCCTTGCCGCTTGATGGGGGCTTCGTTCATTCTATTCCCAATCCGGTTAAATGACTGGAAACAAGCCGTCGATTTTCATTTTCATATAGGATGTAGCATTTTTAACCTACAATTTTACATCGATGAAATCGCGAACTTTACAACAATGAGAGCAAATTTGAAAACACTGTAGCTGTGGAGGATTGGGTGAACTCTGAATATGCGTTGTAGGCAAACAATTACATGTTATTACAAGGTATCTAAAGTTGTTAGTAGGACGGCAAAAGATATAAAATTGTGAAGTGAATGTTGTGGTATAAAGAAATTTGAACGTATGCCATGTGTACAGTAACGGGCTGAATGTAATCATGGGATATGTATATTGAAATGAGTTGGTGCATTCCACTTACTAGAGAATGCGAGGTGGTCTCTGCTAGAAGCTCCTCATAGCGTACTTGTCACGTAAACTTGGCTCAATACGGCCAACCACACGCTATCCCAGAGACTACAATTGTTGTTGTTATAATGTTGGTCAACTTCATTTTGGTTTGTGATCATTATTTTCTACTTTATCCAATGTACTCTCTGTTACTCTGAATGTCCCTTTATTATTACAGACGTATTATCAATATAACCTATATAATAATAATAATAATACTAATAATAATACTAATAATAATAATAATAATAATAATACGTTTTTCGTCTACCGGGCGAGTTGGCCGTGCGCGTAGAGGCCTGCAGATTACGAGGTGTCGTGTGGTCAGCACGACGAATTCTCTCGGCTGTTATTCTTGGCTTTCTAGACCGCGGCCACTATCTCACCGTCAGATAGCTCCTCAATTCTAATCACGTAGGTTGAGTGGGCCTTGAACCAGCCCTCAGGTCCAAGTAAAAATCCCTGACCTGGCCGGGAGTCGAACCCGGGGCCTCCGGGTGAGAGGCAGGCACGCTACCCTTACACCACGGGGCCGGCATCTGCCAATTGCATCATTCTCATTATTATTATTATTATTATTATTATTATTATTATTATTAGTATATTTTATTATATATAATTCACAATTTTATAATTGGGTTTATGACCTTCTTCGGTACAATGTACATGGAAGAAGTACTATTTAGTACATACGCACATATGCTTCATGCATACCGGTATATACTTACATTGTTAACAAATACATTTGACAGATATTTATGAGATATTTACTATACATAAATGGTCAAAATTATTAGTGGACGATTTTTCACTAGTCCTCTGTATATGGTGGATGGTTCATGCCAATAAACTTCCTTACTATGTGGCAAGTGGCCGGGATTGTAATTCTCTGTAAATGAGAGGGTGGAGGTTAAGAGCTGCAGTGCTCCTCTGTAGTGTCTTTAGTATAATACCATTACATCCAATCACTACTGGAATTATGATAACATTGTTGAGTTTCCACATGGTTTTTATGGCTGTGGCCAGATCTGTGTATTTGGAAATTTTCTATGTATGTGTTGATTGGAGGTTGTGAGTATTAGGGCATGTTATGTCAATTATGTAGCAGATTTTCTTGTTTCTATCTACAAAAGTTATATCTGGTCTATTGCAGGTAATAGTTTTATCAGTAATGATACTTCTATCCCAGTAAATTTTGTAATTTTCGCTTTCCAAGACTGATTGGGGTTTGTACTTTCAATATGCTGTGGTACAGTGGATTAGGTTATTTTGTCGGGCTAATTTCTGGTGAATGATTTTTGCAATTTGTTCATGCCTGTACTTGTAGTCTGTGTTTGCCATTAATTGACAACCTGAGGTTATGTGCTGAATGGTTTCTGGGGATGCATTACTTCGTTGGAACAGATCTGAATAGACAGACGGATTATGCAGTATATGCTTTCTGTAGCTCCTTGTGGCAATGACTTGATCTCGTATGGCGAACATGAAGCCCTCTGTTTCTGGGTATTATTATTATTATTATTATTATTATTATTATTATTATTATTATTATTATTATTATTATTATTATACAACAATAGGCAAAAGGTACGGAACCACATACTATATATACTGACAAAAAATAACTGATGCAACTAACGCTTCGGAGCTAAATCGTAAATATTTTAGAACTATAAGCAAGAAGACTAACTTATGAAATGTAATTATAGGAATGCATTCCTTCCTTGCAGATTGATATGTTCCTTGACAATGTGCGAACATCTGCCGTTCAGAACACTTTAGACAGGTTCTTTCTCTACAGAAGGGTTTTATCCAATTCAGCTTTACTATATTTTTGCCTTTTCTTCTTACACATTGCTGAATAGCAACGGAAAATGTCATCATTGAAAACTGCTATTGCGTTTTTATTTGATAATCCTCTGGAGGAAGTCATAATTGTTATTGAGTCGTCAGTCCGTAAGCGGAATATATCTACAAATAACACCACCGACGTTTACACTGGTATAGACCAGCTACAAACATTTTAATCGGTGCCATAATGAGGCGTACAAGGCATAATGAGGAGTGAGGTAGTTTGCTATTGCTTTCCTCACTGGGTGAGAAAGTGTTATTTTAGCATGAATGGGCCTATGCGTAGCATCTTTCATAACATCCTGACACATTAGTCCAAATATCTTTACAAAGCACCACCCATACCTTAGCAGCTCCGATACTGTCACAGCCATAAATGAGACGGACACCCCGGTCAAATCTACTCTTTATTCGGACCTCTGCCAAAAGACAAATGCAAAATATTGCACCTATTAATAAATAACAACAGGTAAACGTCATCATTATCCTACATCAACAACCAATTCAACCATTAAAGGATGTAGCCCATATAAGTATTTAGTTGTTGTCTCCAGATGGAATGGTAATGGGACGTCCTCTGCCAGTTTAGGCAGCGGCGTATCCGTATTGAAACCTGGTTCACGTGATATCTCCGGAGTTAATCAACATTAAGCATGATCATCACTTGGATGGTTAGCCCACGTACTTTTGTCTACGGGAGGACCAGAAAGGAATTAGAAACCCTGTTGCAAGTAAATTCTGGCTCAGGATGTCTGATCAGTGGCTTTTGGCTTACATGGGGGCAGTGACTTTGATAGTCATCAACGTCCAGATTTGGATAGGGTATTCGTTTTCTTCTTCCAGTTATTTTCATTGATGCTCCATACATCTTTTCCCCATTGGTGGTCACCGGTCTTGGTCGCTATCGGTCTCTTGGACTCCACTCCAGCGCCAGCATTGTCCATCTGTCATCCTTTGAACATCGTGGCCAGCTCATTGCAATTTCACCCCACTGTCGGCAGCCCTGAAAATGGTTTTCCGTTGTTTCCCATTTTCACACCAGGCAAATGCTGGGGCTGTACCTTAATTAAGGCCACGGACGCTTCCTTCCCACTCCTAGTCCTTCCCTGTCCCATCGTCGCCATAAGACCTATCTGTGTCGGTGCGACGTAAAGCAACTAGCATTGCAATTTCATGGTAGCTGTTCTCTATAGAATGTACTAGCTTTTGTAACTGATTTGATGTCATTCGTCCTTTCGTGTCCTTCCTTTTGAAACCCAGAAATGACATTTGCGTGCCTCTTTGTGCTATTCTAGGTTTCTGTGTAGGAATTACGTAAAGGTAATAAATTAAGGAAGTACGCAACAGACTGTACGAACTGACGGTTCACTGATGTCCTCATTTTGCGCGGTTAGGAATATGGAATCCTGTGAAAGCTGTTTGAATTGAAATCTGGCAGTTTATTTGGTCTGTAATGAAAGAATTTCGCAACTCAAAATGCCTGCTTTGATGAACTCGCTTTATGTACAAAATAGTACACCGGAATGAGTGAAATATATGCAGGAGATTCGCTAACACTGCGCCCAGTGAGTACGTTATGATTACGATCGCTGTGTCAATCAGGAAGGAGAATATTTCGGTAGTTGGTACGAGAAATGCAGTAATTTCTGTCGTCCCATTCGTTACTTTTTTCTAAATGTCACTGTATTTAAATGCAGTGAAACTGTAAATTGAATAATAAATAAAATATCACTTATGAGAGTCCATACAGCCTTGAGCCTCCAAGATGACGTCTGCTCGCCAAAAACTAATTTACGCTCTAATATATTGAAGTTCTTATACGAAAGCTTTTTCTATAATTGCGATATTATGTTACAGCAGATACCCGATATTAAGGATCCATTACATATTTTCACAACCCACATTCCAACCTCCTTCTTCCAGATAAGTTATCTCCTTTGCAGGTGTTTCGTGGAGTCCTGGATCGTAGGATCCGACTTACTCTGAGCTTGATAAATTTTAAGGCGGCAACCATTGTCCTCAGAATGTATAAAATGTATACTGAATGAGTCCCAAGGCCCACGCGTGTTACCGCGCTATGAAGCAAAGATCTGCATTCGGGAGACGCGTGGTTTCGAGCCTCACCATCGGCTGTCCTGAGAATGGTTTTCTGTGGTTTCGGGTTCTCACTTCCGAGCAAATGCCGGGACAGTTCCTATTCATAGGCCACAGCCGATTCATTCCACCTCCTCGCCCAATTTTATTCACTATCACTCCATCTTCGTTAGCTCCTCATCTGAGGTTGGCGTTAGGAAGGGCACCCGGCCGTAAGAACACGCCATATAAATTAATCCCACTTCATCGTCTACTCCATATTAAGAAACAGGACTACGTAGCAGTAAAAATGCGTTAACCCCGCGATCGTGAGCCTATCCAGAAGCGTCGTATTTGTAAATTTGTCAACTTGAGGATGAATCAAAACTATGTCGTTCAAGTTGAACCAAGCTCGACATCGAGGCCCTCTGTCAGAAAAATGGATTAAATGTTAGCACCAGCACCGTGCTTTGTAGCAGTTCATTGCCTAAGCATCCGGGAGATTGTGGGTTCGAACCCCACTGTCGGCAGCCCTGAAGATGGTTTTCCGTGGTTTCCCCATTTTCACACCAGGCAAATGCTGGGGCTGTACCTTAATTAAGGCTACGGCCGCTTCCTTCCCATTCCTAGGCCTTTCCTATCCCATCGCCGCCATAAGACCAATCTGTGTCCGTGGGACGTAAAGCAAGTAGCATTACCTAAGCAGAAGCATCCTTTGTTTATTAGCGGCAGAGAGACACTTCAGAACCTCCATTAACTAAATGCAGTTCATCTCAAAGTTCATTACGAAATGTGAGGTATTGTTTTATTTAAACGGTGTTAGAACAATTAAATAATAATAATAATAATAATAATAATAATAATAATAATAATAATAATAATAATAATAATAATAATAATAATTTTATTGGCTTTACGTCCCACAAACTACTTTTAAGGTTTTCGAAGACGCCGAGGTGCCGTAATTTAGTCGCGCAGGTGTTCATTTACATGCTAGTAAATCTGCCGACAGGATGCTGACGTATTTGAGCACCTTCAAGTACCACCGGACTGAGCCAGGATCGAACCTGCCAGGTTGGGGTTAGATGGCCAGCGCCTCAACAGTCTGAGCCACTCAGCCTGGCATAGTACCATTCACAACTTCTCTGCCTTTATCATGAAACTGAAGTTCCACATCTCGAGAGCTCGAGGTAGTTGTTAGCTGCTCGCACAGTGTGCCAGCTATGTGAGTTTCGTTCCGGAATGAATCAATAATGTTTCTGAGCCAGTAGTTGTTCATACTTCTTGAGTTCCAAGTATGATTATGTATGAGAAATTCGTATAATTTTTGAACTCAAATCTGACTAAAGTTTGTCTGACAAATTCCTATAATATCATCCCCCTGTGCGTGGGGGCGGTAGAATAACACCCACGGTATCCCCTGCCTTTCGTAAGAGGTGACTAAAAGGGACCCCTGGGGCTCTGGAACGTGGATTGGCGACCATGGGGCCCTTAGCTGAACCCTGGCATGGCTTCCACTTGTGCCAGCCTCCTCACTTTCATCTGTCCTATCCAACCTCTCTTGGTCAACTCTTGTTCTTTTCCGACCCCGACGCTATTAGGTTTGCGAGGGCTAGGGAGTCTTACATTTTCATGCCCTTCGTGGCAGATATCTTCGTTTTTCGAAGTGTCGGATCCCTTCCATTTCTCGCTCTGATTAGTGTTACATAAAGGATGGTTGTCTAGTTGTACTTCCTATTAAAACAGTAATCACCACCACCACCATTCCTATAATATCAACTGTTTGATCAACTCTTACGCCCTTCAGTACGCAAGCGTGTCCGATGAAATGTAAGAAATTCCTTAGCGGTCGACTATGGATATGTTACTTCCTAGCTCGCCTCAGTGGCTCAGATGGTAAAGCGCTGCCCTTCTGAGTCTAAGTTAGCTGGTTCGACCACAGTTCAGTCCGGTGGTATTATCGAAGGAAGGATACAGGGGAAGAGATCTGTTGGGAGAAAAAGAAATTCATGGCTGAAAGGGCTTCGAAAATGGCACTGCTGTACTTCAGAAGTGGCATTCCATTCTACGCTGTCAAGATCAGAACTAGTCACGTGGATCGCCAACCTCCGCTCGGAGACGGCGTCTTAAGAAGAAGGAGAAGAAGAAAATACGCTAGCCTCATGTTGGTAAATTTACCGGCACTTAAAATAACTCTTATGAGACGAAATACCGGCATTTCAGCGTCCCAAAAATCGTAAAGGTCTAGTGGACCTAAAAACCAACAACGTTGTTTTGTTAGCTCCTATCTTCTACTAACTGAATGATTCTTCTGTACGTATTATTACATAATCTTACGTTTCGGTTCATAATGTATTGTATTGCAGTGTTTCACATATCCAACCATAGTTGCCATCATTATCAATACCAGACTTGTAAATTATATGCATGGCTTCCCTAAATTTCCTGCGTCCGATTTATATTAATTAGGCATGCATCCTATTCTCATGAACAGTCTCTCAGTACTCATCCTGCGGCTACTTCTCCTTCTGCACAGTCACTTAGAAATTAAATACAATTTCTAACCATCCCTATGTGAGCGTCTCTCTCCCTATACTGCCCTAGCTGTAGAGATCATTAGCTTCCTAGGTAATCATACCTCATTAGTTCACGTGAAAGGACCCTTCTGTCCGAGTTGATTAATGTTCACTATCATATATTCCACCTAGCGTGTTCATTCCTACCTAGGATTATGACTCAAATTAACGAATGCACCTCTGCCACCTTTCTAAGTTGTTTAGACGATTTTTAGGCTCAAAGTTGCAGAACCAAATCCCTACGTAGTTCTTTTGTAACTGGCAGTAAAAATGCCACTAATTTATACCAACAGATTTACCGGCACGTTAAAGAAACCCATTTTCGGGACACATCTCTAGCAATGGTCCAGCTCTGTGATGTAGTGGTTAGTGTGATTAGTTGGCACCACTGGAGGCTCGGGTTCATTTCCCGGCTCTGCCACGAAATTTGAAGTGGTACGAGGGCTGGAAAGGGGTCATCTCAGCCTCGAGAGGTCAATTGAGTAGAGAGGGATTCGATTTCCACCTCAGCTATCCTCGAAGTTGTTTCATATGGTTTCCCAGTTCTCCTCCAGAAAATACGGATGGTACCTAACTTAAGGCCATGGCCACTTCATTCAACCTTGTCTATCCCTTCCAATCATTCCATCCCCCACACATGGCTCCTGTTCAGCTTAGCAGGTGAGATCACTTAGGCGGGATGCCGGTCCTCCTGTCCGGTTTCATCCCTCATGACCCAAAGACTCACGCTCCAGGGCACTGCCCTTGAGACAGTAGAAGTGGGATCCCTCACTGAGTCCGAGGGAAAAATCAACCATGGACGGTAAACGGATTAATGAAGAAGAAGAAGAAGAAGAAGAAGTCCCTAGAATTTCAGGGTCTAGATTATTATTATTATTATTATTATTATTATTATTATTATTATTATTATTATTAATCCTATGTATTCATTAACGTATCTATAATGAAGAACTAAATGAGGCCTCAGCACTAGTTGTAAATAAAGGATTGTGGCGACGTTTAATAAATTCACAGAGGCTTGCAGACTGAACGTTGAAAGGCATAACGATCTATAATGATGTATGTGTATGTGTCTATGTATGTATGTTTTCATTCCAGGAATATTTCCTAGCTTGCAGTCCCTGATCTTCAGTCTGTCAGTACTGTAAATTAAGATTTGTGAATTTACTGAACTTTCAAAGTGTTTTCATTGCAGTTCATTGAAGATGTTAATAAGAAACTTACCGATTTTGTTAGGTATAACTGAATACTTTGACGATTTTTAAGATATCCAAGTGCAGCAATTTTGTCCTGAATGAGTTCATTTGCCTTTGGGTAAATTTACTAATACGACGGAGACGTATTTTAGCATAAAGAACTATTCAGATCCGTAACGCAAATATCATATGGGAAATCACCGAGTTCGGAGCTGAATTTCCATGAGATATTCTCCAGGATAGAAATTCAAAATTCCATACAAGTTGTAGGCTGGATTAAATGTCTGTTAGTTGCTTTCCAAACTGTTGAAGTATCAGTACAGGAGTTGGTTCCGCAGTAAACATTTTAACAGGCTTAGGACTGTCTACTACTACTACTACTGAAATAGGTATGAGTACAAATTTTAGTATACAGTATCAAAATCAGTTTCCCAGTTTGGTGGTAAAATAAATAATTATACATTAATAAGTACATAATTATAAAGTTGTGGTCCCCATAAGTTTAAAAAGATGTGTTGAAAAAGTGAATATCTAGTTTTAATACCTTCTTTTAAGCCCCTCAGTTCTCTTTTCCACGTATTCTTGTTTTCACCTGTATTTTAAGGCCTGATTTTATCTTTGTTCCTTAATCTGATGGAGCTGCCGCATTTAATTTTTAAACATCCTTCAGGATATTTGTCTACACAAATACAATTCAAGGATCCTAATCGAGTAATGTTAAACACATTAAATTCAAGAACGAAAAATAATGGGAACTAACTCGAGCTCTGAAGGTTCAGCTTCCATACTGGAACTCGTGAGTGGCTCCTGGGATCGAATTTCAAATTTACGTACCGACAGTCACTGTGTATCACAGTTCGAATTTCGTATGCCCAGCCTTCCACATGGAATCTGAGCAGCCAGGCTGAGTGAGTCAGACGGTAGAGCACTGGCTTTCTGAGCCCAAATTGTCTGGTTCGATCGTGGCTCAATTA